>NC_091264.1:24059385-24684385 GCF_042477335.2 Ovis canadensis | reverse complement strand
AAGGAGGGCAATGGCGCCTACCCCAGGACTCCTGCATGAAGTAAATGGAAATGAAAGAAAATGAGGCTTTAGCATTTACCTAGTACTCCAAAAAGTCCTCTAATATCTTTGTGTTATCCCCAGTCGTCTGCTCCTTCAGCCTGACTGTTCTTCTCGCAGTGGGTGGGTCCCTGTCGCCTCCTGGTGGTAAGACTAAGTCAGTGCGCACATCCTGACTTCCCCGTTTCCCCATCCAACTCTGCCCCAACTCCCACCTGGCCCATTCCATCCCAAGCTCACCCTACTCAGAAGCCTTAGGTCCCTCCGCGAGGGTGAAAGATCAAGGCGGGAGGGGCTGGGGTCTGAGGCTCCCAGAGTCCCTTCCACAGCCTCAACCTAGGGATGGTGAGTCGTTGGCACTGACTCCCTGGACGGTCCTGAAGAAGCCACTTCTGTCCTGACTCCCCCTTGATAGTAAGAATGGAGCTGAATGCCAGTTCTAGGCTGGAGGTCTTATAGGTATCATCTCATTTGATCTTCACATAAAGAAGAGGGACTTAGAACCTTTCCCACAGACGAGGAAATTGAGACGTAGAGAAGGTGAGTGACCGGCACAAAATCACACATTGCGACAGTGGAGCCAGACCTCAAGCCCAGGTGGATCTTTCTTTAAAGGATTTTATTTTCTTTTTTCAGAAAGGAAAGCTACAGAGTTAGAAACTTTCACCAGAATTTAATATACTGCTTGATTCTTCAAAACAGCCTCAGGCTTTTCAGCTCTGGACACTCAGGTTACGCAAAAACCTTGCGAAACTGATTCAGCCAGAACCTTCATGCTTTCTCACTAAAGAACAGTCAAACCCAGGCAGATCTTAAACTATGGTTATTTCTATTAAGCTAGAACGCCTACAAGGAGAAGGCAATGGCACCCCACTCCAGTACTCTTGCCTGGAAAATCCCATGGACAGAGGAGCCTGGTGGGCTGCAGTCCATGGGGTAGTGAAGAGTTGGACACGACTGAGCGACTTCACTTTCACTTTTCACTTGCATGCATTGGAGAAGGAAATGGCAACCCACTCCAGTTTCTTGCCTGGAGAATCCCAGGGACCGGGGAGCCTGGTGGGCTGCCGTCTATGGAGTCGCACAGAGTCGGACACGACTGAAGCGACTTAGCAGCAGCAGCAGCAGCAGCAGAGAGCCTACAAACTAGTGATTATCCGCCTGGGCTGGACACTGAATTCACCTGGGGAAACTTAAAGAATATTCATGCCTGGGCTCCACCCCAGAGATTCTGGTTACTTGGCCTGGGATATGCCTTCAGCTCCCCCCTGAGTATTCTTGTGGGCAGCCCGTGTTAACCACTGCGCTAAAGTCACTCCTGTTTTCTGTTTCCTGGGGCTCGGGGCTCTGCTCTCTGCTCTGTGGGTAACAGCAAATCTCCCATAAACGATCTGGGCCCAGTCGTTCCACTTGCCCCAGGTTCACAGGTGCACTGGTGGGGGGGGGCGGGAGTGACCGTGCCACGTGACAGCCCCAGCCTGGAGCAGGTGACCTGGTTCTACCACTGAGAGGTAACTGGAGGGCGAACTTCTGTGTGCACCAGGACGCACTCTAGAGTGACGCCCGAGGGTGTGGGGCCCCGGGTTCTGCTGTGTACTAGTTGTGTTGGCCTTGGGCAAGTGCCTGCACCTGTCTGTGAAGTTGCTGGTATGGAAAGCATGTATGAAAGTAAAAAATCGACGGCACAATATGGCTAAGTATTAAATGAGCTAACTGATAGGAAACCCACTTAGAACGATGCCCAGAACCCAGCAAGCTCTCAATAAATGTTCCGGCTGCTGCTGCTATTATTATTCCTCACTGCCACAACAGCGCAGGTGCGGACTGCTCACCGAAAGGTCAGAAGAAGAAATCCTCTTTCCTTTTTCAGAACTACTGTTCTCGCAAATCACAGAGAGCCCCGCCCAGAGGCGGGCATAGGTCTGAGCTGGCCAATCAGAGTACATCCATCCTAGGACTTAGATCCAGGGGCAAGCAAGGGACCAAGGTGCAGCCAGTCAGGCCTCCGCTTGGGGGAGCTGATGAGCTCAGGGAGTCGTCTGAGGTCACCTTTCCCAGGAACGCAGAGGAGAGCAGAGAGGGTGAGAGAGGGGGACTTGGGGACGCCTTTTGAGCCCCTGGGTACAGCCATGCCAGAAGTGAGACTCCCTCTAGCTGACCCAGTTGAGGGTGCAATCCTTTTGTGCTTATGCTAGTTTACACTGGGCTTCTGTTACCTGTCACTTACACGGCTTTAGGTTGGGTTCATAGTCCCTGTTCATCCTCAAGGATTCAGTTGAGGCAATGTCTAGGAAGTGGCGTCTTATGCGGAGGCTGGGCCTGAAGGCAACTGTTAAATCAGGGTAATTACCCATAAGTGATGGAGAAGGAAATGGCAACTCACTCCAGTATTCTTGCCTGGAGAATTCCATGGACAGAGGAGCCTGGTGGGCTACAGTCCATGGGGTCACAAAGAGTCGGACACGACTAAGTGACTGACGCGCGCACACACACCCCTGTAAGTGAAAATCGCACAGAGCAGAACTGCCCTTGACAATTCCTCAGAGATTGAGAAGGACTAGAGAGACATCACAACCAATGCAAAGTGTTCCCCTGAACCTAGAAGGGCCATTACTGGGACAGCAGGAAAAATCTATCGGTCTCTGGCCAAGGGTATTCCAGAGTTCATCACACTATTCTTGAAACTTATGTGTCAATATGAAGTTGTTTCAAAAATAAAAAAACACCACTGGAGGAAAAAAAATGAACATTGGAGGGGACAAAAAGGAAAAGTTTTTGAAGAAAAACTCTCATAAACCGCCTGTCAAATAGTGTACCTGCCACCACATACACCACATTGGAGGCACAAACGGACTTTGAACAACAGCCAGAGGGCTGCTCCACCAGGGGCAGAAGAAGGCCACATCTCCTCCCCTGAGCACTAGGTGGAGAGACAGGTATTTAAGGGCCCACTTGTGCCAGAAATCTGTATCTTTAAAGGCTAAAAACACTAGAGTCACACATGTTGATCTGCACACATGTTGCAGATCAAGACAGAATAAGAAACAGGCAGGGTCTCCCCTCCCCATTCACAGCATCCAAGACAGTTCTTTGTCTCTCTCTCCCCATTTAGTTACTCATCACACACCGTGGGCCCTGGAGAGACAGCTGTGAACAGAATGGACAAAGTCCCTGGCCTCAAGGAGCTTTACTTCATAGCTCCTGAGACATCATTCAGAGACGTGTGGGGAACTACCCAGTCGGGACATAGTATCCTCATTTCTTGAAGGCCTCTTGGAGACAGTGCTGGGCTGAGTGGTTCTCAGGTGGGCATCTGAATTCCTAGAGGCTATGCTAGAATGCTGAAGGCTGGGCCCCAGCCCAGAGCTGCTGATAGAGGTGAGGTCTGTACATCCACGCTTCTAACGTGTTCCCCAGTAATGCAGATGCTGCTGGTCCAGGGAACCCGCTTTGAGAATCAGTGCTTTACTGCGAGAGTAATTTCAAGAGTAAGCATTTCAGAAACCCCAGTAATATTATTTGTCATGTTCTCCTTTCCTAGAGGAGATATCAGTGCCCCAGTTTTATTCTCTGTGTCTCCCAACAACCTCATCTCACAGCCTGCGCATTCCACGAGGAAAAAACCAAGCTGGAACCCCATTTTCAGCTCCTTCGGCCAGTGCCCAACAGTCATCAGGGCTGCCTTCAGCCCAGGCTCTGAGCTCAGACAGCTGACCTGAATCCTGCTCACTCCCTCCTGTCCTCCTGTGAGACCCTGGACAGTGGCTTAAACTTCCTGAGGTTCCGTGTCCTTATCCAAGAAGCAAGGCTAAGACTAGGACCCTGGGGACTTCCCTGGTGGTCCAGTGGCTAAGACGCCAAGCTCCCAACGCATGGGCCTGGGTTTGATGCCTGTTCAGGGAACTAGATCCCATCTGCCGCAACTAAGAGTTCTCATGCCACAGCTGAGAACTGATGCAGACTAAAAAAAAAAAGACTAAGACCCCGGTACTGCAAGTCTAGAGCTCACTGAGAGAAACCCCCTTCTAGAGCAGTCCGCCAGGGGCTATGTGACATTAATAGCACCCTGATGGATAAAAGAAGACCCAACCTTCAACAAAATAAAGCTGACAAAAATCAGCCATTTCTAAGCCCAGACCTCTTTTCTATTTTGCAAGAGCCTGAACACATCTTCAGGCAGCTGGAGTTTCCAGGTTTCTGAAAAGCCCACCTGAATGGATCCTTGCATGATACAAATGTATTTTGCCAGATTGAGAAACTGAAGCTCAGGGCAATAGGATCTAAGCAAGGGGGATAACTTCCCCAAAGTCACCCTGCTGGGACATGGAAAAGCAGGACACATGGGTCTGTTTCTAGGTAAAATCTCCAGCTCTTAACCACCGCTTCAGACTTTCTCCAAAATCCCCTCTTTTCCCCTTTGCACCACACAGGCTGAGCCAGGGAGGGCTGCGTTTGAGTCGCTTAGGGACTGGGCCCTAGTTTCCTTATACATAAAGCACCACACAGCTGACCTTGATAAGACATCGGTTCTATGCCAGGCACTGCACTAAGCACTGAACATGGATCAATCCATTTGATTTTCACAACTTCCATAAAGTCAGATACAGTTATTGTCACCACTTTGCCGGCTAGAAAATGGAGAGGTGAACTAATGTGCTCACCTGCCTTTCAAAGTTTCCAGAAGGACTAGAGATAACACAAGTGAATACCGCACACCTAGTAGGTGCTTGTCCATGGAATGGCTCCACCACACACCAACTGTGTGACCTTAGACAAATTACTTAACTTCTCTGAGCCATAGACACACAAGTGTGTGCTATGAGAATCAGCTGAAAGCACTGGCTGCAACGCCTAGCACATGGCAGGAGTCGTTATTGATCAGCGTCGTAGTCATTGGTGGTAGCAAATCTTTGTCTTCTGAAAGTAGATTTAATTTTAGGAAATAGCTAAAATTCCAGTGGAATTGAGTCTGGTGACTAATGCCAATGGTCAAACAGAAATGTCATTTTTAGACCAGAACAAAGTGTAGTTACAAAGTCTCAAGCTTGTTTTTCTTTGTGAAGAGGTTTGGTGTTCTGGTGTCAGAGCAGAAGGTACCAGAAGATATCTGTGGTCTTTAAAAAAAATTGGGGGGGGGTATTTATTTGAATGTTCTAGGCCTTAGTTGCAGCATTCAGGATCTTTTTTTGTTTTTGTTTTCGTTTTTAATTGCAGCATAAGAACTCTTAGTTGCGGCATGTGGGATCTAGTTCCCTGACCAGGGATCAAACCCAGGCCCCCTGTATTTGGAATGCAAAATCTTAGCCACTGGACCACCAAGCAAGTCCCTGTGTGTGTTCTTGACATGAATCTTATCACTATATTCCTACTTTCAGCAAAATCTTGATGGCCAATCCTAAACCTACCCATCCTTGGCCCAATTCTAAACACTGGCACATCTCTAAGTTTCCCACCCACGTTTACACTGTGAAAAGTGAAAGTGAAACTCACTCAGTCATGTCCGACTCTTTGCGACCCCCTGGACTATGGAATTCTCCAGGCCAGAATACTGGAGTGGGTAGCCTTTCCCTTCTCCAGGGGCTCTTCCCAACCCAGGGATCAAACCCAAGTCTCCCGCGTTGCAGGCAGATTCTTTAGCAGCTAAGCCACCAGGGAAGGTCCCCAACAAAACTCTGAAGATTCTTTTTATTCTTTTCTGTGTTTCATTTGGCTATTTTCTGTTTCTATCTTGATCTGGACCCAGACTAACTCTCCAAGGATTAAAAACATGTCACTGCATTCAAAGTGTACAAAATGTGAATACAGTCTCCTCAAAGTAACTAAGTAAATGTTAAACTTTTTAATTAAAATTATTTTTCATGTATGTTTTGAAAAGTGACTTTTCCTCGAATATATTCAAAATGATATATTAAAATTTGAAGGCAAATATAGTTTACACTTGATAAATATCCCCCAATTAATCAAATTTAAATGGTCTTTAGAAGTTTTAATTTCATCTTATTTAACACTTTTAGGAAAACTGAACTGTTCTTAAAGTATCATCCAACGTTGCACTAGTTGCCAACATGAAGAACTGCTACCATGCTTCACAAGTCATGTCCAGACTTATGCAGGTACACATTACCGTGAATGAATAGTCTATAATGCTCCTCAGCTGCCATGTGCAACAGGTACAGAGACAATGCTGATTCAGAGACCCTTCAGAACAGGAAAAAAAGCAACTAAATGGACACTTTGTTATGTAAGTGTTGATCACACCCATGCAACCCAAGAGGAGAGATCTGAGAAGTGAATTTACCTTTTCTTTCACCTTAAAGTTTCTGCTGCTCAGTTCTGCCCCCCAACTCAGGAGCAGAGTTTCTCTCTCGTGGGGGCCAAAGCTCAGCCCACATGCCTCCTACAGGCGGGTTCAGGAATCTTTGCTTTTGAGAAGAGTGGGCAAGAGAAAAGTGTCTCTGGGACCCTGGCAGGGTTGGAGCCTGGATGTTTAGGGTTACAGCCCGCTGAGCCCCAGGCTCCCCATGGTTCTCGGCTCGGATGTGTCTGAGGTTACAGATTCCCTCTGAAGGGTGGTTCTTAGGCAGGGTCGCTGCAGTCCTGGTCCAGGCGGCTCTGGCACCCACTACTACATTGTGTCAAGTTCTTTGTTGCTTGGAAACATGTTCTTAAGCTGTGCCCTTTACCTGGAACATTCTCTTTCCTAGTCTTTGAAATCCTTCAGGTCTCAGTTTAAAATCCCCTTCTCAAGGACTTCCCTGGTGATCCAGTGGCTAAAACTCTGTACTCCCAATGGAAGGGGCCTGGGTTCCATTCTTGGTCTGGGAATTAGATTTCACAAGCTGCAACTAAGACCTGGCACGACCAAATATTATAAATAAATACAATTTTTTTTTAAAATTCCCTTCTCAGCCTCATCTATCCTCTAAATCCAGACTGGTCCCCCCTGCTAGTCTCATGGAACCCAGTTCTTTCCTTTCCTGGTAGTTATTAGAATTAATAATAATGATATCATCATAACTGGGCTTCCCTGGCATAGTCATGGCTATGCTCTCTTCCATTTCTCACAAGAACGGAAGCTCCATGAGGGCAGGGACCACATCCTTTTGTCCATCACTGTATAACTAGTGCTGTTTGGCACACAGAGTTGATACCCAGGAAATGCTTGCTGATGACTCTCAGCTGTGAGTTTCCTCACCTTTAATATCAAGGTGTTACTATCTGCCTCCGTGGAGAGAGAATGGGAACAATGACCTGATGCACCGTAGGTGGTCAATAAATGCTGCTCCCGTTATCACACATTCAGAGGCAGATGACGACTGAGGCATCTTAGCAGTGGGGACTTAAGGGCTATTTAGGGTTGGATGTGTTGAAGGAAATGGCAACCCACTCCAGTACTCTTGTCTGGAAAATCCCATGGATGGAGGAGCCTGATAGGCTACAGTCCATGTGGTCACAAAGGTTCGGCCACGACTGAGTGACTGAGCGAGGGTTGGATGGATTTCTTGGAATACGGAGGGCAACCTGGGAGGAGGGAACAGCTGCAGCAAAAGTATGGAGGAGAGGAAGCACAAAGCCAATAAGTAAACCTATGGGGGTGGATGGAGAGTAGGGTTTGAGACAGCCCTGTAGTGAGAAAAGCAGACTGGGGCCAGGTCAGGGAGAGCCTGGAACACCAACCCAGCATACTTAAACCTGATCATGGGGACGCAGCGATGATTTTGGAGCAAAGGTGTGAACTGAAGAAGCAATGTTTTAGGAAGATTATGTATGGCAAATTGGGACCAGATGGGCCAAGGAAGTGGAGAAAAACCAAAAGACTGTTTCATTCAAAATCCATCTAATCATTGCTGCTGCTGCTATTGCTGCTGCTGCTAAAGTCGCTTCAGTTGGGTCCGACTCTGTGCGACCCCATAGACAGCAGCCCACCAGGCTCCCTTGTCCCTGGGATTCTCCAGGCAAGAACACTGGAGTGGGTTGCCATTTCCTTCTCCAACGCATGAAAGTGAAAAGTGAAAGTGAAGTCACTGAGTCGTGTCCAACTCTCAGTGACCCCATGGACTGCAGTCTACCAGGCTCCTATGTCCATGGGATTTTCCAGGCAAGAGTACTGGAGTGGGGTGCCATTGCCTTCTCCGATCTAATCGTTATGACCATACAAAACATGAAAGGGCTAAGAGCAAAAGGTCTGACAGGAGACAGCTCTGGTTATCATCTGGCCGATGCTAAGCAGGTCACTTCATTTCTCTGGGCCTCAGTTTTTCCACCTATAAAATAGAAATAATAATCTCCACCTCACCTATGTCACTGGACTACTGTCCAGTGAAAATTAAATGAAATAGGAAATTCCCTGACAGTCCAGTGGTTAGGACTCAGCACCTTCACTTCTGTGGCCTGGGTTCAATCTCTGGTCAGAGAACTAAGGTCCCACACACCTTGTGGGCATAAAAGGAAAAAAGTGCTAATTTACTCATGCAAAAAATGAACTCCAATCATGTGCCAAGTTGTGTTGTAAATGCTGAGGAAACAGAGATGAATCCAAAGTGCTCTGAAATGGGGCACATAATTACCAATTTTTTGTCCTTTTTTTTTCTTCTAATTACCGATTTTTGAGCGTTTACTGTATGTGGCTTTCCACCTGTCATCTCATTTAATCTGCACAACATCCCTACCAGGTCAGTGCTGTTATTAAACACATTTCATAAAATGAGGAAACAGAGGCTCAGAGAGGTTAAGTCAGTCACCCAAGGATGTTCAGCTCTTAAGCAGCAGAGCTTAAGGCTTGTGCTCAGGGCTGGCTGACCCATGCCAGAGATGGCTGCCACCCGCCTAGTGCTAGATCTTTGAATACATCTGTTTCCAACCGTTGGACTCTACCTTGCTGTTCCCTTTCCAGCAATAAACCATCCCACCTTTTTTCTTTTTTTTGACTGCAGAACTCCCCTCACCTTTCAAGTTTTAAATCAGGTTTCAGGAAGGACCCCCAGTTGGGCCCCTCTTCTGGGCTTCCTCTGCAATTAGCCAAACCTCTCCCATGATATTAATCATACCAACACTACATTCTCTTGTCTCTAAGTTTTTTAAAAAGCATGTTCCAGGACTTCCCTGGTGGTCCAGTGGTTAAGACTCTGTACTCCCAATGCAGAGAACATGAGTTCAATCCCTGGTGAGGAAACTAAGATCCCTCACTAAGATCCTGTGTGTTGCATGGCAAAAAAAAAAAAAAAAAGACTAGCTGAATCAACAAAACTTTTTAAAAATTCATAAAAATTAACTAAAATATATTTTAAAAAGCATGTTCCTTATCATAAAGAAACACGTTTACATCCAGAATATAGGCATATTTCTTTATAAAGTAATACACATGTATCTGTCAATCCATATATATTAAATATCAGTAAATCTTGATTCTTTTTTTTATGAAAAACAAAGATACATACAGGATCCGATCTCATGTTTTCTTCCCATGCCCCATTTACCACCACCACATTACAAATCAGCATCTCTAAGTCAAAGCTCAGGGCGTGGGGGGACCTCCTACAGGGTGCCAACCTTTAGGCCGCTGGGGATCTGAGATCTTGTGAGTTCAGCCTCATCTTAGTGGGCCAGGCGCGGGGTGGGGGTGGGGGTGGGAAGCGGGAGGGTGCTGTGGGCAGGAGCCCCTCCCACAGTCCTGCCACCCTCTGGTGCCTGCAGGAGGTGGGGGTGAGGCTGAGCCTGGATTAGCTGGGGCCGGCGGCAGAGAAGCTTCTAGAGCTGCAGGGCGGCCAGAGAAGTGGGTGCAGCCAGGCGCAGGCACCATGCCGCTGCTGGACGACACCCTCCGAGAGGTGTGGGCCTCAGACAGGTCTGGAAAGCCCCCACCTCACCCTACCTGAAGCCTGGTGGGGGGCTCAGATGGAGGGTTTGGGGAGGGAGACAGGCTGATTCCTTTGCTACCCTCAGCGGACACGAGGAGGAAGGCCGGAGCCCTGAGGTCCAGCAGCGCACCAAGCAGGTAGGTCACCCGGCTTGGGGAGGAGACAGAGAGCCCCCCACGCAGCACAGGGAGTGTGGGAGTGGGCCCGGTCCCCCTCAGCAGCCTCTGGGGGTCCTTACTTCCCTGGAAGTTTGGGCTTTATTTTGTTCTTGCAGGAAAGGGGTGTTTGAGGGGCATGGGATGTCGCGGGGGGGAATCTGGGCTTTGGGACATTGGAAGTGTCCATGAGACGTCGGAGGGAGTCATCCATTGTGTTCCAGGAAGGGGCGCAGTTCCCCTCCCGATAATCCGCGGTTATTTCTGGCGGCTCAAGGGATTAGAGGGTGATGGGCAGCCCTCAGAGCACCCCCTTTCCTTCCTCTCCCTCCTCTTGACACCCCACTCCGCAGCGACAGAAGTTGAGGAAGAAAAAGCCAGAAGCCCCAGAGGCCCCCTGCCCCACGGGATCCAAGCCCCGGAGACCTGGAGGTGGGCGGGGGATGGGGGGGCGAGTCCCGGGGCGCCCCCAGGGTGAGGGTCCCGTGAGGGAGGGCCCGCAGGCGAGGAACGAAGCGGAGGGGGTGAGCTGAGGGATAGGAAGAGCGGAAGGATGCATGAAAGCCGGAGAGCGGTGTCCAAAGTGAAACAGAGCCCCGGGGAGCCCCCGGAGTGAGGAGCCCGAGGTGGGTGGGCGCCTTCGCAGGAAGGCGTGGGGTCCCTCCTGACCCGCGCGTCTCGGCTCAGCCGGGCGGAAGGGGAAGCCGCGGGAGGAGCCCGCGCAGGGACCGGCTGAGGCCCGGGCAGCGCAGACAGTCTACACCAAGTTCCTCAGGGACCCCGAGGCCAAGAAGCGCGACCCCCGCGAGACCTTCTTGGTAGCCCGCGCCCCAGACGCCCCGGACGCCCCGGACGCGGAGGACGGTGAGCGAACCCCGAGGGAAGGGGGCGGCTGGAGACCAGCAGAGGAGCGGGCGACGGGAGAGGAGAGGTTAGACAGGAACAAAGAGGGAGAGTCGCAGACAGCTGGGGAGATCAGCGTCTGCATCCCTGGCCTTGGCTCTGAACTAGGAAACCCTTTATGCTCGTGTTCTTGTCCCCATTTTCCGGATGGGGAAACCGAGGCACAAAGGAGCGGTTAAGAGCTCTGCCTTAGACTACGGCTAGGGGTCAGCGGGAGCTCAGATGGGTCTGGCTGGGGGTTAGAAAGAGAGACAGACCAGCGTAGGGAGAAGCAGAGTGGGAGAAGCAGGCACGGGTCTCATTAGAAGGGATGGAAAAGGGGAAACTGCAAGATGCCAGGAGGGTGTGTGACAGCCAGAGAGAGAAGGACCTGCAGAGAGGCGCATTTTCCCAGAACAGGATTGCCAAGCCCCCACGTACCCCCGACTCCAGCTCTCGTGTGACTTGCACACTGTGGAAGACTTTGGGGTCACCGCATTCTTTGAGAATCTTCCTCCTGTTTCTGTTCCAGAGGGCACCCTCCTACCCCTGGCTCCTTCACTGCCTCCCAGAAATCTGGAGAGACTGAGCCGCACAGAGATTAGAGGACCCACCCCAACCCCCATATTGATGAATTTCTACCTACAGGGGATGAGGAGGAGGAAGAGGATGACCTGGAAGATGAAGACGAAGAGGAGGAAAAGAAAGAGAGAGTCCGCCTGCCTCCCAAGAAGCCCCCCAAAGAGAAGGCTTCTACAGACACCAAGGAGAGGAAGACCAAGGCCCAGGGTCCAAAGGGTGGGTGTTGAGCGTCCAGGGAGGGCAAAAAGACACACAAAACTGGCCCCAGAGGGGCCTGGGGGTTCATGGATGTGCAGGGGTTGAGACATCAGAAAGCTACCAGGTGCCTGGACCCAAGTGTTCCATCCTTTGGTGATTTCTTCCCTCTGCATGCTGTGTGCTAAGTCACTTCAGTTGTGTCCTACTCTTTACAACCCCATGGACTACAGCCTGCCAGGCTCCTCTGTCCATGGGATTCTCCAGCCAAGAATACTGGAGTGGGTTGCCATGTCCTCCTCCAGGGGATCTTCCCAACCCAGGGATCGAACCCACGTCTCTTGTGTCTCTGCACTGGCAGGGGGGTTCTTTACCGCTAGAGCCACCTGGGAAACTTCTTCCCTCTAATGATCCTTAAATTAATATGTGCCACCCCCCCCACCATCACCACCATCCTCCCAGCCCCCTGCTCAGGGTGTGCTGAGCCAGGGAGGGCAGAGGATTTTCATGTTCTTGGTGAGTTTTTAGTTTGTTTGTTTTTTTTTTAACTCAATATGAATTATATTTATAATTTTTACAAAAGTATCAAAGTGATTATAATAAAAATCAATCAGTAAGTAAATACTGTGATGGTTTCCTGGCTGGGCACCTTGCCCTACGGGTACTGGGGTCTGGTGTAAATGCAAACACATAACTAGGACCTTGGGCCTCTCAAAGTGGGAGGACTGTCTGTAGCTCTGACCAGAGAAGGTTTGGAGGATTTCTGATGGAGATGGGGTGGGAGCTGGGATTCAGTTTCCTTAGAAGGCCTGGCATCCATTCATTCAATACTTGTTATACTCTTAGTGTTCATTCAGTTCTTTTTGGACTCAGGGTTAAAAACAAGACAAGCAGAGGAGCTTTGGGCCTCTCAGGGGACTGAAGGGACAATGAGTGAGGTGGAGGGTGTGACTCGTCTTTGTCTAACCCCCACCCTCCATTTCCAGGAGATCTGGGAAGCCCTGGCCCCCCACTGAAACCTCTGCGAGTTAAGAAAAAGGAGGCTCCAGCGGGGGAAGGGACCAAGATAAGAAAGATGAAGAAGAAAGGTGAGCCTATTCTCCAGAGGAGCAAGGGTCTCTGGGTGTGGGGCAGGCGGGGGTAGGGGTGTGACCTCTTCACTTCCACACCAGCAGGGTCCGGGGAGGCTGACAAGGACTGCTCTGTGAGCCCAGGCACGGTGAAGAAGACACCAGCAGCCATGTTTCTGGTTCCCGGGGAGTGCCCAGCAGAGAAAGCTCTGAAGAAGAAGGGTGGGTGGTGAGCTTTGGTGAGCTCTGGTTCCAGGACGTCCAGGGGCAGTCATTTGTCAGTGTGGAGGGACGGGTGAGGACTAGATGGGGTAAGGCGGAGGTTCTCAAGTCGGAAGACTTGGGGGCACCTTGACGCCCACTTTAATAAGCTGTGTGGCCTCAAGACAGGGTCTTCACCTTTCTGAGGTTATTGCTTTCCGATAATAGGGAACTAGAGTTGCTCCCCTGTGGCTGTGGGAGGGGTCCAGGTGAGGCGTGGGTGTCCCTTGTAAACTGTGATGTGCCCTTGCCAGGGTAAGGGGTGAACAGACTTCCACCTCCACCCTCAGGCACTCCTAAAGGCTCCGAAGAGGAGAAGAAGGAGGAAGAGGAGGAGGACGATGAGGCGGCCACTGTGATGACCAAGAACAGCAATCAGAAGGGCAAAGCCAAGGGAAAAGGCAAAAAGGTGGGAGCCCGGAAGGGAGAGGGTGAGGTCCCTGCTGGGACCAGTGGCAGGGTGTGGGGGACCTGGGCGTGGGGCCGTGGAGTCCCTTGGGGTTGGAATTCTTAGCTCCCTCTTTGGTGACAGGGTATGAGGACAAAGGGAACCAGGTTTGTAGGAACAGAAGAGGCAGTTGTGGGGTCACCAGGCTGGGACCTGCCACCCGGGGGCCTTATGCTGTCTGCCCTGAGCCCTCCCCACTGCAGCCTAACCATCAGACACAGCCGGAGGTGCTTGCATGGCCCCGCCTGAAAGCACACACATTTTCTGTACCAGGAGGTGGAGCACAGTCAGACAGGCACAGGCATACACACCCCTGGGCACAGGGACTGTGACAGCCAGCTGACTGTGAGTTATTTTAACAGTTCTACCCTGCTGCTCTGAGAGTGCTCAGAATGCTTCCTCCTCTCCCACCCAGGACCCTCAACCTTCCAGCAACCAAACTATCTAGCAACCAAACTATCCAGCAACCAGAGGGTTAACACTGGCCCTCAAGGGCCTCCAGGACCCTCCTCTGAACCTACCATGTCCATTCTGATTGGGCAGTCTCTGGGGGCAGAACATGTTGTTAAATATATTGAATGCTGCCCCTCCTCACAAACAGGACTCAGGTACCAACATGCACAGGCTGGAATAAGGAAGAGAGAGGGGTCCAGCTGGAGAAAGTGATGAAAGCCTTTGAGAAACAGGCTTCCAGGAATGGAGAGATCACCCCGAGGGCAGGGCCTGGGGGGTGAGGGTGGGGTCTTAGCTTTGCGGGTTTATTCCTTTGTACAAGAGTGGTCAGGTCTCAAGAGACTGATTCACAAGGGCCAAGATCACCAGATACTGATGTATAAACTGAAAGCCCAGTTTATTATCTTCCAGAATGAATATGCAGGCATGCAGAGCCTTTAATATAGTAGGCCCTTGAAATTCACCGTGTAGAAATGTTTAAATGAGTTCCGGCTTTCTCCATACTGCATTCCAAACATAGTCCTGAGTTTCCCAATATTCTTCTGCAGCAGCCTAGAGTGGAGAAGAGATGCCCACTCACCCGGAGGTTAAGGGCCTGCTTCCCAACACCAGCCTCACTTCACACCCAGTGCAAACCTGCCTTCAGCAAAATGGGCAACCTCAGCCTACCAGGGCTTCTTGGGGGCTCCCAGAGAGCATTTACTCCTCAAATGCACATGCCTAGGTGGCAGTCCCTTCTCTCTCCTGCTGAGAAAGTTGGGGTTAGAATCTTGATTGCCCTTCATGTGAGGGACAGAACATACGAGCAAAGGGTACTAGCCTTTTAAGAACAGAAGGGGCAATAATCAGGCCACCCTAGGGCCTAATGCAGCCAAAGAGTTATTAAAAGTTTTCGATGAGCAAAATGAGCTTATTTATTCATTTGTTGTATTGCTATGTAACAAACCACCCCAAAACTTAAAACAACAATTCATCCTCTTAATTTCTGTGAGTCAGAAATCTAGGAACAGACTCACAGACTTAGAGAATGAACTTATGGTGGCCAGGGAGGAAGGATAAAGAGAAGGGATAGTTAGGGAGTTTGGGATGGATATGTACACACTGCTATATTTAAAATGGATAAGCAACAAGGACCTGCTGTATAGCACAGGGAACTCTGCTCAGTGTTATGTGGCAGCCTGGATGGGAGGGGAGTCTGGGGGAAAATGGATTCAGATATATGTATAGCTGAGTCCCTTCACTGTTCACCTGAAACTATCACAATATTGTTAATCGGCTATACCCCAATACAAAGTAAAAAGTTTAATAAGAAAAGAAATCTAGGAGTAGTTTAGCAAGAGTAGTTCTGGCTCAGGGTGTCCCATGAATTTGCAGTCGAGATGTCAACTGGGGCTGCACTCATTCTCAAACCTTGACTGGAAATGGAGGAGCTACTTCTAAATTGGCTTATTATCATGGTGGTTGGCTGGAGGCCTCTCCAGAGGCTCCTTGAGTGTCCTTGTGATGTGGTAGCCAACTTGCCTCAGAGTTCAAGAATGGCCCAAGAGGCAGAGCAAGGCAGAAGCTGTAATATCTTTGAAAGTTATGACCTAACTTTCAAAGCGACCGCCCATCACTTCAGCCTTATTCCATTGATCACAGAGACCAATGTGGGAGGGACCTACATTAGAGTACAAATACCATCTTGGAGATTGGCTGCTACATTCAGTGGGTATTTACTGTCTGCTAAACTAACAGGCGGCGCTAGTGGTAAAGAACCCACCTGCCAATGCAGGAGACGCGAGACAAGGGTTCAATCCCTGGGTCAGGGAAATCCCCTGGAGGCGGGAGCAGCAACCCACTCTAGTATTCTTGCCTGGAGAATCCCATGGACAGAAGCCTGGTGGGCTATGGTTCACAGGGTCACAAAAAGTCAGAACAACTGAAGTGACTTAGCACATCTGCATGCGCATAGTAACAATAGTAGCTAACACTGCTGTAACACCATGTGCCTAGAAGGCAGAAATCCAAACCTTCAGCCTCACCTCAGTTTACTCCCTAAGAGCATCCATGTATGGAAGATCTTTCGACAGGCTATGCATCTAACAGAAGATGGGGCAGCATTCAGCATCCACCTTCACCTCTTACTAACTATGTGAATTTGGGCAAGTTATTAAGCCTTTCTGAGCCTCAGCTCCTTCACCTGTATAAAGAGACCAACCACCTCAGTAGTTATAGATAAAAAGAATGATAATATTCCAAGGAGGAATACTTGGAAAGTGCATAGAATAATTCCTGGCACATCGGTAGACTTTCTATGAGTGTCTGTTAAATATATAAACTAAGGTCTGTCCCAGGTATCCACCCCCATCCTGCATACTTCTCAGATGAAACGAACTGAGTCACAGCGTTGTTAAAAATTAACAAACATCATAGACAGTTAGTGGTGGAACCAGGATTTGAACCCAAGCTGTCTGACTCCAGAGCCTTGGCTCTTAACCACAAGCTAAACACAATTTTAATAAAGCACAAAGCTTCCCACAGCCTGGCAAGCTTCGGGGGAGACTGAGGGGCCTGGGGTGAGCATTGGAGCAGCCTCTGTTCTCTCCCCCAAGCAGAAAGCGGTGAGTTGCCCTGCCTGCCTCCCCGGTCCGGACCTGCTGAGGGCTGGGGGAGATGGTGCTCTGGGGCTGACGCACCCTCTGCCCCGACTCAGAAGGAGGACAGGGCCCCATCCCCACCCGTGGAAGTGGATGAACCCCAGGAGTTCGTGCTTCGGCCTGCCCCCCAGGGCCGGACGGTCCGCTGCCGGCTGACCCGGGACAAGAAGGGCATGGACCGGGGCCTGTATCCCTCCTACTTCCTGCACCTGGACACGGAGAAGAAGGTGGGTCCGAGGAGGGAGGGAGAAGGGAGAGGGGAGGGACCCGGACCGAGGCGAGAGCCAGAATGGGAGTGGGGGCTGGGGGGCAAACGGGCCTTCTCCTCCCCGCACTCCCCTCCCGCTTGCCTCTGTCTTCCAGCGCATCTCCGCTGCCCCTCTCCCCAGGTGTTTCTCTTGGCCGGCAGGAAGCGGAAACGCAGCAAGACCGCCAACTACCTCATCTCCAGTGACCCCACCAATCTGTCCCGAGGAGGGGAGAATTTCATTGGGAAGCTGAGGTGGGGCTGCGAAGCTCGGGGGCCAGTCACCTCTGCCCCGCTGTGCAGAGTGTCCCCACCTCAGACACTCTGGAATTGTCCCCCGGCCCCGGGCTTCTCTATACACATGGACACTTGTCCGCTTTGATGCATGTAGATCACTTGGGGATCTTCTTCAAATGGTTCAGTGAGTTCTCTGGTGGTCTAGAGGATAAGATTCTGGACTTTCACTGTGGTGGCCGGGATTCAGTCCCTGGTCTGGGAAACTGAGATCTTGCAAGCCCCAGGGTGAGGCAAAAAAAAAGGGTTCAGAGGGTCTGGGCTGAGAGTGAGCTTCTGCATTTCTAAGATGCACTGGGGTGATGCCCATGCTGCTGGTCCAGGGACCTCACTTGGAGTAGATCATAAAGTCCATGAAAGGGGGATTATGTCTGTCTTGTTCATGGTTGAATTCCTAGCATCTGGCACATAGTAGCTATTCAATAAACAGTTACTAACTGATCAAACGAAATAGTCAGCACCTACCCTGTGTTATGTCTCCCCATATAGCTCATCCAGTCCTCACCACAAATCTGAGAGATGAGGAGAAAGTGAGTCCCCAAGTCAGGCTTTATTTCTTTTCTTTATGTCTTTACCAAACACATATGTAAGGCCTACCTGTGTGTCAGAGGTATTTCTAGGTAACTTGCAAATATTAATCCATTCAATAATCTTATCAAACAAATTGATAGTAAATACTATTACCACGCCCATTTTACAGATGGGGAAGTTGAGGCTAAGAGTTTAAGTCACTTGCCTGGGGTCATACAGCTAGTAAGAGCTGAGGTTTGAAAGCTGCCCAGTCTCCCTGTAGATCCATGTTTTTAAAAAGACTTCATGCAGAAAACCAGGGGCAGGGTCCTAAGACACACCCTTGCTTAAGGCAGAAAGCTCTTAAGCTTGGCTGTGAGGAGGGGTCTGGAAGAAGGGGTGTGGAACCCCCTCAGCCCCGCCCCCAGCTCCACCCTGCTCGCAGGTCCAACCTCCTGGGGAACCGCTTTACTGTCTTTGACAATGGGCAGAACCCGCACCGCGGCGGCAGCACGGACGTGGGGAGCCTTCGGCAGGAGCTGGCAGCCGTGATCTATGTGAGAGCGCCCTCTGTCCCCTGTGCCCTGCGATAGGCCCCTTCCCTCGCCGAGTGGTCTAATGCGCGTCTCCTTCCCAGGAAACCAATGTGCTTGGCTTCCGAGGTCCCCGGCGCATGACAGTCATCATTCCTGGCATGAATTCCGACAACGAAAGGGTGCCCATTCGGCCTCGCAACGTGAGCCGCGCACCTCCCTGACACGCCTTTCCCTGTGGGTCTTGCTCCCTAGTTACCGGCCTGTAACCCACTTCCGGGAACCCCTGTGGGGTGGGGAGGGGGTGTCCCGCCTACCCCATACCCAGCCCGGAGCACACCCATCGCCCTGTCACAGATTCATTCTGGCAACTTGATAGGTTCAGTTTGGAGGGTTTTCATTGAACTCACTAAAACGAGCACAATAGGGTTGGTTAGCTGTGTTTGTGTGGTTGTTTTTTAGTGTACATCAAAATCAATTGTTCATATATTCATTCAACACACATACATTGAGTACCAAGTATTAGTCTAGGCAACTGCAGACATCAGTCAACAAAACGAATATCTACTCTCATGAACCTGGCATTCTAGTGGAGGGAGACAGACGGTAGACAGAGACTGTGATAAGTAAGTAAATTGTGTAGTGTGTTAGAAAGTGGTATTTACTGTAGAGGGGAAAAGAAAAAGTTGAACAGGGAAAGGAGATGAGATGTGTGTCTAGGTTTTGATTTAAATTCAGTGGTCAGAGTGGGCCTCACTGAGCAGATGAAATTTGAAGGAGGTGAGGAGCAACCCTGCAGATATCTGGGAAAAGATCATGCAGGCAGGGAGAAGAGCCAGTGCAAAGGCCCTGAGGCAGGAGAGTGCCTGCTGGGTTTGAGGAGCAGCAAGGTGGCCAGGGTGGCTGCAGGAAGATGAGGTCAGAGAGGTGAGAGTGAGGGGCAGGTGAGCCTGTGTAGCTGGTTTTTACTCAGAGAAACAGGAACAGCAGGGCTTTGAGCAAAGGAGTGATATGATTTGACGTAGTTTTAAAAGCAAAGGTTGTTTTTGTGTGTGTGTGAGAGAGGTGTAGGGCAAGATGGAGGGCTTGCCCCCAGAGAGAGGGGGCCTCCTTCAGTGTGTCAGACCCACGCTTTGCCCCTCAGCACCGCAAGCTGAGTGAGCCCGGGATTTCAGAGACGGTTGACTGGCCTGTCTCATACTCACAGTGATGTCACTTTACTCATTTACAATGAAAAAGAATACTCCCGTCAGCTGATCACACATCCTTCCTTGCTGGAAAGCCACACTGGAATAGTCAGAGACCTGGCCAACCCATGGGGCACAAGCCCTGGGTGGCTCCACACCTGCTCCTCCCATCCTGGAATAGACACACAGATCCTCCAAAGGCGGTGCCTCCCACGTGTGCTTGGGCTTAGTAAGAACTGACACCCAGAGCTGCTCTGAATCTCTCTTCATCATCAGTTCATTCATTCTGCAATCATTTATTAAGGCCAGGTATTGAGGATGTAAAATCAATACAAGAGGTACCATCAAAACAATATCTGATATTTATTGAACATTTACTCTGTGCGAGGAACTGCTCAAAACAGCAGTTCATGCACTATTAATCATTTAATCTTCACAACACCCTGTTATGAGGGAAACTAAGGCACAGAGTTCAGTTCAGTTCACTTCAGTCACTCAGGCATGTCCGACTCTTTGCGACCCCATGGACTGCAGCACGCCAGGCCTCCCTGTCCATCACCAGCTCCCAGAACTTGCTCAAACTCATGTCCATTGAGTCAGTGACGTCATCCCACCATCTCATCCCCTGTCACCTGTAAGGCACAGAGCCATTAGTCAAATACTGTGCCTGCTGTTAGGGTATCTAATTCCGTCCATAACAGTGCAGTGGGAGAAATCATAAGAGCGAGGTGTTAAGGAAATTCAGAGCTAAGACATTTAAATCACACCTGGGGTCAGGAAGGCTTCTTGGAGGACAAAATCTTGAGAGGACTCATTCTAAGCCATGAACATGAACAGGGGACAAAGAAACCAAGAAAAGAAATACATGTCTCATGCAGACCCTGCTCCTTCCTTCCAGAAACTCTTCCAGGACAGTTTAACTACTCTTTACCTGTACATCTCTCGAAGCTCAACTCTGAGCTCCTTGTAAATCCTAGAATATCTGGTTCATCCTTGTGATAGATGCCCGCGTGTGGCCTAAGACCCCTTGGGACCAATGGTACAAAGCCCCTCCTGTGCGGCAGATACTGCTTTTCACTTTCCAACGTTCCACTTTGGCGACCCACAGCCAAGCCCATTCTCCCAGACGTACACCCTGGCCAGGTGGATGCCGCAGATACCGTGGGCGTACTCAAAGAAACCCTGGCCACCATGGCTATTGACACCCAGGCTGCACACACATACAAGGGCACCCCAGGTCCCCAGCCACCGCCCCACCCCATCAGTCCCAAGATATCTCAGCCAGCTCTCACTGTCCTGCCCCTAATACTGCCCCACCCCTCACACCCCAGGCCAGCGACGGGCTGCTGGTGCGCTGGCAGAACAAGACGCTGGAGAGCCTCATCGAGCTGCACAATAAGCCCCCCATCTGGAATGAAGACAGTGGCTCCTACACCCTCAACTTCCAAGGCCGAGTCACCCAGGCCTCAGTCAAGAACTTCCAGATTGTCCACGCTGACGACCGTGAGTATCTGAGGACACAAGCCAGGCTGTTTCCCACCACCTCCAAGACCTCAGCCCTCACTCAGATCTTTCCCTCCTCTCTCCCCCTGCCATCTCCTTCTCTCTCTCTCTCACACACACACACACACATGCGCGTGCTGGAGTGGAGCTGGCTTTTATTCCTGGAGCCAGAACATTCAGGAAGGTCACTCTCTCCTGTGGGGCACTCACATTGTACCCCTCAAAGAGCCTCAGATATTCCAAGCAGCTGTCTTCGGGTGCATTTTTTCAGGCCCTCGTTCTAGCACTGACCAGAGCCTGGGCAGATGCTGGGCTGTTCTGGGTAAGACTGTGTTGAAGGGACAGTTACGCTACTAGAGTTTAAATACCACTGAAAGGGAGTTCCCAGGCGGTCCAGTGGTTAGGACTTGGTACTTTCACTGCCATGGCCTTGTCAGGGAAATAAGATACTGCAGTTCAGTTCAGTTCAGTTCAGTCGCTCAGTCGTGTCCAACTCTTTGCGACCCCATGAATCGCAGCACGCCTGGCCTCCCTGTCTATCACCAATGCCCGGAGTTCACCCAAATTCATGTGCATCGAGTCGGTGATGCCATCCAGCCATCTCATCCTCTGTCGTCCCCTTCTCTTGCCCCCAATCCCTCCCAGCATCAGGGTCTTTTCCAATGAGTCAGCTCTTCGCATGAGGTGGCCAAAGTATTGGAGTTTCAGCCTCAGCATCAGTCCTTCCAATGAACACCCAGGACTGGTCTCCTTTAGGATGGACTGGTTGGATCTCCTTGCAGTCCAAGGGACTCTCAAGAGTCTTCTCCAACACCACAGTTCAAAAGCATCAATTCTTTGGCATTCAGCTTTCTTCACAGTCCAACTCTCACATCCATACATGAACACTGGAAAAAGCATAGCCTTGACTAAATGGACCTTTGTTGGCAAAGTAATATCTCTGCTTTTTAATATGCTGTCTAGGTTGGTCATAACTTTCCTTCCAAGGAGTAAGCGTCTTTTAATTTCATGGCTGCAGTCACCATCTGCAGTGATTTTGGAGCCCCCAAAAATCAAGTCTGACACTGTTTCCACCGTTTCCCCCTCTATTTCCCATGAAGTGATGGGACTAGATGCCATGATCTTAGTTTTCTGAAAGTTGAGCTTTAAGCCAACTTTTTCGCTCTCCTCTTTCACTTTCATCAAGAGGCTTTTGAGTTCCTCTTCACTTTCTGCCATAAGGGTGATGTCATCTGCATATCTGAGGTTATTTATATTTCTCCCAGCAATCTTGATTCCAGCTTATGGTTCTTCCAGCCCAGCGTTTCTCATGATGTACTCTGCATATAAGTTACTGAAAGTGAAGCCTAAAAGCCATGAGGCTCTGCCAAAAGTAAAAGTAAAAAAAAAAAAAAAAACTTATGGGCACTTTCCTGGTGGTCCTGTGGCTAAGACTCCATGCTCCCAGTGCAGGGGGCCCAGGTTCAACCCCTGGTCAGGGTACTCAGTCCGACATGCAGCCACTAAGACTCAGCACAGCCAAATCAATAAAAATAAATATGAAAAAAAAAACCCCCATAACTTATAGCCCAGCCCCTAAGTGGCCAGAGAGGATGCTGAGGCTCAGAGAGGGCAGTCCCTTACCCAAGTCTCTCAGCAATTGCAGGCACTTACCCTGGCCCTCAAATTTTATTTCACAAATACACAGTGCTTTCTGTGGACCAGACACTGTTCTCAGGACTTCACAGATACTGATTCATTAAATCTTCTCAACAACCCTGTGAGGAAGGTATTATTCTTATCCCTATTGGAAGGACAGAGGAGGCTGGCGTGCTGCAGTCCATGGAGTCACAAAGTATCAGACACGAACAGAATGCGACTGAACAGCATTTGGCAGATGAGAAAACTGAGGTGCAGAGAGGCTGAGTAACTTACAGCTTGTGAAGGCAGAACTGGGGTCAGAACCCAGGTACTCTGTCTCCAGTGCCCCACTCCTAACCCCATCAAGATGATTGTCTTTCAGGAGTAGGAAGTATAAGTCGAGCATTTCTATTCTCTTTCCAGTGAGGTCAAAGGCCTGCTATCATAGAATTAGGGAAAAAAGATATACTCAGACACAAATAAAAACATCCCCTGTTACAAGCCTGGAGGAGAGGTCCCCACTAGGTTGAAGGGATTTGGATACAGAGTGGTATCTCCTAGGGATTTTCCAGGTTCCCAGGATTGGCTAACATTGAATGAGCTCCCTACCCCCACTCCATCCTAGGGAGGTGCCCCCAGTGTCATCTATCCTGAGGTCTTAAAAACCCATCTCCAGATCACATTTCTGGTGGAGCCTGGTCTGCCTGGGTTGGGGGTATTTTTAGCAACATCCTGTCCCATGGATGCTGGGGGAAGTGTTGGGATTGGGGCTGGGAACCTGGGCCAGATATGAGGTAGGGGCTGAGTAGGGGCACTGGTTGAGGTCATGAGGTTGGTGGTCTCAGGACCTGGGGTCTGGGATAGGGTAAAATCAGCAGAAGTTGGAAAGGAAGGATTCTAGGCATAAGCAAGTTTGACTGGTTACTACAATGCGGGCAGGTCATCTGCCTAGCCCTGGGCAGTAGAAGGTAAGGCAGGGTCCTTGCCCTCAGGGGCTTACAGTGGCGGGCACAGCGGCAGGCAGGCTTATTGGGTGAGATAAGAGGGTGCATGGATGGAGGGTGAATAACTGAGATGGTGGCTAAGGACTGGGGTCCCAGTGAAAGGGTGGGGGCCCTTCCCTCAATGATGAGGGCTTCGTCTGCCAGGACAGAGAGCCCACGAGGTCTCAGGCCGCCCCCACCCGTATCTGTGTCCATAGCCGACTACATCGTGCTGCAGTTCGGCCGCGTGGCCGAGGACGCCTTCACCCTAGACTACCGGTATCCGCTGTGCGCCCTGCAGGCGTTCGCCATCGCCCTCTCCAGTTTCGACGGGAAGCTGGCTTGCGAGTGATCCTAGTGATCTCCCCCAGCGCCCGCCCGCCAGGGCTGGGAAAAGGATTCACGCTGGAGGCTTGCACGGTCCCTTCACCAGAGCCTCTCGATGAAGACTTCTCCCTTGTCGGGGGGCTGACCCCTCACCGTCTCCGGGTGACCTTCATTCACTGCCCATCCTGGCACGGTGCGGGGGCGGGGAGGAGCTCAGACGGCGGGTTGGACGGAGATGAAGAACATCTGGAGCTGGAGCTGCACATCTGGTCGCGGAGCTAGGCTGTGCCGCTTCACCAACGCCACCCCCGCCCCGCGCCCCAGTCACTTCCTGTCCAGGAGCAGTAGTCAGTGTTGTTTTAACCCCCTCTGGGACTGTACTGGGGCTCCGAGGAGCCGACGCGGGCTCAGAGGAGGGGGCAGGTGATGGGGGACGGAGAGCCGGTACCCACACCCCCAATAAAGCCACTTCCTAGGCCCGGACGGGCAGCGGTTCTTCAGCGCGTGCGGAGAACGAGGCGGCGGGAGGGGTCCGGGGGGCGGACTGGAGGCCTCCGATCCCCCACCCCCGTCCCGCTCCGGCCCCGGGGCGCTCCCGCGTCCCCTCCCACGCGCCCATCGCGGGTCCTACCGAAACTCGGCGGGCTCGCGGTGTCGAGACGCCCCCTGCGGGGGCCCCCGGGGAGCCGGGACGAGAGGGAGGGCCCCGGAGGTACAGGAAGAGGGGGAAAGGGAGAAATTCGAGAAACAAGCCTCTCGGGGAGAACCAGACAAACCGGGTTCGGGCAGGGCGGGTGCAGCCTTTAGGGCGGGGCCGGTTCTGGGGCCCCGGGAGTCGGGGGTGCGGGCCCCCGGGCCGGAGAGGACGCTCCGCCTCGGCCGCTCGGGACTCGGGGGGTGGAGGGTAAGGAGCCCCGAGGCCCGTGCGCCCTGAGGCTCCGCCGGGCTCCTAGTGACGCGGCACCCGGGCCCTGGCCCCGACGGGAGCCCTGCCCTCGAGGCTGGAGCTCCGCCCTCGGCCCCGCCCAGGCCGGAGCCCCAGATTCCGGCGGGGAACAGGGGAGGTGGGGGAGTAGCGCCCGGCGTTCCAGGCAGGTTAAGAGCGCCGCGCCGGGCGGGCGAGGAGCGAGGCGCCCGGGCGCGGAGACGCCGGGCGGGCCGCCGCGGGGGTCCCGGGGCCCCGGGGTGGGCGGCCCGGGCGCCGGCCGGGGGCGGCCCCGCGCGGCCCCGCCCCTCGCGGCCGGTGCCCGCCCCGCTCCGCGCCCCGCCCCCTCCTTCCCCGCAGCCCCCACCCCCAGCCCCGGCTCCTCAACACAAACTTTCCGTGCGGCTCGCTCCCTCCTCCGCGCCCGGCGCCTCCCGCTCCGGCCCGGCTCATTCCGCACATTCCGGTCAGCCCCCTCCCCACGACCCCCCTCCCCCGGCCCCCCTCTTCGCTCCCTCGGGCCCGGCGGAGCCGCCCGGCCGGAGCGCCCCCGCGAGATCGGACCAGGTAAGCCGGGCGGACGCCGGGAGGAGGCCCCGCTGGGAGAGATGGTGTGGTTGGTCGGTGCTTCGGGGGGTGGGGGGTGGGGAGCAGCCGAGGGGGGGCTGGTTCCAGAGCCATTGTCCAGACTGAGCCTGAGCCCCGGATCTGGGTGCCGGGAAGTTTAGAGGAAAGGGGGAGAAGCTCTCCGGGAAGCCCCGCCCACCCTCCCTCCAACCCCCCGCGACCCGGACGAGTTGTTCGGGGGGAGGTCGGGGAGCCGCGAGCCTGGCCCCGGTGCCAGCGCCTGTCCAGACGTCCGCATTTGGGGGTGTCGAGGCCGGGGCTCGGGGGCCCGCACGGTCTGGGGCTGGGGAGGCCTGCCACCGGGGAGCTCGTCCCCGCAGCGCCCAGCCCCTGGCCCCGCCGCCCTTTGGACTCCCGGCTGGCGCTCTCTCGGAGCCCGCCCGGCCCCAGCTCCACGCAGGCCTCGGGCCGGGCCTCCGGGCGCCCAGGCCGGCTCCCGCGCGCGGTGCCCGCAGCCGCGCCGGACTGTGGACGGTGTCTGGCAGCCAAGCTTCACGACCCCGGGCGTGTGCCCCCTAAGGGGGGCAGGGGCTTAAGTTGCCTTCAGTTCTGCCGCTGGCGTCGGGGTGGAGGTTTCGGAGTTCCAGCCCTGAGCCCTGTGAGCCTGGTTCCGAAGGGGACTGGATTTGGGGCCTTGTCTTGGCCACACACTTCGTCAGAGCCCGTGTTTAGACTTCAGAGGACTTGAAGGCGGCTTGTCTCCTCCAACCCCAAGCCCCACCATTGTCTGTCGTGCCCTCTACTCCTGCCTGGGGAAGGAGAGCTGGGAGCGCCTGTCTGCCTCTGGTTTCCAGCCTAGCGGGGCCCTGGGGCAGTGTCATTGAGACCAGACCCCACCGTGTCACCTTTCCGGGAGAGGGGCCCTCATCCAGGGCTGAGAGATTTTTTTTTTTTCTGTGAACAAGGGGGATTGAGGCCTTGGGGTAGAGCTTCTCAAGGGAGGGAAGCCGTCCCTCACCTCCCTCTGTCTTTTCTCTCTCCAGGTAGAGGCAGAACCAGGTCAGGCCTGAACTTGTAGCTGAGCAGAGCAGGGGGTGGGGGTGGGGGCTGGACACAGCTCAGAGGGGCTGGTGCCCAGGGCGGCTCTGTGTAGCCTGCCTCCCGCAGCCCCAGAGCAGGGGGGCCAGGACATCTCGTTGGCCAGAATGATGGGGGCAGCCTGGGGCAAGGAGGGAAATCTAAAGTTGCCAAAAGTTAGAGGTTTTGGTGAGAAATGAGGTCTTCCTCCCATCCAGATTCTTGCAGCTCTTTTTCCCCATAGAGTTGCCACCGCAGACCATGGTTCTGGGGTCTTCTGGATCCCCTGCTCACCCTGTGAGCAGGCGATGGACAGATGTCTTTTCTAGGACTAGGGTATATGATGACGGGGACTCGTGGGACCCCCAAATGCCCCCTCCTCAGAGAGAGGCTGGGATCCAATGGGAGTCTCAACCTCGTGGGCCTTCCCCCACTATCACTCCCCGCCCCCCAGGGAGGGAACAGTAATTAATGCTAATTAGCTCATTTGGCTGAGTAGGATGGTCAGTGATGGGCAGGCCAGAGCTGTGTGTATGTGTGTGTATCCTGGGCCCTGCTCCCACATTCATCCTCAGGTTTGCAGATCTTGGCTCATTCTGAACAGTTGGGGAAATTGAAAAGGAGACATCTCAAACAGAAGCCAAGAACTTAAGAGATCTGGCCCCAGCTTGGCCTCTAACCAGTTGTGTCATCCTGGTGGGCCTCTGTTTCCCTGCTTGGAATCCAGGACTTCTCTGGTCCCTTTTCTCTGAGCTTCTCCAAGTCTCTCTTTGGTTCCTGGTCAGTCGGCCTTCCCATCATGGAAACTGAACCTGGTGGGATCTGGAGAGGTGAGTTGGTGATCAAGTGGGTCTAAGGAAGAAACTGAGGGCTGACCGGGGGGTGACCGAAGACAGCGAAGCCAGTGCGAGGGGCTGAGAAGGTTACGGCAGCAGGCATCAGGGGGCCAGGGAGGCCAGGTGGAGTCAGAGAACAGTCCTGGGAACTGGCTGTGGGGTCTGGCAATGAATGGTGTTCAGAGGCCACCTGGATGGCCAGCCCTCTCCCAGACCCCTCTGAGGGCTCAGGGTGGAAGCTGGAAAGGAGCAAAAACTCCCAGTCCTTTCCACCTCTTCGCTCAGGAAGGGAGAGGAGCCAAGGGGTCCGGCTCACAGGGAGGACAGTGCGGGGTGGCGGGGGGAGCTGGTGGTGCCAGGCCCCAAGGAGCCAAGAAAGAGGGCTCCCAAGGCTGCAGCTCTCCGTGGAGGTGGCCGGGAGGTCCCAGCCTCTGCTTCCCATGTGGGGTCCAAGGGGTAGCATTGAGGATCCAGGTCTCCGTGGACCCCTGGGGCCATGGCGGGGAGCTTCTCTGTTCAGAGCTGGGGTGGAAGCCAGCTGATCACACTTGGCCCTGTCCCTGTGGCCTCGCCCCGTCCTCCCCTTCCCCCAGTGTTGTGACAGCCTAGGGTGGTCTGCCGGAGAGGCACTGCCCCTCGGGGCTCTGCCTGTCTGCTCAGGGCCCCGCAGGAGGCTGGGACCCACAGGCCAGGGGACCAGAGAACCGTGGTGAATCCGCAAAGCCTCAGCCCCTGAGGTTTCCTAGAGTGCTGATTGCTTCCTGTGCTCCCTGCCAGGCCCACAGGACCGGAAGTGATAGAGGGAAACGGGAGTGCAACTGTGCGTGCCGCTGGACCTGTGTGTGTGTGTGTGCGCGTGTGCGCGAGGCCAAGAGGGACCCTCTGTGGGTGACACCGTAGGGGTGGTGCACATGAGGGGAACTGGGGTGAAACCAGCTCATGTGTGTGACTTCGCAGGACGGAACTGCATGCGGCATTGTGACTCTAACGTGCATGTGTGAGACGCTGTGACGTTCTCAGCATGTGACTGGGGCTGCGGGTGCTTGAGAGAAACGATGAATGACGTTCTTCGTGTGTGACTGACACTGCGTGCGTGCGTGCTTGTGTGTCTGTAGGGGACCTCTGTGTGTGTGAGGGGCCATCACACGGGGTGGGTTTGTGAAAGAAACTGTCTGCTTGCCCAGTGGTGTGAGCTCATAGCCGTGTCCGGCACTGACTGGCCGGGATTCCGATGCTCCACCTGTGTGAGGGCCAGTCCCACCGTGTGATGCTGTGTGTGTCCGAGGCAGAATGAGGCACCCCGTGTGCTGGGTGTGCTTGCGTGTGACACGCTGAGAAGCCGTATGACACGACGGACTCTGCCTAGTGCAGCATGCGAGTGCTGAGAAGCCGTGGCGACGGCTGAGTGTGAAATCAGGTGTGTGGGTGAGACGGAGAAAGAAAGCCCACGCGCCGAGGGTCGGTGCCGCTTGCGGGGTGAGGCTGACCCTGTGGGCGGTCACATCCCTGGTGGTTTGAGACAGTGGGGCCGTGGGGGTGACATCCTTCAGGGCTGTGGCATATATGGCGTGGGATGCCGGGTGTGTTGAATTTGAGGGCCCGTGACCCCATGCACGTGCATCTATGTGGCGGATCACCACAAAAAAAAAACCTGTTAGAAACAAAGGATGTAATTAATGAGGCTGAATTGTGCACTTTAAAAAGGTACTTTTTTTTAATCATGTATATTTTATCACCATTAAAAAAAATTAAGGGACTGCCCTGGACTGCCCTGGTGGTCCAGGAGTTAAGACCTTGGTGCTTCCACTGCAGGGGGCGCAAGTTTGATCCCTGGTAGGGCTGCGTGCAGCCCCCCCAAAAAATGTTTCTTTAAAAACGAAAGAAATGAGGGAGATGCAGGGGACAGTGGATGTGCGGGACAGTGGCTGTGAAGAGGGGTGTGCATGTTTGAGAGAGAGGAGGGGCCCAGGGCAAGCTTCTGTGTTTATACATGACATTGCCGGTGTGACTTTCCCGAGGAGGCAACAACCGACTGAGGGACGGGTCACAGCTCAGTGGCTGACCCAGCGGCCAAGGGGTCCTCTGACACGGTGAGAACTGTGAAACCCAGAGTCACCCCTTTACTGCATGCCCGCCCTCTCCAGCCTGGATCCCTGGCCTTCCTGGACTGGGTCGGGATGAGGAGGCTGGACAGCGGCTCTGAGTGGGGGGTGAAGTCTGGGAAGTGGGCCCCTTCTCTCTGCAAGAGGTTTGAGGGCTCGAAGCCTCTTTCCTCCCTCCTACACTGGTGGAGGGGGGAGACAGTGAGGGGGAGCCTTGGAGAGAGAAGCCTGGGGGGGTTCCCCACCCCCTCGGCTCCCTGAGAAGCCTGTGCCCTAGGAGAGGGGATGGGTGGGTGCAGAGGCTGGATTCCCAAATTGGAAGCACATTAATAAGCTGGGCAGCAGGGGAGCCCCCTTCACCTCCCTCCTAGTGGGCTCTGCAAATTGCTTCCTCCTGTAAAAATCTCAGCCTGGCTCTAGGGAGGGTGGGTACTCCCTCCCCAGGCTGGCAGGGCGTGGTCACTTGGCAGGATCCCTTGGGGGGCTGGGGGGGGGTCCTTGGGCTGGAGGTGGGGGCGGCGGACACCATCCGCATCCCACCCGCCCTGCGCTCCCTGTCCCAGCACAGCACAGCTACTTCTAGGGTGGGAGCCTCTGGCAGCTGGAGAACAGCTGGCCCCGCGGTGGGGGTGGGTGGGGAGGAAGGAGGGAAAGACAGATGGGGGCGGGGAGGCTCTCTCCGAGCCTTCCTCCACTGCCGGCCCCATCCTCAACCCCCCGCCTGTCAGCCCTGCCCTGGGCTGCCCTGGTCTGGAGGCAGGGCATTCGGGATGAAACTGCTGATTTCCTGATCTTCCCACCCTTTGAGTGAGGTTCTCACTCAGCATGAGAGCACTTTGGGGGCTAAGTTCCTGCAGGAGTGGACAGCTGCTGCCACTACCCCCAGTGCAGACAGCGGCTCAGTCGCCTTCTCGGTGGGGCTGCTACCTGGGGAGAGTGGGGGGATTGCTGACACCTGCCTGGACTGGCCTGGCCTGGCCTGCATCTCCCATGAGGCCCAGGCTCTGGGGAGGCCCAAGCTTCAAGTCTGTCCCTGCCCCTGCTTGAAAGGCAGTAGAGGGAGGGTGGTCTGGAGTTGAGGGGGAGTGGGAGGGGCTCGGGTGGGCGTTTAGGTCCACTGTGGCAGCCCCGACCTCCCTAGCCTCCACCCCTGGAGCTGTCCAGCCAGTTATTCCAGCAGGTCTGGCCCCAGGGAGGGGAGTGGGCTGCAGAGTCCCCCTTATCTCCCTCAGGGCCCCGAAGCCTGCTCGCCTAGCCTCCTATCTCCCACCTGGCCACCACCCAGAGGCATCTTCTGACCTCCCAAAGCCCTGGGAGAAGGGCAAGCAGGTGTGACTGGTCAGATCGAAGGTAAAGGCCATATGAGACCGCAGAGGCCTGCAGGAACGCGGAGAGGGGAGGTCCTCCGAGAGGAGGGGTCCGTCGCCCCGGCTCCCCCGTCACTCCTCCCTTCCCCTTCAGTCTCCCCGCGCGCTTTTTGTCCTTGACTCCCTCTGCCTCTTTCTCTCTCCCCCCACCTTCTGCTTTTCCGTTTCCGCACAGCCTGACCACGTCTTGGTTTATTGATTGGCCCCTCTCAGCTGGGTCTCCTGTCTCCTCCGTCTTGGTCTCTGTCTTCCTGTGTCTCTGTTGGTCACTCGCCCCCTCTGCGCAGTGTCCGTGGAGCCCACCCTCCTGTTCTCACTCCAGCTTTCCCTCTCTGGGTCTCTTGTCAGTTTTCTCGGCTGTCTTCTGTTCACCCACTCCCAGACTCTCCCCCATCCTGTACCCCCCATCCCTCCACCCCCTTTGCCCCTCACTTGCGTCTTTTTCCCCCTTCTCCCACCCCTCTTGAGAGCAACGCAGAGGCTCTGCACACCTGGGCCAGCGACAGTGAGCGGCTGGGGCTGCCACCCCTGTGAACCCCACCATGGGAAGGGCAGATCAGACCCTAAGCTGGGTGGGGGCTAGCATCCCTGGGGTCAGCTCCCTTCACCGTCAGCCTCAGGATTGGCCTCAGTCCAGTCCTGCAGCTGTCTGAGGGGAGCTCATAGCCTCCTCCCTCCCCGCAGGCTGAGTCCTGGTGGTTTGGAGTCTAAGGGGGGGGGCACTCTCTGTCCTCGCCCCAGGGCAGTAACTCTGGGAAGGGCAGAGTGGCTGTCCAGGCTCTCCTCACTGACCCCCTCCTGAGTGACATGGCAGGACAGAGACCCTACCTAGTTCAGCCCCCAGCCAGGCGCCACTGCCCACCTGCCAGCGCCCGAGTGCGCCTTGTTCTGGGGGGGGTGTAGATATTCTCCCTGGGCGTCAATCTGGGCACCCACACGGCAGCATAACCTGCGCACACAGTGCTCCTGGGCGTGGCTGTGTGGGCTGGGGCGTCGCCTCGGGCCCCCAGGAGTGTGCCTGGAAACTGGGTCTCGCATGTAGCCTGTGAGCCAACGGGAGGGACGGTGGTCCCGCTTCTCTCCTTGACTTGTCCTTGCGGCGCCCCCCCCACCCCCGGGGCTCCCCTCCCCCTCGCCAGCTGCCAGCAGTCCCGGCCAGGGGCCGCCGCCCCGCCCCCCCAGTCTGTCCCAGCTCCCAAGCACTGCTGTGTTCGCCATATTTGGCCACAGTGCTCCTGCGGGGGGCGGGGCGGGGCTGACATCACCCTGAGAAGGGGGGGCCCCCCCCCCGCCGCCTGGGTGAGGGGAGGCGGGCAGAGACTTGGGGGAGGCAGGAAAGTTGCTTTGGAAAGTCTGGGGCTGGCAGGGCCCCCCATGTGCCGGGCCCCTGCTGCTCTGAGGGAGGCCTCAGGGAAGGATTTGGGGGGAAATGGGCTGAGGAATCTGTTGGGAGGGGTCTTAGCTCATCGTAATCCCTCATCTGCCTCCCCTCTAGAGCCCACCCATCTGTGGCACTGTCAGACCTGGGGGAGGCTTTGCATCCCAACTACCCCAGTACAGAAGTTGCTGTGGCGCCCCCACCCCGCATTGCCCTCCCCACTTAGACTTGGCCTCAAGGGGTTGAGGAGGGGATGGAGGTGGGGATGCCGTTCCTGGGCTGAATAGAGACGTGTGGCCCTCGTGACCTGTCAGGAGCACGGCTTCCTCTCTCCATGGCTGCCTCTGGTGTGTCTTGAAGGCCTTCCAAGGAAGGGTTATGGCAGTAACCTGGGGGTCCTTGAAGCTGCTCCAGCCACCTGGGTTGAGGGGATCCCCTGGCCCAGACCCCACTAGGCAGACTGAGGATGGTTGCCATGACAGCCGGGCCTCCTTTCTCTCTGCAGATGGTGGGACTTCTCATCCTGGTTAAGAGACCAAAGTTAGGTCGCCTGTGTTCAGAACCCAGCTTCAGTACTCACTAGCTGTGTGTCCTTGGGCAGATTGCCTAGCCTCTCTGTTCCTTGGCTGTCTCATCGGTAAAGTGGAAATAATAAGAGTAGCCACCTCACAGGCGACGGCGAGGATGGAGTGCGTCAGTGTGTCAAGCCCTGCTGGCGCCTGCCGTGTGCAGGTGCTCTCGTTTGTAGTGGCGTGAAGTATGAACTCTGTCCACCTGACATTCAGGCGCCCCCCCCCCCCCCCGGGCCCAGCTGCCAGCAGCCACCTTCACGCCTTCCAGAGTAAACAGGTGGTCCCCACAGGGAGAACCCCCACCCATTTGGGAGGACCTGGAATTCTTGTTTGAAGGGAAAGAATTCTCTTCCCTGGCTTCTGTGCTGTTCTCCCACCTGGTTCCCTTCTCTCCGTTCAGCCCAGAGCACATCTCAGAGTCTAGCCATCTGGGGCTCTGCAGCTCCCTGGATCCTGAAAAAACACTGGACGTGCAGTTCTGAGGCTGGAAGGGGCTGGGGGTGAGCCGAAGGGCTGTGTGTGTTGGGGGACTGTCTGGGTGTGGTCTGCTTTAATAACCCAGCTCAGCGTGTGCAGGGAACTCAGAGTTTATAGAGCCCTGGCCCTTCCACCATGTGGGCCAGGGCAGGGGCGGGCGTGTGGGTGGTTTATGGGCTGCTGTGGGGCCGGGAGGTGCGGGAACAGGAAGTGGGATGGAGGAACGGGTGGGGTTGAGCAAGGCTGTCAGCCCGGCACCTTCTCAGCTGCTCCCTTACCCCCCAGCTCTGCTCCATTCTCCAGGATTCCTAGGGCAGTTTCTGCCCTGAGATTAGGTTCCTTGGCAGCGTTCTCATGAGTTAGCTTTTGAGGAAGGCAAAACCATACCCTCCCTGGATCAGGGACCCTCATCCCATGGCAGGTCCTTGGGAGGGTTGGGTTGATGCTGGGGGAGAATAAGGGGTGAAGTGTTAGTTGCTCAGTCATGTCTGACTCTTGCGACCCCATCGACTGTATAGCCTGCCAGGCTCCTCTGTCCGTGGAATTCTCCAGGCAAGAATACTGGAGTGGGTTGCCATGCCCTTCTCCAGGGGATCTTGCCAACCCAGGGATCGAACCTGGGTCTCCGACATCGCAGGCAGCTTCTTTACCGTCTGAGCTACCAGGGAAGCCCACGGGTAGGGGTCCCTGATCAGGGCTCCTGACAACAAGGAGGAGGAGAGGCAAGGCAAGAGGCAAGGAGCCCTTTAGAGAGCCGCAGAAACCCTTCGCCCTGCCCGTGTGGTCCTCCTCTCCCCCTCGTCATCGTGCCTTTGGCAGCTGCATGGTCTTGTGAGCCTGCTTTTCTCGTCTGAATAATGGGCATCACTCTTGCCACCCCTCTTGCCAACCCCCCCCCACCCCCTTAGTTTTGAGGGTTGAATGAATATGAAAGTACAGGTGGTGGTGGTTTAGTCGTTAAGTTGTGTCCGACTCTTGCGACCCCATAGACCATAAGCCCACCAGGCTCCTGTGTCTATAGGATTTTCCAGGCAAGAGTACTGGAGTGGGTTGCCATTTCCTTCTCTGAAAGTACTTTTTCCCCATAAAAGTACCTTTTCTCACAAAAGCACAGTGCAGGTATAAGGCATTTTATTGTTGCTCTTGATCCCCACTAGTACCATGTCTTGAGTGTTAAGAGCCAGGCATCATGGTTGGCACTTTGATCTCATTTCATTTTAGCCCTCACAACCTCAGGGAGACCCTTCCTTCCTTTTAATAAGGCTCAGAGAGGTGGAGTCACTCATCCAAGGTCACGTTGGCTAAACCACTCCACCCTGGAGCCCCAGCCTGGCCCCTGGGGTGGGAGATTGCTGTTGTCTGGAAGGGCCCTGCCCTACCTAACCCCTCTGCTTCTGCCCCCCAGGCTCAGGCTGCCCAGTGGGCTCAGGCCCAGAGCCCAGAGCAACCAGCACAATAGCGTCCAACAGCTGGAATGCCAGCAGCAGCCCCGGGGAGGCCCGGGAGGATGGGCCCGAGGGCCTGGACAAGGGGCTGGACAACGACGCAGAGGGCGTGTGGAGCCCGGACATTGAGCAGAGCTTCCAGGAGGCCCTGGCCATCTACCCGCCCTGCGGCCGCCGCAAGATCATCCTGTCGGACGAGGGCAAGATGTATGGTGCGTGCAGGGAGGCAGGGGACCCTGGGCCAGACTTGGGGAGGCGCCTGGCCCTCCCCGCCCCTCCCCCTGCTCTCTGCCCCCTCACCCAACCGGTTTGGCGAAGTCCTGCGGGGCCTCCAGCCCTCCTCCAGCAGGGCGGCCCGGCGGGCGGGCGAGTCTGGGCGTGCAAGCCTGTGTGTCTGGATCCTCCTCACAAACAGGCCAGGCTTGCCCCCTCCACCAGAGTGCAACCCACACGCGACACCCCCCTGGCTGCCCCTCCTCTCCTCGCCCCTCCTGGCCTGGAGGTTTCGGGGTGACTCAATGGGCCCTGGAAACTGGGTCAGTTTGGTATGTTCTGGTCTGGACATGAACACAGGTCCCCCTCGTAGGAGGACGTCGAGGAGGATCCCTCCTAGGAGGATGTCAGGGAGCCCCCCAAGGGCTGAGGCCTGGGGTGGGTTCCTAGTCAGAGCAGGGGTTCCCACCATCATGGGGGGGTCGGGGAGGGTGACTGCAGGGTGGTGAGAGGCCCACTCTGGGACAGGGCCTGTGTGAGGAAGAGGGTCTCACCTCCTCCCAGGCCTCCTGCTTGCCTCCCTCTGCCACCTGGCTCACCTCCTGACTCCAGAAGGGAGTGTCCCCCACACCCCGTTCCTTCCTCAGAGGGCTCTCCCAGGGCTGCATTTTTGGGATAACTCAACCCTTCTGCTCCTGGCTCCTTGCCAGCATCCTCCAGCTCTCTGGAGCAGGGCAGGCCGTCAGCCCGTCCATGCCCGGTGTCCAGCACCGTGGCGGGCACAGAAGGGAGACAGCTGGGCTGCTATGGTCCCCTTCTCCTCCCACGGGCACACGCCCACTGCCAGCCCGGGCCCACTCGTGGGGCGGGCAGGTGTTCCCGGGTGCCTTCCCTGGGATGGGGGCCACCTGCCCCCACTGCCACCTCCCAGATGGCCGGGGCAGCCCCGCAGGGTATTTTTAGACAGGGTGGAGGGAGTGGGGTGGAGGGGGCAGGCAGGAAGGGAGGGGCAGTGGGCCTGGCTCTGTCATGGAAGAGGAATTTGGAGAATGTGGCCCTTCTGCGGAGGCTGTGGAGTTGGGGGGCAGGGGGCCTAAAATTGGGGGTAAGGGGTGTGCCCCCTGAGGATGCTGACATACGCTGCACCGTGTGTCTCAAGCACCGCCCCTCTGCTTCACAGGGCCAGACCTCAGACACTGGCCAGCCTCTGGGTCCCCCGAGGGTCTGGGGTGCAGAGCAGAGCTCCCGCCATCCAAGGATGACAGGCTGAGCTTGCTGTCACAGGGCGGGACAGACACTGGGAACCAGTGACTTGGGGGTGACAGGCTCAAGGACAGGGCGACATGCTCAGTGGCGCCCCTTGGCCCAGGCTGTCAGTGTGGAAGGCGTGCTGGGGACCGTCGGGCCCTTCCTGGCTGCTTCACCAGAGAAGGGCAGGGACTTGCCCAGTGACTCCCGGTAGCCAGGGCACCAGGACAGGGACCCGGGGCCCAGAATCTCACAGACACACAGGGGTGTGCGCCCAGGAAGAGATGCCACACACACCCACGTTGACAACACGAGGGGGAAGGAAGCCCTGCCCGGGGCTGGGAGTGGGGGCCCGCTGTCCTGCCTCCCTTTGGCCGCACCTGCCCCTGCCCGTCTCGCAGGGAAAGCCCGTCAGGCCGCCTGACATTGTTCCACCTCCTGCTCTGCAACCCCTCCCGCAATGAGCAGCGCCCCCCCCCGCCCCACGCCAGGTCCTGGAGGCCATAGGGGAGCCCTGGGACTTCCCCTTCAGCTGCCCTGCTTGTGCCCCTTGGGGGGCGGGGAGGGGGGTGGTGTGGAGTGGAGACAGAGATGGGGGAACAGGCATGGTGTGGTTTCCAGCTGGGGAGGGGCTCTCCTCTTTGCCCACTTCCCATTTTCCTCTCATCCCAATCTAGGTCGAAATGAGTTGATCGCACGCTATATTAAATTGAGGACGGGGAAGACTAGGACGAGAAAACAGGTAAGAGATGATTTATACTGTGCGCACCACCCCCCCAAAAGACACCCTCTTCCCTGCCTCCTTCAGCTCCTTCCTGGACGATCTAGCCCACTGCCCTGCCCGCTTCCTCGGATTCGCCCCATTACTCAGCCCAGGTTCCCCGACCTGGGATCGAACCTGAGCCACCCACGTTGGGAGCGAGGAGTCTCCTCCTCCACTGGACCTCCGGGGAAGTCGCCGCTGTCCTTTGTGACTGCCCCCCTCCCCCAGATCTTTGGTTCAGCGACCACAAATCGCTGGGCAACTGTGGCAGCTGTGTGTCCCTGCCCTGAGTGGCTCACTGACCAGGCAGGGAGACGGACGGCTGGACAGATGAGTGCAGAGGGCGGCATGGCTGAGATTGGAGTGTGCGCTATCAGACAAGCATCTAACCCTGACCAGCCAGGGGAAGGGAGGAGGGAGGGCTTGGAAGGCTTCCTGGAGGAGACGATGCTCAAGATGCCTTTTTCTAAGAAGGAACAAGATTTAGCCGGGCAGGAGGAGAGGGAGATGATTCTTCCAGGCCGAGGAAGTTGGCTGTACAAATAATAATTGTTAACGCCTCCAGAGTTGACTTTATGTTCATGTATTTAGTCCTCATAGCAGCCTTGTGAAGTAGGTACAGTAATTATCTCCATCTTACAGGTGAGGAGACCAAGGCACAGGAAAGTTAAGTAACTTCCTAAGGTCGGTTGGCAGGTTGGCCATTGGATCCACTGGACAGGAAAAGAGATTTTAGCTGGTGTGGTGTGTGGAGGGAGGGTGGAGACATTGAGCTGGCGCCCAAGGGCCAAGTTTCCCTGGGGGCAGCTGGGTCCCTGGAAGGGCCTAGATCAGGGAGTGGCAGCTGTTAAGGCCTGTCAGCCCGAGCACCCGAGGCAGTGCTTAGGGAGAGCCAGGCAGAGGCAGGGACCTAGGTCAGCAGCCGTGGCCTGGGCAGCGACCGTGGGTAGCAACAGTGGACACGGAAGAAACTGGCGATCTGGGAGATGACTAGGTGGCTTCCAGTCCAGGGAGGAAACCTGAACGGAGCCCCTTAGGGTGGGTTGTGTGTGGGGTGAGAGAGGCAGGCTGGAGTTAGGGACCTGGAGAACTGAGGTCAGCACCGCCCGGACCTCCCTGTCTGGGTGGGATTTGGGCCTTGCCACCCACCCCGAGATCCCCACTGTCTGCAAGGAAGGCTCTGGGTCCACTCCCCCATGTGGAAATTGCGCCCTCATTGTTCAGGCCTTTGTTAGTCACTCTCCCTGGGCCAGCGCGTGGTTGTTGTTGTTAGTTTATTGTTTATTTCATTTTACTTGGCTGCACCAGGTCTTCCGTGTGCCACACAGGATCTAGTTCCCCGAACAGGGTTTGAACCTGGGCCCCCCTGCGTTGCGAGCTTGGCGTCTTAGCTGCTGGACCACCAGGGAAGTCCCTGGGCCAGCTCAGACTGTACAGCATTTATTCATTTAGCAAATCGTTGAAGGTACTACTGTGTTCTCTCGGCACTAGGGATCCCTCCAAGAACCGGACAGACAGGGCCCAGTTCCCTGAAGCCTGGGGCCATGGGAGGAACACTAGCTGTTCAGCCCCCGGCTTCAAATACTTGCTCCTCTACCTGCAGGCAGGGGATGCCTCACCTCCCAGCCTCTGTTCCTCAGCTGTTCAGTTAGCTGAAATGTGAAACAGAGTATATTTGTGTAAGAATTTGCCACTTCTATCGCTATTATTATTATAGTCATTACAGACTGCCATCCCAGGCACAGGAAGAGGGGACTGTCTTGGGCAGGCGTGTCCTGCTTCACCCAAAAGATGTGTTTACAGGAACCTGTTGGTCAGAGTGGGAAGGGGCCCAGGGATCTTTAAATGAGACCAGGGAGGGTAGCAGATCCTCTGAATTCTGGGTCCAGCATCACACCCGCTCCTGGCCAGATATCCCAAGAAAGCTGGCTGGACAATGACATTTCACATCCTAGCTGTTGTTAAGTTCAGGATTTTAAAAACCTCTGGCTTTTGTCATTTTGCAAGGGTGACACTCCTCTAACTTTATTATTAGAGCTCTGATGTCTGATATCTCCTCAAAGAGGGACCCAACCTATGGTTGTGAGAACAAGGCGTGTCTTTATGTGTCACAAAGAGCAATGCAAGGTTTTTTGGTGGTTTTCATTTTACTTTTGGCTGGAAAAAAAAATGCAGTTTTTAAATTTATTTTTTATAGCTACTTACACCAATTAATGGGCTTCTCTCATAGCTCAGTGGTATATCATCTGCCTGCAATGCAGGAGACCTGGGTTCAGTTCCTGGGTCGGGAAGATCCCTTGGAGAAGGAAATGGCAACCCACTCCAGTATTCTTGCCGGGAGAATCCCATGGACAGAGGAGCCTGACAGGCCACAGGCCATGGGGTCGTGAGAGTCGGACACGACTTAGCGACCAAACCAGCACCATCTCAGCAGTTAATAGCAAGTGCAGTGCCTCCATGGGCTTCCCAGGTGGCTCAGTGGTAAAGAATCTGCCTGTCAAGTAGGAGACGTGGGTTTGATCCCTGGGTCAGGAAGATCCCCTAGAGAAGGAAGTGGCAACCCACTTCAGCATTCTTGCCTGGGAGATCCCATGGACGGAGGAGCCTGGCGGCTACAGTGCCAAGGTCGCAAAACGTCAGACGCGACTGAGCGACTGACAACAACAGTGCCTGCGTGGCGAAAGCACAGCTAAATATTACAGTAGGATTAAGTCCCATGTGACTTTCAGCTGTCACAGAGATGGCCATCTGGAGATAAGTCCTCTGGGCTGAGGGCCTATTGGTAATGGCCAAGTGGGCTCTGCTGTCAGGCCACTTGGGTCCAGCGGTGTGAGCTTGGATAAGTTGCTTAACCTCTCTGTGCTTTGGCATCATCATCCCAATCATATTAAATTGGGAATAATATTAGTGCCAACTTCTTAGCATTGCTGTAAAGCTCAGATGAGTTGGTACATGTAAAGTGCCGGGAACAATAGTAACTGTGTGGAACTTCCCTGGTAGGCCAGTGGCTAAGACTTCAAGTGCTCAGTGCAGGGGATCTGGGTTCAATCCCTGGTCAGGGAACTAGATCCCACAGGCCACAACTAAAGATCCTGCATGTTGCAAATGAGACCAAGTGCAGCCAGATAAATAAATAAATAATACATTCAGTAACAAACAAAAAAATGCTGGTTATTGTCCTGATGTGAAATGATCAAGAATCTTGCTGGATGTAGGTCTGAATCGTGGGCGCGGTGAGATGAGAAGCACTCATTTGGGTCCTCACCAGAGAGCAGGGGGCCCTCCAGCAGCCCTTACATAGTAACTTTTAATCCATGATTAGAAAGAAAAACTGTTTCTTTGTGGCGATAAAAACAATTTGCAAGGCAAGCCAACAGCAATTGCTGCTACTGAAATGGAAGCAGCTTAGAAGATTCTCCAGTTCCTTCCCGCTTGTTTCATGAAGCGGGGGTGGGGGGGTGTGGGGGGGTGTGGGGGGGTGGGTAGGGGCATGGGGGGGTGTGTGGGGGGTGGGGGGTGTGGGGGGGGGGGGGGTGGGGGGGTGTGGGGGGGTGTGGGGTGTGGGGGTGTGGGGGGGTGTGGGGGGGTGGGGGGGGCGTTGGGGGTGGACAGAGATGTTTAGTTCTCTGTGGCTCAGGGTCAGATCCTTGACAATGTCAAGGGGGTGTTGTGCAAGCCCCAGGCGCACACATCCAGACTGGCTAGCTCAGTTTTGCCAGTTGAGGGAGGCTTCAGGAAGGAGGAGCTGGAGAAGAAATGCAGTTAAGAGGATATACTGTGTACATAGAGAGAGTACACACTGCCATGTGTTAGTCGGAGGGGGAGAAAGGTGTGCTGGGGAAGGGAGCTGCGTGAACAAAGCAGGAGTGAGACCAGGCCTGGTTCCATAGGCCGGCAAGCTGGGGTCTTCTTGGGAGGACTTAGGCAGAGGTTCAGGGGAGACCTTCTGTAAGGGATTTGGCCTTGATGGGTAATCTGGTGGCCAGCAGGGGCATTATGGCCATGGCTAGGAGAAGGCAATGGCACCCCACTCCAGTACTCTTGCCTGGAAAATCCCATGGATGGAGGAGCCTGGTGGGCTGCAGTCCATGGGGTCGCTGAGAGTTGGACACAACTCAGTGACTTCATTTTCACTTTTCACTTTCATGCATTGGAGAAGGACATGGCACCTCACTCCAGTGTTCTTGCCTGGAGAATCCCAGGGACGGCGGAGCCTGGTGGGCTGCCGTCTATGGGGTCACACAGAGTCGGACACAACTGAAGTGACTTAGCAGCAGCAGCAGCAGCCTCTGAGATCCCAACTGGAAAAAAAAAGGGGTCCAGTGAGGAAGAAGTCCCGTGTTCTTGGAAGAATACAAAGGTGCTCTTCCTCTGTTTTTTACCAGTCATCTTTTAATGGCTGTTAACTCTCCATTAGGATATGAAAGAATTCAGGGCTGCCCGGCAAAGGTCGTGGTCAGGAACGCAGTGTCCCTTCGCATCGGGCCTCTCCAGTGGCGCTTGCGTGGCTGCTTGTGTTTGAACTCCTCGTAAGAATAGCAGTAGTTGAAAGCTTGTAAGCTGCCAGCACCATGGAAGGTCCGGCAGAGCTTCCTTTCTTCACATTGACATACTTGTTGTCATACTCTTGACATGCTCCAGCAGTGCCTTCAGGGGCGAAATCCTGCATCAGTATCCAGCTTAGCAGCTCCCTTGTTTTGGTATCCAGGAGCTTCTCCTGCTGGTGGTATGACTGATGCCATCTTGGATTCCAGGGGTTCTCTTCGTTTGCTTTAGATGCAGCCCTGCATCAGGGCACATGGCTTGGCCAGCAGAGCTTGGGCTTGATTTTGGCCCTCACTGGTCAGGTGCTCTTACGCAGTGAACAACTTGTACAACTGTACATGGTAGTCCTGGAAGCCACAGTAGGCTCATGATCAAGACAGGCCAAAAGAGAGCGGAACTGGCAGTGCAAAGGGGTGTCTGCCCACAGGGGCCCCACAGGCCTCCCCCCCCTTACAGTTGGTCCCAGGAATAAGGGCTGGGATGCTCCTTGCCTGTGGCCACCCCAGCTATGCCTCCTCACTCTCTGTGTTTTCCTCTCTGGCCGGGCACGGGGCTGCCCCTAGGTGTCCAGCCACATACAGGTTCTAGCTCGGAAGAAGGTGCGGGAGTACCAGGTTGGCATCAAGGTATGTCAGGCGCCTGACCGGGGCCTCCAGTGCCCATCCCACTCACGGTGCCTCCTCCACTGTCTGCGCGGCTCAGGCCTCTGCCTCGGCTGGCCCTCCGGCCCCACTGTGGCTCTCTTCTGGCTGAAGCTCTGCTCTCGCCTCTCCTGTTCTTTCTGCTCTTTTTCTCTTTCCTTTCTCTCTCTGCAGGTCTCTAGCCACTTGCAGGTTCTAGCCAGGCGGAAGTCTCGGGAGATTCAGTCCAAGCTGAAGGTAGGGGGTCCCCTGCCACTTGGCCTGGCCTTGCCTGGGCCTGGTGCTGCTCTCTGACCCAGCCCGGGACAGGGAACCAGTTGTGGAGCTATAGGTGGGCAGCACGGGGGTCTCAGAAATATGAGAAGCAGAAGTCCAGTGGCCGCCTCATGCTGCACAGGGCCACGGTCCCTGGAGACAGGGAGGAGCCCAGGAGGACAGCCCGCCCGACGGCGAGGGAGAGGAAGACCGTCTGGGGGCCCCTGAGGCTCACCTCTCTTCTCCTCCATTTTCCTTTTCTCCTTCCTCCTAATTGCTGCTTGCTAATTGCATGGGGACTTTGGGTGGGCAGGGAGGAGGCACGGGGTGGGGGGGACTGGCAGGCATGGCCGTTCCTTGTCTTGGGCATTCGATCCTGGTGGCCCTGTGGCTGAGGATCTCAGAACCTGGGCTTATGGCCCCAGCCTGGGTAAGCTGCACCTCTTCTCTGCCCACGGCTGCCCAGCAGACCAGGCCTCCTGCCCCTGCTCCTCTGCCTGTAGCACAGCCCCAGGGGGTGTGGACAGACCCAAAGGGCCCCAGAACGGTCCCCTAACTAGATCTCCAGCCCCTCCACCCTCATCATGCCCTTTCCAGGGCACCCTCAGCCGACACGGACTCCCTCTGGGTGGCAGTGGGCTGGGGGAAGGTCCACAACTGCCTCTGAGCTTCCCTGGGCCCCTCAGGACCCTGAGAGCCAGGTGGGCATTGAGAGGAGGGTGGTGAAATGACATGCCCCCCACCCCCCACCCCGTCCGGGCTCCTCTGTGTCTCATCTAATCCATCCTCCTTCTCTTCCACAGGCCATGAACCTGGTAAGTAGCACTGCCCCTGCCCTGGGGGTGGGGGAAGGGCAGTGGGTGGGAAAGCACCTATGCAGAATTTTCAGATTATGGATTGCAAAATCAGTGTAATAGACTGTGCAAACAGCATTTTTTTTTTTTTTAAATGGGTGATAGTGGCTCTTAAACTTTAGCTTGTATCAGAATCACCTGGAAGGCTTAGGGAGCCAGATTTCTCGGCCTCACCCTCAGAGTTTCAGAGTCATTAGGTCTGAAGTGGGGCCTGAGAATTTGATTTCTAATAAGCTTCCAGGTGATGCTGGTGTTTTGTCGGTCCGCGGACCAGACTTTGAGAACCGCTGATGAAATAGAAACTATGGGCGTGTGACACGCAGCAAAATAAAGGGAAATGTTTTTCATGTCTCCTGGGCTATGGAATAAAATGAAAGTATCTCTTACTGTGGATTGTAATCAGAGGGATGATGTACACTTAGGAGACAGGGCCTGGGACGGGGCCCCTGAGGCAGGCCCCCATCCTGTCTCTGGCCTGGCCTAGGCCTCACAGGGCTCCTCTCCTACCCAGGACCAGGTCTCCAAGGACAAAGCCCTCCAGAGCATGGCGTCCATGTCCTCCGCCCAGATTGTCTCTGCCAGCGTCCTACAGAACAAATTCAGCCCACCCTCCCCTCTGCCCCAGGCCGTCTTCTCTACTTCCTCACGGGTACGGGGCTCCTGGGAGGTGGGACTGGCGTGAGGGAATGCCTTTAGGGTGGGCAAGGTGAGGGTCCTGAATACTGAAGGACCTTGGCCTTTGTCCCTTCTCTGCAGTTTTGGAGCAGCCCCCCTCTCCTGGGACAGCAGCCTGGACCCTCTCAGGAGTGAGTATTGGGAGATGTCCTTCCCCCACCGTTTTCCTTCCCCTGTCAGCCGCGCTGGTCTTCCCTTCCCATCTGGGTTCCAGCAACAGCTGAGCAAAATCTTAAATTAAAAATAGAGGGTTGGAGAACACCAGTTCAGAAAGCTAATGCTTCTGTCTGTTCGTTCGTGTGTTTGTTTATTCATCAACCACTTGTCATCCATCTTACAATTATTTTTCACTCAGTTAATCCCTGAGTCAGTCTTTCAGTCAACAAGTCAGGTAGCCAAGTACTCTCAGCTCCTTCAACTCCAGGATGAATTTCTTCCTAAGACACGCCCTCGGTTTAATGAGCAGGTCTGCAGGGTGGGGTTTGAAATGCTACATTAAATGTGCACATCAGTTGTGAGATGCAGCCAGACTTCATAAAAGTTAACACATGGAGCAAACAAAACACTTGGGAGTTAGCTGGTCGACATGCATTTCGGGGAAGTGCACTGGAAGGCCAGGTTCCTCCCTACGGGGGTCCCAGATGAGACCCATGTGACTGGGTCAGGCGGAAGGTGGGGAAGGGGGGCGACTCTCTAACCAGTTTGTGCTCCTGTCTGCAGCATCAAGCCCTTTGCACAGCCAACCTACCCTGTCCAGCCGCCCCTGCCACCGACGCTCAGCAGTAAGTTCCCTTCACGAGGCAGCCGCCACCACCTGTCCCCGCTTCAGCACCTGCACATCTGCTCGGGAGAGCCTGAGCCTGACTGTGTGTGTGTGTGCACGCGCGCGGACACGTGCATGTATGGATACTGGGAGGGAAGGGTGGTTAGCATCTGTAGGGGATTGGAACAGGCCAGGAATCAGCCCTTTACCTTTTACCCTGTTGCTTCCAAAACTCTGTTACAAGTACACACCACCAAAAGTGTTACACTGATATGTGTGTATACATAGAATTCCTTCTGGGAAAATACACCAAAACCTTTACTTCTTCTAGGTATTGGGGTTTTGGGTATTTTTATTTTTCCATTTTCACTTTTTTTTTTCTTTTTGAACTTTTTATTTTGTATTGGGGTAGAATGGCTACCCACCCCAGAATTATTGCCTGGAGAATTCCATGGACAGAGGAGCCTAGCAGGCTACAGTCCATGGGGTCACAAAGAATCAGACACAGTGAGCTACCAACACTTACAGCCAATTAGTGTTGTGATAGTTCCAGGTGAACCGCAAGGGACTCAGCCATACATATACATGTATCCATCCTCCCCACAACCGCCCCAGCACCAATCCAGTTTGACACATAACGTTGAGCAGAGTTCCCCGTGCTATACAATAGGTCCTTGTTGTTTATCCATTTTAAATATAGCAGTGTGTACATATCCATCCCTAATTATCCCTTCCTCTCAGCAACCATAAGTTCGTTTTCTGCCTTTTCACTTGCCTTGTATTTTCTGTTTGGACACACATCAACAGTGACACAAGGAAGATCCACCGGTGTACATTACTGAGGCCACAGCACACGGGGGTGCAGGGTCCACGCTGCACACAGGCCCTGTGCAGACGAGGGTCGGCTCTGTGTGTAACCGCACAGCACCCCATGCAGACGAGGGTCCATCTCGTCCTCCCAGGTTACGAGCCCCTGGCCCCGCTCCCCTCAGCTGCTGCCTCTGTGCCTGTATGGCAGGACCGCACCATCGCCTCCTCCCGGCTGCGGCTCCTCGAATATTCTGCCTTCATGGAGGTGCAGCGAGATCCTGACACGGTACCGTGGGGTTGGGGGCAGGGTCTGTGCGGTCTAGGGCTGCCGCTCAGGGTCATGCGGCTGGGACACTGTGGCGGGGGCGAGGGGGGTCTGTCTCTGTGCAGCGCATTGCCCCCCCGCCACCCCCCGCCCTGGGGCTTGCACGCTTATGTGCTCTCCTGACCCTGTACTGGGCCCTCCCCACAGTACAGCAAACACCTGTTTGTGCACATCGGCCAGACGAACCCTGCCTTCTCAGACCCACCCCTGGAGGCAGTGGATGTGCGTCAGATATATGACAAGTTCCCTGAGAAGAAGGGTGGCCTGAAGGAGCTCTATGAGAAAGGGCCCCCCAATGCCTTCTTCCTCGTCAAGTTCTGGGTGAGCTGCCCTCTCCCCTCTGTCCCCGATGGCCCCTGCCAGGAGCACAGTGGCCCCCAGGCCCACCCTCCCGCTGCTGCCCGTGCCCCCGCCCTCTCCTGTGGGTACCATGCGGGCAATGGGCCCCCAGGCGGGATGCCTCCCTTGGCCTCGGGCAGCACCTCATGCCGCCCGGCCCCCTCTTCCAGGCCGACCTCAACAGCACCATCCAGGAGGGCCCAGGCGCCTTCTATGGGGTCAGCTCCCAGTACAGCTCGGCCGACAGCATGACCATCAGTGTCTCCACCAAGGTGTGCTCCTTTGGCAAGCAGGTAGTGGAGAAGGTGGAGGTGAGTGGGGGGCCACAGCGAGGGAGGGGCTGGGGGGGTGGGCTGCTAGGAGTGGGCAGGCCAAGTGACTCCTGCCCCCCGCCCACCCCCTCCGGCTCCCGCAGACTGAGTATGCCAGGCTGGAGAATGGGCGCTTTGTGTACCGCATCCACCGCTCGCCCATGTGTGAGTACATGATAAACTTTATCCACAAGCTCAAGCACCTGCCAGAGAAATACATGATGAACAGCGTCCTGGAGAACTTCACCGTCCTGCAGGTGTGGCGGCGGGGGCGGGGCACCCGGGCACAGGGGGAATGGGGGTGGGTCAGGGGGCACCCGGGCACAGGGGCCTTCAAGTGGGGGTACCTAAGCCCATTCCTCAGAGGAGGAGCCTGAGCCCCAGAAAGGAGGACCCCTCCCCACACCCCAGCCCTGGGCCGCCTGACCTCCCGTCTCTTCCTACCCGACCCCTAGGTGGTCACCAGTCGGGACTCCCAGGAGACCCTGCTCGTCATTGCTTTCGTCTTTGAAGTCTCCACCAGCGAGCACGGAGCCCAGCACCACGTCTACAAACTCGTCAAAGACTAGGGTGCCCTCAGCTCCCACCACCACCGCCACCACCACCAGGATCCAGGACGAGTATCTTTCCCACACGCCTGCCTGGTCCCCCCACCCCAGGGGTCCAGAGTGGAGGACTCATCCACCTGCTAGGCCACAGGCCCAGGACCCGGGAGGCCTCCCCAGCCACCCCTGCACGTCCACTCCCTGCCACTGTTCTGCGCTTTCATTGAAGGAGGAGAGAGGCGGGGCTCAGCGCCGGGGCAGCCCGGCCGGACGCTGACCACCGTCACCAGCTCTGCCCAGCCTCGAAAGACTGGGAGGATGCCTTCCAGCTCAGGGGTGCGTGGCTGCTGCCCTTTCAGGGGACGGTGGTGGGCGAGGAGCCGGAGTGCAGAGGCCCCGGACGAGGGAGTGTCGAGCTGGGGTCGTGTTGGGAAGAGAGAGGCCCGTGCTTTCTTTGTGCCTGCAGTGTGCCAGACCTGGGGCAGGCCCCCACATGCCATCCTCAGACCCTGAAGGGCGAGAGTGGGGCTCAGTGTCTCCATTGAGGGACCCGGGGGAGAGGAGGGCACGTTGGGAGTCCTCCCCCAGGGCAGCCTGTCCCTAAAAGCCCAGGTTTACACTACCTCCATGGGGTGGGGGCCAGCCACAGGGGCCAGAGGGAGTCTGCACTGAAGGGCCAGGGTGGCTGGGGTGGGTGTCCAAACAGACCCCAGGGCCCTACCAGCCTGCAAATCCAGGCCCCGGGGGCTTCCTGGTCAGATCCCAAGCTGCCCGGCCTGGTCCCAGCCCACCCCTGAGAAGCCTCCCTGTGGGCAAAGGTTCCCAGGGCCAGGCCCGGGCTCCAAAACAGTCTGGAGGGTCAGGTCCAAGGATGGAGTCCCAGCCCCTGGGGAGGACCCATGGCCCGGGGACAACGGACAGCAGAAAGGTTTGACAGTTTCTCTTGCCTGAGACTTGCATCTGGTGGTGAACCCTCGGGGGATGCCGTTCTCTTCTGTTCTCCCCACCTCGGTCTCTCTGACCTGGAGCGGCGGCTCCCCGCACCCAGACCTGGGACTGCTGGGTATCCCTCCCCATCACCCGGGCCCCTCTGCCTCCAGCTGCCGCCCATGGGTATTTATGAGTTTCATATGAAGTACTGTGCCCCTTCCTTCTGCCGCCCCTGAGCTTCCTGAAGGTCCTCACAGTTTGCATATTGCTCAGGCCACCTCCAAACCCAACCTAGGTTTTATAATGTATATTATATATTTTTTGTGTATTTTTTAAAATCCAGCTGTGATGGGTTATATCATACATGTGGCACAAGGCTGGGGCAGAAGGCCTGAAGGCCTGGCTCCTGCTTAAAAAAAAAAAAAAAGAATTAAAGTTATTTGTTTGTGGGCTAGTTGTGTGCCCGGGTGGTTGTGTGTCAGGCCTCTGCACTTTGGGTGGGTGCTCCCCCTGGAGCAGGTCCTAGTGGGTCATCCCGCCCTGTCTCCTCTGGGTGGGGTGGGGGGGGGGCAATTCTGTCCACACTTAAAATAGATATGTGCTGGGACTTCCTGGGTGGTCCAGTGGTTGAGACTCTGCGCTGCCAATACAGGGGGTGTGATTCAACCCCTGGTCTGGGAGCTAGATCCCACATGCCATGGGGTATGGCCAAAAGATTAAAGAAAAAAAAAGAAAAAATATCATTAAATGAATAAATATGATTCAAGGGTCTTGGGAAAGCTTTACCGACTCCAACCTTTCTCCCACCCTCCCACGAATTGAGCACAGAAGTGTGACCAGGGTGGGCCTGAGCCCTATGTTGCACTGTCTCTTTAAATGCGGTGACTTGCCCCAGGTGACTTCAGTTCTGAGATGGGGCCCCTGTTAAATCCCCACAGTCCGTAGGGGCCACTACAGGTTTTACCACCCCATCCTCACTCCACGCGTGAGGAAAGAACCTCAGGGAAGTGAGTGCTTCCCAAGTGGGTAGCTGCTCGCTGGGGGCAGCTGGATTCCAACCTGCTCTGTGCCCAGAAAACCTCTCTGCTTTGAGCTCTCCTGTGCCTACACAGCTGGGACCACAGTGCGGGGGTGGGGGTGGGGTGGAGATGGTGAACTCAGTGGACAGCTGTTTATCCGAAGTTCAAATCAGGGACTTCTCTTGACGGCCTGTGTTCCCAATGTAGTGCAGGGGTGGGGGCGGGGGTTCAATCCCTGGTCAGGAAAGTAGGATCCCACGTGCCGCATGGTGTGGCCAAAAAAGATTCAAATTTAACTGGGTATCCTGTATTTTCATTCGCTAAACCTGGCAACCCTACACTGAAATCTAGATCATTCTGGCCCAACTTCCAATTTTGCAGATGGGGAAACAAGAGGTTAAATGTTCTCACTCAGCTGTCAGTGGCAACACCAGGATTTGAACCTGGTCTTCTGACTTCAAGCCTAGCCACCTAGTATACTATTAAATAATCAGGTGGCCTTTTGTCTTGGTCCACTGAGACTGTTGCTTGCAAGATGGGGAGGGTGCCTGGAGCCCCAGCCAGATGGGAGGGTGTCCTGCAGACAGAAATTGGTTTATGAGAAACCCACCTTGTGCTAGGCCTAGGGCGGGATACAAATCCAATCTCTACTAATAGGTGAATATATCTGTTGAGTGCTTGAATCATCCTCACGTGGGTTACTGCCTTCACGCTCCTGGAGTAAACAGCCTCCAGGTAATTTCTATTAGAATAATATAGGTCTCATGAAAACTCAAGAAATGAAATTCGACTGCCTTCCTCACTCGCCACCCCCACCCCCACATAGAAATGCAACAGATTCGGGGTGGGTGAAAACTACATAGTTCTGAGGTCTCAAAATAGCGAAGGAACTCAATAATTTAAGGTGGGTTTTATGAACCCAAAACCTAGGGCTCTCTCCTGGAGGTAGCGCTCCCTGCCCGGAGTTCTGTGGGAAGCTGTAAGGAAAGGCCAGGAGAGCAGGGATCCAATGAGCCCCTCTGTTCCCATTCCATGTCCTTAGGGAAGATGGAGGTGGGCCATCATTTTGCCAAGTCCACAAAGCCTGAGCGCTGTCATGAGGTTTCCTGGGGGCTCTCTGTTTCCCTCTAGTACCAACGCTGGCTTCTCAGGTGGCTCAGTGGTAAAGAATCCACCTGCCAATGCAAGAGACAGGGGTTCAGTCTCTGGTTCAGGAAGATCCCCTGGAGAAGGAAATGGCAACCCATTCCAGTATTCTTGCCTGGAGAATCCCATGGACAGAGGAATCTGGAGGGCTACAGTCCATGGGGTCGCAAAAGAGTCGGACACAACTTGGTGGCTAAACAATAACAACAAATGCTGGAGAACTGGGGCCCCCCAGATTTCTACCTCAGGTGCACACTAGGCTTTAGTCTAGAGTCATCCTAGAGGCTGGGGCTTGGCTAAGATAGCTCAACTGTCACTTAAAATCAAATCAGTCTGCTTTCTGTCCTGCCTCCCACTCTTGGCTCTCTAGTGTGGTGCTATGGGCCTCTGGAGGGCAGGCACCATGGCTCTAAACAGCTTTTGAGCAGGCCAGCAGAAGGCAGGGAGTCACAGTAGTCTAATATAGTTTTTAAGGACTCTTGCACCAATACATGGAGAAGGCAATGGCACCCCACTCTAGTACTCTTGCCTGGAAAATCCCATGGACAGAGCCTGGTGGGCTTCAGTTTCACTTTTCACTTTCATGCATTGGAGAAGGAAATGGCAACCCACTCCAGTGCTCTTGCCTGGAGAATCCCAGGGACAGGGGAGCCTGGTGGGCTGCCGTCTATGGGGTTGTTGCACAGAGTCGGACATGAAGCGACTTAGCAGCAGCAGCAGCACCAATACATAAGGCTTAATAGATCTTATAAAGTGGGGAGTAGGTTTAATTTTTAAATCCAGGTGATGCAAATCAGTAATCCAGTAAGACTCAAGTTTCCAAGAATTTCCAAAACATACCCATGGAGTTTTCAAAACTGTTTTTATTAAGACTTGGCGCTTCTACCACAGAGGGCATGGGTTAGATACCTGGTTGGGGACCTAAAATCCCACACTCGGCACAGCGAGAGTGGTTGGGGGGGAGGGGTGCGAGGGTGCGACTGATTCTGAAGGCACCTTGTTCTCCCCACGCATCACCATTGATGAGACAGCTGTCCTCAGGATGACCTCCATTCCATCCTACAGCCAGCTGAGCCAGACAAGCAGGTATTTATGTGCCAGGTCTAGAACACACATGTACGTAGCTCTGCCTAATTACCATTTTATAACCACTGTTTGAGTACCAAGTGCCTGGCACTGCGCAAAGCACATCATGCTTTCAGTAGGTACCTTCTTCAGCTCCTTTCAGATAAGCTTTCTGGAAGAGGCTGGCTCAGTAGGTACCCATCGTTTCTGAGTGGTAGAGCTGGATTCACTTAGGCAATGAGGGCCCCAGCCCACAATCTGGTCTCGCACCCAACACATTATGCGCAGCTCGTCATGCGAACCTCCTCCAGGAAGCCCTTGCTTTGCTGTGATCTGCTCATGACAGCAGGCTGCTAGCAGCTGGTCTCCTAGAAGTGACTTGCTTCCATCTCACAGGCTGTGATCATTCTCTCAGAACTGGCTGCCAAAGGTGCACTTGGGGCCCACCTTCCGGGAGGCTTGCTGGCCTTAACTCATCGCTCTCAGACCTTTTGCTACACTCACCTTTATAAGACAGGACAGAAGATGTAGTCACTTGTGAACTACCTTTCATACTCTATTCCTCTAGTTACCAAATCATAAATTTCCCCCATATTACCTTTATTGTTTTGGATAACAAAAACCACACAGCTTCAGAAAATCCCCTAAATCACTTAACTCCCAGCTTTCAATGTGCTCAACACTTTAGTTTGTAAGCTCCCCATCATTTTCCTTGAGTTGGCCCACGTTTGTTGTCACTTAGTCGTGTCCAACTGAGACCCCACGGACCGTAGCCTGCCAGGCTTTTCTGTCCAAGAAATTTTCCAGGCAAGAATGCTGGGAGTGGGTTGCCACTTCCTTCTCCAGGGGATCTTCCTGATCCAGGAATTGCAGGAAGATTCTTTACCATCTGAGTTATAGGAAGTCCTTTTTTTTCTGTGCCAGCTTAACCCAGAGTGAACCTTTTGGCCAACCCCATACTAGGAATAAAACTTGTTTCCTTTCAGCAAAATTGAGCTGTAGCCAGCTTTTCCCCCTCCATACCTACTGGGAACACTGTTCAACAGGCCTAGGTGGAGCAAGTCAGGACTACCACATTGAGAACCAAAATTAAATGCTCATCAGATGATTAGGTGTAATACTTACAACCTATAAGCTAAAATGACAGGACTTCCCTGGTGGCTCAGATGGTGAAGTGTCTGCCTACAATGAGAGAGACCTGGTTTCAATCCCTGGGTTGGGAAGATCCCCTGGAGAAGGAAATGGCAACCCACTCCAGTATCCTTGCTTGGAAAATCCCATGGATGGAGGAGCCTGGTAGTCTACAGTCCATGGGGTAGTAGAGTGGGACACAACTAAGCGAATTCACTCATTCACAAGCTAAAATGACAAATCCCTCTGGTTAATACCCTGATGCTAGGAAAGACTGAGGGCAGAAGTGGGTGAGAGGAAGAGATGGTTGGATGGCATCACCAATTCAATGGCCATGAGTTTGAGCAAGCTGCAGGAGATGGTGGACAGGGAAGCCTGGCATGCTGCAGTCCATGGGGTCTCAAAGGGTTTGGACACGACTTAGCCACTTAACACCTTGTACACAAGTAGATAAAGGTTGTTTTAAGAAGTTTCAGCATTGCTCCATGATTTTGAGGGCAGAAAGGCCTTGCCTTATTTGCAGTAAATGACTACCCACCACTGGCTCATCAGTGCAGGGTAGCAAAGCACCTCCCTTCCTTCCCAAAGCCACAGAAGACACTGCTGATGGTTTAGTATGGTTTATTAAGCTGTGCCTTAGTACAGACGCTGGGGCTTGCCCATGGTGCTCTTAATGTACAAGGCCCTGACGTTCTGCCAATTTTTCTTGAGCAATGATACCAGGAAGTTGACAGCTAAGTGGATGTTGTACACAAGCTCATCATCTGTCATCTTCACGTGGCCAACAGCCACTGCCAGACACAGCACCTGTGGGGAGAAGGTCAAATCAGGTTGGTGGCCTGATTCAAAGAATCCAACTGTGGAGAGTGGGTTCATCTACAAGCCAGATGGCCCGTTCCTCCCCCTTCCAGTGCCCTAATAAGCAGTGCTTTGCCCTCAGACCTAGAAGACCAGAGCTATTTGAAAATCTTCAATCCTGTAAAGTGACTGTTCCAAGTCTCTAAGAATCCACAGAAATGCAAACCAGGGCTTCCACTCAGAGAACGTGGGTAAACTGCAGGGCCCTGCCACCATCACCACTGTTTAATCTATGCAACCAGCCAGACCACCGCACCTTCTTCATCTGGAACTTGATCGTGGACTTCACTTCATCAACTTTGGCCACCATGTTCTCATTGTGGGTCAGCAAGGAAGGGAACTTGCCAGCCTTGTTCAGGCCTGGGCCCAGGATTCGGGGGATCTGCTTGATCAGAGACTCTGAAGCCAAAAAGGCATCATATTTCTTGGCTGGTAGAGAGAAAAAGCCATTAGGACCTGGCCTCTCAAGACAACTCTGAAACAGAGCTCTGTGACCCAACCACAGAAGTGGCCTCCCATCAGCATTCTACCCTTTCCACAGCTACCAAGTCTTTTGCATCCTCCTCCAGGCAGTGTAAGCTCCATCCTCTGGACTTTTACTGGCCAAACATCCACATGAAACCAGGTTGCAAAGTGCACGCTGACTCACAATCCATGTTGCAATGAAAAAGGCTCACTCTAAGACCGCCCGGTTTCAAATCCCACCTTCCTACTTTCTAGCCACCCAACTGAAGAACCTGTCCATCTGGGTAAACACTCCAATCATACAGCATAAAGATTAAAATGAAACAACAGGAGCTCTAAATAGAAATTCCAACCCAGAAGGCACTAGCACCTGACCTGTCAATTTGACAAGAGCTCACCTGCTTAGCAAAGAACCACTACCTGGTCTTCTTCCCTTAAAAATAACCCTCAAAGCAAAAAAACCACGAATTTTTACATGGCTAAGTTTCAATTTCCAGTTGGCCAAGCACAGCAGATACTTGGTCATGACTCTACCCCTTCATCATTTTAAAACCCCAACAGCAGAAATACCCCTATATTCTACCACTCCCAAGAGATCTGCCATCACTCTGCCCCACCTATGAAACCACACCAGGCACACTCACCCAGCTTCTTGACCAGTTTCTTATTCTTGTTGAGTTTTTTCAGTGCCTCGATGTCCATGTGGGGGATATCCACAGCCTTGGCCTCATCACAATGCTGCTGGTCCCCCAAGACACACACGGAGAACTTGGGGCGGGGAGTGGACTTAAGCCTGCATTTTGGGGGGGACAGGATAGGTCACGTCCAGCCCTAGGCTACCGAGGCTGAAGGTGAAGGGGTCTGGGACTACTGAGCCTTACCCAGAGCCGTCCACATTCACCAACAGCTAGTCTGGCTTCTCAAACTAGCCGGCGGGTTCGGCCAAAGCCTCCCCACGCCTCCCCTCTTCTTTTAAGACCCAGGGTAGGGGTCCGTCCAGCCACGCCTGCGCGGAGCAGGGGGTCTGAACTACCCGGGCACTTCAGTGCCGCACGTGCCCGGCTGCCTCGAGCTCCACTGGAGCCACAAGGGAGGAGACGGGGCAGCGCGGGGGCACTGAGGGCTGGGTGGGATCGGAACGGTGCCAACCTGACGGTGCCCGAGAAACGTTTGTCCTTTTGAGGGTCATAGTTCTTCAGGCTGATCTGAAGCTCCACCGTCTCCAAAAACCTTAAAAAAAATGTTAACAAAGTTATAACAAGCCTCCAGCGGCTTTCCCCAAAGCTGCTCTCCCCGAGGCCGGCGCTTACTTTCTGCGCTTGCGCTGGTTCCCGTGCAGGACTTCCCGCACCGCCTCGTAGAGGGTGTCGCGGGAGACTTTGCTGCTGCAAGAAACAAGCAAGACGAGCGGTCAGAGCCCGGTAGCCGGGCACCAACCCCCGGCGGTGTCAGGAGCCTTGGGCGCGGGAGGGCCTAGGGATTACTCCCCGGGGGCTTCTGGACACCAGAGTGGGGCGACTCGGGCCCAAGGACCAACCCCGGGGAAGAGGGACCGACCCTACTGGAGACCGGCCTTGGCGCGCCAACTCGAACGCCAGGCCCGCAGGCCGAAGCCTGACAAGAAATGCACCTCAACGAAGCAGGGGCAAGAACTCCCGGGGCTTCTGCCCGCAATGTTTCCTTCCCCACGGGGGCGCCCAGAAGCGCGGATGAACGTGGATAGCACGACTAAGTGACACCAACCTCATAGTTCCCTACGCCGCGATAACCGGAAAAGAGAGAAACGCTGCTCGCGCATGCGCCCAAATAGGATCCTTGTTCTCGCGAGAGATGACTGTTCCCGCGGCTTTTCTCCTCAGCGTAGTTAGTCTGGTGGCTCAATCCCGGGGAGCGCCGCCATCTGCGGCCACTGAGGGGCGCAGGTGCCGTGCCCTGCACCGCTAGACTCGCTTGGGAAGACCCCAGCCGCGCGCCCCGTGGCACCAGCCTCTGCCACGCCCTTAGGGAAGAGGCTAAGGCCAGGGCTCGAACTGCAGTAGTCACACTGCTGGGCATCGCACCCTTGACAGCCGCTGAGAGGATGCAGACAGACCCCACCGTTTTTGTCTCTTATACCTCCGGCGCGCACTTCCTCCTGCCTTGCGAACCTGTTTCACGTCTCAAAAGCAGGCTTTACTAAAAGTTTCTTTCTTGGCCGCTCAGAGCCTGAGGCGGGGAGGCCTCAAGGAAGGTTTTGTGATGGACTTACACCTGACAGTTGATTCAGGAACATGAGCAAGGCGCCTCGCTAAGTGCTGTGGGAATATAGAGATGTAGGACAGACCTGCCCACAATATTGCACACTCTGCCTCTTCTGTCCAGCAGGCCTCGTCTTGTCTGCTCACCGTAACCCCAGGAGCCCTTCAGATCCCTCCTCAAAGGCCATCATCTGCCCCAAAGCCTTCCCCAACTCCAGGCTGAGTCACTCCCGCCCTCAAGCCCCTCTCCCGCAGTGTGGCATGCCCAGTCTCACCCACTCCACAGACCGCTCTGACAGGGCTCGGGTGCGTGGTATCACACATGATCTGGCCCACAGAACATGAATGAACCTCAGAACCCTACCACCTGCCCCACAAGGAGAAAGATGCCACCTGTCACTGAGCAGAATGGGGCAGGGGGTGGGGAGTTAGTAGGAAGACAGGCACTGCTACTAATAAGACATTATTGAACCTTTTTTTTTTTTTAATGAAATACCATTGATAAATTATTCAAGTCAGAAATAAGAACACAGAGGATCATCACATATACACTTGAGCACAAGAGATCGGTGCTGAACACATGTCCCTGGGGCTCCTGGAGTGTCATCATTGTCCACTCTGGGTCTGCTATGACCCTGCTGAGGCCTATCTTATGGTGTCTGCCCCCAGAAGTGACAAGGAGGGAGCCCAGGGTCAGGAGCCCTTGGTAATAAAGATCATCTAGCCCCAGACCCTTCCTGCCAGCCCCTCTGCAGCCTGGAGCAGGGAGGAAGTTGATCCCTGGGATGGCCAGGTTCAGCCCTGACCCCCAGGCAAGAGGCAGGGTGAGGAGCTGAGGGCAGAAGTGTCCTTCAGGAAGTTGGTGAGGGAGCTTCGGGAGGGTGGTCCTTTGGTGGACAGTCAGGGAGTCAGATGTCTCAGGGCAGCCTGCAGGGACTTCCTCAGGAAAGTGGTGTTGAGTTCCACAGCTGCAGCCAGGCCCAGCCTCTGGGGCTCAGTGATCTGGAGAGAAGGAAGAATCATGTCGGGACTTCAGCAGCTGATCCCGCCTCTCCCCTATCCCGCCGCTGGGCTCTGTTAGTTAGAAGAGAGAAATCCAGGACCCAAGGACAATTGGAGATGACTCCCTGAGAAATCTAACTTCCATTAGATACTACCATGACCAGGGGATGTGACCTTGGGCAAGTTACTGCGTCTCAATTTCCTCATCTATAAAATGGAGCCAATAATAGTATCTTCTCATAGGACTAGTTCTTACAGGACTAGTACCAAGTTAATATAGATAAAGGGCTTAGAAGGATGCCTGGAGCATAGCAGGGGCGACAAGTATCAGCTTAGTATTTTAGCTCTCTAACCTTATGGATGGGCTTGATAAAGGACAGAAATGGTATGGACCTAACAGAAGCAGAAGATATTAAGAAGAGGTGGCAAGAATACACAGAAGAACTGTACAAAAAAGACCTTCACGACCCAGATAATCATGATGATGTGATCACTAATCTAGAGCCAGACATCTTGGAAAGTGAAGTCAAGTGGGCCTTAGAAAGCATCACTACGAACAAAGCTAGTGGAGGTGATGGAATTCCAGTTGAGCTGTTTCAAATCCTGAAAGATGATGCTGTGAAAGTGCTGCACTCAATATGCCAGCAAATTTGGAAAACTCAGCAGTGGCCATAGGACTGGAAAAGGTCAGTTTTCATTCCAATCCCAAAGAAAGGCAATGCCAAAGAATGCTCAAACTACCGCACAATTGCACTCATCTCACATGCTAGTAAAGTAATGCTCAAAATTCTCCAAGCCAGGCTTCAGCAATATGTGAACCGTGAACTCCCTGATGTTCAAGCTGGTTTTAGAAAAGGCAGAGGAACCAGAGATCAAATTGCCAACATCTGCTGGATCATGGAAAAAGCAAGAGAGTTCCAGAAAAACATCTATTTTTTTCTGCTTTATTGACTATGCCAAAGCCTTTGACTGTGTGGATCACAATAAACTGTGGAAAATTCTGAAAGAGATGGGAATACCAGACCACCTAATCTGCCTCTTGAGAAATCTGTATGCAGGTCAGGAAGCAACAGTTAGAACTGGACATGGAACAACATACTGGTTCCAAATAGGAAAAGGAGTACGTCAAGGCTGTATATTGTCACCCTGCTTATTTAACTTATATGCAGAGTACATCATGAGAAACGCTGGACTGGAAGAAACACAAGCTGGAATCAAGACTGCCGGGAGAAATATCAATAACCTCAGATATGCGGATGACACCACCATTATGGCAGAAAGTGAAGAGGAGCTAAAAAGCCTCTCGATGAAAGTGAAAGAGGAGAGTGAAAAAGTTGGCTTAAAGCTCAACATTCAGAAAACGAAGATCATGGCATCCGGTCCCATCACTTCAAGGGGAATAGATGGGGAAACAGTGGAAACAATGTCAGACTTTATTTTTGGGGGCTCCAAAATCACTGCAGATGGTGATTGTAGCCATGAAATTCAAAGACGCTTACTCCTTGGAAGAAAAGTTATGACCAACCTAGATAGCATATTCAAAACAAGAGACATTACTTTGCCAACAAAGGTCCGTCTAGTCAAGGCTATGGTTTTTCCTGTGGTCATGTACGGATATGAGAGTTGGACTGTGAAGAAGGCTGAGCACCAAAGAATTGCTGCTTTTGAACTGTGGTGTTGGAGAAGACTTTTGAGAGTCCCTTGGACTGCAAGGAGATCCAACCAGTCCATTCTGAAGGAGATCAGCCCTGGGATTTCTTTGGAAGGAATGATGCTGAAGCTGAAACTCCAGTACTTTGGCCACCTCATGCTAAGAGTTGACTCATTGGAAAAGACTCTGATGCTGGGAGGGATTGGGGACAGGAGGAGAAGGGGACGACCGAGGATAACATGACTGGATGGCATCATGGACTCGATGGACGTGAGTCTGAGTGAACTCTGGGAGTTGGTGATGAACAGGGAGGCCTGGTGTGCTGCAATTCATGGGGTCCCAAAGAGTTGGACACGACTGAGCGACTGAACTGAACTGAACCTTATCCCCCACGACCATCCACTCTCGGGTTTTTAGGCCTCAGCTACAATGACCTACCTGCAGATCCTCTCGGACATTCAGTGCTTACACAGTTTATTTGGCTGGAATGCCCTTTCGTCCACCTTGGCCTTTAACTACCACCCATCCTTTAAGAGTCAGGAAGCCTGCACCAATTCCCAAGACAAACAAGGTTTAGTTGCCCCCTTTTCCTCTGCCATCAGATGCCCTGTGCTTGCCTTCACCTGGCTGCTACCAGATATTACAATGATCCGCTTATCATTTCTCTCCCCTCTCACTAACCCAATAGGTGCTGGTGCAGAGGTCAAGTCCAGGACAGAAACTGTGATATCGTGATTGTTGATTCCTAATGCCTCAGAAAGCATCTGGCCTACAGCAGTGTTGGCTGGATGAACGAACTCCTAAGCAGCCTCACTCCCCTATTCTTGGACTTGAACTTGTGGTTTCCCTGGCTTACACTCAGGGTTTTTTCCCTGGCGAACATCAGACACCCTTGTGGCACAATCAAGCAGCAGAAACTGCCCTTGTGTGTGCTTAGTTGCTCAGTTGTGTCTGACTCTGCGACCCCATGGACTGCAGCCTGCCAGGCTCCTCTGTCCATGGGATTCTCCAGGCAAGAATACTGGAGTGGGTTGCCATGCCCTCCTCCAGGGGATCTTCCCAACTCAGGGATCAAACCTAGGTCTCCCTCATTGCAGGCGGATTCTTTACCAACTGAGCCACCAGGGAAGCCCCACACTTGTGGCCCTACCAGTACTCACGTTGGCTTGATACTTGGTCATCACTGTCAGCAGGAGCTTGGCATAGGCCATGGATGTGGTGGCCACTGGCCCCTCTTTACAGAGTTTCTCCATCAATACATTGAACTTCTCAGGGGGCATCTCCACCTGCACACATTAGGAGATGGGGTAATAGCACAAGAAAGGGCCCTGGATTCAATTCCCCAACTCCACCACTTCCTAAGCAGGTGATCCTCAACCAAACTGAGCTTCAGGTCACTCAACTAGTCTGAGCCTCAGCTTCCACATCTGTAAAATGGGGCTCATAATACTGAACTCTGAGGACTTTGAAAGTGATTTAATGTTATTATACAGATAAAGTCTGGCACACAGGGCTCAGAAAACCGGTGGTCACTGCTGCACAGGCTCAGATTAGGAGCAAGGGGAGGCTGAGGATCTTTAGCCTGGCATAGTGGTTGAAAATAAAAGGAGAGAGTGGCCTCAAAGGAGTCCTGCCAGCATAATAACAACAGCTCTTCATAATCATAACTTAATAAACACTTATTAGGCACTAGGTACCATTCCGGACATGCTACCCCAATTATACCAGTTAAATCTCACCCTAGTTTTACATGGTAGGTGCCATCATCACTCGCCTTTTGCCAATGAGGAAACGGAGGCATAAAGAGGCTAACTACTTGCATTATAAACAAATGAGGCAGACTCTTATGTATTGATATACGGAAAAACTGCCAAAATATCCTGTTAGATGGAAAAAGCAAAGCACAGGGCACTCTGTGTTACAGCTTAGAGCTTGGTGTGTTACAACCTATGTAAAAAGCAGGGGAAGAGTAAATTTCAACATGTGTCCTTGTATATATACAGCATCTCTGGGAGGGTTCCACTGCAGCTAGTAATACTGATTAGCCCTGGGGAGGGGAATCTGGGTGGCTGGGAGGAATTTTTTCACTATATCCTTGTAAGGATACAGTTCAAAAGTGTGAACATATGACTCTATTACCTATTCAAAAATAAATTAAATTTACACATATACATCAACAAGTCCGTCCTCCAGGCCACACAGCCAGCAAGAGGCATAGCTGGGATTAACCGTGCAGCCAGCTCTCTGCTCCCGGCCTTTCAAGCCCCAGGACCCTCCTCCCAGTATCACAGGCACCCTCCTGGAGGGCTGCCATCCTGCTTGCCTATTCCGTCACTGAAGTGGTCAGAAGCCCAGGAGCCCCACGCCCGCCCACAGCATAGCAGTGCTTCTTTGTCCATCCCAAGGCAGCCTGCTCACCTGCTGCTCCAGGAGTGACTGCAGCACCAAGAAAGTCTCCTCCTTCCAGGGCAGCTCCGAGATCTGTCTGCAAGCACAGGCCCCAGTGAGGAAAGCTCAGCCTCCCACCAAGCGTGGGGATCTACTGCTCCTACCCCAAGGCAAGGCCCCGGGGACAGCTAAGATCCCCAGCTGCAGAGGAAGTAGTCAGGGCCCGTGATGCTGGTGGCCAGGTAGGAGCCGCTGCTGCAGTGCCGGGAAGGCCATGGCCCCAGACCCCTGGGAGCTGACAGTGGAGGCTCTGGCTGAGAGGTACAACGATTCCCTGAAAAATGACCAGGAGTCGAGAGTGCATCCTGAGCAAAATGGGGAGGGTGACCAGGGAGAGGATGATGACGATGGTGGGAGGGATGACACATGTGAGGCCTCTGAGAGAAGGCGGGCCGTCCCTGCAGAGCCCAGCCCTGGGTGAGGCCCTTTCCAGCTGCACCTCCTGTCCTCAGCTTGTTAGGAAAGGCAGGATGGCACGGAAACAGTGTCCCTTCCCGCGTGCACAGACTCGGGTCTGAGGCCAGGCTTTTGCACTCGCTGCAGCTCTGCAGCCTTTGGCCACCTCCCTCAGCCTCTCTGAGCTTCAGCTTTTCTATCTCTAAGGTGGCAGCCACACAGGACTGCACGCAGACTGAACTAATGAATTGAAAACACAAAGTCCTCGGCAACGGGTGGCTAGTAGTTTTTTGGAGACTGTCCCCTTCTCATATGATACTTAGCATTTTATATTTCATGTTGATGTCCAATGGGGTCTCACCTACTCTTTATTTCTACATGTCTGTATCTTAACTCCCCAATTTGATGCCCAAATTTAACACCAATTTTATAACAGTATTTGAGCACTTCCTAGGTGCCAAATACTGTGCTGAGGTCTTCATGTGCATTATCACACTTAATATCTAGAAAAATCCTACACAGTTAATGTGTGGAAGCAGAGGTTCAGAGAGATAGAACAACCTGATTAAACTTGCACATTTAAAGGCAAAGTGGAAAGATAAAAAAATAAAAGGCAAGGTTGAGGTTTTCACCCATGTCCGTCTGACTCCAGAGCCAGGGCTCTGAACCACGATGTCATGTTCCAACTATGCCGAGAACTTAAGCACAGCAGCACCGGCTTCTTCTCCACATTCCCTGGGGCATCTGGCACAGAAGTCTGGCCCCCTCGGCTGGGGAAGGGACATGGTATGGCAACTAACAAGGACCCATAGTGGTAAGGCACAAAGCCAGGCTCAGGTCAGCGAGAGTGGGCATCGGCTGTGCCACTGCCTATATTTCAGGCACTTTTGGGCACAGGGCCTAGTGCCTAGTCAGCACCAATTCCAGAATGCCAAGAGCAGCTTGGCCAGGGGGCGGAGGTGTGGGTGGGGCCAGCAGGGGTGCCTGTCACTTACCCCAGCATTAGAACCTGCACGTCTGGCTCCAGGGCCTTGTCCTTTGTAAGGCAACACAGTAACTCTGTTTGAGCTGGACCTGAGTGGGTGACAGCAGATAAGAGAAGTCTGGGGGAAGATGGCAGGAGAGGAGGGGGTTGGCAGGGAACAAAATGCCCGGCTCATTACAGGGGGCAGCGTCAGGGAAGCAACTGGTATCTTTACTCCTTGAATACCCAATTCCTGCCAGGACCACCCAGGGGAGGTGGAGGGTGCTGGGAAGAGAGAGGGCAGAGCTACTGGGCCTGGGGCCTGTTCTAAAATTACCTATTCCCGGGGCTTGGAGCACAGGGCCAAGGAGGGCTCTGCAGACAGCATAGGGATACTTGGTGCAGAAGGAGGTCAGGGCAGTCGTGAGCAGGCGGGAGGCTGAGGCAGTCAGGGAGAGAATCTACAGCCAACAAGGAGGAAACTATTAACTAATTGCTTCTTCCCTCCAACAAGTGTTTATCAGACTCATTTCAGAAGCTTATACATTACACCAGGCTTCCCCAGTGGCTCAGCGGTTAAAGAATCTGCCTGCAACGCAGGAGATACGGCAGGAGGAGCTGCAGATTCTATCCCTGGTCAGGAAGATCCCCCAGGGAAGGAAATGGCAACCCACCAGTATTCTTGCCTGGAGAATCCCATGGACAGAGGAGCCTGGTGGGCTACAGTCCATGGGGTCACAAAGAGTCGGACAAGACTGAGCAACTAAACACAAACACATATATTACAGTGACCAAAAAGTTCTTTTATCCAGGACCCACACGGATCCACCCACTGGAAAGGACACATAGCTCCCTTCCCCAGCTCCCATATCCCTTCAGCTTCTGTAAGGATCTGTGGCCCAAGAGGGATTAATGAGCTAGATGCCCCGTAGGTAGATGGCCTAGGGGTCTGTGCCCTTCCCTTGCCCCCAGAACCCGGGACAGGCCAGATGTGTGCAAGCCTGGGAACCCCCTCTGGCATCCTGCTGAGGGCTCAGACTCTCTCCCCACCGCCCCACCAGTCTCAGACCCTTCATGTGCGTCCCAGAGCACCTACCCGTCCAAGGAAGAGGCTCCTGGTCAGCACAGTGGCATTGCCCAGGCTGAGGTCTGGTGACAGGGCCAGCAGCCAGGTGCAGAGCTGGAGGAGACCTGTGTCCAGGAGCTGCGGGAGCTGCAGCTGGGCACACAGTAGGTCCACCTGCCAAGGACGGGGGAGGGTCCCGGGACACTCAGCCTATCTTGGCTGAACTGTCTCAAGCCCACCAGGAAGAATGGGTGGGGCCAGGACACCCCAGGGTAAGGTAAGACGGGAAAGCCGCCCTGTGAGAACCAAGGGTTAAAAGAAACCACTGCAGGTGACCCCTGCCCCTGAGAACAAAAACCCAACCAAATTCCCTCCCCAAATTCCCACACGAGGCAGGGGAACAGAAATTTAAGTGGAGATAGGGACTGTGTCCTTGGGGCCAGCCAGGCTTTCTGGACTCACCTGGCCAGGACTGCACTCTTGGAGAAGCTGCAGCTCAACCGGTGGGGTGCCCTCCAGTCCTTCCAACCCCTGAGAGGGCGAATGCCATGTTAGGGCTGGCAGAGCCCTCAGTGACAAGTCAACTGGCAGAGTGGGTGGGTGAGGACCCCAGAAGGTGCTACTGGAGGAGAAGAACCACTTGCCAGGGGTTAGAACAACATATGTGGGCCAAGAAAAGCCTTCACATGGATGGTGAGACCTTCACTTCCCACCCCCCACCCCCACCGAACAGCTGTGCCTTGCTGCAGTGGGGCTTCCCTGGGCGCCCCTGGGGTCCAGGAAAGGGTGGAAGAAGGGCTGTGGGGAGCAGGGTAGGGCAAGTCACCTTTCCGAGGGTCTTGAGCAGCTGCTGCAGCCTGGGAACCTGGTCCTGCAGAGGAGAGCCCGGTCACTGCCAAGCCCCCACCCATGCAGCATGGCCCCCGGTCATGGCCATGGCCCCAGCAGGGGCCCAGCCCCCTCTGAGAGAAGGCACCGGCTCAGTGGGAGCTAGTGGGCAAAGATGACTCAAGAGAGCCAGAACATGAAGCCTAAACTTTACAAAGTGCTTCAGAACTCAAACTAGACAAGGGCCCATGTAAATCCAACTGAACAAACTTGTCTTCTTTGCATCCATCCTGATGGGGCTAGACCAGGCCCTGGGCTGGGAGGTCAAGCTGGATGCTGGGATGACTCCCCCATTTCCCATAAGATGGGGCGTCAGGGGTAGCTCCAGAGCCTTTCCTCTTCCCCGGTACCCCTGACCTCACAATACTGATCATTAGGTCAAGGGTTCCCACCTCCAGTCCCTCCCTTCCCTACCCTCTTCTCAGAAGCTTGTGGAGCAGAAACTACATTCCCTCAACCCTCCTCCTTCCCCTTGCTCCACAGACTACAGTCATTCCAAAGGGGACAGTGTCCCAACCAGCTTTTGCCCTGTATGAACCCTCCACTCCAAAAGATCACTCTAAAGCAGCAGCCTCACCCTAGTACCTGGATGACTTTGGGCAACTCCAAACTCTCAGGTAGGCCCTTAGCATCCTTTAGACTCTGACCAGCCTCACTGGGCTCAGGTCCCATGATAGGCTGGTTTGTAATGGATGATGCACCTCCTCCATCAGCCAGGGATTCCAAAGATTCGTGTTCAGGTCTCTTCCCCTCGTGACCTTCTTCTTCCTCTTCTTCCTTTTCCAAACACCGGAGCCTTTTGGGGGCCCTCTCCCCCTCAGGACTGACAGGCTCTTCCTCTGGCTCCTTCTTGCGTTTCCCAGGCTGCTGGGAGTCCTTGTTCTCCTCCTGCCCTTCTCCTTCAGAATCTGGAACTGGGGGCAACTTCAACTTCCTGCCCCCTTGGCCCAGCCGCCTACACAGGCCTTGAAGCTGTCTCTGGCACCTTTCAGACAGTGGGGATGCTCCATCAGTGGAAACACCAGCACTCAGATCCCTTTGCAGAAATTCTCCAAGGGCCCGGAGCCAGGGATCAGGGTCAGGGCTTAGATCCTGCCTCGCAATCTGCAGCACAGGGAGGAGCCTGCTTTTGGGCAGCGATGGCCAAACAGCCATGAGCAGGGACATCAGGTTTGTCCGGCATAACGGGGGCAATCGCAGCAGCAGTGGTTTCCTAGGTGGCAGAGGGAGGGTACCGTTAGGAGCATCTCGCTGAAAGGAGCACAGAGCAGGCTAGCTAGAGTTAGAGGCTACATGGCGCTGGACAGAAGTTGGTGGGGAGCGCTGGAAGGCAGCACCTGAGGGTCAGTGTGGATGAAAGTGGAGACAACATGGAAATCACTCAACAAGCGAGCATCTATTCTACACTACACTAGGCCCTGCTCTTTGACATCTCCTATTTCAGCTCAAAAATTGGAACCTACCCTGTAATCCATCACTTCATGGCAAATTAATGAGGAAACAATGGAAACAGTGACAGACTTTATTTTCTTGGGCTCCAAAATCACTGCAGATGGTGACTGCAGCCATGAAATTAAGATGCTTGCTCCTTGGAAGAAAAGCTATGACCAACCTAGACAGCATATTAAAAAGCAGAGATATTACTTTGCCAACAAAAGTCTGTCTAGTCAAAGCTATGGTTTTTCTAGTAGTCATACATGGATGTGAGAGCTGGACTATAAAGAAAGCTGAGGGCAGAAGATTTGATGCTTTTCAACTGTGGTGTTGGAGAAGACTCTTGAGAGTTCCTTGGACTACAGGTAGATCCAACCAGTCAATCCTAAAGGAAATCAGTCCTGAATATTCATTGGAAGGACTGATGCTGAAGCTGAAACTCCAATACTTTGGCCACCTGATGTGAAGAGCTGACTCATTTGAAAAGACTGATGCTGGGAGGGATTGAGGGCAGGAGGAGAAGGGGACGACAGAGGATGAGATGGTTGGATGGCATCACCAACTCAATGGACATGAGTTTGAGTAAACTCCGGGAGTTGGTGATGGACAGGGAGGCCTGGCATGATACAGACCATGGGGTCGCAAAAAGTTGGACCAACTGTGACTGAACTGAACCCTGTAATAGATCCATACCTGTTTTATGTAAACAAGAAAAAAAAAAGTCCTTTCTGAAATTTTATGTAAAAATGATACTCCAGAACGCCGAGTAACGCTTAGTCTGCAGCCCTGTGCTCCCCTCGGCAGTCCCTGCAACTCACAGGGTAACCACCCTTCACGCTTCCGCACCTCTTCACACACAGACACTTGGGCTATGTGAGGCAGGAAAGAAACCTTTTATTTATTTGTGTGTGGGGGTTAAAAACACATCTAGAGCAGCGGGTAGCGCCAGCTCCTGCTTCACACGACCCTAGAGGATGAGGGCACCAACAGGGCCGGAGGAACGCGGGCGGACGACTTACAGCTCCAGGCGACAGTCCGGGCCCTCCACGACGGGCTCCTCCCGGCACAGCGCCTCGAGGACGCAGTCCCAGGCAAAGGGCTCCCCGCCGCGGCCGCTCAGTGTCCGCAGCACCCCCAGACCGCGCCGCGCCCCGTCGGGCCCGGCCTGCAGCGCCTGCAGCAGGAGGCGGCCGGGGGCCTCCAGCCGAGCCCAGGGCGCCGCCGTCTCTGCGTCCTCAACCCGAGCGGACTCAGCCTCCAAGGCCTCCATGCCCGGGATCGGGGAGTCGCGCCGCCCCGCGCTCCGGCTTCGGGCCTCAGCTCCGGGGCCTGGGGAAAGGGAGGCTGAGGACAGCGCCGCTCCAGCCAAGTTCCATCCTCAGCACAGGGAGCCGCCCGGCCAGGGCGCGGGTCTCGAGCGGTCGGCAAAGGAAAGAAGCTGCAGGTGCGGCTAGGGGCGGGGCGCGGCGGAAAGCCGGAAGGGGCGGGACCGGGATACGCCGGGCCGGAAGCAGGAACGGAGCAGGGGAGAGGGCAAAGGCCGACTGCCGGTCTGCTGATGGGGCGGGGCTACAAAGAAATAGGCTTGTGGGCGGGGTCATGCAAGAGATTGGGTGGAACAGGGCTTGATGGAGGAGCGGGTCCTTACCTTCCTTCAGGTAAGCGATGAGGGCGGAGGTACAGAACGGATATCAGGGTTGCTTGTATTCAATTCTTCTGGACCCAAGCCTATTTAATTTAAACCGACGCCTATGTTGCTTGTAGATCTTGGGCTTTGGCATAGGATTTGATCATAAAACACCGTAAGGTCACCTCTTCCACAGGCCATCAGCTGCCATCATTTAAGTTTCAGCCATCTCCAGAAATATTTGATGTATAAGTACACCAGAGAATGGGAGTTTCAGTAAAATCTAATGTTATCTATTATAGCAAAGAACCTTGCTACTGTAATCTTCCTCTCAAATCAAGAAGTGGCCTTGCTCTGGTTGTTTATAAAGGATCAAGAGAGCCTCCATTTCCCAGTGTTTCAGCTTAGGGAAATCTGGAGGAACCAAATCTTCCCGCGAAGGGAGGGATCATAGCAGAGGATGGAAATAAAGGCAGAGGGGAGAAGACCCCACAGGACCCCCATAAAGCCTCCTTCAGGTGCCAGCTTGTATTTCTGTCTTCCCAGCTGCTGCTGCCATGCATACATCCATTCGATCAATAAGCCTTCTACTGATCACCTAGGGCTAAGGATACAGGGAACAAAATAAAGATCCTTGCCCTTATTGTTGCTGATGCTCAAGGGAGGAAACAGACAACTGAATAAGTAAACAATAGAATGACTGTTTGTGATAGGAGGGAACAGAGATAGAGTGAGGTAGTTTTAAATAGGTGGTCAGGCAAGCTGAACCTAAAGGAGATAAGGAAGTAAGCCAGGTAGAGGTCTATGAGAAGACCATTCTGGGAAGAAGGTTATGGTTAGGCTTTGAGCAGAAGCCTGGCTGGAGCTGAGTGCCCCTGCTGGAGAAAAATAGATGAGATTGGAAAGATAACCAGACCAGATTTTGTGAGGTCCCAGAGGGAAACTTGTCTTTTACTCAGAATAGTATGGGAAGCCATAGGCATATTTTGAGCTGGATCTGATTTCCATTAGTCAGTTTTATAATTTTTTCCAAAATGATTTCAAGGGAGCTATTGGATAGGACTGGAGTTCCCAGGTGACTCAGTGGTAAAGAATCCACCTGCCAAGTGTCGGGGAATATCCCCTGGAGGAGGAAATGGCAACCCACTCCAGTATTCGTGCCTGGGAAATCCCATAGACAGAGGAGCCTGGAGAGCTACAATGCATGGGATCACAAAGAGTTGGACACGACTGAAGCAACTGAACAACATTGTGGAGAGGAGTAAGGAGGATTTCTTAGATAGTGCTTGCTTTGCAAAGCCCAAAATAGTAGGAAAGAAATTTCCAGGACCCTCTCTTTCAGGCTATCAGTTCTAACTTCATGGGAGATGTTTTTGGTCTTCTAATGATGTTGGGGGCAAGGAGTTAGGGAGGCCCAGATAAGTAGTGGGCAGGGCCAAGAATGCTAAACAACCTTCAACGCCTTGCCCACCCTCAACAAACAAAGCTTTCCTTTGTAGTGGCTCTAGCTCATGCCCTTCAAGGTCTGCATTCTAGCCGATGGGAAGGAGATGAAGGAGAAAAGTTCTTAAAAAGTGTTTTCTAAAAGTGTGGTTCAAGATCCCTGAAGGAATACTCAAGATCCTTTCAGGGGATCCCTGACATCACTCTTCTTTGTAGTACTTATGTTGTTATTTGCCCTTTCTTGTCTCATTCTCTTATGGGTATAAAGTGAAGTTTTCCAAAAGCCAAGTCGCAAGTGATACTACAACAGGTTAAGTGCAGAAGCAACCCCTTGGTTGGGATGGGGGCACGCCTGGGGTATAAGCAGACTCTTCAGACACCAGCAGTGATGCTTTAGGTACATTTTATTGGTTTCCTTCAGAATCCTTTTACAAAAGAACAAAGTTAAAAACCAAGTCCCTGCCGAGACATTGAGAACCCTACCCCCTCGCTACGTCCCCCAGCTGTGGCACTGCTGCAGTCCATGAGGGTAGAGGGCTTGCTACTTTCGTCCCTTACCAAGCCCCCAAAGGGCAAATACTACCACCTGGCAACCCCTGCCCCTCAGCCCCATCCCCCACACGTTGATCATGGTTATGGCAGGCAGTGGTAAGAACTGCTGGGGTCCAGGAGGAGTTCTGAACCCCAGAAAGTCATGCCCAGGGCACAGTCCATGAAGAGCACTTCCTCTTCTGGCTCAGTGCCCCCTAGGAACACTGGTCTGCCCACCATCTAGGAGTAGAAAAGGAAATAAGAGAAAACCCATCAGGTTCAGTTCTAGTTGTGCCTGGTACCAGAGAATCAAGGCCGACACATAGGTTGGGGAGGTTGTCCATAGCACAAAAGTACCACATCCACACAGGCACCATCCATGTCATAGATAGCATATGTAGGTTTTACAATTCACAGACATTTATTATAAAGCATAACTAGCAGCCTTCCCAACCTCCATATCCCCGCTATTACCACCTCACTCACAGAGGCCAGCTGCATACTCTCAGGCCAGAGAGGATCAAAACTCGGGGCCTCATCTGGGAGCTGGTGCAGGTAAACGCAGTCAAATTTGAAAGGGCAGCGGCCATTCCCCCGCACGAAGAACCGGCACTGAATCTGGCTATGAGAGGGCAGAAGGAGAGAAGACCATCACCTTCAAGCCCAGTTGCCCCAGGAACAAGGGCCAACATGTAAGCTTGGGTAGGTTGTACTCAGCACAAGGACTTCACATCCATCCTGGCACCTCTGGCATCATCCTAAAGGAAATCAACCCTGAATATTCATTGGAAGGACTCATGCTGAAGCTGAAGCTCCAATACTCCAGCCACCTGATGCGAAGAGCCAACTCATTGGAAAAGACCCTGATGCTGGGAAAGATTACAGGCAGGAGGAGAAGCAGGCAACAGACGACGAGGGGTTAGATGTCATCCTTGACTCAATGGACATAAGCTTGAGCAAAGCACAGGAGATGGTGAAGGACAGGGAAGACTGGCGTGCTGCAGTCCATGGGGTCGCAAAGAATCAGACACGACTTAGTGACTGGACTGAGCGACTCAACAACTAGCATCATAGTCAACTGTAGATGTTAATGACAGTTACTTCCCAGCAGATGGCAGTAAAGTGTCTTAAGTGGTCAGTTCCATTCAGTTGCTCAGTCGTGTCCGACTCTTTGTGACCCCCTGAATCACAGCACACCAGACCTCCCTGTCCATCACCAACTCCTGGAGTTTACTCAAACTCATGTCCATCGAGTTGGTGATGCCATCCAGCCATCTCATCCTCTGTCGTCCTCCTGCCCCAGATCCCTCCCAGTATCTGGGTCTTTTCCAATGAGTCAACTCTTCGCATGAGGTGGCCAAAGTATTGGAGCTTCAGCTTCAGCATCAGTCCTTCTAATGAACACCCACGACTGATCTCCTTTAGGATGGACTGGTTGGACCTCCTTGCAGTCCAAGGGACTCTCAAGAGTCTTCTCCAACACCACAGTTCAAAAGCATCAATTCTTCGGTGCTCAGCTTTCTTCACACTCCAACTCTCACATCCATACAGGACCACAGGAAAAACCATGGCCTTGACTAGACAGACCTTTGTTGGCAAAGTAATGTCTCTGCTTTTTAATATTCTATCTAGGTTGGTCATAACTTTCCTTCCAAGGAGTAAGCATCTTTGAATTTCATGGCTGCAGTCACCATCTGCAGTGATTTTGGAGCCTAAAAATATAAAGTCTGACACTGTTTCCACTGTTTCCCCATCTATTTCCCATGAAGTGATGGGACTGGATGCCATGATCTTCGTTTTCTGAATGTTGAGCTTTAAGCTAACTTTTTCACTCTCCTCTTTCACTTTCATCGAGAGGCTTTTTAGCTCCTCTTCACTTTCTGCCATAAGGGTGGTGTCATCTGCATATCTGAGGTTATTGATATTTCTCCCGGCAATCTTGATTCCAGCTTGTGCTTCTTCCAGCCCAGTATTTCTCATGATGTACTCTGCATATAAGTTAAATAAGCAGGGTGACAATATACAGCCTTGACGTACTTCTTTTCCTATTTGGAACCAGTATGTTGTTCCCTGTCCAGTTCTAACTGTTGCTTCCTGACCTGCATATAGGTTTCTCAAGAGGCAGGCCAGGTGGTCTGGTATTCCCATCTCTTTCAGAATTTTCCACAGTTTATTGTGATCCACACAGTCAAAGGCTTTGGCATAGTCAATAAAGCAGAAATAGATGTTTTTCTGGAACTCTCTTGCTTTTTCCATGATCCAGCGGATGTTGGCAATTTGATCTCTGGTTCCTCTGCCTTTTCTAAAACCAGCTTGAACATCTGGAAGTTCACGGTTCACATATTGCTGAAGCCTGGCTTGGAGAATTTTGAGCATTACTTTACTAGCGTGTGAGATGTCCTTTTCATTATAGGGGACTGGAATGCAAAAGTAGAAAGTCAAGAAACACCTGGAGTAACAGGCAAATTTGGCCTTGGAGTACGGAATGAAGCAGTGCAAAGGCTAATAGAGTTTTGCCAAGAGAACGCACTAGTCATAGCAAACACCCTCTTGCAACAACACAAGAGAAGACTCTACACATGGACATCATCAGATGGTCAACACCAAAATCATACTGATTATATTCTTTGCAGCCAAAGATGGAGAAGCTCTATAGAGTCAGCAAAAACAAGACCGGGAGCTGACTGTAGCTCAGATCATGAATTCCTTATTGCCAAATTCAGACTTAAATTGAAGACAGTAGGGAAAACTACTAGACCATTCAGGTATGACCTAAATCAAATCCGTTATGATTATACAGTGGAAGTGAAAAATAGATTTAAGGGACTAGATCTGATAGACAGAGTGCCTGATGAACTATGGATGGAGGTTCGTGACATTGTATAGGAGACAGGGGTCAAGACCATCCCCATGGAAAAGAAATGCAAAAAAGCAAAATGGCTGTCTGAGGAGGCCTTACAAATAGCTGTGAAAAGAAGAGAAGCGAAAAGCAAAGGAGAAAAGGAAAGATATTTCCATTTGAATGCAGAGTTCCAAAGAATAGCAAGGAGAGATAAGAAAGCCTTCCTCAGTGATCAATGCCAAGAAATAGAGGAAAACACCAGAATGGGAAAGACTAGAGATCTCTTCAAGAAAATTAGAGATACCAAGGGAACATTTCATGCAAAGATGGGCTCGATAAGGACAGAAATGGTATGGACCTAACAGAAGCAGAAGATATTAAGAAGAGGTGGCAAGAATACACAGAAGAACTGTACAAAAAAGATCTTCACGACCCAGATAATCACGATGGTGTGATCACTCACCTAGAGCCAGACATCCTGGAATGTGAAGTCAAGCGGGCCTTAGAGAGCATCACTACAAACAAAGCTAGTGGAGGTGATGGAATTCCAGTTGAGCTGTTTCAAATCCTAAAATATGATGCTGTGAAAGTGCTGCACTCAATATGCCAGCAAATTTGGAAAACTCAGCAGTGGCCACAGGACTGGAAAAGGTCAGTTTTCATTCCAATCCCAAAGAAAGGCAATGCCAAAGAATGCTCAAACTACCGCACAATTGCACTCATCTCACATGCTAGTAAAGTAATGCTCAAAATTCTCCAAGTCTTAAGTGGTACCTTTCTCTTAATTCCCAGAGTCTATTTGGGACAGCAGTGACTCTGGGAATCTCCTCTCCTTCTTTGAACTAAGTTTCAATAAAACCACCTAAGGAGGGAGAACAGATAATCCTACACTGTGTCTCTGTAACTAGTTTAGAACAAGGCTGTCCTCTAAGGGGTGGTCTTAAGTAAAGTAAAGTGAAGTCGCTCAGCCTTACTCTTAGCAACCCCATGGGCTGTAGCCTGCCAGGCTCCTCTGTCCATGGGGTTTTCCAGGCAAGAGTCCTGGAGTGGGTTGCCATTTCCTTATGATTTGGTCATTGCTAGCTAATGAAATTTGATTAAGAAGTTTCCCACTTCTGAGATTTCAGATTTCACTCTGTGGAAGGTCAGATACAGGAAGGGTTTGCGGGCAACTTGTGATCTGCTTAAGTAGGAACAGCGTTTTCTTGCACAGAAAGATGGATGAGAGAGAGAAGAAGATAAAGCGCTTTATTTGTAGCCTTTTTCCTGTATCACAACTCGCTGCTTGACACCAGTGCAGTTGAGTCTTTCCCACTTCCTGTAGTCCCAGCAAGAATGCAGGATCCCTTTGGCCACCAAGCTGGGAGCAGGGGAGTCCCTCTAAAGCACTGCCTCTCTTTCTCTTCTTACCATTTGACCAAAGCTAGCATTAGGGACCCATCCATCCATCCAGTGATCACAAGCCCCCAACTCAGCCATGGGACTTCCCTGGTGGCCCAGTGGGTAAGACTTTGCGCTTCCAGTGGAGGGGGATGGGTTCAACCCCTGGTCGGGGAAATAAGATCCCACATGCCTTCCTGCATGACCAAAAGATAAAAAGCCCCCACTCAATCTGACCAAATTCTCCATTAGCCTCTTTCACGGGGTTTCACGTGACACCAGTCCTGTGGCTGCCTGTGCTGGAAGCGCTCATCATCTTACCATTTCCCTTCTTCTCTCACAGCAGTGTCCTCCCCACCATGCCTTTCAGTCGGCGCTAGGAGCCAGAACGCCTGGGTTCAAGCCCCACTTCCTCACTTAAGCCCCACAGGCCTTTCCTCAGTTGCGTCTGCAACGTGCGGAGAGTGAGAGCCCCGCTTCACAGCGTCTGTGACCTGCTATGTCTGTCGCACACAGTGAACCCTCCACGGTGCTGTCCTCTATCACACCTGGGCCTGGGCGCTCCCTCTGGCCCCAACGACTTCTAAACACTCCCAGCTGGTATCCAGCCGCCAGGATTTCCCCGGTCCTTCCTCTGCCTGAGTGCTTCCATTTTCTCTTCCTTCTTGCTCCTCCTCCATCCCCCAGCTCACACACCTCCCCCTCTGTGAGACTCTGCCTAGGTTTGTTCTCAGTAACTTTGTTGAGGCAGCTTTTAGAGTTCACAGACAAAATTCAGGTAGAGACTAGGTCTTTTTATCCCTCTCTCTATCCAGATATACTTTGCATACATCAAGTGTAATAAACCCTTTGGGAAGGTAGAATTAAGAACTTGGAATTGTAACTAATGCTAGCTTTTAAATAAAAGCCTACCCTCCCCAAGAGATGAAAACCTACTCAACTTTACCCCATCTCCAAGGGCTGCATTTCAGTGTCTTCAGAAACCCCATGTTTTCAAAAATTCTGTAAGAAACAATAGGTATTCATATCAATTTACTTTCCTGATTTAAATGTCTTCTTCTTGTTTGGCCACACTGCAAGGCTTGGGGAATCTTAGTTCCCCTACTGGGGAAAGAATCCCAGGCCCAAGCAGTGAGAACTGAGTCCTAACCACTGGGCAGCCAGCAAAATCCCATTCTTTAACCGCTTAAAAAAAAAAAGAAAAAGAAAAGAAAACTAGAAATAAAAGCCAGGCCAGGTTTCTCATCGTGCTGAGAGATCCTGCCTGGATCCTGAGCCAGGCTAGAGGAGAAACTGGGCCTTGACTGTCTCGGTCACTCTTGTCACCTATCTGGCTTTCTGAAATAGTGGAAAGAGCTCACACTCTTGCCTGCCACCTCCGACACTCTACGTTCCCAGGACTGGGAGGGGGGACTCCATGCTGGGAACCCCGGGGGAGTGGGAATGGATCAAGGGTTGCTTTCCTTCCTTCCTAACCTGTGTTACATTCCCCACACCAGTTTCACCTGGTCCGAGCCTTGAAGTTCCTGATGAGTTGCTCCTTCTCAGGCCCCTTGCTCACCCAGAACCTGCAGGGGATGATGTAGCTGGAATGGATCCGGCACTGGGGACAGGCCCTGCAAGGTGTGTGTTGGGGGAGGAGAGTGGAAGGTGAAAGAGTGACAAGTCCACCCCTCCCAGCTGGCTTCTCCAAGACCCTTACTTGATGACACCGGGCGGGAAGTCCCCTCGGCTCTTCTGCCAGGCGATGCAGAAGAGCCGCTCGGCCCCCGGCTTGTCCCACACCTTGTCCATGCAGATGCCACACACGACGTTCTGACTGTCCTGCACCCTCTGCAGCCACAGGCAGGGTCAGAGCACATCCCCCGAGCCCACCCTGCCAACACACAGACACAGAGACACAGAGACACAGACACACACGCACACACACACAGACACACACAGACACACACAGACACACACACACACACACACACACACACACAGACACACACACACACACACTGCTACCCGAAATACAGCCCCAGGACCACAGGGCCCTCCTCCAGCAGGTCTGGGCATCCCAGAGGTCCAGCATGGCGTCCTCCCCTTATCCCCCTCCACTACCTGCTGCACCTCAAGGTCAAGGCTCTGAAACGGGGCCAGAAACTCCCAGACAGGATCTGACTGAGATGGAGGCTTCAGGAAGTAGTGATCACCATCAGCAGCTGTTGGGGAGAAACTGGATCCATTCATTCATTTCCTCATTCATGTGGCATCTGCTGAGCGTTTGCTGCATGCTAGGCCCTGTGGGCGCATGAAGTTCTTTTGCCCAGTAGCTCAGAGTCTGTTCTCTGACAAAACTGTCTGGACCCATGCCATTCATTGGGCTTTCCTGGTGGCTCAGAGGGTAAAGAATCGGCCTGCAATGCAAGGGACCTTGGTTCCATCCCTGGGTGTGGAAGATCCTCTAAAGGAGGAAATAACACCCCACTCCAGTATTCTTGCCTGGAGAATTCAGTGGACAGAGAAGCCTGGCCAGCTATAGTCCAAGGGGTCTCAAGGTGTTCAACACAATGGACTACGACAGCCACCTGCCGTGTGTGGCTATCAAATACTTGGAATGGAGCCAGTCTGAACTCAGATGTGTTGCAAGGGTGAAATACACATGAGATGTTGCAGCTTACTACCCCAAAGAGTCTAAAATGTTTTACTAATAATTTTATATTGATTACCTATAGAAATGACATTGGATATGTGATTTTTGATATATTGGGTTAAAATATTTATATTAATTTCATCCATTGCTTTTTACTTTTTTAAAAATGAGGCTACTAGAAAAATTTTAATTACATATGTGAATTGTAAAATGGTGCAACCACTTTTGGAAAACAGTTGGGTGGTTCCTCAAAATATTAAACATAGGGTTAACATATGATCCAGTACACACCCAAGAGAAATGAAAAGATACATCTGCATAAAAACTTGTACATAAGTATTCATAGCAACATTATTTACAACAGCCAAAAAGCAAAAACCACCCAAGTATCCATCACTTGGTGAATGAATAAAACAAAATGTGGTATATATCCATACAATGGGATATTATTTGGCCATAAAAGGGAATGAAGTGTCAACCCACTCCAGTATCCTTGCCTGGGAAATCCCATGGACAGAGGAGCCTGCCAGACTGCAGTTCATAGGGTCACAAAAGAGTCAGACACGACTAAACAATTGTTCTTATTACACAGGGTATGCTGCTAAGTCACTTCAGTCGTGTCTGACTCTGTGCAACCCCATAGATGGCAGCCCACCAGGCTCCCCCATCCCTGGGATTCTCAAGGCAAGAACACCAGAGTGGGTTGCCATTTCCTTCTCCAATGCATGAAAGTGAAACGTGAAAGTGAAGTCACTCATTTGTGTCTGACTCTTAGCGACCCCATGGACTGTAGCCCACCAGGCTCCTCCATCCATGGGATTTTCCAGGCAAGAGTACTGGAGTGGGATGCCATTGCCTTCAGTAAAGATTAAATGTATTGTTGTGTGAAAAAAAAGGGGGGAATGAAATACTTATATATGCTACAACCTGGATGAACCTAGAAAATATTACCTAATAAAAGAAACCAGACACAAAACAGCCATAGCATGTGCATGATTCTATTTCTATGAAATGTCCAGAACAGGTAGATCCTTAGAGACCAAAAACAGAGGCGTGGTTGCCCGTGGCTGGGAAGGGTTGTGGATGGAGAGTGATGGCTAATGGATTTCTTTTGAGATAATGAAAATCTTCTAATTAAATAGTGCTATTAATAAGAACCTACTGTATAGCATACAGAACTCGACTCAATACTCTGAAATGACCTATATGGGAAAAGAATCTAAAAAATCATGGAGCTATGTATATATGTAACTGATTCACTTTGTTGTACAGAAGAAACTAACACAATACTATAAATCAATAGACTCCAATAAAAGTTAATTTTTAAAACTGCTATTTTTATACAACTCTGAACATACTGTACTACGTTAAACTGTACACTTTAAATTGGTGAAATTTTTGGTTTGTGAATTATATCTCAATAAAACTGATTCAGAAAATTATATATTTCTGTTGAACAGCATTGAACTAAAGCAATAATTTAAAAAGTAGCTCCTAACATTTCCAGGTCTTGGGCTAAGCACACCACATGCACGAATTTGTCACAGCCCTGTGAGGTAAGGAATAATATCAGTGCCTTTTTGTAGATGCTGGGAAGGAAATGGCACCCCACTCCAGTACTCTTGCCTGGAAAATCCCATGGACAGAGGAGCCTGGTAGGCTACAGTCCATGGAGTTGCAAAGAGTTGGACACGACTGAGACACTTCACTTTGCAGATGAGGCAGTCGAGGCCCAGGGAGGTTAAGTGGCTTGTGCAAGGTCACACAGTTCCAAAGCGGTGGAGCCAGCATCTGAAATTAGGTGGTTTCACTCCACAGGCACCATGGTATTCTGCTTCTAGAACAGAGAGCAAGAGAGCTGGAGGAAACTTTCCCGCTGGCTGGGAGTCTTGAGGATGGAGATTGGTGGAAGGCAACAGCAGCCTTGCTTGGACACAGAGCAGGGACCCTGGCCTCAGAGCCTACTTGTGCCCACCTGCAGTGCCCCCGATGACTCACTTGATAGTGACAGGGACTCCTGGGAGCTGCCACCAGCATCCTCAGCCTTGCTGAACAGCCCCTCCAGGCCAAGCTCCATGTCTGGGCTGGCCCCTACGCAGCCCCAGCTGATGGCCACAGAGGGCAGGTAGGAGGGCTCGGAGCCCCTGCGAGTCAGCCCCAGCCAGGGCCCTGGCAGGGTGACGTGGGGCTCTGAATGGCGGCAGCCCCACTCGAGGTGACGGGGAGACAGCAGGCGCTGGTAGCTGTTAGGGGGTGGGGAAGAGACGTGTGAGAAGACAGGGCTAACCCTGCAGGGGCTCAGAGCCAGCTCCGCCCAGAACCTGGAGCTTAGAGGGTACAGCAGGCTCTGGGAAGATGCATGGTTCATAAGGGACTGTTCCTCCTGAGTCCCCCAGCCCGCTCCCCACTGGAGGAGAAGAGGTGCCAGCAACTTCCCTGGTGGTCCAGTGGCTAAGACTTCATGCTCCCAAGGCAGGGGGCCCCAGGTTTGATCCCTGGTCGGGGAACTGGAGCCTATGTGCTGCAACTAAAGAGCCTGCATGACCCAATGAAGATTAGATATCCTGCGTGCCACAATTAAGACCTAGCACAGCCCAATAAATAACTAAATAAAAAGAAAAAGAAGAGGTACTTACCTGCAGCCATCTCCATGGAAGCAGAAGCCTCTCTGGAAATATCTGCAGACCTGGGATGCCTTCTGGTCCCGAGGGAAGCAGCGGCTGGGCCTCCAGTGACAGGGCCCTTGGTCAACTTTCCTAAGAGATCATGCCCAGCCCCATTTTAGTCCCTGCCTTTGCAATCCTTCTCAAAAGAGGCTGTGTGACATGAGGGCTCAGGCTCCAGGTTTGGTCCTGTGTTCAAATCCTGCCTCTGCTGGATAATCATCCCTGGGTGGTAACTCAACTTCCCTAAAGCTTGATTTCCTCACCCTTAAAAACAAGAGTAGCAGGCACTTCCCTGGTGGTCCTGTGGGCGAGACTTCATGTTCCCAGTGCAGGGGGCCTGGGTTTGATCCCTGGCCAGGGAACTAGATCCCACATGCTGCAACTAAGACCCAGCACAACCAAAAATGAGTAAATAAATAAATAAATAAATATATTTTAATGAGAGTAACAATGCCTCCTGTTACCTCAGGGTCATTGTGAGGGTTTTTCAAGATTTCATACAATGTACACAGCAGGTGCTTAGTAAATCATAGTGATCACTGTTACTTTCTCCAGGCACAGAGTCTTGTGGGCTCTGGAGTCAGAATTCTGGGTTCAGCTTCTGGAACCAGGGCTGGCTCTATGGGTATGAACCCATGTAGTCATGCAGGGACCCCATACCTGCTGCAAAGCTCTGCTGTTGCCGCCTTGAAATTATTAAATTTTTTGAACAAGAGGCCTTGATTCTCTTTTTGTGCTGGGTCCCACAAGTGACATAGCCAGTTCTGCCTGGTACTACTACTTCTCGGTTGTGAGAGCCTGTCCATGCCTCAGTGTCTTCATTTATAAATTACTAGTACCTACTTCACAGGATGATGCAAAATGCAAGTGAGATATTATATGTAAAGTATAGCTATCCCTTGGTGTCCATGGAAGGTGGGCTCCAGAACGCCCATTCATCAAAATCCACAGATGCTCAAGTTCCTTATATGAAATGGGATAGTATTTGCATATATACTTTTAAGTCATCTCTAGATCACTTATAAACCTATTACATTGTAAATACTATATACATATTGGCTGCAAATTCAAGTTTTGTTTTTTGGAACTTCCTGGGGTTTTTTTTTTTTCCCTCAAAATTTCAATCTGTGGTTGTTTTAATCCACGGGGTCAGAACCCACACGGCCAACTATACTCAGTCATAAAAGGAAATGATATTTTAGTATGATTTTTTTAAAGTTATAAATTAATGCAGAAAAAAAAATCCACAATGGGGCTTCCCTGGTGGCTCAGTGGTAAAGAATCCACCTGCAGTGCAGGAGACATGGGTCCGACCCCTGGTTGAGGAAGAGTCTACGTGCCATGGGACGGCCAAGCCCGTGTGCCACAACTATTGAGCCTGTGCTCCAGAGCCCGGGAAAGCCACCAACACCGAAACCTGTACATCCCAGAACCTGTGCTCTGCAACAAGAGGAGCCGCTGCAGTGAGAAGCCCACCCACCACAACCAGAGAGAAGCCAGCGTGGCAACGCAGACCCAGAACAGCCAAAAATAAATTAAAATCCACAACGAGCAAAATAGCAAAGCTTTAAATAAAGACAGGGTTCAACCCTGCATAAGTTACCACCCCTGCCTCCCCTAGTCCTGGCCTTGCAACAAGGGCAGAGATCACCAAGACAAGTACAGATGGGAGAAAGGATTCAGGCAGAAATAAAAGGCTGGCAGGGTGGGGACCCACTTTAGACAGGATGGTCAGGGAGGGTCTTTGAGGAGGTGCTAGGAGTAATAAACGTTACTACGATGATTATTGTCATACAATATAATAGCTGTAGTTATTATTGTTGTTATTTTTATAAAAGCTCTTGTGAGGGTAAGCAGGGTCATGTAAGGTCATTAAACAGTAACTTTTGATTTTAATTCAGACCACTACATCATTTTTTATATTTAATTCAGAAGAAATTCAAAGAATTGGGTGTCCCTACTGTAACAGATCACTTTTCATTTCCATTTGCTTATTTATGTGAACAAGACTTCTCAATGTTTCCATTCATCAATATTAGAAATAGACATTGATGTTAACAGCACAACATTGTGGATCAACTATACCCTAATAAAATTTTTTAAAAATTGAATGACAAAAAACAATTGATGTTGAATCCTATCTTATTCTAGCAATAAGCAATGTTTATCTGTGGATGCATGAGCTTTTTTGACAGGGGGAAGCAACAACTTCAACTAAATTTTCCAAAGAAAATTTTCTTATTTAGTAATTAACTGTTAAAAGTATGTAGGGAATTCCCTGGCAGTCCAGTGTTTAGGACATGGCGCTTTCATGGCTGGGATCTGGGGTTCAGTCCCTGGTGGGAGAACTAAGATCTTGCAAGCCATGAGGCACAACCAAAAAAAAAGGGGGGGCGGTGTATTGAGTATTTCCAGTAACTAAATCTAGAAATAAAAGCATATTTCTGTTTCACAAATATCTTTGTTGCAGGAGCAAATAACATTGTGATCAGTAAAAGACTTCTGAGAATAAAAATATTTTATTAGGGACTTGCCTGGTCATCCAGAGGTTGGAATCCACCTTGTAATGCAGGGGACGAGGGTTCAATCCCTGGTTGGGGAAATGAGATCCTACACACCTCAGTTCTCTGCAACTAGAGGAGCCTGCGTGTCACAATGAAGAGCCTGTGCACCACAACCAAACCCCAACAAGGCCAAATAAATAGAAACAGTACTAGAAAGTCCTGTGGGGGAGTACAATAGGCATTCAAGGAGAAAAGGGAATTATGTAAAACTGTAAAGAGCCTGCTTCTGTACTTTTTAAATGGATGACATTATATGTTAACTCTCTGGGATTTAGATGCCACTGGATACAGGAAAATAATAATATACTTATTCAGATCCACAATGCTCACCTGCCGTTGCTCGTCAGCTGCTCATTAGTAGGACCTAAAACAAGCAGCCTGAAATAGCGCAGGTTGAACTTCTACACAGAGCCCCAGCCAGCCCCAGCCCAGTACCCCATGGTGCCTTTTAATCATTATCACTGCCTGGCTTGGAAAAATGGACAAGTTCCTCTAGGAAGATTAAAGGCAAGTTCCTGTGGGCTGGGAGCTTTGAACACATCCCTCAAAATCTTGCCCAAGGTGCCAACCTTGGAGAAAGAAGATTCAGAAATGGTGAAAAAGCATTTGATGTAGTGATGCAGCTTCTCTAAAAACAACTCTTAAAACTCTTTTGGAATGAAAAATGAATAATTGTTTTATTTTAAAATGGGACTATTTCGTGGACTTCTCTGGTGGGCCAGTGGTTGGGAATCTGCCCGGCATTGCAGGAGACACGGGATTGATCCCTGGTTGGGGAACTAAGATCCCTCAGCCGCAGAGCAACTGAGCCTGAGCGCCACAATCAAGATTCTGTGTGCCGTAACTATGACACAGTGCAGCCAAGTAAATATTTTTTTTAAATGGGACTATCAAGAATACATTAGAAATTTAACCTTTGTGACAATTTACATTATGATGAAAACCATTAGATAACTTGGAGAATGAAGGGGAAACATGCTTTTTCAAATTTCTTTTAGGTTTATAGAAGATGCCAGGCCTGCTATGTTGCTGCTCCCAATTACAAGTTGGGGAATAAATAGGGAGAGGCTGGAGTAGGGGACGGACTAGGTCAGTGGTGACCGCCAAATTAGCGAGGCTGGAGGGTGGACAGAGGTTGGGTGAAGTGGTGAGATGGAAATGACAGTCACTGGGGAAAGGGTGAGGGACCCGAGAGGAGCAGCCTCTCATCTCCTCGGGCAGGAGCCAGTGGCCCTCAAAGGAAGGGCTTGCAAGCCTCCTATCCCAGGTCCCCAAAGCTGTGCTTTCCCTGAAGACCACCAGTGAGGGTGACCTCCAGGGCTGCCTAGAGAGGCCACAACACTAGCTCCTTCACAAGCTGAGAGGTCTAGTGACAGAATTCTCCCAGCAAGTCCAGAGGGGCTCTTAGATCATCAGACGAGCTACAACAAAAGGGGCTAGGGGTTTGTGATCAAATCAATTTGAGAAACTCCTTCTGTGTGTCCTTAGAGTCATGTTGTATATTGCTTATTGTCTATGAACATCTTAAAGGCTCTGATAAGTCCTGCAAAGGAATCTGTTTGATTTTACCGAGCATTGTTTAAGCTTGTTTCTGTTGCTGTTTGTTTAGGTCTTCTACCCACACAGCATAAAATACATCTGGTTTGGAGGAAATGGCAGATTAGTTCATTTAATCCTCAAAACAAACCTTAAAAGCCAGGAATCCTCTTTTGTTTATAAAATCTGAAGCTGAGAGAGGTCAAGTAACTGGCCTGTGACTCAGAACAAGAGTTAAGGCTATAACACAGGTGTGGCCACTCAGCACAGTATGTAGTTAACCAAGACTGAACTGCCAGGGGTGAGGGCCGCTGGATTTGAGGAAGTTTCTGAAACCAGCTTCTGGGGGCAGAGCAGCCGGATGTCACAGGTAATCCAGGCCTGGGCAGGCAGCAGGAGTATCTGGGTGGCCGGGAGGCCAGAGCAGTGGACCCCTGGAGCAGTGGGCCCGGGCAGTCGGGACTGGCCTGCTGAGCGGGAGCAGCGGGTGCGGAGGAGAGCAGGGAGAAGGCGATCAGGGCTGGTGCGGTAAGGCGGGAGGCGCCGTGGCCACATCCTGACCGGGATTCTTATAACTGGAGAGCCCTTGGGACTTCCCTGGTGGTCCAGTGGTTAAGAATCCTCCTGCCAATGCAGGGGACACGGGTTCAGTCCCTGCTCTGAGAGGATTCCACAAACTGCAGGGCAACGAAGCCCGTGCATCACAGCTTCTGAACCCTTGCCCTAGAGCCTCTGCTCCGCATCCAGAGAAGCCAACGCAACGAGAAGCCAGCGCCCCAGCAAAGACCCAGTGCAGCCAATAAATAAACAAATAAAAACTTCAGAACTCAGACTTAGTCTAGCATGCCACCTTCCTTCCTTTTGGGCAGGGCCAGAAACAACTGAAAATCTCCTTTAGTTAAAGTCTATCTTCCTTTTTTTGCCTTCCCCTTGCTATCAGATCACCTTTCTTCCCAACCTGGGGAAAGCACTTCACACGGAGACCCTAAGATCTACAGTGATCCCTCTTTAGGGAGAATGATCTCTCCTTTACTCAAACTTCAGTTCTCTTCGGGTAACTGAGCTCTTCCAGCTGTTGGGAAAATGAATGTGTTTTAAGGTCTGAATGTTTGATGGGAGGACTAGTGAGCTAGCATACCCAAAGGAATGACTCTCTAATGGTGTAATGTTAAATCTGAAGTATTTCCATTCAAATGCTTGGGAACACCTGGCACTAGGCTGCATGCAGGGGCTACAAAGGTGACCGGGAGAACAGGTCCCACCACAAAGAGCTGCATGGTGCTGCTGGGCAAAAAAACCTTTGCTGTATAAAGAGAAAAAAGAATCTCTGGGGAATCTCTGCTCTGAATGGTCAGACCCGGAGCTAGCTCTGATTGAGCTGTGCAGCCTCGGTGTGTCTTATCCCCTCTCTGGTCTCAGTCTCCTTCTCTGGACTGTGAGGAGGTGAGAGGTCATCTCTAGACCCTTCCTGCATTGGGGTGGGGGCTAGGAAGCCCCTTCTCCCACCTGATGCATCCCACTTCTTTAAGACTGAGCTTTCAGTGGCCAGAAGGAACCCAAAAGAAATTTCCCCCACTTCCCCTGTGTTCTCCCATAACCCAGACCCCTACCTGCATGACGGCTGGGAGTAGGGGCTGCTCCACCGACCTCGGCCACCACCTTCAGGCCCGGCAGGGTCCATCCCAGCTGTGGCCCCTCATGAGAATTAGGCAGGGATGGTGCTCCTTTATCCCTCCCTCTCTGGGCAGGACCAATGGGAGGAAGGGCTGGGAAACATGGCCCACCCCTCCCCATGGCCCCAGGTCTGCCTGAGGTAGGATGGAGTATAGAGCAGGATGGCTGGAAGGCTAGGGGGCTGGGGGCTCTAGCTGCCCTGTTTAGGCTGCAGGACTCAGGTGGAGCGGGGCAGGAGAGCCTTGGGGGATCCCTAGATTTCTGGAGGAAATTGGGGGATGGGTTAAGGACTTTGAGGGTTTCAGCAAGGGCCACAATGAGAGGTGGCCAGGAGGGGCTTGCCTGAAGCTCTAATGAGGAAGCTCCAGATTGGATGACAGCAAATCAGCCCATCAGACCTCTTCTAGGTAGTTTAACTGGCTGGTGGATTCCTAGCTTGCATTCTGGAGAGCTAGGGGCTGGGCCCACAGACAGCAGGGAGTGAGGGGAAAGGGGACCACAAGCTCTAAGAACCCCCCAGTTCCTGTCTTAGTCCTCCAAAGCCCATGTTCCCTTTACGGGACTGCAATGCCCGATGGGAGAGACAAGTTGGGAAACTTAAAAGGACCAAACAAAAGGTATTCACGTAGAAGTTAAAGGAGAGATTTTTTGGTTTTAGATATTTATTTATTTGTCTGGTTCGGGTCTTAGTTGTGGCATGTAGGATCTTTTCTTGTGTGTGGCACATGGACTTCTCTTGTGGGCTCACTAGTTGCCGTGTGAGGGCTTAGTTGCTCCGTGACACGTGGGATCTTCGTTCCCTGTCCAGGGATCAAACCCACGACCTCTGCACTGGAAGGCAGATTCTTAACCACTGGACCACCAGAAGTCCCAAAGGAGAGATTTTTAAATTGAATTTAAACAACTTCCTCTGTTATCTAATTAGTTTGGGAGATCAATAGGACATCATTGTTATTTCTTTAACTTTTGCTGGATCAAAATTACTTACAATAATTCTTACAGGTGCTGCCAATCTGCCCTCTATACAGGCTGTGCCAGATTTTACTTCCACCAATAGCATGAGATTCTGCACATAATATAATCAAACTTGTTGGTGTTTGTTAATTTGTTATGTAAAACAACAGTATCTCATTGTGGTTTTTATAATTTATTTATATTTATTTTTGGCTGCTCTGGGTGGACTTTTCTCTAGTTTGGGAGAGCGGGAACGACCCTCGAGTTGCGGTGCATGGGCCTCTCATTGTGGTGACCTCCTTTTGCAGAGCACGGGCTCTAGGGTAAGCAGCAGCTGAGGGACCTGGCTCAGCAGGTGTGGCTCCTAGGCTCTAGAACAGGCTCGGTGTGGTGCAGGGTTTAGTTGGCCCACGGCACATGGGATGGGATCTTCCTGGATCAGGGATCGAACTCGTGTCTCCTGCATTGGCAGGTGGATTCTTTATCACTGAGCCACCAGGGAAGCCCTCATTGTAGCCTGAACTTTTATTTCTTTTACTGTGAGATTAAGCACTTCCCCCTGTTTTAGAGGCATTGTTCTTCCTGTTCAAATCCTTTGCCCATTTTTCAATTGGGTTGCCGCACTTTTACTTACCAATTTGTAGGTAGCTTTTGTCTTACTATGTCACATATTTTTTTAATTTATTTATTCAATCAGCAAATGTTTATTGATTGACAATTCTGTCCCAAGGGGTATTTTTTTCCACTTTTTAAAATTTAACTGGAGGCTAGTTACTTTACAATATTGTAGTGGTTTTTGCCATACATTGACATGAATCAGCCATGGGTGTACATGTGTTCCCCATCCTGAACCCCCCTCCTACCTCCCTCCCCATCCCATCCCATAGGGTCATCCCAGTGCACCAGCCCTGAGCACCCTGTCTCACGCATTGAACCTGGACTGGCAATCTATTTAACATGTGATAATATACGCCATTCAATGCCATTCTCTCAAAGAATCCCACCCTCACCTTCTCCCACAGAGTGCAAAAGTCTTATTCTTTACATCTGTGTCTCTTTTGCCGTCTTGCATACAGGTTCGTCGTTACACCTTTCAAAATTCCATATATATGTGTGAATATACTGTATTGGTGTTTTTCTTCCAGACTTACTTCACTCTGTATAATAGGCTCCAGTTTCATCCACCTCATTAGAACTGATTTAAACACATTCTTTTTTAATAGCTGAGTAATATTCCATTGTGTATATGTACCACAGCTTTCTTATCCATTCATCTGCTGATGGACATCTAGGTTGCTTCCATGTCCTGGCTATTGTAAACAGTGCTGTGATGAACATTGGGGTACATGTGCCTCTTTCAATTCTGGTTTCTTCAGTGTGTATGCCCAGCAGTGGGATTGCTGGGTCATATGGGAGTTCTATTTCCAGTTTTTTAAGGAATCTCCACACTGTTCTCCATAGTGGCTGTACTAGTTTGCATTCCCACCAACAGTGTAAGAGGGTTCCTTTTTCTCCACACCCTCTCAAGAATTTATTGTTTGTAGCCTTCTGGATAGCAGCCATTCTGACTGGTGTGAGATGGTACCTCATTGTGGTTTTGATTTGCATTTCTCTGATAGTGATGTTGAGCATCTTTTCATGTGTTTGTTAGCCATCTGTATGTCGTCTTTGGAGAAATGAATGTTTAGTTCTTTGGCCCATTTTTTGATGAGGTCGTTTATTTTTTCTGGAATTGAGCTGCAGGAGCTGCTTGTATATTTTTGAGATTAATTCTTTGTCAATTGCTATTATTTTCTCCTATTCTGAAGGCTGTCTTTTCATCTTGCTTATAGTTTCCTTAAACTTAAAAGCAAAAGCTTTTAATTAGATCACATTTAATTTTTCTTTCATTTCCTTTACTCTGGGAGGTGGATCACAGAGGATCCTGCTGTGATTTATGTTGGAGAGTGTTTTGCCTATGTTTTCCTCTAGGAGTTTTATAGTTTCTGGTCTTACATTTAGATCTTTAATCCATTTTGAGTTTATTTTTGTGTATGGTGTTAGAAACTGTTCTAGTTTCATTCTTTTACAAACGGTTGACCAGTTTCCCCAGCACTGCTTGTTAAAGAGATTGTCTTTTCTCCATTGTATATTCTTGCCTCCTTTGTCAAAGATAAGGTGTCCATAGGTGCGTGGATTTATCTCTGGGCTTTCTTTTTTGTTCCATTGATCTATTTTTCTGTCTTTGTGCCAGTATCATACTATCTTGATGACTGTAGCTTTGTAGTATAGTCTGAAGTCAGGCAGGTTGATTCCTCCAGTTCCATTCTTCTTTCTCAAGATTGCTTTGGCTATTCAAAGTTTTTTGTATTTCCATACAAATTGTGAAATTATTTGTTCTAGTTCTCTGAAAAATACTGTTGGTAGCTTGATAGGGATTGCATTGAGTCTACAGATTGCTTTGGATAGTATACTCATTTTTACTATATTGATTCTTCTGATCCATGAACATGGTATATTTCTCCATCTATTTGTGTCATCTTTGATTTCTTTCATCAGTGTTTTATAGTTTTCTATATATAGGTCTTTTATTTCTTAAGGCAGATTTATTCCTAAGTATTTTATTCTTTCAGTTCCAATGGTGAATGGAATTGTTTCCTTAATTTCTCTTTCTGTTCTCTCATTGTTAGTGTATAGAAATATAAGGGATTTCTGTGTGTTGATTTTATATCCTGCAACTTTACTATATTCATTGGTTAGCTCTAGCAATTTTCTGGTGGAGTCTTTAGGGTTTTCTATGTAGAGGATCATGTCATCTGCAAACAGTGAGTTTTACTTCTTCTTTTCCAATCTGGATTCCTTTTCTTTTTCTGCTCTGATTGCTGTGGCCAAAACTTCCAAAACTATGTTGAATAGTAGTGGTGAGAGCGGGTACCCTTGTCTTGTTCCTGACTTTAGGGGAAATGCTTTCAATTTTTCACCATTGAGGATAGTGTTTGCTGTGGGTTTATCATATATGGGTTTTATTATGCTGAGGTATGTTTCTTCTATGCCTGCTTTCTGGAGGTTTTTATCATAAATGGATGTTGAATTTTGTCAAAGGCTTTCTCTGCATCTATTGAAATAATCATATGGCTTTATCTTTCAATTTGTTAATGTGGTGTATTATGTTGATTGATTTGCGGATATTGAAGAATCCTTGCATCCCTGGGATAAAGCCCACTTGGTCATGATGTATGATCTTTTAAATATGTTGTTGGATTCTGTTTGCTAGAATTTTGTTAAAGATTTTTGCATCTATGTTCATCAGTGATATTGGCCTGTAGTTTTTTTCTTTTTGTGGCATCTTTGTCTGGTTTTGGTATTAGGGTGATGGTGGCCTTATAGAATGAGTTTGGAAGTTTACCTTCCTCTGCAATTTTCTGGAAGAGTTTGAGTAGGATAGGTGTTAGCTCTTCTCTAAATTTTTGGTAGAATTCAGCTGTGAAGCCGTCTGGTTCTGGCCTTTTGTTTGTTGGACGATTTCTGGTTACAGTTTTGATTTCTGTGCTTGTGATGGGTCTGTTAAGATTTTCTATTTCTTCCTGGCTCAGTTTTGGAAAGTATACTTTTCTAAGAATTTGTCCATTTTTTCCAAGTTGTCCATTTTATTGGCATATAGCTGCTGATAGTAGTCTCATGATCCTTTGTATTTCTGTGTTGTCTGTTGTGATTTCTCCATTTTCATTTACAATTTTGTTGATTTGGTTCTTTTCCCTTTGTTTCTTGATGAGTCTGGCTAATGGTTTGTCTATTTTATTTATCTTCTCAAAGAACCAGCTTTTAGCTTTGTTGATTTTTGCTATGGTCTCCTTTGTTTTTCATTTATTTCTGCCCTAATTTTTAAGATTTCTTTCCTTCTACTAACCCTGGGGTTCTTCACTTCTTCTTTTTCTAGTTGCTTTAGGTGTAGAGTTAGGTTATTTATTTGATTTTTCTCTTGTTTCTTGAGTTAAGCTTGTATTGCTATGAACCTTCCCCTTAGCACTGCTTTTACTGAATTCCATAGGTTTTGGGTTGTTTTCATTTTCATTTGCTTCTATGCATATTTTGATTTCTTCTGTGACTTGTTGGTTATTCAGAAGTACGTTGTTTAGCCTCCATATGTTTGTATTTTTAATGGTTTTTTTTCCTGTAGTTGACATCTAATCTTACCACAATGTACGTCACACATTTAAAATATGGTTGATTTAAATGTTTTCCTTTATGTTCCTCAATAGAAGAAAAATTTTAAATGTGTATATACTAAGATCTTATCTTTTTATTTTATAGATTCTAAGTTTTGTGTATACCCCCTGGAACTTAAGACATTTTCAGGTGTACAATAAATTTCATGTGTTTCAAAAAATATCTGAAACATCTATTCACCTCAAGATTATATACAATTTTCTCCATGTATTTCTTCTAGTTTTTCTCCCTCCTTAGTTTTTAACATTGTATAAATTTATCCATTTTCCTGTTGATGAACATTTTTGTTGTTGCTAAGTTTTTGCTCTTGGTGTAATGAACATGTATGTGAGTCTTGGTATAATTTGGTGGTGGTGTGTCAGGCTGGTTTTCCCAGGATAGATTTGGAGTTTTACTTACAGGACACTCACTGGGGAATGCGTTTAAGAACAACCCCTGTAAGAAACTGGAGGAGGCAGGATTGGGTAGAGAGAGAAGTTAAACCATGATGTAGTTACGACAGAAGCTTCCACTCAGGAGCTGGGACGATTCTTCACGTCATCTCAAATTGAGGCAGTGGGGCTTGCACTGTTCCCACACGTGGGCTACAGGCTGCTCCTGAGGAGATGTTCTTATCCTGGGCAAGGAGGCTCCCTTCATTACAAGCCATTTCCTGAGGAACTCAGCTATGAGCCAGGCAGTCATGGACCTCAGGGATTCTGAGGGGTGGAGCCTGGGTGACGCCTCACAGCTTCCATGGGTGTATGTTAACGTTATGACCTTTTGCCAAATTGTTTTTCAAGTTGATTGTATCAACTTCTACTCCCTTCTGCAGTATATGAGAATTTGTATTGTTATTCTTCCTTTCCACATTTTTGGTTTTCCTGTACTTTTTTTGTTTTTTAATGATTTCTATAGATCTTTTTTTGAGGTGCAAAAAATGATCTCTTTGGCTGTGTCTGATGTTTTTAACTGAGTTTCTTTCTCTGGAAGTTCCAAGTACTTCTTTAAAAATGTTTATCATTTTTTTTCCTTAAAAGGCAAACTGTATCTTTTGCACAATTTTCATATCTTTATATATTTTTAAATAATATGACTTATTTGGGGGCTTCCCTGGTGGTCCAGTGGATAAGACTCGGCCCGCCCAATGCAGGAAACACAGGTTCCATCCCTGGTCAGGGAACAAGATCCCACAAGCCACAAGTAAGACCCACAACAGGCAAAATAAAACAAACAAACAACAAAAAAAAACCAACCCTGTTTCCTATACTGTAACCAACAGCTGTATTTCTTGATGTCCTGGGGCTCTAATTTCACTGGTTGTCCTGTTCATTTTCATGCAGGTTGTCTCTTCCCATTTATCATTTTGTGGAAGTTCTATACTGCCTGTGTTTGTCCTTCAGAAAGGTTTTGTCTGCTTCTTCCAGGCTCCCCAGGGATATTACCAGCCTGGGACCCCATTTCTTCCTTTATCTAAAAATAAACCTTTACAAGTTTCAGAAGACAGTATCTTCTAATTCTCTCATGGTTGCTTTCTTCTTTTTTAGTCTAAACTTTGGACTCATTTGTCCTGAACCTCTGTGAAGATGGTGCCGCTGGAAGTAAAGGAGAAAGCCGGGGTGTCAGCTAAGGAGAGAAATGTCCCGCAGTGAACGCCAGGCTTTGGCTTTGTGAGTCCCATCCCACTCGTGGCCCAGAGGGACTGTCTCCTCCCGGGCCCTCCTGAGCCCCTCCCGACCCCACGTCTGGATTGTGCTGTGCTTCCACACCCCCTTCTTCCGCTCCCGCCCCAAATACTTCCTCAGGGTGGGATGGCACCTTCTCAGTCCTCCACAAACCCTGCTGGCTGATGAGCGGTGAGCAGAGCCCAGAGGTAGGGGGAATGATGGGCAGCCCCACCAGCTAGAATCGACCACCCCCACCAGAACCCCAGGCTCATTTGCCCCCTCTATGAACAGGCTGTTGGGGAGACCCCTCAGCCCCCAGGAAAAAGACTATCAAGAACTGAGTTAGTCTAAATCAATTCTTAAATATTTAATTCCCATTTATTTAAAGTTCCATCAGTCTGTATACACTATTTATATTAAAAACACAGGAAGCTGGAGCTCCTAGCAAAAATATACATTTCAATTTTGGAGACTGTTCAGACGCTGAGAAGAGCTGCATTCCTCAGTATCAGACTGGGTGGGGGATGAGGATGGTGTGTGTGGCAGGGGAGAGAGGGCAGGGAGGGAAGAATAGGGACCAGAGGGAAGAATTTTGCCATAGAGAGTGATCGCGGGGGTGTGGAAGGGCCCCTGGGGAAGACCAGACAGGACCCAGGAAGCCTGGGCTCTCACCCCGTGCCTCCTGATACCTTTCTCAGAGAACCCAGCCAGACCCTCACCCCTCCAGTCCACTTCCCTCTGGAAAGGCAGCCTGGGTGGGCTCTGCTCTCCACTGGGCCCCCATCCTGAGGTGGAGGTGGCAAGTGCTTGTCAGTGGGGGGGCGGACGGGGCAAGGAGCAGGGCTGGGCCTGGAAGTCCTAGTCACCCAAGGCAGTGAAGGGAGAGTTCCAGGCGGCCAGCTGGGCCAAATACAAGGAAAGGGGAGCGCAGCAGAGCTGTTGCAACAAATGGGGGTCACAGATGTGCAGGATCTGTGAGCAGGTGCTGGGCTGGGTTTGCAGGACCCCAACCCCCACCCACCCAGAGATCTGGCCCAGCCCAGGGAACTGGGGTGAAGCTCTGTGGCCACCCCTGGCCCCTCGGGGCCTTCACTTGCCTCCAGGAGGGGAGGGAGAGGGGCGAGGAGGCCCCAGGTAAAGTGAGTTCAGTGCTCTTGGGGTATGTGCTGGGGGGAGTGTGTGGGCGGGAGCTGCAGCCTCCTGCAGGCACAGGCAGGTGTGTGGCCAGGCCCTGGCAGGGGCTGGGGCACGGGGGAGCTGCGGAGCTGACACAGTGGCAGGACTCGGCGGCTGCAGGGGGGAGAGCTGGGGTGCTGGTGGGGGACCCACCCCATTAACCTCCGACTCCCGTGAAGCTCACTTCTCTTCAGTGGAGGTGTGGGGACCCCCACCCGGAGGGAACCCCACCTCTATCCAGGCTGGAGGGGTGTACCCCAGCGGCCAGCACAGGGGGCCATCAGTGACGCTGGCCTGGAAGCTCAGTGAAAAGAAGACCAGGAGGATGGCGGGTATCGGGGGGCAGCTGTGGCCTCAGCAGAGCAGTGACCATCTGGGGCAGATGGCCCCCAACAGGGATCCAGGGACGAGGGGTTGCTCTGCAGTCAACTCAGGGCTGCTTGGCTTCCCCAGGAAGCCAGGCCCAGAGCGCTTAGTGTTTCTTTGGGGTCCTCGGCTGTGAAGACGGGAGAAGGTGACCGTGGAACAGAGGGCAGGCCGCACTCCTCCTGCTCGGGCCCTGTTCTAGCTGCTGATGAAGTGACACAAACTGTCTCAGAGGAAGACAAAGAGGGACAGACACGGGGAGGGGGAGGGAGAGAGAGGCAGGAAGCATGAGACCCACAGTGAGGAAGGAAGAGAAAGAGCAGAGAAACGAGAGCAGACGGAGGCGCTGAGGAGGGAAGGGAGGCTGGGGTTCAGGGAGCCAGAAGCCGTGAGTCCTGCCAAGTGAGAGCGAGCCCGCTGCTTGGGCGCCCAGCGCTCAGGGGCTGATCACGGGAGAAGCCCCGCGGGGGCGCCGGCCCGGGTCGCCGCCTTCAGTACATGTCCTTGTAGATCTCCTGGAGCAGGGGGTGCAGCGAGGTCTCCGTCTCGGTCTTCTTGATCCGCTGCATCATCTGGGCGTGCTCCGTGACCAGCTGCCGCAGGTCGGCCATCTTCTGCAGCAGCTTGGGGAAGAGGTACTGCGCGTCGGGGTGGTTGGCCTGCAGGTGGAACTCGAGGGCGCGCAGGATGGTGTCCTGGATGGCCTCCACCTGAGACACGTTCATGAGGCCTGGCCGGTCTGTGGGCACACAGGGCAGGGGCATAGGAGGGAGGAGGCCCACCTGGAGGCTCAGAGGGCGGGGCAGCTCCCTACACCCACACTGGTGTGGGCAACCTGACCTTGGGGACAGTGGGCCTCCCACCTGGATCCAAACCCCTTCTCTACCACAGACTACTAACAAGGCTATGGGCAGATCACTCAGCCTCTCTGGACCTCAGTTTCCTCATCTGTAAAATGGGAATAACAGAAGTTCCTCTGGCATGAAGTTGTTATGAGGATTAAAGAGTTATAATCTAGGGGAATCTGGTGACTTCCCTGATGGCACAGGGGATAGCAATCTGCCTGTCACTGCAGGGGGACACGGGTCTGATCCCTGGTCCAGGAAGATTCCACATGCCGTGGAGCAACTCAGCCTGTGTGCCACAGCCACGAGCCCTTGCTCTTTAGAGCTGCAGCTGCTGAGCCCACACGCCTAGCGCCTGTGCTCGGCAACAAGAGCAGCCACCATGACGAAAACGAAAAATAGCCCTAGTTGATGCAGCTAGAGAAAGCCTGTGCAAAGCAACAAAGACCCAGTGTGGCCAAAAATAAATAAATAAAAAGAAACTGAAATAGCGCCTGGCATGAAGCAAGCGCTATGCCACTGCCAGCACGAGTCTGATTATATTTGGTGCACTGGAATTTGAAAAATGCAGGTAAAACAGAAACTTTCTCTGCCACCAGAAATAAGCCCCATCAACATGTTGACACGTTTCCTTCTCCTTCTGTCTCACCCGCATATACTAGATAGAGCTGGTCCTGCACACACAAGTTGGTGCCGTGCGTGTCCCACTGCCATCATCACAAGGCTCCTTCCTCACGCTGCCAGAGCTTAGGCTGGGCCCCTGCAGTGAGGGCCCGGCCCTCGGGAGGCTGGCTCTGCGTGGGCCAGCCCCCTGCCCCCTCCCCACCCCGCTTACCTCCGCACAGAATGATGGCCGCAATGAAGAGAGCCAGGTCACTGTCATCAAGTTCCAAGGCATTGAACTTGACGGCAAACTCGAACTTGGGCTCAATGATGTCACTGAAGGGCTTTCGGAGGCTGCGCAGGAATTCCCGGGTGACAAAGCCGGTGCCGTTGGCCACCAGCAGCCCGTCCTTGTTGACGATGGAGGCCAGCATGGCGAAGATGGCCTCGTGCACACCGTACTTGAGCAGGGTCACCTGGTCGTTGAGGAAGAGGTCGCTGAAGCTGGGGATGCTCTTGGCGAACTCGGTGAGCTCACGCACGGTCTCCACCGTGGTGCACTGGCAGCGGTAGAAGACGTGCACGCTGATCTCCTTGTAGGGGGGCAGACTGCTCACCAGCTGCTTCCAGACCAGGCCCTTCTCCGCCTGCCACAGCGTCTCGATGTCATGGATCACAAAGGGCTGCAAACCAGGCCCTGTCAGAGGCCCAGCCTCGGGGGACCCCCGCCCGTGTGTGCTCCCACACCCTCTGCCTCTGCCAAGGAGTAGGGGGGAGGAGGCCCACTTCTCCCCGCAGTCAGGCGGGCGGCAGCAGGGCCCAGGGCCTGGGGCGCCGCTGGCTGAGATGTGACTCACCGCCGTGTGGCTGGCCTTGCCGGTGAGGATGCCGCGGGCCTTCTTTTTGGTCATATTGAAGTTCTTCAAGTAGGCGCTGTAGATGTGCTTGGAGAAGGCCCTCAGGTCGGCCACCTGGGGGTTGTGCTGACTCCCCTCGTTGGCTGTCAGCCCCGCCACCAGCTTCCTCTTCTCAGCCTCTGGCATCCGGCCGAAACGGATGGCTGCGCAGGGAGGGGGACCGTCATGGAGGGGCCTGGCACCTCCAAGGCGCGTGAGCCAGAGATGGAGACACGCTTTCAGAAGCTCGAGAGCCAGCAAACTGGAACGCTGGGGTGCCCCTCCAGAACACAAGCTCGGGGAGCGGGGCAGGCCCTCTGGCTGTCTTGCTCACAGAGTCCAGCACGCATGGGCCCTAACTCACAGGGCGACTGAGCCGCTGTGCCTGGGAGGCCCGGAGGCTGTTCTGCGTGGTGGGCGGGGGGACAGTGGCTGGTATCAGAGGCCTGTGCTTGAGGGCCAGCTCGGCCCGCAGTGTGGCTGGCTTCAGGCAGGCCCCATCACCTTCTCTCGTGAGAAAAGTGCAGTTAATAAATCTCACTAGATGATCAGAATTAAGAATATTCACATAGGAAGCACTCAAAAATAATAGACCAGGATGTGAATCTGGCTTCTCTCACAGAAAAACTGAGAAGCGTTCAGTTTCCCCTGAGACCTCCTAGAAAAGCTGCCTCTCCCCACCCAAGGGATAGGGGTCCTGGCTGATACAGACTAAGGGGAGGGATTAAAGTCTAGACCTGCCACCCTCCAAGACACAAGACAGGTAGGTATCTGTGGGTGGAGACAAGTATACAAGAGGCCCTCCCTGTCTTCTGGAGGTCTGACCCAGAGGGGCAAACAGGGGGCAGGTGGGCTATGCAAAATCCTGAAAGTCTGAAGGCAAGACTCTGTTGGGCAGCTAGCGCACAGGGCAGGGCAGGCTCTGTCTCCTGGAGCACTGGCCTCCAGGAAACTGCAGCCTGGTTCCTGGCAGCTGAAACACATGGTCAGCTACTGGCTTCTGGCTGCCCTCAACAACCAAGGCCTGAGGGCATCCTGGGCCTTGGCAGTGGCTTTTCACACCCTGTCGGGTCATCCAGGACAGGCTCCAGGAGAGTGGTGGTTTCAGCACCACTGGAGTTGGGGTCAATTCCCAGGCCCCTTCTGGGCCAGAAGGTGAGGCCTGGGTGCAGACAGGCGACTCCCCAGCCTGGGAGCGTGGCAGGTCCCAGGCAGACTGGGAAGGCGGACCTCGGGCCAGCCTGTGCGGACTTTGAGACTCAGGGTCCAGATGGGCAAGGTCGACAGCTGATCTGCACGCCGGGCATGGCTCCGAGGGCACCCCTTCTGTCTCTGGGCCCCTGGAAACCTAGTTTCAGGTGAGCTCACCATTGTGCGACATGCCCAGTGCCAGGCATTTCTGGAAGCGGCAGTACTGGCACTTGTTGCGGTTCTTCTTCTGGATTTTGCAGATCCGCTCACATTTCTCGTACTCCAGCTTCATGCGGATTGTCCGACGGAAGAAGCCCTGAGCGAGTGTGGACACGTCAGGAAGAGAAAAACCACGAGGAAGGGAGAAAGGGTAAGGCTCCTGGCCTGCCCGCTGGGTTGTACTCAGGGGCTTGATTATACATTAAGATGAAAAATTCCTGAATTTTGAAATTAACGGGGGAATATCATTGGAGAGGAGAGGCAAAAGGAAAGCAAAATAATTCTAAAACTTTTTAAATAATTCAAAATAAAATACCATATTTAAGTGCTTCTTTGTTAGTTTGATAACACCAAATGTACTATGGCTAACTTAATTTACTTGTAAATGCATCTGGTTCTGCAGTTTTTCAGGCAGTTGTTTAGTAAAATCATCTGTGCAATTTTGATGGGTGTGCAGTTAGGAGAAAGAACCCAAAAGCACCCCTGAAAAAGGAATTAAAATGTTTCTTTTTTTATAAAAGAGCCTCTCCTGGGCCCTTGAGGCCCAGGAAGCCCTGACCTCAGGGAGGAGACGCAAGCCCAAGAGCTGCATTCGGCCCTGCACGCCCTCTTCTGTCCGGTCCCCAGGGGGCGCCAGCGGCCCAGGTGAGAGGCTGGGTCAGCACCGCCGGTGCCCAGTCCAGGCCAGGTAAGGGAACCCCTCCTCTGCTGCAGGACCCAGAACTCAGCCTAGAACAGGCCCAAAGGCCTGGCTGCCTCCCAGGCACGAATTTCGCAGTGGGTCTGGTCAGGGCCTTGCCTAGCAGCGGGAAAGCTCTGTCAGGTCAACTCACCGTGCAAGCACAGCCCGCTCTCAGCCCGTACCTTGCATCCCTCACACGCGTGAACGCCGTAGTGGAAGCCCGACGCCTTGTCCCCGCACACCCGACACTCCATGCTGAGGCTGCCACATGAGGCCCCGTCACAGCCCATCTGCAGTTGGTCCAGCAGTGAGAGTGGAGAGCAGCTCTGGGAGAGGTCTGCAGACACACAACAGAGGGCGAGGTCTGCAGACACACAACACGGGGCGAGGTCTGCAGATACACAGGGGGTGAGGTCTGCAGATACACAGGGGGTGAGGTCTGCAGACACACAACACGGGGCGAGGTCTGCAGATACACAACACGGGGCGAGGTCTGCAGATACACAGGGGGTGAGGTCTGCAGACACACAACACGGGGCGAGGTCTGCAGACACACAACACGGGGCGAGGTCTGCAGACACACAACACGGGGCGAGGTCTGCAGACACACAACAGGGGTCAAGGTCTGCAGACACACAACACGGGGCGGCGAGGTCTGCAGACACACAACACGGGGCGGCGAGGTCTGCAGACACACAACACGGGGCGAGGTCTGCAGACACACAACAGGGGTCAAGGTCTGCAGACACACAACACGGGGCGGCGAGGTCTGCAGACACACAACACGGGGCGGCGAGGTCTGCAGACACACAACAGGGGTCAAGGTCTGCAGACACACAACACGGGGCCAGGTCTGCAGACACACAACAGGGGGTGAGGTCTGCAGACACACAACACGGGGCGGCGAGGTCTGCAGACACACAACACGGGGCGGCGAGGTCTGCAGACACACAACACGGGGCGGCGAGGTCTGCAGACACACAACACGGGGCGGCGAGGTCTGCAGACACACAACACGGGGCGGCGAGGTCTGCAGACACACAACACGGGGCGGCGAGGTCTGCAGTTATACAACACGGGGCGAGGTCTGCAGACACAACACAAGGAGACGTCTGTGGACATACAACAAAGGGTGAGGTCCACAGACACACAGCAAGGGGCGCGGTCTGCAGACACACACAGGGTGGCTTCACTTCCTGCCAGGCCTAGGGGCCTGGGGAGGTGACCAGAGCCCTCAGGGGAGCATAGGTGGTGAGAAGACGCCTATGAATCACAGTCTTGGCTCAGCCACTTAAGGGCTACGTGACCTCTGAGAGTTAACCTTTCCGAGGTTCAGTCTCTTCACCTAGAATGTGGGGTTAATGACAGCTTCTCTGGGAGGAGGGTGAATGCGTCCAAAGCCTTTCCCCCAGATCTGACACCCTGCAGTTGTTCCAGAAATTCTGCTATCTGGCCTGGACAGACTCACCACTGGTGGAGAGGGCATGGGGGATGGTTGTGTTTTGGGAGGACGGCAGCAAGAGGGAAAAAGCAGACAGATTCTCTTAGACTGTCCTGAGGAAGAGGCTCCCTGGTTTATAAGACTCCACTGGGTGGGCCCATGGGAGATGGTGTGCGGCATGGTTTGTGGGGGCTTCAGAAGTGCCCCCACCCCAGAAGTCTGATTCCTGCATGGACTCCAGAGATGCTGTGAAGAATCTCTCAAGAAGCTCAAGTTCATTCCCACGGAATTTCTTGCTTGATTGAGCAGAAAAAGCAGAAGTCTCAATCACATTGACCGGGCAGCAGGCTGAACTTCCTTGAGTGTTTTCCTATTACTAATGAAGGCACAGACGTCTGAGCCCCGGATTGAGGGTGTCAGTGAGGAAAGCAGTTGGCCACAGGGGGCTTCGGGGTATTAGTGCTGCCAGCTGACTCACTAAGGAGTGCTGGGGGCCTCTCCTGAACGCCTCCTTGGACGCTCAGAAACGAGCCCTCCCCGGCAAGGGGGCCTGACTGAGCCCCAGCACAAAGCTGCTTCGTGATGCCACAGATTGCCTGTCTCCCCTGCCAGGCTAGCCTGACAGCCTGCCGTCCTCTGCCTTCTTCCCTGATGAACGCACACCCACCTCAGGGGCAGGGGCCAAATCCCCAGAGCAGAGGAGCTGGGAGCAGACGGTGCTACAGGGAGACCCCAGCCACAGTAGTCAGCCCAGACGTAATGTGTTCCGGGCTGCCTTCTGCCCTCTCTACAGTACAGTCACTCTGCACAAGATCTTGATTCCTGGGACTTCTCTGGTCCCGTGGTTAAGATCTGCCTTCCAGTGCAGAGGATATGAGTTCAATCCCTGGCCGGGGAACTAAGATCCCACATGCTGCGGGGCAGCTAAAGCAGGGCGCTGCAACTACTGAGCCCGACAGCCACAATTAGACAGCCCGAGGGCGGCAGCGAAGACCCTGCATGCCGCCACTAGACCTGGTGCACCAAATAAACAGACAGAGGGCTTCCCAGGTGGGCCAGTGGTAGACAAATCCGCCTGCCAGTGCAGCAGACACAGGAGACACAGGTTCAATCCCTGGGTCGGGAAGACCCCGGGAGAAGGAAACGGCAGCCTGCAGCAACTGCTCGCCTCCCGGCTGGGAGGGTAGGGGTGACACGGCCCCTGCTTCCTGAAAAGCCAGGCCAGTCACAGAGGCCAGGTGCTCCATGGGCTGCAGCTGTGTCGCTCACCCTGAAGACAGGGGCGCTCACTGCAGGGGGGCGGCGGGCCTAGGGGAGGGAGCCCTTCCGGTCTCAGGGACCCTTGAGTGCACTCAGAGTTGGGCGCCCCCATCAGGACGTAAGGGCCACAGGGCAGGGCCTCCATCTGCCGGGGTGCTGCTGCTGGATGTAGGGCAGGTGCCCAGTGACTCTGGACTGAGGGTCCTCCAGCCACCTGGGCGCCCGGGCCTCGGTGCCCTCCGGCTGGAGGGGCCGGGCAGGACCTGCCGCTCCTGGAGAGCATGGGGTTCACGTCACCAGCTGCTGGGAGAAAACGAGACAACACGTGACGAGGCTCTGTGGAGACCTGCGCAGACGCGGGCAGGGAGGGTTTCCGGCAGTTCCTCCCCATCTGTGGTCTGTGAGCGTGTTCGCTTTCTGGTGCTTCTCGTAAGCGGTGTTTCTTTTGTGGTTTGCACGTCTGCCTCCCCCGCTAGCCTCGGCACGTCTCTACTCACGTTCTCTTTGGATCTCGAAGGCCACCTCCTCCACCGAACCTGGGTTCACAGTGACCTATCACCCCAGGCTGCTCCCGCCTCCCCATGAAGAGGGGCGCTTCCTTGTCCCCGCTGTGGCTCTGGAGGGCTGGCAGGTGTCTGATCACTTGGTTGCTGCTGGCACGGCTTGTGGCATGTCACCCTCTCTCTTCACTCAATAGACTTTTGCTGTGCACTTGCTGAGCGCAGAGCCGGAGTCGGACCCTACCCTCAACCAGCGGAGGTGAGGAAACCAGGACCCAAGGTAGCAAGCGGCAAGGCTGGCTGGTGGCGGGGCAGGCAGCGAGGTGCAGGCCTGCGGGGGAGCTGCTGCCAGGCGAGGGGGTCAGGGAATGTGACCGCTCCCCTCTCTGGGCTCAAAGGTCAGGGCTTTGGACGACCCCCAACTTGGTTCCAGGTTCTCAGAAGCAGCAGGCCTGGTGTGGGAGGTGAGAATGGATTCAAGAGCCCTGTGGGCAGTTCAAGTCAGGGTCCAAGGCTCAGACCTAAGCTCTGTGCCCTGGGCATGTCCCCTCTGCAAATCGAGTTGACAGCAGGTCTAGAGTCATGGTGAGGAGCACAGGAGCTAACAGAGAGCTCCTGGACCTTGGCAGTGCTGTGTAAATCCGCTTCGGTGAGGAGGGGACTTAGTAAGGTTCTGCAGTTCCCAAGCCTGTGCCCACATGGCAGGGGCCGGGCCTTCTCCTTCCTCTGGCTGCTGGCTCCTCTTCTCCACGGTGTCACAGAAACCAAGACGGGGTGGAGGGTTGTCTGCTTGTGAGGCCGGGAGAGCTCTGAACGAGATTGGGCGCTGCTAGAAGCCAAGGTGCCAAGCCCTTGTACCAGCGACGCAGGCAGATCTCTGGACGGCAGGGAGAGGCCCCAGTGAGCATCCCGGGGGTGGCGGGGAGCAGTCAGGAGAGCTGCAAACTGGCCTGGAGAGAGAGAGGCGCAGGGCAGCGCCGGCACCCAGGTACATCTGCTCCCCGCCAGGTGGTGTAAGGCCACGGGGAGGCAGGGAGGCCTGGAGCAGGAGTGATGGGAGAGCGCCAGCCCCCCGCCCCCCGCCGCCTGTGTGAGGCAGAAGAGAACACGAGGAACTGGCATACGGCAGAAAGGGGCCGGGAGCTGAGGGGCCGGGAGCTGAGGGGCGGGGCACGTGGAGCGCCTGTGTCCTGCAGGGGCAGGCTTGCTGTGGGGAACTGGTGTATTGGGGTATTCTTGTCACTGCATGGTGAGCTTTCCAAAGATAAAGTTCTGTTTCTTCCCTGTTCACCACCTGGCTTAAAAGTTTATTCTCCAACCGTCACCATATCTTACCCCAAAGTGATAATGGCAGAATGTTCCTCACTCAAGGGACCCACTTCTGAAGGCTCCTTGCCCACCCATGATCTCCCCACAGGAGAATCCCAGGGAGAGAGGAGCCTTGCGAACCGCAGTCCATGGGGTCACAAAAGAGTCGGACATGACTGAGCAATTGAGCATGAACATCGTTTCAAACCACCCTGGGAGTCAGTAACTGCCACCATTTAAAGATGAGGGGGTTTTGTCCAAGGTCACCGTGCAATACATGGTAGGACTGGGATGGGACCCTCAATCCGAGAACCCCTGCAAGGGCTACGTGTTCAATGCACGCCGAGTGTGTCAGGACCTCCACTGGATGCTTCACGCATCAGCCTCATGTGACCCATGCAACAATCCTTCAAGCAGGTCTTCTTAAGACTCTTTCATAGATGAGGAAACGGGCTCAGAAGGCTAGGTGATGTGCTGACAGCGGCTAATTCTGTGTCAGCTCGGCCAGGCTAGGTACCCATGAAGTCCAGTCTACCATGTTACTGTGAAGGCATTTTTTGATACTACTGATATTTAAATCAGGACGCCTCATAATGTGAGAGGCCCCCGCCAGTCAGCTGAGGGCCTCAGGAAGACGAGACCAAGGCCTCCGCAGGGCAGAAGAAATGCTGCCTGCAGGCTGCTCCCAACTTGAGCTCCACCATCACTGCCCCCAGGCCTCCAGCCTGCTGGCCTGCCTGCAGACTTTCAAGTTGCCAATCGTCATAACTACATGATCCAATTCCCTAAAATAAATCTCTCTCTCTACACACACACACACAGACACACACACACACACACACACACACTCGCTCTTGGTTCTTTCTCCACAGAGCCCTAACACTGTGGCAGACTAAGAATTCTAACTCAGAACCCCCAGGGCTGAGCTCTGACCCCCAGCACTGGATGACTGCCCACACCTATGTGTGCGTGCGTGTGTACTTGTGTTCATAGCTACTAATCGGTAGTTTGTGACTAGCATCAGTGAGATGAGTCACTGCCGAATGTATTACTGGAGTGTTTGGGCTTAGCATAAGCAGTAGCCCCGTCACGCAGAGAGAGAAGTATCAGTTGCACCATCTCTGATTACACGTTCAGCAAACAGACACGACTGGCCTTATTCACGTCATCGCCTCCCCGGCCTGTCTATCTAGTCTCCATCGCTGGAGGCATGCTGTTGTCAGAGCTGGGAGGGCGGCCCAGAGGGAACAGCCCTGTCTATTTACTTTACTGGTAGAGCCCCCATAGCAAACAGCTTCTGAAGACATGGCCAGTTCCGTGGAACTGGGGCTGGGCGACCCGGCAGTCTCTGCTCGCCTGGCCTGCAGGCTCCTCAGGGCAGGTGCCCAGCCATGCCCCCCCTGGATGGCCAGCCCCTGCGGACCCCCGTCAGGCACTGCTGAGCGAGAGGAAGTGCCGCGGCTGGGAGGAAGGGTGCTCTGTCTCCCTCAGTCCCGCGCGGAGACCCCTGACCTCCCCCTTGGGTGTGACTGGGAGGTTCATCACTGCCGCCAGAGGGGAGGGGGCGGGAGAGGCGGGTGAGGGCTGGCTCAGCGCCCCCGCCAGCCGAGGACTCGGGGCATGCGAGCATCCTCGCTGCTGAGTGCTCACGTGAGGCCCGTCCTGACCACCTCCTGGAAGCGGGGGTGCTTGGCGGGTGCTGAGCTCGGTACAGAGGTGCACAGCGTCAGCGCAAAACCTCTGGGGGGGGGTCAGAGGGAGCCAAACTATGAAGCCTGCCTGCTGTTTCAGGGCTTGAGACGGCGCCTCATCCTCTTGGGGTCCCTAAGGGGACGCCAGAGGCCAAAGTCACAGACTCACGGGAGGAACAGGGAACCGGCAGGTGCTGGCACAGCCGTGGCTGGTCACATGCCGCTGTGACTCCTCACCCACTGGCCCTTGAGATGGGCAAGACTTCTGGCCGCACCACGCAGCGTCCCCGACCAGGGATAGAACCCAGGCCACCAGGGTGAAAGCCGGAAACCCTGACCACGAGGCCACCAGGGAAGCTCCAAGACGCAGCCTTAAAGGATGAACAGACGGAGACTGGAGAGGTGAGGCCCTTTCCAGAGGCCCGCGGTCCAGACTGGCAGACCTGGGGCTCCTGCCCTGGGCACTGGGCTCCCCGACGCAAGAAGCTCTGTTCCTGGGGCCCCTCACCTGCTGGCTGCTTTAATTTTTAAGAAAACAACAACTAGTTTATTTCACCCTTTTAAAGAAAGCAATTCATTTGCTTTTTAAGTTATGAGACTGATGCAGGCTTGCTGGGAAAAACATATAAGGGTACGCATGCAGCGCGTGACAGACCCCCCCCCCCCAATCCTACTCCTCCAAGCAGGCCCCAGTCCTCTGGCTGTTCTATCCCAGTGCCTTCTGAGGTACGTGAGGATTTTTAAAAAGTGGGATCCTCAAGCAGTTGGGAGCTTACTTCCCTGTCAGTGCATACAGACCCACCTCAGTCTTCCTACTGACCGCACGGCACCCCACTGCACGGCTCTCCCACAGTTTACATACCAGCTCCCCACACATGGGTGCTTTCCAATTTTCTGCTATTATGAACAGCGTGGCTGTGGATGAGTGTGGAAATCTCTGTGCACCCTGAGCGTGTATTTACACTGGATACATTCCTCAAAGAGGAGCTGTAGGACCGAAGTAGCACACGCTCAGAAGTGCTGGCCTGCACCGCCAAGCTGCCCTCCCCGCCTCGGGGGCTGCAAGGCCAGCCTGGTCCTCGCCACCAAACTCACACGCTAAATGACATCTCATGTGAAGAGCCCTTCTTTGGCTGTCTAGTAGACTGAGAAATGTTTCCTGTTTTCTGGCCATTTGTCTGTCTGTCCTACCGTCAACTGCCTGCTCCTGCTTTTCTGGCAGGAGGCTTGCCTTTTAGAATTTTACATACTATGGCTTTCACTTAAGTGATTAGGTCAAACAATCCCCTCCTGTTTCAATTACCAAACAAGTAGTTCTTTCTACTGCCAAGTCATCCATTTATTGATACACAAACTCTACTAAACGCCACATCGTACACAGCACTGTGAGACTGGCTGGGCACATTCTGCCCCAGACACTTCCCTGTAAGCCCGAAAATCCATCAGCTCCCCAAGACTCCATCACCTCACTTGCCTCGCCTGCTTCTGCACCAGCTACCACATGCTACTCTGCATGTGAACAGGCTACCACTTGGGTATATGGTCCCCCAAGGTGTGCAAGAACCACGGGACAGGACACTGCGCTGGTAACTTCTCCGTGCCCGGGGAGGGTGTGTGCCAGGGTAGGCAGTGAGGCCACCGACCCCGAGGCCCTCTCTTCCCCTTCTCTCTTCCCTGGGGTCCTTGGTGACATCTCCTGCTCCTTCTTAGCCCCCAGTGTCTCCCCTCTGCCTCCTAACCCTCCGTGCCTGTCTCCAGTTCAGACAGTGTGGGCTGTCAGCTCTGCAGGACAAGACGGCTGCAGGTTTAGCCAGTTCTCTTTTGAGGAAGGTTGTTCTGCAAAGCCATCCCAGGAACCAGCCACCCAACAGGGAGCAGGTGACCCTGGGGGTGGGGGGACACCCTCTCTCGGGGCCTGAAGTCACAGCAGCGTACTTTCCTCATGCCTGGGTGTCTGGTGGGACCGGAGGGACTGGCCAATGGCTTTCCAGTTGCCCTGCCCCAGCCTGTGCCCCGAGGAGGAGGAACCTCTACAAAAGCCGGGCTCCTGCTGTGCAGGTTCAGAGCAGTGTGACCCAGGGATCCAGGCCTCTTGTAGCTGTGGGCTCAGGTGAGGGCCAGTCTGACCTCAACAGCCCCTATCCGCCCTACCTCAACTCCGGACCCCATCCGCCTCCTCCCCATGCAGACCCAGGGGGCCAGAGCCATCTCTGTGGGGCCAGCCCTCTCCTCTGCCCACATCACCACTTGCAGTTGGGATCCCCCACAGCTGAAACCAGCAGCGAGGTCGGGATGCCCCTCTGGGCAGCACGTCCTCTACTGACCCAGAGCTCCCTCTGCGAGAAGGGAGCAAGGATCGGTGAACGCAGCAGCACTCGGGTGGAGGGGGCAGGAGAGAGCTGGGGTGAGGCGGCGAGGGAAGGGGCGGCATCAGCACCAGGGAGAGCCAGGGGCTGAGAGGGGGCGTCCAGGAGACCTTGGTGGTGGACCCAACATTACGACGATGAGAGGAGGAGGATGACGGAGTGGCACAAGGTACCAGAGGAAGGCATCTGCGCTGATGCTGGCAGTAGATACCGCGGAACCAACAAGCGAGGCAAGAGAAGCTAAATTCCGGTCATTCTCTCTAACTGCTTAGCATCTGCCTAATTGCAAAGCACCCTGATGATGTGTAACTAGCACCAGATGAGCTGAGCTGTGTGTTCTGTCTAAGCCTGATCATCACACGTAAGGTGATCTTTGTGGATGTTGCTGATGCACGTTTGTCCTGGGCCCCTTGTAGTATGAGAGGTGGAGTATCAGCAGCAACACGCATTACAAATGCTAACTCGTTCAATTCCCACAAAAGCCTGCGTGTACACCTGCTGTAACCCGTGTTCTACAGGAAGAAGGGAGACAACTCGCCCAAGATCCTGCAGCTGATGAGCAGCAGAGCCGGGGTGTGGCCCCGGGCTGCCTGGCTCCGGCCCTTACCCACCCTGGCCCCCTGCCTCCCATGACGACGCTGTGTGCGGCGGGCTAGGCTCCCCCATCTGCGCCCCCAGCACCCCCTCACCTGTGTAGCTGCTGGAAGGAAGTGAGTGCTCTGGTCCCCCGTTGAGCTCTGGGGCTCCTTCTGTACTTGCCGCTTCCTCTTTCTCCTCCTCTGGCCGGGCCTCAGGGGCTTCCTCCGGGGGCTGCTCCATGGCTGACTTCCCCTGGGCGCCACGCCTGCAGGCCCGGTCATAGCTCTGGCATCATCTGGGTCTGAACGCAGACGGATCTCTACAGGGCAGTTCCCGTCAGCCTGGACGAAGGGGAAGACAGGAAGAGGCTGGGGAGGATGAGGGTGACAGGGTGGGGACGGGTGGGCAGAGGAGCCCCCACATGGGAGGGCACGTCCTGCTGCCCTGCTGGGGCAGGAGTGCCTCAGGCCTGCAGTGAGCCAGTCTCCACTCCTGGCATCACGGGTCACTGAGCCTCCACCCTTTGCCGACCTGGCTCTTGCAGCGGGTTTGTGGGCTTCAGAGCGGTCTCTATGAGCCAGGTGTGGTGGGCAACGTGCCCCCATGAATTCTTCCCCGCGCCCTGCTCTTTGAGCCTCCTGAGCCTGCAGGAGCCACATGAGAACGGCCTGAGGGCCTTTGTCAAATTCTTCAGCCCCTGCTGGAGGTCCTCATATGCATCAGGCCCCCCAACCCCCATCCTGTCCCCACCAGGCCCCAGAATCATCTCTCTCCTAAGCACCTGGCTTGAAGGCAGTGGATCCCACCCTTCCTGCCTCTGGGAGAAGGAAAAAGACACACTCCCTGCCCACTAGGCCAGCAGCTGACAGGTCTGCAACCAGACTGTCAGCGCAGAGCCACCGAGCAAGGGGTGATGCACACTGTTCCGGAATCTGGTGACCCCCATATGTCACCCTAGAGGAGGCAGTTCCAACCCCCAACCAGTCTTGTCCACAAATCACACATAAGTGAGGGGGAGTGAGGCCACGAGATATGGGGAGAGTCCGGCAGGGAAGGCCTCTCGGGGATACAGCCTGAGAAGAGACGCGGAGGAGTGCTGGGGAACCCTGCTGGCAGGGCAAGGGGCGCCACAGGCGAGAGGACTTGAAGGGATGGCTGGGAGGACACTGAATCCGGCATGCGCACTTCAAGCCACAGGGCGCGTGACTAGACCGTGCTGTGGCGGTGCAGACCTGGAAACTAACATCAGGAGAGACCTATCTCACGGAAATGCAAGCACCTTTGGAACCTCACCCTGGATGTCCCCACAGGCAGCTCACTCAACCGATCCAAACAGAAGCCACGTTCTGGCCCTGAGCTGGCCCTTCCCTCCTCTGGTAATCCCTACCTCTGTGACCCAGACGCCAACCGCCCACCTATCAAAGCCGGAAAGCGGAAGCCACTCACCTCTTTCACCTTGCTCTAGACTTGCAAACTTGGCTATACTTCAATCACTGGGGAGCTATCCTCATAGATTCTCATTCGACTGGTTTGGGAGCAGCTTGGCATCAGGATTTTTTAATTCCCCTGGGGACTGTAATGCACAGCCAAGCTTGAGAACCCCTGTGCTTCAGTAAAGCAACTTTCAGTTGGCGGTAAATCGTTCCCTCTTAATCATTGCTTCCGACCAGGCCTCCATCCTCCCTTGTGTGGACTGACACAATGACCCTTAAATTGGTCTCCCAAAGGCAGCTTGGAAATTCGGCGCCAGACTCTAGGCGCCGGGGGGCTAGGAATCTGGAGTTGCGTGTGTGGGTGCACGTTCACTGATAGGACAGCCGCAGGAGGGAGCTCGGTTCACTAAAGACTGACATGCCACAGGGGGGCGGGGCGCTGGAGACGAGACACTCGGGATGGGAGTGTGGCAGGGACTAGGCAAGGGCTGGGTTTGTTTTTTTTGGGGGGAGGGTAGTCAACCATGTCAAATGCTGCAGAGTTTAAGAGTGATAAACAGACACACGGCCACTGAATTTGGTGACTGTGAGGTTATCTCTGACCTTGTTATACAAATTTCAACCAAATGGGTGGGATAGAAAGCAGGGCTCTGAAGATGAAGTGGCAGCAAGTAAGCTGGGACAGTGAAGGAGACTTATTGTTAAATGATTATCATCAGGGGAAAAAAATTTATAAGAGGATGTAGCTTTAAAAACTAGCAAAGCCACGAGGAGGTATTTTGGGATAGAGGCGACTCGAGTAAGCTGTGGCTAAAGGAGAGGCCTTCTGAGAAAGACAGTCTGAAGGTCCAAGGGGGCAGCCGGGGCAGAACGACTGATGGGAGGGGACTGACTCAAGGGCACAGGAAGAGGAAGACACGGACGCCGCAGCTGCGTGTGCGGGGGCGTTAAAGCTTGCGGGGACGGTCTCGCTGCTTAGTTAGCCTGAGTATAAGGGATAGTTGTCTACCGAGAGTAAAGGACAGGACTTGAAGAAAGCAAAGAGGCTGGATGGAGGTAGGGAATTAACTGGAGAGAAATGAAAAGAATTACATAGGAAGGCTATGGTAAATAAACCAGTGAGGCACTGGCAAAAGAACAGACAATCATTGAAAGAGAATATACAAAGTCCACAAACAGATACAAATGCATATGGGACGGGACTTGAATGTTATAAAGACGGCGCTCCAGGGAGAGACAGATTGAGAGAGGAACACTGAAACAATACATTGTGTGACACAGACAGCCAGGGGGGGTTGCCGTGTGACACGGGGAGCTCAAACGCTGTGACAACCTAGGGCGCGGGAGGGAGGGGCAGGAGGGAGGGGACGTGTGTACACCTACGGCTGATTCATGTTGCTGTTTGACAGAAACTAACACGATAGAAGGCAATGGCACCCTACTCCAGTACTCTTGCCTGGAAAATCCCACGGACGGAGGAGCCTGGTGGGCTGCAGTCCATGGGGTCACTAAGAGTCAGACACTACTGAGAGACTTCACTTTCACTTTTCACTTTCATGCATTGAAGAAGGAAATGGCAACCCACTCCAGTGTTCTTGCCTGGAGAATCCCAGGGACAGGGGACCCTGGTGGGCTGCCATCTACGGAGTCGCACAGAGTCAGACACGACTGAAGCAACTTAGCAGCAGCAGCAGCAGCAGCAGCAACACGAAAAAGCAATTATCCTCCAATTAAAAATAAATACATTTATTTTTTTAAAAAGATGGCACTCCAAACCAAAAAGAAAAGACAGATTCTTCAGGAAATAATACGGGGACAACTGAGTCGCCATCTGGATCCCTACCTTATATCTTATACCAAGACAAGGTCCAAATAAATCAAAGGTTTTAACGTTAAAACAAAAATACATGAACTATATAAAAAGTGCTGAAAAGCTAAGTGGAGGAAAAGTGGAGATTGATACTAAAATCCGCAAAACTTAATGGGTAAAAACTTATGGGTAAAAAAATTACCAAACGCTATTTCATAAAAATACAAACTTACTGCAAAGTAAAAAAACAAAAAACCCCTCAGGGACTTCCCTGGTCCAGGGGCTCAGGTCCGCATTCCCAACACAGGGGGCCTGGGTTCGACCCCTGGTCAGGGAACTAGTTCCCATATGCTGTAAACAACAGTTCCTGTGCTGCAATGAAGACCCAGCACAGCCAAACAAACATACACACACCCCCCCAAACCCAGAAGAGAAAAAACAAAAACAGGTAACAGACTGGGAAATACATTTGCAATTCATCAGACAAAGGGCTAACTGCTCTAAAATAGTTTCTAAAAATTAAGTAAAAGATCAGCAATCCAACAAAAAAATGGGCCCAAGATACAAAAAAATATAGAAAAAAGATATACATTTACTTCTTAAACATATGAAAACACGCTCAACATCATTTATAAAAAGAGAAATACAAATTAAAACATCACTGAAATATACTTTTTTTTTTTTTGCAGCTTGTGAGGTTTTAGTTCCCTGACTAGGGACTGAACCTGGGCCCTTGGCAGTAAGAGTGCAAAGTTCTAACCACTGGACTGTCAGGGAATTCCCTGAAATATACTTTTTACAATCAGATTAAAACAAACACTAACACCTCTGTGGCTATGCACTTGGGGAAATACCATCTCACATGTCCCTTGTGGGAAAGTAAATTAGCATGACGTCTAAAGAGGGTTATTTGGCTACATCTTTTAAATTACTGGACACGTTCCCTTTGACCCAGAGATACCATTTCTAGGTTGTCTCTTACAGATATCCTTCCACTGAAGGATAATGACACACAATGTTAGCACAAGGTTACTCATTACAGAATTATTTGACTGGCATGGGTGGGGAACAAGTTAGATATCCATTAACAAGGGACAGCCATAAACAAGGATGATGATGTTTATGGACTGATATGGGAGTATCTCATATTACTAAGAGAAGAAAGCAATTTGCAAACTGAAGTGAAGAACTATACTTTATGGAAAAAAGATATACAGAAGCTGGATTTGATCTGATAAGATAGTGCTGGAAAGCTACATAAGAACTAGGAACACTGGTTGCTTCTGGGGGTTCAGTTCAGTTCAGTCGCTCAGTCGTGTCCAACTCTTTGCGACCCCATGAATCGCAGCACGCCAGGCCTCCCTGTCCATCACCAACTCCCAGAGTTCACCCAGACTCACGTCCATCGAGTCAGTAATGCCATCCAGCCATCTCATCCTCGGTCGTCCCCTTCTCCTCCTGTCCCCAATCCCTCCCAGCATCAGAGTCTTTTCCAGTGAGTCAACTCTTCGCATGAGGTGGCCAAAGTACTGGAGTTTCAGCTTTAGCATCATTCCTTCCAAAGAACACCCAGGGTTGATCTCCTTCAGAATGGACTGGTTGGATCTCCTTGCAGTCCAAGGGACTCTCAAGAGTCTTCCCCAACACCACAGTTCAAAAGCATCGATTCTTTGGCGCTCAGCCTTCATCACAGTCCAACTCTCACATCTTACATGACCACAGGAAAAACCATAGCCTTGACTAGACGGACCTTCTGGGGGTGGGGGGGCTGAATGTCTGGGTCAGAGATTTCTCACTATAGCATTTTTTAAAAATTTTGTTGGGGTATAGTTGATTTACAATGTTGTGTTACTACGATACCTTTTAAATTGTGAACTTTAAGCATGTTAACCTATCCTGAAAATAAACTGGAATGAAACAAAAAGGCAAAACTTACAAACAATAATGTGGAAGATGAGAGGACGTGATGAGCATTAAACTGCTCAAGTCCTTTCTCAGGAGACAGCTGGAGATGCTGATGAACATTACGGTTCAGTCAAATGCACATGGAAAAGTTTCAAAGGTAACCACTAAGACACTGTAAATAGAATGTATGATTTCCAAATTATTACAGCAGAATGGGAGAACTTGGGAGAAGTCATGTTAAACTCTGGCTCCCTGACTGAGGAAAGTCTCACGGACAGGAGCCTTAACAACTGCATGCAGCAGAGGATGGTGGACTGGTCCTGCGACAGAAAGGGCGCCGTGGTGGGAAAACTGGGAGGTCCCACGCCAAGTCTGCAGTCTGCTGATCCAGCTGGTATGAACAGTGCTGCACCAGCCTCCACTTCTCAATGTTGTAAGTGTGTCTGGTATACGGGAACTCTGTACAATCCTTTCAGCACTTCTATAACCCTAGACGTTTTCAACGGAGAAGGCAATGGCACCCTGCTCCATACTCTTGCTTGGAAAACCCTATGGATGGAGGAGGCTGGTGGGTTGCAGTCCACGGGGTCGCTAAGAGTCGGATATGACTGAGCGACTTCACCTTCACTTTTCACTTTCATGCATTGGAGAGGGAAATGGCAACCCACTCCAGTGTTCTTGCCTGGAGAATCCCAGGGATGGGGGAGCCTGATGGGCTGCTGTCTATAGGGTCGTACAGAGTCAGACACGACTGAAGTGACTTAGCAGCAGCAGCAGCAGCAGCAGCAGCAGCAGCAGCAGCAGCAGCAGCAGCAGCAGACTTTTTCAAAATACAGATTAAAACAAACAAACAAACTTAAAAAATCTGGCTTTCTTGTTTCTCTTAAAAATTAAGCAGACCTGGCCAATGCACGCACTCCTGGGCTGCTTCCCTCATTCACGAAGCATGAACCGCGGCCCTAACTTGCAGGGATGGGAGTCTGGCTAGTACACACTGCTTCCTCAAGGACCACTCTCTGATCATCCCTGGGCACTCAACCTGGGAATCACCGGACCTAGAGCAAGGGAAGTGCTCAGAGGCGCAGCTGCTGCCGCGTGACCCTGACTGATGAGCGAGTGGCCACCTGGGGCAGTCACCCCCAGGTGCTACCGATTCCAACTCCCCTTATTTCTCACTGAGCCCTCCCACCTTCCTTGGATCAGCTATGTGCCTAGCTACACACTCAATTTCCCACGCTGTCCAGCAGTTCAGTGCTCAGGTGACGATTCTGACCAACCATATGCAAACAGAAATCTGCTAGCAGGGTCTGCTGCAAACACGAGCCTGAGAAGACAGCTCTAGAGGGTGAGGCTCAAAGTAGGAACGAACTGCTGGTCGCCACAGCATCGCGGCGCTTCGAAACTAGCCCTGGAACATCGGTCTCCAGACCACTTATTAGGTGGAAAAATTAAATGCTAATATCCCAAGGCCCTGTTTGTCAGATTTCAGTTTCGTGCTGTTGAACACAGCCCCAGCTGACACAGCAGCAGGACAGAAGAGGAGAGTGGGAGCGTGGGGAGGGTGGTGCCAGCAATGGAAAGGACCTCGGTGACCACCCAGAGCAGTGTGCGCCTCTCCTGGCACGTAGGAAACCCTCAACAGAAACTAGCGAGTATGCAAACGAGGACTGGAGACGTGGATTCCTCACACTTCACAGAACGAAAAAGCCTGGAGGTGGGGGGGTGCAGGCTGGGTGAGGGGCGAGACCTCCAGCCGGGCTCGTGGCTGAGGCATCCAGGAGGCTTCTGACGAGCAGCATCGGGGGCTGCGCCACGCGGTGACGGGGCCGGGCAAGGGGACCTCTGTGAGCCCCAGGCGTGCTGGGGGCCCTGACCACACAAATGAATGCATGAGGCCGATCGGAACAGACTGCTTTGGGATCTGTGCAGACGGGGTGTCGGTGCAGACAGGGAAACCCCACAGGGCCAGGAGGACTGGGGCCCCTTTGGAGGAGGAAACCACATTTCCCCGTAGAGATACTTTGCACCCTCTGAGTGACCCCGCGGCACAGGACAGAGTTCACTGTCAGGACCAACCCTGGAGGGGGACAGGAGCTGACCGAGGTCCCTCCGCAGGGCAGGCTTGGCCCAGTCCACACAACCACACCTCCCCCCGCAACCCTGGCCAAGGCCAGCCCCAGGGGCTCCCCTGGGCAGATGAACAAAGAGACCAAAAACACAGGCCCGCCCAGCCTGACAAGCGTCTCTCAGAGAACACGCCGGAGGATCCAGCAGAGGACCGCAGGCTGCAGACCCACGGGGCCCAAGTTCGGCCGGCCTCCTAGGAGCTGCGAGCGCGAGGCCGCCTTATACACCCGACAGCCCCGAGCCCCGGCGTCCTGTCCGCAGACCCGCTGGAAGAATGTTCTTTCACCATGACTAGAGGAGCTCTTCTCAGGTTCTGGGGGGGCAAGTGGTGGCCTCCTGAAATCAGATGCGATTCTGGGCTCTGGCTAGAGTTCGGGGCTTGGGGCCGGGGTCTCTGGATTCCAGGCGGATGTCCCTGCTGAGCCTGGAGCTGTCCCTTGGCCTGTGACAGCTGAGGGGGAGCTGCAGTATGGCTGTTCTAAAACCCACAAACACAGCCCTTGGGGCTGCTGCTCACTCAGATGTAACCCTAAGCTGCGGCCCATCCCTGCAATCTGCCAGAAGCCGTCCACTGTCACACAGCCCTGGTTGTTCCGTCTGCAGTGAGGTCTGTCCTCTGCCCAGCAGCCAAGGCCGCCCTTCCCCCTGAGGCCAGGCCCACAAGCTGGGTTTGTGCAGGTAGCCGCCACCCCACGCACCACTCTCCCTGCAATAAACCCGGTTCCCTTCTTCCTTTCTTCGGCCCTGGGACTAAAAATAGCACCAGGCACTAGGTTTAACATTTATGTGGCCGAGAAACATTGGTCTTTGCTGTTGCCACCCCAAGCACTGTGCCAGGGCCAGACGCCCTCTCCCTGGGACACAGCTTGGCCCCACTTGAGAAGCTGGTGTTGCCCTCCAACAGGACACGGGTCCTGCAGCCAGAATGAGAGGGGTGCTGCTCTGCGGCCCTTGCACAGAAAATAAAGTCTCCATCAAAAGAAACTCTCACGAAACAAACGCCTGGGCTACTCATCCTGGCCTGCACACACACTCAGGCAAGCCTGCTAAGCAAGCATCCTGCCCTCTTGCCCCTTCTGGGAGCTAAAGTTGGGCGGGCGGCACCACTCTATCCATTTCGCACGTGGCAGGCAGACTTCCTAGGCAGAGGGAGTGAGCAATTTACCCCCAATGGCCCAGAGCTCCAGAGAGGCCTGGTCTGGAGCCCAAGCAACCAAGCCACCTGGGACGCTAATTCTCCTACCAAGTCATCCCCAGGAAACAGCACTCCCTGATGCCAGCAGCAGGCTGAATGCTCTGAGGAGGGTCAGCCCGTGTGCTCGACCCACTCAGCTGTGGTGCATCCAATTCACCAAGGGCTCAGTACACACCAGGCTGTGGGTATGCTGACACATCTCACCCTCACAACAGCTCTAAGACTCAGGTGACGTCCGCTTCAGTTCAGTTCAGTCGTTCAGTCGTGTCCGATTCTTTGTGACCCCATGGACTGCAGCACACAAGGCCTTCCTGTCCATCACCAACTCCCAGAATTTACTCAAACTCATGTCCATTGCGTCGGTAATGCCATCCAACCATCTCATCCTCTGTTGTCCCCTTCTCCTCCTGCCTTCAATCTTTCCCAGCATCAGGGTCTTTTCCAATAAGTCAGTTCTTTGCATCAGGTGGCCAAAGTATTGGAGCTTCAGCATCAGTCCTTTCAATGAATATTCAGGACTGATTTCCTTTAGGATTGAGTGATTGGATCTCCCTGCAGTCCAAGGCACTGGACTAGAGACTCTCGAGAGTCTTCTCCAACACCACAGTTCAAAAGCATCAATCCTTCAGCACTCAGCTTTCTTTCTAGTCCAACTCTCACATCCATACACGATTACTGGAAAAACCATAGCTTTGACTTGACAGACCTTTGTTGGCAAAGTAATTCTCTGCTTTTTAATATGCTGTCTAGGTTGGTCATAGCTTTTCTTTCAAGGAGTAAGCGTCTTTGAATTTCATGGCTGCAGTCACCATCTGCAGTGATTTTGGAGCCCCCCAAAATAAAGTCTCTCACTGTTTTCATTGTGTCCCCATCTCTTTGCCATGAAGTGATGGGACTGGATGCCAAGATCTTAGTTTTCTGAATGCTGAGCTTTAAGCCAACTTTTTCACTATCCTCTTTCACTTTTCATCAAGAGGCTTTTTAGTTCCTCTTCACTTTCTGCCATAAGGGTGGTGTCATCTGCATATCTGAGGTTGATATTTCTCCCAGCAATCTTGATTCCAGCTTGTGCTTCATCCAGCCCGGCATTTTGCATGATGTACTCTGCATATAAGTTAAATAAGCAGGGTGACAATATGCAGCCTTTCCCGATTTGGAACCAGTCTGTTGTTCCATGTCTGGTTCTAACTATTGCTTCTTGATCTGCATACAGATTTCTCAGGAGGCAGGTAAAGTGGTCTGGTATTCCCATCTCTTGAAGAATTTTCCAGTTTGTAGTGATCCACACAGTCAAAGGCTTTGGCGTAGTCAATAAAGCAGAGGTAGATGTTTTTCGAACTCTCTTGCTTTTTCGATGATCCAACAGATGTTGGCAGTTTGATCTCTGGTTCCTCTGCCTTTTCTAAATCCAGCTTAAACATTTGGAAGTTCACGGTTCATGTACTGTTGAAGACTGGCTTGGAGAATTTTAAGCATTACTCACTCTGCTAGCGCGTGAGATGAGTGCAATTGTGCAGTCATTTGAACATTTCTTTGGCATTGCCCTTCTTTGGGACTGAAATGTAAACTGACCTTTTCCAGTCCTGTGGCCACTGCTGAGTTTTCCAAATTTGCTGCCATATTGACTGCAGCACTTTCACAGCATCATATTTTAGGATTTGAAATAGCTCAACTGGAATTCCATCTACCTCCACTAGCTTTGTTCATAGTGATGCTTTCTAAGGCTCACTTGACTTCACACTCCAGGACGTCTGGCTCTAGGTGAATGATCACACAATTGTGGTTATCTGAGTCATGAAGATCTTTTTCATACAGTTCTTCTGTGTACTCTTGCCGCCTCTTCTTAATATCTTCTGCTTCTATTAAGTCCATACCATTTCTGTCCTTTATTGAGCCCATCTTTGCATGAAATGTTCCCTTGGAATCTCTAATTTTATTGAGATCTCTAGTCTTTTTCATTCTATTGTTTTCCTCTATTTCTTTGCATTGATCACTGAGGAAGGCTTTCTTATCCCTCCTTGCTATTCTTTGGAACTCTGCATTCAAATGGGTATATCTTTCCTTTTCTTCTTTGCCTTTTGCTTCTCTTCTTTTCTTAGCTATTTGTAAGGCCTCCTCAGACAGCCATTTTGCCTTTTTGCATTTCTTTTTCTTGGGGATGGTCTTGGTCCCTGCCTCCTGTACAATGTCATGAACCTTTGTCCATAGTTCTTCAGGCACTCTATCAGATCTAATCCCTTGAATCTATTTGTCACTTCCACTGTATAATTGTAGGGGATTTGATTTAGATCATACCAACAGGTGCTGTTATTATCTCCATTTAACTGATGAGGAAACTGTGGCACAGAGAGGGAAAGTAATCAAGTCAAAGTCACACAGTAACTGGAAAAGCAGGATTTGAGACCAGGCGGGTTGGCTCGTCTTAATCATTATACTTTGTGCCGTGCATGTGGTGCTGGGTTAGCCTTGGACCGAAGCTGGTGTGCTCCTGCCCTGTTAGATCCGTGAGCCTCAGTCTGGAACGCCATCCCCGCCTCTAGCTAAGGGCTACTTTCCTTCCAGAGCTGCTTGCACCTCCTTCTTTAGGGAGCTCGCCCTCACTAGCCCCACACTGGTCCTTTCTACTGCAGCCCCGAGCCAGGCCCTCCAGATCTGCCACACTGAACTGCAACATCTGTTAGCTGGTTTGTTCTCACCATGTAATCAGTTTCCCAGATAATGCCTTCCATCTCTCTTGCAGAGTTAGGTCCCCAGCACTTGGCACAGTGCCTGGCACTTAATGGGTACTCAGCATACACTCATTGAATGAATAAACAGAGCACAAACATTAACCTCAGCCACAGCATGTCCAGTTGTAAGAGCTGCCACCATATCTGTTCTCACCCATCACTGCCCTTGAGATGCACTGCCCCGCAGCCTTGTGTGTCAGGCCTGGGGTCAAACCCTGGCTCTGCTACTCCCTCTCTGTGACTTGGGGGAGACACCAACCTCTGCTTCTCAGCCCTAAAGCTGGGGTATGACCACTTAATCTAGGTGGCCATCGTGCAGAGAAGACAACCACACAGCGAATGCTTAACAGGCAACAAACGGGCTGTGGCTGCTGCTGCCTCAGGGGCTGGCACGGAGTGAGCAGTATTCCAGTTTGGACAAGTGCTGGCCTCTGGAGTGCCAGGGACCTACACCCTGAATTTCCCAATTCCCTGCCTTGCAATCAACCGTGAGAAGGGAGTGCTGACAGGGCCCGCCCTGCTCTGGGTTTCTTTCGGAGCCTTCGTCCCCCGCCCGGCCCTTGGGAAGAGCCAGTCGCTGCATTTCGTCCTGCCCTCACTGTAGGGGTGGGGAGCGGACCTCTGGGTCAGCGGTGAGACAGCCCATGGGAGCAGGGCCTGGCTGCTTGGCTCCAAGCTTCCCTCTCAATCATTAACCTGGTGCTGACCCAGTGCCCTGGTTTTCCAGACCAGCAGCTCCATGGTGCTCTCTGCTCCCATTCGTCAGCCCAGGTCACCCCATTCCCCTCCGGGCACTGTGGCCTTGGAATCCCCAGAGGCAAAGCCCAAGGAATGAGGGGTTGATCCTGTTCAGAGCCTGTAGGAACCAGAGGAGGCCAGCCAGCCACCCCTCCCCCACCATTCTAGAATTTTTCCAATTCCATCAAGAGTCAGCCCATCAGCCATGTGGAACGGAGCTAAAGCTATAATAAAACGAGACCTCAAGGAGCCACAGAGGAGGTGCTCAGATAAGAGGTCAGAGTGGGCAGGAGAGCTCCCCAGGCAGGACCAGGGGGAGGCCTGGGGGCAGCCAGCTCTGGGGCTTCGAGCCTGGCGTGGGTCAGGGCGCTGAGCCGCCCCGTGCGTCACCACGGAGGACCAAGGAGATGCTGCAAGTCCTGGCTTCACAGACAACAGAACCGCAAGGATGTCAAGACATACGCACAGTGGGAAGGAGGTTCAGGAGGGAGGGGACGCACGTACTGACGGCTGATCCACGTTGATGTTTGGAGAAACCATACCAAAGAAACCACAACTCTGTAAGCAATCATCCTTCAATTAAAATTAATAAATTTTAAAAAATATGAAAAATAATCTCACACCAAGCGGGGGCAGGGGGAGAAACAAACAAACGTGCATAACGCACAGAAGTAAAGCCAGAAAGGCGTGGCCAAATCGCTAATGGCGCTTTACTCTGAGGGCGCAGTTATGCGCGATCTTTATTTTCCTAACTATACTTTTTTGTATTTCTCAAAGTTTTTACAGTGAGCATGGGACACTTTCAATATGGGGGGGGGGGACAAAGGGGAGCTATGCTTTGAACAAAGAAAACTGAATAATATGCTTTAAGGTTCTTAGAAGGTAAAAGAAGGGTGTGCTGAGAAGCGAGCGAGACTGCTCCCTGGGAGCCTGAGAGCTGAGGACCCTCCTTGCTCAGAGGAGCTGCAGAGGTAAGCGCGGGGGTGCAGCAGGCAGAGGGCCCCAGTGAGGGGCTTCCAGAATGTTCTCATTCAAGGACCGCAGGAGCTAAGATGCTGCCAGCACCTCCCTTTCCTCCTGACAGGGTGACAGAGACCCCTCAGAGGGAGGAGGGTGGCAGAGACCCTCTGAGCTGGGCGTGCTGGGAGCTCGGGACAGCTGATCTGGAGACCATCTGGGCCCTCAAGGAGCAGGTCGAGGGCTCAGCTGTTTATCTGAAGAGCAGCAGAGCGCCTAGGAGGGCTCCAAGGGGGGACGCGCAGGACCAGAGCAGTGTTCAGACACGGACTCCTCTGCTGCCGTGGAGGCCGGGCTGCAGGGTGCTGGCGCGCCCAGGAGGGGTGTCAGCGTGAGACAGGGGCCACCTCCCAGAGCACAGGCGGGCTGGCTGTGGGGAGCTGCCCCCTGTCCCACTCCTGGGAGGGTCCGGGCTGAGGAGCCGAGGGACAGGCCATTACGGAAAGCTGAGCCTGGCTCCAGCGCCTCACCCGTGCCCCGCCCAGGGCTGAAGGTCAGGTCTGGACGGGACACTCCAAGACCCGCTGCTGCTCTGATGGGCCCGGCTCCAGCCTCCCGGCGCGGTTCTGGTCTCACTGCTCTTCGGCTGCCACACCCACCCGCCCAGGAGCACATGTGGCACTTGGCACTGCTGGGCAGGGGGCCAGTGACCACAAACAGCCACCGCGTTCCGGGGCCTGACGGCTCCACCGCAGCCCCCCCGCCCCCGACTCCTGACACCTCGTCTCCACCAGCAAGTCCAACCAGCCTGTGTATCCGCGGCCCTGCTGCGGGGGTACGTGGTTACAGGGCGTGACGGGACACTGCTACTCAAAACCTTTTCTTTTTAAACAATAACTAAGATCTGGACATCGGCCAGGCCTTTAAAGCTCACAAGGCACCTCCACGTACACGATCCCATTTACTCGACGCAGGCAGAGGAGGGCACAGCACCAACGCGCGCTGAGCACCTGCGCTGGGCTATCTCGTCCTAATGCTCAGTGAGCCTCTGGGGAGCTCTGACTCCTGCTGCCGCACAAACCAACCGGGCAGGGGACAGGGGACAGTGGCAAGGAGAGGGGCAGTGCACGGGGCGGGGGCACAGCCAGGCCGTGGGAGAGGGAAGGGAACTCGGATCGGCCCAGGAGACGCGTGACTCCAGCTGGAGTGGACAAAGGCAGACATGGGGGTCGGCAGGGCGGAGTGGCTTCTGAACCTCCCCGAGGGGATAGGAGACGCGAAAGAGCCCTACAGCTAAGTTCTGTCCAGGAGAAACTGTGAACCGCGTGTCAGCTTCACCTAAAAGTAATCATGTCCTTTGACCTGGTAATTCCTCTCAAAAGAAACTGTACCAGGCTGTTCAAGGCAATGTTATTCATAATAACAAAATCAATTTTTATAATAATGAAAAATAACAGAAATGACTCAGTGCCCAATAATAAAGGAATGGATAATTAAATTAGGGCACTCCCAGAAAATGGAGTATTATCTAGCCATAACTCATGCTTCCATAGACTATTTAAAAGCTTGCTAAGTGGAAAGTAGCAGAATACAGAACTACAGAGACAGCATGATTCCACAGAAATGACGAGCAGAAGAATGGAAGGCAGTTTCCTTACATAAACAGCGTGCCAGGTAATTTATTATTTTTATGGTGCTCTACTTTTAAAACTTCCCGTACTGAACACGTGTTACCTTCATCTTGTTTGATGCAGCAGAGCACGGGGGACACTGCTGGACCCTTCCCCTCTGTGTCTGTTCTCAACCTGGCTCCCAGGTTCTCCTCCGACCTCAGTGGCTGCTCCGTGTTGACCTCTTTCGCTGTGCCTGGTCAGGGCCAGTCTCCAAAGGGCTCCTTTCCTCTCCCCTCAGTCCCCGCCTGCATGGTCTCGTGGGAGCTCGTGGCCTTCCATGCACTCCGGCCTCCCCTATTACTCCTCCACCCCCAGCTTCTCTGAGATCTCCGTACTGGATGCCCAAGGGCATCATGACCCTAACACACCCAAAACTAAGCTTTTGGTACTCTCCCCAAAGTCTTTCTCAGCTCGGTAAGCGGCAACTCCAGCTTTCTAGATGGTCAGGCCAAAATGTCCAGAGTCAGCAAATGTTGTCTCTGCCTCTCATCAACACCTTGACCACCTTGAATCTAATCACGTCTCACCACCTCCACCACTAGGATCCCAGGACAAGCCAATACCATCTCTTGCCTGGATTATTGCGACGGCCTCCTAAACTGGCTTCTCTGCTTCTGGCTTCACTCCACGATTCTCCACACAGCAGTCACAGTGATCTCCTTAAGTCAGATTTTGCCCCTCCTATGATCATATCCTCCCACCATCACACTGGCCCAGGGGAGGCCTTCTGGAACTGAGGCCTCTGCCTGCGACCTCTCCCCCAGGATACTAGGCATCATGGCCTCCTTGCTGGTGCTGAACACAACAGGCATCGCTCGCCTCACAGAGCTTGCAGCTGTCCCCTCCAGCTGAATATGCCCTTGCCCCAAGGCTTGCTGCCTCGCCTCCTCAGGGCTTTGCTCAAAAGTGACAGTCAACCTGATCACCCTATTTAAAACCACTCCAGCCCAGCCTCAGGTACTTCCAATTCTCTTCCCTGCTTCAATTTTCTCAGTAGTTCTTACTACCATCTGGGATGTGTCTGTATGTACACACGCGTATACACAAGTATTTATGCATGTACCCACACATACATATATAACGCCAATGTACCTATAGGGCTTCCCAGGTGGTTCAGTGGTAAAGAATCTGCCTGCCAACACAGGAGATGCGGGAGATACAGGTTTGGTCCTGAGTCCGGAAGATCCCTGGAGAAGGAAATGGCAACACATTCCAGGGTTCTTGCCTGGAGAATTTCATGGACAGAGAAGCCTGGTGGGTTGCAAAGAGTCGGACAGGACTTACCGGCTGAGCACGCACAATGCACCTCTACTTGTGTGTGTGTATTTTTCACTCATCTGTCTACTGCTCGTCTCTCAGAAGAACAGAAACTCCACAAGCCAGAGGTTCTGGTCTGTTAAAATCACGCTGATCCTCCAGTCTTAGAGAGGACTGACTGGCACGCAGTAACAGCTACGTTTCTCTCGGGGGAAGCACACTGACTGAAACTGCCCACCCTGGCCAGGCACCACAGTGACCTCTGGCGCGAGTTATTTTACGACAGGAGGTCCTGGTAAGGAACACAGAACCAATAAGCCACCACCAACCAGAAGAGTCTGGGAAAGGTCAAAAGGAGACACCACATGTCCAACCACCTCCCAGAATCCTCGCTGGCATCCATCTTGGCTGAGCGATGCGGGCACCACCTGGAAGGGCCCTGGGAGTCTTAATGATGGGCCAGAGACAACTGGAAACGAATCCCATCACCATAAAACCCGAGACGGAGCCAGCGGCACAGCAGTCCTCCCGGGTCCCTTACCCCACTGCTCTCCACAAGGGCGGCCTTCCCAATAAAGCCTCTTGCTCTGTCAGCTCATGCGTCTCCTTGGACGATTCATTTCCGAGTGTTAGACAAGGGCCCACTCGTGGGCTCTGGGGTCCCCCTTCCCGCAACACTTTTACAACTGAAAAAAAGCCAACTCAGCCTGAAACAGCCAGATGGATATCCTTGTCTTTCGGTTTCAGTTTCCCAAAGGCACTGGAACCTGCTCTCCAGATCCTTCCAAAAGAACAGCTTATCAGGGTTACGATCAATTGGTAGACACGGGTGGAGGGGAAAACATGGAGTCTAGAAGCGGCTGGTGAGGGCCTCGCTGTAGGCTGCCCAGCTCATTTTACTAAGCTGCCAGGGGATCTTGGGGGAGGCGGCTCTTTCTTCTCGGGCCCCATTGGGCCCATAGGGAAGGAGTGATGGGCCTGTCAACCCCTTTAATTCTAAAATCCTTGTACCAGGGCAGGCCCTGAGAGCAGAACCCAGTGGAAGGAGGCCCCAGGCCATTCACAGACCTCAGCTCCTCTCAGGGTCGGGGCAGGGAGGTAGTGACAAACCCTCAAGATCCTTGTAAGTGTTTCCACTCCAGTCCAGGAGGAAGGTAAGACCCGTACCTGCACCCACCCTGGGGAAGGCTGCACGCAAACAGGGAAGGGGAAGAGGGGGCTGAGTCCTCAGCAGGAGGAAATGGCCTCTTGTCAGAGGCCTCGGGGAAGGGTCAAGGCCAAGGAGAGCTGGGTCATCCAGAAATGATCTTAAAGGTAAAATATGCTCATCAGAGGAAACACTGAAGGGTTCAGAGAAGAAAATAAAGTCCGGAGTGGGCAGATGACTTGTTTACAGGGACTGAGGGCCAGGATGTTCTGGGGGTGGGGGAGCAATGCAGGCTCCTAGGGGGTGGGGTGGAGAGAGACACACAGCAGAGCAGGGTGACAGGGACCAGAAAAGGCGGGGAAACCAGCAGCTGTCTGCCTTCAGGGTGGGAGCTCTCAGCCACCAGGGCCCTGCTTCTCACTTCCATTCCTGGAAGCCCCCTAATGCTGTAGTCTCCACCATCCTGGTAAGTAGAGCCCACGTTCAACGGCCTTCCACTCCTGGCGCTGTTGTGTCTGACATCCGATCACCAAGTCTCTGCCTGCACCGTCCTTATCCCCAGAGCCATCTTTTCCAGACAAAGCCTCTCCTCACTTTGTCCTCAGATGGCTTCCCGGCCCCTGCTCCTCTCTGGGTTATCATGCTCTGGCTCCCGAAACCCCCAGTAATCAAGGGGATGAAGCCAAGTACACAAGGGCAACACATTAGATCTCAGGAGGACATTCTCCTTCTTTCTTTTCTCCTAAGTCAATGAGGGTCTAAGTGAGACACTCTTTCCTCTAGGCGTTTATTAACCTTTAGATGAGTCAATTCAACAAATGACAGCAACTGCCCAGGTCCTACTGAGATCCAGACCCCAGCAAAACTTCTATCCGGAGGTTAGATGGTAGCAGAGAGAGGTGCTGGCCACGTGACAAGTCCAATCCCAGCTCTTTACTATGCTGTGCACTTCTGGGCAACCTTCTAACCACTCTGTGGCTCAGTTGTGTGTGTGTGGCTTAGTTGCTCAGTTGTGTCCAACTCTTTGATACCCGAGGGACTATACCCTCTGTCCATGGAAATTTCTCGGCAAGAATACTGGGAGTGCGTTGTCATTTCCGACTCCAGGGGATCTTCTTGATCCAGGGATCGAACCCGCGTCTCCTGCATTGGCAGACAGATTCTTTACCACGGAGCCACCAGGGAAGCCCCTGGGCTCAGTTATCCCATCTGTAAGATGGAACTGAAATAAGGGGGAAGGCAGCAGGGCACAACCTTTGAAAGAATGGCGTATCTGGAGGATACACCATAAACTGATTACAACTAAGTGGGTTGTAAGATGGCAGACAAGTCAACTTTGACTAGACCTGATCCTTGGTATAAATGACACAGAGAGGCACCATGACAGTTCCAAGGCTGACCATCAAAGACCAAAAAGTGGGCAGTGGCCCAAATCCTGGAACTCGTGCAATAAACCTCCCACTCATTAGCTTATGGAACTGTCAGCCCATGAAAGCTACCCACACCACATTTCCAGGCCACACTCACCCCCCGCGACACCCCACACTCTTGTCTGTGGAATGCGTTTCTCTTAGGCCCATTCTTGCCTTCTAAGATGGCCCACATTCTGTGGAGTATGTTTCTCTCTAAATAAATCCACTTCTTACATTTCACTGTCTCTCACTGAATTCTTTCTGCGATGAGACATCAAGAACCTGACCTTCATTAGGTCTTGAAACTAGGTGTGGGATCGCAGCTGGGAGACTGGGGCTTCTGGCCAGGTTCGAATCCCGGCCACACGGCTTCAAGTCCAAAGCAGCGTTTTGACTGTGTTTGAGTCCCGGTCACTTGGGTTACAGTCCCAAACGGGGTTTTGGCTGGATTTGAGCCCCAGCACACAGGTTCCTTCTGAGATAAATGGTTTCAAGCTTAACTGAGACATTAAATATGAAAAACATTTATATTATACAATTTATATGCCAAAATGTTAATGATCATTATCCCTTTGGGATAATTTTTTTAAAAATACTTACTTTTATCTATTTATTTGGTAGCTCTGGGTCTTAGCAGGGAACATTTCATGCAAAGATGGGCACAATAAAGGACAGAAATGGTACAGACTTAACAGAAGCAGAAGATGTTAAGAAAAGGTGTCAAGAAAACATAGAAGAACATCCTGGAGTATGAAGTCAAGTGTGACTTAGGAAGCATTACTATGAACAAAGCTAGTGGAGGTGATGGAATGTCAAATTCTAAAAGATGACGCTGTTAAAGTGCTGCACGTAATATGTCAGCATATTTGGAAAACTCAGCAGTGGCCACAGGACTGAAAAGTTTTCATTCCAATCCCAAAGAAGGGCAATGCCAAAGAATGCTCAAACTACCTACAACTGCACTTATTTCACATGCTAGCAAGGTAACACTCAAAATCCTTCAAGCTAGGGTTCAACAGTACATGAACCGAGAACTTTCAGATGTCCAAGCTGGGTTTAGAAAGGGCAGAGGAACCAGGGATCAAATTGCTAACATCTGCTGGATCATAGAAAAAGCCAGGGAATTCAGAAAAACATCTACTTCTGCTTCATTGACTACGCTAAAGCCTTTGACTCTGTGAATCACAGCAAACTGTGAAAAATTCTTAAAGAGATGGGAATGCCAGACCATCTTACCTATCTCCTGAGAAACCTGTATGCAGATCAGGAAGCAACAGTTGGAACCTGACACAGAACAATGGACTGGTTGCAAATCGGGAAAGGAGCACCTGAGAGTGCATCATGTGAAATGCCAGGCTGCATGAAGCTTAAACTGGAATCAAGAGAAGTATCAATAGCCTCAGATATGCAGATGACACCATCCTAATGGCACAAAGTGAAGAGGAACTAAGGAGCCTCTTGACGAAGGTAAAAGAGGAGAGTGAAAAGCCTGGCTTAAAACTCAACATTTAAAAAACTAAGATCATGGCATCCGGTCCCATCACTTTATGGCAAATAGATGGGGAAACAATGGAAATAGCGGCAGATTTTATTTTCTTGGGCTCCAAAATCACTGCAGACTGTGACTACAGTCATAAAATTAAAAGATCCTTGCTCCCTGGAAGAAAATCTATGACAAACTTAGACAGCATATTAAAAAGCAGAGACATCACTTTGCCGACAAGGGTCCATCTAGTCCAAGCTGTGGTTTTTCCAGTAGTCATGTATGGATGTGAGAGTTGAACTGCAAAGAAGGCTGAGTGCCAAAGAAGTGATGCTTTCAAACTGCGGTGCTGGAGAATACTCTTGAGAGTCCCTGGACTGCAAGGAGTCCATCCTAAAGGAGATCAACCTTGAATATTCATTTGAAGGACTGATACTGAAGCTGAAGCTCCAATACTCTGGCCACCTGATGCAAAGAGCTAACTCACTGGAAAAGACACTGATCCTGGGAAAGATTGAGGACAGGAGAAGAAGGGGACAACAGAGGATGAGATAGTTGGATGGCATCACCATTTCAATGGACACAAGTTTGAGCAAGCTCCGGGACATAGTGAAGGACAGGGACGCCTGGCGTGCTGCAGTCCATGGGGTCGCAAAGAGTCAGACACAACTGAGCAACTGAACAACTAGGTCTTAGTGGTGCCGTGTGGGATCTAGCTGCCTGACCAGGGAGCGAACCCGGGCCCTCTGTATTGAGAGCATAGAGTCTCAGCCACTGAACCACCAGGGAAGTCTTTTATTTTACTCTCTTCCTGCTTTTCTGATTTTCCTAAATTTTCTTTGTTAAATTTTTTTGGCCATGCCTCGTGGCAGGTGGAATCTTAGTTCCCCAACCAGGAATTGAACTCTGAGCCCCCTGCATTAGAAGCAGAGTCCTAACCACTGGACCGTCAAAGAAATCCTGAATTTTCTATAACGAATATGTGCTATGTTTAGTAAGGAAAATTTAAAAAAAAAAATTAAAGCAAGATATAAACGTGAGACTTCCATTATTTTAGAGATTAGCAAGTTGAAGCAGGAAAGTGAGGAAGTCTACCTCAAGCTTCAACATTCTGGCACAGGCACCTCATGGACTTCTCTGCCAACCCTGCAGGTGGCAGAGACCTGGTGCCACAGCAGGATGGCAGAGGCACATGGCTGGGAGGAGACAGCAAGTGGCTGAACTGCACATCTGCCCCACGCCCGTTTTATCTGCCTGCATCGCGGAGCTGACACACGCTCGGCCAATAGCATGAAGGACTGTGAGGGGACACAGTCTGGAAGGAGAGGGAGCAAAGTGTGATGGTGGGGAGATGAACTGCTTTTACATGGCTGCAGCTAACTGTAACTTTTGTGACAAGTCTGAGTAGAAGAGCCAGGAGTGTCCTTGAGAAATTTCTTGCTTTTTCCCTCACAAGCGGCGGGTCTCACTCGAGAGAAATCAGCTCAGGAACTAAGGACGAGCAGACAGCAGGAAGTGAAGTGAAGCTGGCCCGGCGGAAGCTCTCAAAGGCATTTTCAGTTGCTTTCTGTTCTCGCTTTCCTTTTTGAGTGCACACCTGTCTGTTTGCTTTCTAAGGTCCCAGATAAGCACCTAGCTCACAAATATTTGGAAAGCATGCAGTCTCCCAAAGGGAGAACCAGAGGTGAGGGAAGGGAAGGACAAAAGCAAGAGCACTCAAATCTCAGGGAGCCCAGAACAGACTTTTTTAAACCTTGAAGCACCTCGGAGAGTCAGAAGATTGGCCTGTGCCCTCTCCTTCCAATTCTCAGGACATTCTGACGGCAGCTTCTGGATTTTACACCTGCATTGACAGCCTGAAAGAGCTCTCAGGGAGAAAACTGGTCAAAACCCTGCCATCTCATGCCTCAGGACTCCAGAGCCAGGAGGAGGGGTGTGCAGAAACCCCAGGGAGACCCAGAAACGCCAAGACTGAGTGACTTAGTGATGACTCTTGGGGAACTTGTTCAGGGAGCGGAAGGCCTCCTGTTGGGTCATGTCAGGCTCCCAGGAAGGATTCCAGCCTTGTCTGGCAGGAGGACAGAAGGTGCTCCTCAGAAGCATCAGGTAGAGCACTGCCCAGGCCCCCAAGGGTTATCACGAGCAGAGGGGGCGGGGGGTCTGCTCACACTGTTTCCCTCCAGGCTTCTCTCTCCAAGGCTCCCTGGCCTCTGCCTGCCTGGCTGCCTGAGCCCTGCAGGTCCCTCCAGGGGCAGGGCCCTGGGGGGCCATGAACCAGGGGCAGAAGACCTTCCCAGAGCTCCCTGCAGGACCTGCACGGTGTGCTCTGCGCACGGCTGCCTGGGCCCCGCTCCTGAACTCGGCCCCCTCCCAGAGGCCCGTGGGGATGGACAATGAGGGAGAGGCAGCTGCAGCTCGGGAAGGCCGGTTCTCCTGGATTCGCAGCTCGGCAGCAACAGGAAAACACGGCCTTGACAAACCATATCTGGATTGATCCGGAGCCACTGTTTTCCTCTAAACAACTGCTCCAGGGAAGGACACCACAGAAGCCTAAGAAGAGATGTTACTCCCCGAGCATGTGGGTCCCACTTGCCTGGGGAGAGCTGCTAACCGGGAAGGGCATAGGCTGGGGTGGCCAGGGGCTGCCCGGGGGCCTCTAAAACCTGCCCAGCCCTCCTCCTGGACTGCTGGCTCCAGAACCTCCACCCCAATCCTGGGGCAACTGGAGCAGGTAGGCAGTGTCTCCCCACCCAGGGTGACTTGCCTGGCAAGGCTCTGCTCACCTTTCCCTCATCAACACTTCCTGTTGGCCTTTTCCCCGCCTGGGCCCCTAGGCAGGGCCCTCCCCTATCCCTCGGGACCACCGTGGGGGTTCACAGGCCAATCTGAGGATCCTGGGCACAGACCTGAATCTGGGCCCAGGCTCAGTGATGTGAGGCCCGCACCCCCGTCTGGGCAGGAGGGGCTGGTGTGGCATTGGCAGCTCACCTGTCAAACCTGCAAAAGCCTTTATTCCAAGGGTGCTCAAGAAGCAGCCGGTAGCCCCATGACCAGCCTGCCCGAGGTGCCCGGAGCCACCTGCCAGGTGTGGAGGGGACCTGGGCAGGACAGGTGCCCCCTCTGCCCGCTCTCCCCACATTCTCCAGGTACTGGGGCTTGCCTGCTTCCGGGCCCTAGCACCTGGCGCCACCTCGATGATGACCAGCCACCTCAGAGGAGGCGGACTGGCGTGAAGACAAGGGCAGGGTTTCGGCCCAACCACAACCTGCCACTTACTGGTTGAGTGGCCTTGGGCAAATTGCTTCATTTCTCTGAGCAACAATTTCCTTATATGCATGATTCAGTGGCTCAGCCCAGAGAGATGACATGGCTTGTCTACAGGTCTACAGTCATGGGGAGACATGGTTAGGGAGCTGTTTCCAAATCCCAGTTTCCTGGCTCTCGGGGCTTTTCTGACTGCACCGGGACATATATATATATATTTTAACATTTATTTATTTGGCTGCTGCACCATGCCTTAAGTTGTGCCATGCAGGATCTTTAGTTGTGGCATTGAACTCTTAGTTGCAACATGTGGGATCTAGTTCCCTGACCAGGGATCAAGCCTGAGTCCCCTGCATTGGGAATGTGAAGTCTTAGCCACTGGACCACCAGGGATGTTTTTCAATAGCAGGAGTAACTGACAGAGAAATACCTCATTTCCAAAATGGCTGTCAGTTATTCCCCAAATCGGTGAAAAGTTCCTTTCAAAGTTATCTGCCTTAAAAAACAAATCAATAAATTAAAAAGTAGCCTTCACAGATACCAACTTTCCAGGTGACTAAAGTCAGCATCACCTTTCCTGGGGCACCTGTCATCATCTGTGTGTCTTGCCTCCTGATGTGAAGTACCAGGAAGCACTCGTCACCTCTGTGGGTTCCCGGAAGAAATGTTACGGGGACCTGATCACAAGGGAACAATCCAACAAACAGGGACTGTGGACCGCCACCTATAACAGGATGTTAAGCAAATGCAACATTGTCACAGCTGGTGAGCCTCAGCGAAAGAAGTCAGAAGTTTACTGCCCTATCCTTTCAACTTTTCTGTAGCTTTGGTCTTTTTTTTTTTTTTTTTAAATAAAAAACAGAAAAAAGGCAGTTCTGCTTTCAGCTTATCACACGGCTCTGAACCAATGAAGACTCAGCTGTGTCATGTTCGAGTCTCTCCCCAGCGAGGGTCCAGAATATAAAATCCAAGCTTCTTCGAATGTTGTTGAAGGCTTGGCACAATAGAGATCTCAGAGTTTTCTAACTTCATCTTCCACGAACCTCTACAATGTGAATCATATTCGTCAGCCAAAGCTGTTCACACACTGCTTCCTGCCACTGGTCGTAAATGCGTATGTTCAGCCAGCAACTTTCAAGAGCTTCCTCTACAGATCGGGCACCCACCTTGGATCCGGTGCCAGGCGGGGTCCCAGAAGCTCTGTGCTATATGAGACACAGCAGCTGCCCTGGGGGGCTTACCAGCCAGGAACCTATGAAGCTTGGCTTTCATTAAGTCCTGCCTTGAGACCTCTCGATTAGTATTTTCCCTCTAAAACTTATTTATTCTGTAAATTATTTTTTGACTGGGCTGGGTCTTCGTTGCTGTTCGAGGGCTTTTCTCGAGTTGTGGTACATGGGCTTCTCACTGCAGCGGCTTCTCTTGTTTCGAATCACAGACTCCAGAGCTTCGGTACTTAAGGCTTGAGGGCTTAGCTGCCTGGCGACACGCGGGATCTTCCCAGACCAGGGATGGAACTTGTCTCCCCTGTACAGGCAGGTGGATTCTGAACCACTGGACCACCAGGTAAGCCCTCAGTTAGTATTTCTATGTAAGACTTTCTTCCCAACATTTCTTGGGAGATTTGTTTTTACTGAATCCTGAAGTCTGAGAGATATTAATTGAGAAATTGGGAAAAGGTATTATAATCCTCTCACGAGAATTAAAGCTTAACAACCAATCCAAGGAATCCACTGCTTTAAGTCAAATCAAGAGCAAGAAACTAACATGCAGAGTTCAAGGTTAAGGCTGATGTCTTTGGGAACCAGGACAGGAGTACACAGGAAAAGAAGTGGCAACAATCTAACCATGTCTTTCTTGAAGCCACTGCCAATGTTGTGAGTGTGTATTCACGGTCCCTTCTGTTGCTAACAGGCATTCTTGCAAACATGTATTAATATATTTATATACAGCTTCCCAGGTGGCTCAGTGAGTAAAGAATCTGCCTGCAATGCAGGAGAGACAGGAGACTTGGATTTGATCCCTCCGTGCGGAAGATCTTGTGGAGGAGGGCATGACAAGCCACTCCAATACTCTTGCCTGGGAAATCCCATGGACTGGCAGGCTACAGTCCATGGGGTCGCAGAGAGTCAGACACAACAGAAGCGACTGAGCATGCCTACAAGGTATATACAAATCCACCCAGTGATTTCCTAAGAAATAAGTTTGGAGGCAAAATTAGTTTTAAGCTGGCGATTGTGACATTAGGAGATCCACATGTTAGATTATTAAAATAACATGCACTGGCATTTTATAGTATTTGACTATTGGCTACATGAGAAATACGAAGAAAATATGTGAGTAGTGGAATTCAAACTACCGTACAATTGCACTCATCTCACATGCTAGCAAAGTGATGCTCAAAATTCTCCAAGCCAGGCTTCAACAGTACATGAAAAATGAACTTCCAGACGTTCAAGCTGGATTTAGAAAAGCCAGAGGAGCCAGAGATCAAGCTGCCAACATCTGTTGGATCACAGAAAAAGCAAGAAAGTTCCAGAAGAACATCTACTGCTTTACTGACTAAGCTAAAGCCTTTGACTGTGTGGATCACAATAAACTGTAGAAAATTCTTAAAGAGGTGGGAATACCAGACCACCTGACCTGCCTTCTGAGAAATCTGAATGCAGATCAAAGAAGCAACAGTTAGAACTGGACACAGAACAACAAACTGGTTCCAGATCAGGAAAGGAGTATGTCAAGGCTGTTTATTGTCACCTTGTTTATTTACAGTTAGAACTGGACACAGAACAACAAACTGGTTCCAGATCAGGAAAGGAGTATGTTAAAGCTGTTTATTGTCACCTTGCTTATTTAACTTATATGCAGAGTATATCATGAGAAATGCTGGGCTGGATTAAGCACAAGCTAGAATCAAGATTGCTGGGAGAATTATCAACAGCCTCAGATATGCAGATGACACCACACTTACGGCAGAAAGCAAAAAATTAAAGAGCCTCTTGATGAAAGTGAAAGAGGAAACTGAAAAAGTTGGGTTAAAACTCAACATTCAGAAAACTAAGATCGTGGCATCTGGTCCCATCATTCATGGCAAATAGATGGGGAAACAATGAAAACCGTGAGAGACTTTATTTTTTGGGGCTCCAAAATCACTGCAGATGGTGACTGCAGCCATAAAATTAAAAGACGCTTACTCCTTGGAAGAAAAGTTACGACCAACCTAGACAACATATTATAAAGCAGAGACATTACTTTGCCAACAAAGGTCTGTCTAGTCAAAGCTATGGTTTTTCCAGTAGTCATGTATGGATGTGAGAGTTGGACTATAAAGAAATCTGAACACCAAAGAATTGATGCTTTTGAACTGTGGTGGTAGAGAAGACTCTTCAGAGTCCCTTGGACAGCAAGGAGATCCAACCCATCAATCCTAAAACAAATCAGTCCTGAACAGTCATTGGAAGGACTGATGCTGAAGCTGAAACTCCAATACTTTGGCCACTTGATATGAAGAACTGACTCACTGGAAAAGGTCCTAATGCTGGGAAAGATTGAAGGCGGGAGGAGGAGGGGATGATGGAGGATGAGATGGTTGGATGGCTTCACTAACTCCATGGACATGAGTCTGAGTGAACTCCAGGAGACGGTGATGGACAAGAGGCCTGGTGTCCTGCAGTCTTTGGGGTCGCAAAGAGTTAGACATGACTGAGTGACTGAATGGAGTGGAATTCTACAACACTAAATCAGAGGCTGATCTAGAATGTGAATTAGTAAAAGCAGTACTGATTAGATAAAGCAATAGTTAAAACTGGGGCAAGCAAAGTATTTTTATCATTAAAGAAGGAATTATTTATACATGTCTCTTGAAGTCCAATTTAAAGATACTTTTGGATGCATCCTTAACAAGTCAGCCACCATCAACGTAAAATGAAAACATTTTTCTACGTTCGGAATAAGTCTACATCATGAAGAATTTTCTACATGATAACATCTGCCATGAAACAAAGATCAAGATTACTAGAAAGAGTAATAAATGCTTGTGTATTTTAAAATTTCATTTTCAGTTCAGTCGCTCAGTCGTGTCCGACTCTTTGCGACCCCATGAATCGCAGCACGCCAGGCCTCCCTGTCCATCACCAACTCCCGGAGTTCACTCAGACTCACGTCCATTGAGTCCATGATGCCATCCAGCCATCTCATCCTCTGTCGCCCCCTTCTCCTCCTGCCCCCAATCCCTCCCAGCATCAGAGTCTTTTCCAATGAGTCAACTCTTCGCATGAGGTGGCCAAAGTACTGGAGTTTCAGCTTTAGCATCATTCCTTCCAAAGAACTCCCAGGGCTGATCTCCTTCGGAATGGACTGGTTGGACTGATTTTGGCAAAAGGAAACAGCGACTCAATAGTGAGAACTCAGTAAACGGTGATGAAACAACTAAAGCAACTCAAATACAAAAATTAAAAATGGAAAAACCTTGACTTGTGTTTTGTTTCTTTTATAAAAACTAACTAAAACTAGTTGGATCATAAATCTAAATAAAAGTTAAAAGACCACAAACTTTTAGAAGCGACTATAAACTTTGTGACCTTGGGTTAGGTTTGTTTTCTCTTAATGTCTTTCTTCACTTCTGCACTTATTCATTTACTTGTCTTTGGTTGTGGCGGGCCTACGCTGCGGCGTGTTAGCTATCTCCAGGGGCAGCGCGGGGGCTGCTCACTGTGGTGGCTTCTCCTGCTGCAGCTCTAGGACCTGTGGGCTTCAGCAGCTGTGGCACACAGGCCCCAGAAAGTGGGGGCTCAGTAGTGGTGGCACATGGCCTTAGCTGTACCATGGCACGTGGAATCTTCCTGCACCAGGGATCAAACCCACATCCCCTGCACTGGCAGGATTCTTATCCACTGTGCCACCAGGAAAGTCCTTTGGTTAAGTTCTCAGATATGAAAAAAAAAAAAAAAAAAAAAGTTCTCAGATATGACATCAAAAACAAAACTCGTATCAGAACATTTTTTGATAAATTGGACTTCATCAAAATTAAAAGACTTCTGTGCTTTAAAAGACACCATTAAGAGAATGAAAAATCAAGCCAATCAGTGAGGGAAATTTCTGCAAATCACATATCTGACAAAGAATATGTATCCAAAACAAATAAAGAATTCCCGAAACTCAGCAATAAGAAAATACACATCCCAATTAGGAAATGAGCTAAAGATCTGAACAGATACTTCACCAAAGAAGCTACATAAATGACAAATAAGCACATGAAAAAGGTGCTCAGCATCCTTAGTTACTAGGGAAAAGCAAATTAAAACCACAATGAAATATCACGAATACCTATTAGAATAGTCAAAACAAAGGCTGACAAGACTAAGTGCCATCAAGGCTGTGGAGAACTGGAACTCTCTTATGTTGCCGGCAGGAATGTGAAATGGTCAACTATTTTGGAAAACAGTTTGGCTGTTAAACATATTCTTAGCATAGACTCAGCAGGCTCACTCCTAGGTATTTACCTAAGTGAAATGAAAACGTATGTTCAAATTAGCATATGAATCTTCATTCGGAATCATCAAATACTGAAAACAACCTCTATGTCCCTGAACTGAAGAATGGACAAACAAATTGGGGCACATCCTTTCAGTGGAATACTACTCAACAGTGAAAGGAACAAACTATTGATATACGCACCAACCACGGATAAATCTCCATACATAATGCTAAGTGAAAGACGCAAAAGGCTACATACTTTATGATTCCATGTGTGGGACATTCTGGAAAAAGGGAGAACTACAGGAAGAGAGAACAGACCAGAAGTTAACGATATGGGCAGGTCTGACTTACAAAGGAATGGCACCAAGGAATGTCATTACCTTTAGTGGGTGATGGCACAGTTCTTTATAAATTTGCCAAAACTCACAGAACTACATACTAGAAAGGGCAAATTTTAGAGTCTGGAAATTTAAAAATAAAAAAATTTTAATGTCCCTTTAAAAATAACTTTTAAATATTCAGTATTTGTGGTTCAGTTCAGTTCAGTCGCTCAGTCATGTCCGACTCTTTGCGATCCCATGAATCACACTATGCCAGGCCTCCCTGTTCATCACCAACTCCCGGAGTTCACTCAAACTCATGTCCATCGAGTCGATGACGCCATCCAGCCATCTTATCCTCTGTCGTCCCCTTCTCCTCCTGCCCCCAATCCCTCCCAGCATCAGGGTCTTTTCCAATGAGTCAACTCTTCACATGAGGTGGCCAAAGTATTAGAGTTTCAGCTTCAGATCAGTCCTTCCAATGAACATCCAGGACTAATCTCCTTTAGGATGGACTGGTTGGATCTCCTTGCAGTCCAAGGGACTCTCAAGAGATACCTCCAACATCACAGTTCAAAAGCATCAATTCTTCGGCACTCAGCTTTCTTCACAGTCCAACTCTTACATCCATACATGACCACTGGAAAAACCATAGCCTTGACTAGACGGACCTTTGCTGGCAAAGTAATATCTCTGCTTTTCAATATGTTATCTAGGTTGGTCATAACTTTCCTTCCAAGGAGTAAGCGTCTTTTAATTTCATGGCTGCAATCACCATCTGCAGTGATTTTGGAGCCTAAAAATATAAAGTCTGACACTGTTTCCCCATCTATTTCCCATGAAGTGATAGGATCAGATGCCATGATCTTAGTTTTCTAAAAGTTGAGCTTTAAGCCAACTTTTTCACTCTCCTCTTTCACTTTCATCAAGAGGCTTTTGAGTTCCTCTTCACTTTCTGCCATAAGGGTGGTGTTATCTGCATATCTGAGGTGATTGATATTTCTCTCGGCAATCTTGACTCCAGCTTGTGCTTCTTCCAGTCCAGCGTTTCTCATGATGTACTCTGCATATAAGTTAAATAAGCAGGTGACAATATACAGCCCTGATGTACTCCTTTTCCTATTTGGAACCAGTCTGTTGTTCCATGTCCAGTTCTAACTGTTGCTTCCTGACCTACATATAGGTTTCTCAAGAGGCAGGTCAGGTGGTCTGGTATTCCCATCTCTTTCAGAATTTTCCACAGTTTATTGTGATCCACACAGTCAAACGCTTTGGCATAGTCAATAAAGAAATAAATGTTTTTCTGGAACTCTCTTGCTTTTTTGATGACCCAGTAGATGGGCAATTTGATCTCTGGTTCCTCTGCCTTTTCTAAAACCAGCTAGAACATCTGGAAGTTCACGGTTCACGTATTGCTGAAGCCTGGCTTGGAGAATTTTGACCATTACTTTACTAGCATGTGAGATGAGTGCAATTGTGTGGTAGTTTGAGCATTCTTTGGCATTGCCTTTCTTTGGGATTGGAATGAAAACTGACCTTTTCCAGTCCTGTGGCCACTGCTGAGTTTTCCAAATGTGCTGCTGTATTGAGTGCAGCACTTTCACAGCATCATATTTTAGGATTTGAAACAGCTCAACTGGAATTCCATCACCTCCACTAGCTTTGTTCGTAGTGATGCTCTCTAAGGCCCACTTGACTTCACATTCCAGGATGTCTGGTTCTAGGTGAGTGATCACACCATCGTGATTATCTGGGTCGTGAAGATCTTTTTTGTACAGTTCTTCTGTGTATTCTTGCCACCTCTTCTTAATATCTTCTGCTTCTGTTAGGTCCATACCATTTCTGTCCTTTATCGAGCCCATCTTTGCATGAAATGTTCCCTTGGTATCTCTAATTTTCTTGAGGAGATCTCTAGTCTTTCCCATTCTGTTCTTTCCCTCTATTTCTTTGCATTGATCACTGAAGAAGGCTTTCTTATCTCTTCTTGCTATTCTCTGGAACTCTGCATTCAGATTCTTATATCTTTCCTTTTCTCCTTTGCTTTTCGCCTCTCTTCTTTTCACAGCTATTTTTAAGGCCTCCTCAGACAGCCATTTTGCTTTTTTGTATTTCTTTTCCATGGGGATGGTCTTGATCCCTGTCTCCTGTACAATGTCACGAATCTCATTCCATAGTTCATCAGGCACTCTATCTATCAGATCTATGCCCTTAAATCTATTTTTCACTTCCACTGTATAATCATAACGGATTTGATTTAGGTCATACCTGAATGGTCTAGTGGTTTTGCCCACTTTCTTCAATTTAAGTTTGAATTTGGCAATAAGGAGCTCATGATCTGAGCCACAGTCAGCTCCCGGTCTTGTTTTTGCTGACTATATAGAACTTCTCCATCTTTGGCTGCAAAGAATATAATCAATCTGATTTTGGTGCTGACCATCTGGTGATGTCCATGTGTAGAGTCTCCTCTTGTGTTGTTGCAAGAGGGTGTTTGCTATGACCAGTGTGTTCTCTTGGCAAAACTCTATTAGCCTTTGCCCTGCTTCATTCCATACTCCAAGGCCAAATTTGCCTGTTACTCCAGGTGTTTCTTGACTTCCTACTTTTGCATTCTAGTCCCCTATAATGAAAAGGGCAGTGGCCAAGATGATCTACCCCACGTCCGAGTATTTGTGGTACTATCGTTAAATTACCAAATTTTTATTTTGTATTTTGTGTTAATGTTTTCTTCCTTTAACATTTTCCATTCTCAAATATCTATGTAGGGTAGGGATCATTTTCACATGTTAATATATAATCTTGTTACAATGTATTGTTCCTAGTACTAACAAACCATGCATTTACCGTTATACATCTTTATTTTCTTTTATAGTAAAAACCTCTGAAACTTTCATCACAGAAAACTATTTCAGTCTACTAGAGTCTCATTTCTTCTTAACGCTCATAAATTAAGTGTTAAAGATATCAAGTAATTTATGATCTGGGGAACTCCCAGGAAATTCTATTCCTTGTTTCTGAATCCTCAAAGTTAATAACTGCCAGGAATTTGGAAGCACCAGTCTTGACACTTTCCCAGGCAGCCTTCACTATGATTCCCCTCTGGCACCCTTCTACCTACTTCCAGCCAGAGGCCCATTCATTTAAAAAATCGTTTATGGGACTGGCTTGGGAACTGACTGTATACAATAGTCCTACACGGGAGATGCCGAGAGTAGGGAGACAGAGACTGCCTTTGAGGAGGGTGAGGGTACAAACAAGTGTGTGGCGGAGGGCGCAGAGAGGGAGGCGCCTGGGAGGAAGAAAGCGTCCAACTCGGGGGAGGCAGGGATGCCTGTGAAGTAGTGTTATGGTCCTTCTTTCAGCCCAAGCAAAGGTTGGAAAGGCCCTCCCGGTGAAGGCCCAGGTGAGCCAGGCCAGGCAGCTAAGAGCACAGAGTGCATCCGGGAACGGTGAGCTGTCCTTTCACTGGGGCGTGCAGTTCTCTGAAGGACAGATAAGGGGTCCAGACAAGGCCAGCCTTGACGTCCTCGTTACTAAGGGTGGACTTAACTCTTGAGGCAGGAGGTGGGCAGAACCCGAGCAGAGAGAGGCAGAGACTCGCTGGGGGGCTTCTGAAACAACACAGTGAGGGTCTGAAATCTCTCTCATCCCTTCAAAACTCTACACTCTGTTCATCCGGAACTTTCTAGCACACCAGGCACTCCCTGCCTCTGGGCCTTGGCATAGACTGTTCCTCCCACCTGGGCCACCTCATCTCCTTAACTCTCTGTCCTTCAATCTCAGCTTCTATCACTTCCTCAGATAAGCCTCCTGCAGCAAGCTCCTGAGGTCTCTATCTCCAAGCACATCCCTTCCCACACTGTCTTGCTATTGCATTTTACTTAGTTATTTAACCTAGGGATGTGTTATTATTTATTTTCTTGCTTGCTTTATAACAGGGGTATAACATATCCACTGTTAAGGGTGTGCTGTCTGTGTTAGTCTTAAATATGCAGATCCACGAAGTCTTACATTTTTATCCTCCACAAAATCATCACTCAGTTCAAGACAGCAAACATTTCCAGCACCCCAGAAGATTCTTCATGCCTCTTCCCAGTCAATGTCTCCACGGAGAGGTAACTACTGTTCTGATCTCTATCAACGTCTGTTGGTTTCGCCTGTTGCGCATCCAGCATCTCCCAGCTAGAGAGTGAGAACCCACAGGGGACAGGCACTGAGTTATTCCCGCTGCTCTCTGGACCCAGGAAGTGCTGGGCACCGGGCAGGGATTTAACTATCTGCTTACTGAATGAGCAGACCAGGCCAGGGATGGTGTCCGGGGGCATGTTTGCATCTCTGCAGCTCTGCCCAAGCTATCCTATCAGAAATACCCTCCCTTTGTCACTCGTCTCACTCTGACAGTCCTTCTCTTTCAAAGATTTGGTTCACGTTTGATCCCCTTTCAGGAAGCTTGCCCCCAAGTATCTGCCACCCACCATATTCACCCCACACATGCTGCTTCCCATGCTTTCAGGGTAGGTATGTATGTTTAGATTCTATTCCTCAAACAATCTAAGTCTTTCAAAGGTTGCTGTTCAGTTACTCAGTCCTGTCTGACTCTCTGTGACGCCACTGACTATAGCACACCAGGCTTCCCTGTCCTTCACCATCTCCTGGAGTTTGCCCAAACACATGTCCATCGAGTCGGTGATGCCATCCAACCATCTCATCCTCTGTCGTCCCTTCTCCTCCTGCCTTCAATCTTTCCCAGCATCAGGGTCTTTTCCAATGAGTCAACTCTTCGCATCAGGTGGCCAAAGTATTGGAGCTTCAGCTTCAGCATCAGTCATTCAATGAATATTTAGGACTGATTTCCTTTACGATTAAGTGGTTGGATCTCCTTGCAGTCCAAGGGACTCTTAACAGTCTTCTCCAACAGCACAGTTCAAAAACATTAGTTCTTTGGTGCTCAGATTTCTTTACGGTCCAACTCTCACACCCATACATGACTACCGGAAAAACCACAGCTTCGACTAGACAGACCTTTGTCAGCCAAGTAATGTCTCTGCTTTTTAATATGCTGTCTAGCTTTGTCACAGCTTTTCTTCCAAGAAGCAAGCATCTGTTAATTTCATGGCTGCAATCACCATCTGCAGTGATTCTGAGTCCAAGAAAATAAAATCTGTCACTGTTTCCATTGTTTCCCCATCTATTTGCCATGAAGTGATGGACTGGATGCCATGATCTTCATTTTTCTCCTTTCGAAGAAGAGACTCTGTTTTGCTCTTCATTAAATGGAGCACCACCACTCTCACCTCCTCACTGCTCTAACCTGCAAAAAGATTCTTCTTTTCTGTCTTCCCCACAGGGCTCTGAGGATCATACAAGAAAGCAGCTGTGAAGATGTTTTATAACCCACAGTTTACTCAACATATCTAAAGCATTTTACTGCTCTAGTTACATGAATGCTTATTGGACAATTATTGGTCAAACTATATATACATTATCTCTACCCAAAAAATGGTTCAAAAGAAACATTCCCAATATACAGTTAGATGAAAAAGAAGCTAGGTATCAAAACAAACAAACAATTCAGCACGTTCCCCACTGCCATGGGGACAGAGGTAGGAACAGGAAATACACATGTACACAGGAGTATGTGCATGGAAAAATACTGGAAGATACACAGGAAACTGGTCATCCTTACCTTTATCCTTTGGGCATGGGGCTGGGGGTCCTACGTCTTGTCCGTCAGTCTCTTTTTGTCATATAACTTTCTTGTCTTCGTGTTACTTTTATATTAATTAACGTTTTACCATAAAAATAAGCTAACCTGACTAAAGCTCATCCTGAGGGTAAATGGAGGGCAGCCTACTAATACGTGGGCTCAGGCCCCAGAAGCCAGACAGACACTGCAACAGGCCTGGAGACAGAATTTCAGCGCCCATCGAATCTGGAGAGATGGAAACAGCATGTGAGCACCCAGGGTAACCCCTGGAGCCTTGTAAGGAGCAACAGCTGATACAATTCCAGCTTTTATTTGGCCAAAAGCTGGGAGCTGAGAGCCTAGGGCCACAGGGAGCAGGGGGTCTGGGGATCAGTGTCACCTACCCAGTCAAGTGGCCCAGATGAGTCTGGGCCTAGCTTCCCTACCTCCAGACAAAGGCGGGGAGAAGCAACTGGAAGGAGAAGGCAAGACAAAGGCCTCTGGGAGGCTGCTCATTTTCCCAGCTCTAAGACTCCATGCAGCAGAGGGCAGGGCTTCCTGGGGCCAGAAACAACCATGAGCTAGATGTGGGGGGACAGACTGCAGCAACCTGTCTGCCCTGTGGCCCAACTGTCTGCCCATCTCATCTCCAGGGCCACCCATGCCGAAGCCTCACCCTTGATCTTGAGGAGTCTCAGGACCTTCAGGGTCAACCAACACACTCCAGCAGAAAGGTCAACAGGGAGGTGGATTCCGCCATTGCCTTTTTGCTTTATGTTTGGGTGGATTCTGGGCTGGGGTCTCAATCTTCAAGTCATACTCCTTGAAGCTATCCCCTCATCCCCCAATGTATCCCAAGATCCAAATAACCCAAGAACCGAATGAACTAAGTAGTATCACCCAAGTGCCAACTATCTCCCCGCCCCAGCCCCTCCCTCTGTCACCTGAACTCCTCCAGGGCCCGTCAGGGGCCCTGCCTCCACTCTTGCCCTCTCCCGACTCTGCAGCCAGGCTGTCTTTCTAGATCACAAAGCATGCCATGTCTACTTTCCTGCTTAAGACTCTTCCAAAACTCCTCGCCACCATAAGAAACACCCCAGACTCAGTCGTGCTGTCCAAGACCTTTCTTCTCTTAACTCTTTTTTTTTTACAACTGATCATACCTCAAGGCATGCAGGGCATTCCCAGACCAGAAATCCAACCCACGCTCTCTGCAATGGAAGCGCTGAGTCTTAACCACTGGACCACCAGGGAAGCCCCCCCAAAGCCCTTCCCGATTCAGGATCTGCCTTCTCTCTGCTCTGCCCAGGGGTCTGAGTGCACCGTGCTCCCCACACACGGCCCTGGGCCTTAGCCTTGCCCTTCCTGCCAGCCCCCCGCCTCACCTCGCCGGGGTCCTGGTGTCTGGGAGGAAGCCCCTCCACCCCCAGCCCACTGAGGGTCAGGTGAGCCTGTTGGGCTTCGCTTCAGCTTCCCGGCCATCATGTGGGGCCACACCCCTCCCTGACAGGCTGGTGAGAGGGCAGGTGAACAGTGAGCACTCAGAGCAAACTCCTCCGTACTACAGAACACGGAGTATCAGAACCACCGCAGTGAGAGCGGCCTTCGGTTCCCAGGTTCCCCACGACCTCTCCTTGCCCTCTGCCTCCATCACCTGGTGCCAAGGCACACTGACCACCACCCTGAAGCCCTCTCTTCCAGGGGCTCCGCCCTCTGCTGCGTGCTTTGCTTTACCCCTGCCTGAGCCTCCCTGACACACGCCTGTCCCTGCACCTGTCTACGCTTGGCCTCCCTGCTCACCGCACAAACCACCCGCTGGGGTTTTTCTGCACTGTGACTGCATCTTCTGCCTCTTCCTGGGCTGCTCTCCTGCGGATGGTCTCAGCACCCTGCTGAGGCCTGGCAGGGCCTCCTCATGCATCCAGAATGTAACCAGTGATCTTTGTGCTGGGACCCAGGCAGCCCTTACCCTTGCGCCCAGCAGAGCGCCTGGCAGGTGCACATGCTCAGCTTGTGTCTGCAGAACTGATCGCCACATGCTTCTTTCCTCTCCTGCCACCTTCCACCTGCGACTTCTCCAAGGCTCCTTGCGCCATCAATGGGACACCACCCCAAGTCACACAGGCTGAAACACAGCAGCACTGGGTCCCTCCTCAGCACTGACTTTCCAACCACCCACTGTTCCCTTCCCCAGACTCTCCTGCTGTTCCAGCTCAGGCCCTGCCTACCCTTCATCTGGCCCTTCCTCTAGAACCTCCCTTGATCCACTCCAGCCTCCTTTCTCCCACTCATGACATTCCTAAACCCAGATGTGATCTGTCACAACCCTGCCTACAAATCTCCGCAGCTCTCTTGTGCCCAAAGAATGCAATTCAACTCCTTAAATGCAGCATCCAAGGCCTCCCACCTGCTGGCCCCAACCTGTCAGCCCAACCACAGTGGGTAAAGCAGCAAAACAACTGACATGTACCAAGTGCTTCCCACGTGTCTCTTAATCCCTTTAATAATCAGGACTACAATTTTACAGAGGAAACCAAGGACAGGAGGGGAAGTAACTTGCCCAGGGTCACAGTCTAGGCTCATGAGGAGTGTCCTAGGTCAGAACTAACTTTTAAATCCTTCAGTCTTCCCTGAAAGATTAAATCTTTAAGGGCTGGGGTGTGCCTTTAAAAAAAACCTTTGTGGCAAGCTTCGCGCTGCCTCCCTGACTTCCCAAAGGGAACTGAGAGAGGGGTGGAAGAGGAAAGCGCGCGATAAGTGTTTCTGAGATGGACATCAAAGACGCTGTGGGTCCTAGAAATTATTCCTACAATTCCATTTTAGTTCTAAGAAGGAATATCCATGTTTAACGGTTTAGAAATTTTATAGTAAATAAAAGCTATATTTTCTTTACATACAATTAACTGCAGTGTCCTGGGATTCTTGATTAACCAGTGTGCATAAAATATTTATACCTATTTTACGGGACCTATTTTCCAGGAGAAGGATTTACTACTTCAAAAGGTTTATGCTGTGACAAACTGCCAGGGACAGCGCAGTGCAGCCCTGTCAGGTGCCTGGCCAGAAACATCGCTCCCAATGACGACCCCGTTCCTGGAGCAGTGTCTCCTGGCAGGGCCACGGTGTGTCCAGGAACAGGCTGCACTCCTGCCGCCAGCCTCCAACTGTCTGTGGGCCTGGAACCTGGCTCTTTGAATACATGGCTCCCAGCCCAGAAACTCCCACAAAGCTGCCAGCTGTTCCCACTTCCTCAGGTGCTGGGGGACTACTGTTAGGGTTAGAATGAAGGGGCAAAAACCACCCCAAGGGTAACAATGATGATGAAGATAAAAGGGAAAGAGCAGAGGAAAGGGCACAGGAGAACTGAGCAACAGAGAATGCTGGTATAAACCCTGGAGCCTGTCTGGGCACCGACTAAGCTGGTGGGTAAGGGGCATTTCCTCACACCTTCCTCAACTCTGGCCTTCTTACCCTCATTCCAACCTGCATGTGTTGCCTTACCTGTTCTCCCCTCTGGAATGGGGACTCCCTGACTGGTCCTAGTAGCTGGCGGACAGAAGGCTCTAAATCGATGCTGAATGAATGGAGGCAGACCTTGCAAACGTCAACTCCCTTCTTCTCCCGTAGTGACAGAAGCCAAATTTTACTTCACTTGGCAATGGGTCCATCTAAAAGACTCCTCAGCCTACCTTACAGCTATGGGAGGCCAAAGACGCGGGAGTCAGCAGAGCTCCGTAAGGGGAACACGGTTAGAATATGTCCTTCTTATCTTCCCCCATATCACCTTGGAAACCACATGATGGCTGGAGCTCCAGCAGCCACCGCAGACCACACACAGCCCTGGGGCTGGAAGCCGTGCACTCAGAATGGCAAGCAGGGAGCAGGCCTCGACTGTCGCCCCCAGATCTCTCTTAAATACCCAACAGAGAATACATTTCCAGCGGTTTAAGCCACTGCTGTTTCTGTTCTCTGCTTACTAGCTGCCAAATGCAATTCAACAAATTCATGAATAAACCTATTACACCTGGTCTTAAATTACTCATTGCTGATTTTCAGTCCAAAGGCCAGTCACCATCTTTAATCTCTGGTCTGTGTGATACAATGACAATTTTCCATTAGTTATGGATACCAGGAAGATGGAAGGACAAAAGCAATACAAAGCTGAGATAGTACAGGCTGAGAGGATGAAGATGACAAAGGATCATGGCAGGAGCAGAAGCAGGAAAATAAGGGGCAAAGGGGCAGACGAGAGAGGGGAAGTGGGGGGTGGCAGGGTAAGAAGAAAGTGTGAAGGTGCCAGAGCAAAGGAAAGAGGAAGATGAAGGGCAGGTGGAGACCATGGAGAGATGAGGAGGAAAGAAGGAAAACAGAAGAGTCAGTGTGTCCCGTGGCCACAGTCACCACTTAAAGGGTACTCACTGCGGGCTGGGCACAGTGCCAGATACTCTGTACCATTCTCTCTAATCCTCATCCTTCTGAGGTAAGTGTTATCATGCCCACTATAACTGTGGCTCTGACATACTAAATGACTTCCCCTGAGTCACAGAAAAAAGTAGAGGCAGAAGACATTCTTGAAGTAGCCTTAAAGCAGGGGTGGAGGGGCCATCATCCTTCCCTCTCTCTCTGTTCTGCCGCCTGGAATGTGGGTGTGATAGCTGGTCCAAGGCAGCCATTTTGGACAATGCAAACAATAGCCACACCCTAAGAATGACAATGGAGAAGGCAATGGCACCCCACTCCAGTACTCCTGCCTGGAAAATTCCATGGACCGAGGAGCCTGGTGGGCTGCAGTCCATGGGGTCGCAAAGAGTCGGACGTGACTGAGCGACTTCACTTTCACTTTCAAGAGTGACAAAGCAGGGAACTGGAAGGAACTTGCGTTCTTTACAACCTAGTGGAGCTCCTATAACTGCCTGGGACTCCACCTATGCCACTTGGAGTCCACCCATAAATCCTACCATAAATGTTTCAGATCTCACTTTGCTCAGTTTTCTTCCAATCTTCAATAACAGATTCCAAGACTCACTCCTAGAGAGCCTGATTCAGTAGTCACTCTCCTAGAAAAATGGCATCAGACTAGGAAATGTGAAGAAATGATCTAAGAGTCCACAGAAAAGATCTTGATGCCTCAAAACCAGCAACTGCTGGTGATCTGCCCCTAGGAGACCCTGAAGATAAGCATGCGACACTGTAAACCTGTCATTATTTAAAGACAGGCAAGAGGGGAGGAGTTCTTAAAGACACACCTGGGCCCATTTTCAGAAACAAAATGGTGGTTCTATAACCTCAGGCCAGTCTGTAATGGTGCTCACAACCACCCAAGAAAAATAATAAACCGATAGTTAAGCTTCAGAAGAGAAGAGCTCCTTTTGAGCAAGAGTGCCAGCCTGTCCAAGGGGCAGATGTGCACACAGCGTCACGCAGAATCACTACCTTACACGATAGGCTGTGATTCCTGTGCACGAGGAATTCTCTCCAACTAGACAGCAAGCTCTTCTTGTCCAGGAAGAAGCTATCTCTTAGGAACCGTGTGTATTGGCCCAGGCTATCGGCCACCCCCAGCCCTGTGCCTACCTCTGAATTGAACTGAATCCTGAAATCTCAGCCAAGAGGACTGAGAGTCAAAGCTGTCATTGCTCACCACTCCCACCAGACTACAGTCTGATGGACATTCTCTGGTGATCGTCGGAAATCAACTCCCTTCTCTTCTGCGATTACTCTTGTGACAGAACCCCAAGAGTTCAGAGAAGTCAGGCAGAACGGAGGAGGGATGGCACAGGCCCTGTTTAGCTCTGCCCAGGCCTATCCAATCTGCCACTTTTAGCTGCTGACATCTCAGAGAGGCAGAGCTCTTAACTGGGCTGGATGCAATGGGCAGGCATGGGCGGCACTCAGCTCTGAGCAGCTGGCCGCTGCGCCTTCCACCCTGTCTCCTTCGAGGCACCCAAGTGCGCGTAGAATTGCCCACTCCTAGAGCAGCTGTCCCTTTCAGAAGTATGACCTTATTCTAAAATTACAGGTTCTCAGGGTTCACTAGGGATCGTAATTAGTTTGTATTCCTTTGCCTGGTACTCAGAAAGGCCAAGTTTGGGGATGGAAAGTGGGGCATGCATTCTTAAGGCTGGAAACTAATTTGTAGGATTTAGTGGCTTTTCTGGCCACTGGCTTGCTTTAAGTCCCTGGCACCCTCTGCTAGACTGAGAATTGCTACCTTGGGTCCCAGCCACACTTCCTCAACTTGGCACAAAACCTGCCAAAAAATCATCTTTCCTGCTGTCTTTCCCTACATCTGGGTCTCAAACAACTCTCAGGCTCTTGCTTCTACTCAACCAGAGAAATTCAACTCAACAGGCCACACTGAGCAGTCACCAAGTGATGGGGAGAGTGCCAGGAGCTTTAAGCACCAAGAAAAACAGGGCCCTGTTCTCAAGGGTCTTAGCACCTGGAAAGGACAGGAAATAGGTAAACCAGCAATGACCTACAGGGTGATAATTACTATAGAAAGAGACTTCAAGCACAGAAAGAGCAAAAGCCACTCTGTCAAGAGGGATCAAGGAAGGCAGTCAGGGGAGCTGGATACTTCCTGGGAGGAACAAAAATGTGCCAAGGTGCAGAAGCCTAGGGTGTGGCCTCCTGGAGCCAGGAGCCATTTACTACATGCCAGAGGCTGCCATTCTACAGATGAGGAAACTGAGGCACAGAGAGAATAAGTATCTTGTCCAAGATCACAAGTTGAAAGGATGAAGACAGGTTCCAAACCAAACAGCTGAACTCTAAAACTTGAGCTTTTAAACATTAGTTTGTGGTATGCAATGGTTCAATTTGCTTAAGTGTAAAATTTAAAGCTACGTTTACGCAGGAAAGGTAAATGGGGGCTAGATCACAAAGGGCTGCATACACTATACTAAGGACTTGGACCTGAACTTGCAGCAACATAGTGAAAGAGCTTCTTGGCCTTCCTGCTATGGTCACATCATGTTAATAGAAATACTAGATAAGATAAATGATATCCCTAAACATATAGCCAAATTTGAAAGAAAAATACCCCATGTGCTGGAAATGACCAGAAAAAGTGAAACATGAACAGTGAGGGGGACTGACACCAGAATGACCTGTGGGCTTTTGAACCCACATATGAAGTGGTTTTAATGTCTGGCTGTGACTTTGAGTCTGGATATCAAGATGAGAGCCTCAAAGGGCTGCCCAGGGCAGGACAGCAACAAGGAGCTGGCCATTGCTCCAAGGCTCTGTGGAAGGGTGAAAGGGGTGTCAAACTCAGAAATGAATGTAACACTTGAGCCAGGACCTTTAACTCTACAGGCCCACCAAATGCCAACTGTTCTAAGGGAAACTTTCACATCCCAGGACACAAAACTTGTCCTTAAGAATCCATCCTGAAGGACTCTGAGCTCATAACTCAAAGTTACAAACCACACAGGGAAATAAACCACCAAGAGGGGCAGCATCAGACACAAAAAGGGAGAAAGCATCTCAAGAATCAGGAATAATGAAATAATTTGAAAGAGATGACAAAATGAGAAGATTCAGATGATGAAAGAGAGAGAGCAGCACAGAAAAAACAGATAAGAGATTTGGATGGTAGAATGGTCAACAGATACCTAAGGAATTCCAGGAGACTAGAGTACAAAAAATGGGACTCTCCAAGTCTAAATTTATCTAAAATTATTCCAAAATAGAAAAACAAAAAAAAAATTTTTTTTAAGTGAGTCTTTGGGTAGAAGAGCACACCAAATTCTGAGCAAGAAAAAGAGAAACAGGGTTTCCCTGGTGGCTCAGCAGTGAAGAATTCACCTGCCAGTGTAGGAGCTGCAGGTTCGATTCTTGGTCCAGAAAGACCTCACATGCCTCAGAGTAACTAAGCCTGTGCGCTACAACTACTGGGCCTGCGCTATGGAGCCTGGGAGCCACAACTACTGAGCCCACGGGCCACAGCGACTGAAGCTGCGTGCCCTAGAGCCCATGTCCTGCAATGAAAGCAGCCAGCACAACGAGAAGCCCATGCACTGCAATGGAGAGCAGCCCCCGACAGCCGCCACGAAAGAAAAGCCCACCCAGCAGTGAAGACCCGGCACAGCCATGAATAAATAAAGAAAGTTATTTTTAAAAAGAAAAACAGGGACTTCCCTGGTGGTCCAGGGGCTAAGACTCCAGGCTCCCAATTCAGGGGCCCCAAGTTCAACCCCTGGTCAGGGAACTAAATCCCACATGCTGCAACTAAGACCTGGTAGAGCCAAATAAATAAAAATAGTGTGAAAAAATGGTTCTAAACAGAAGTACAGAGATGTAGAAATGCATTAACTAAATTTAAGTAAAAAGAATACAAATATTCACTATAATGTTTTCATGTTTTTTTGAAAGTAAACAGATAGCAGGAAAGAAGAGAAAATGTAGGAATAAGAACAGAAATAAGATGTATAATTTTCAGACTAGTAAAGAGAATTTAAAAAACCCAATTGGGGCTCCCCTGGTGACTCAGTGGTAAAGAATTCACCTGCCAATGCTAAAGACATGGGTTCGATCCCTGGTCCAGGAAGATCCACATGCCGCAGCGGGGGAAAGTAAACCTCCAACAGAAGGCAGGAAAGGAGAAAAACAAGCAAAAAAGGAAAGCATATTAAAAGTACTCAAAAACATAATAATATATTTAAGTCAAACCCCCAAATGTAAATAAACTAAACTCATTTAAGACAGTCTCAGATCTGACTTAAAACTTTAAATCCAGCCACATTCTGCTTATGAAAGAAACTCCTAAAACACAATGACATGAAAATGTTGAAAATACAAGGAAAACCACCACCACAAGCTGGGGTAGCACTAGTGTCATCAGACTTCAAGGCAAAAAGAGGAACACTCAGATTCGGTGACTGATTTAAAGGGACACGGAGGGCAACCATCAGGTGACCGAGGGCATGGAGAGGCTCCCAGTAAGGCGGGGCGGTGGGGAGAGCTGGTCTGGCAGAGAAGGGGTAGAAGCCCCTCGACGCGCGCACGCAGGTGGGGGAAAGGGAGAGGAATCCGGGCAGCACCGAGACCACGAGGGAAGACGGAAGCTTCATCTCCCAGAGGGCAGGGCCCCTCTCTTTCTGCCGCATGTTTGCACAGTCTAATAAGATACGAGGCACAAAGCAGGCGCTGGTGCCTGCATGAGCGATAAGAAAACAACACACAAGTAGGTAAGGACCAAGCAAGAGAGGTCTCAGAGCTGCAAGGAAAGAAGCCGTGCCATCTGCAAGGCCTGTGATCTCCACAGTGACCAAGGGCAGCACCTTCTTACAGGGACGGGGGTGAAGGGGAGGAGGACTGGAGCACGCTCCCGGGGAATGGGACACCTGTGAGCGATGAACAAAGGGCAACTGCTGCTAGAGAGCCGTAACTGACTCCGCACAGGGCACAGCTCCGCCCCCGACAAGCTGCCTTGGCCATCCAGCTCTTCCTTCGAATCCCAGTGTACAATCTGCAGACTTAGCCAAGAAACAAGCAGACAACACAACTCGTCTTTGGAGGAAAGAACTGCTGTGAGACCACAGGCAAGAGGCTGCCGCTGTGACCCGGGGAGACCTGCCTCCACGTCCCTGGCCCCTGTCCTGGGCAGGCCCTCCTGGACAGGAACCGTGTGGACGGCAGCAGGGCCTGCGGCCAGTGGTGACTCAGGCAGCGTGGGTGCCTGCCGCCTCCAGAGGGGGCAGTCCGCGCCATTTGTGTCTGGCTTCCTGGAAGCATTTCTTCATTTCTCCTTTTGCAGACCCACAACTTCCAGAGTGACACCTCTCCTGATGACTAAAGAGGGCATGCCAAGCAGCCGCTGAACCCACGTCTTCTTACACACCCCTGACCAACCCAACTTTACTCACTCCCCAACACCTCCACACTGAACAGGGGAAGTGGCCAGAGGGTGCCCCGGGGCCTGAGGGAGACAGGAAATGACGCAGCACCCACCGCCCGAGGCCACAGTGAGGGCCCAGGAGGTCCGAGCTCCCCCCACCACCGGCTCCCCAACAGGCAGGACTTCAGTGGCCCAAGGAAAGGGGCATGTGACTAAACTAACGGGTTCCCGGGTCAGAGAGTGTCAGAGATCACAGGACTTCCTCTCTTAAGTTAACTCAGATTCAAGGGAACAGGGAGTCAGAAACTCTTGGAGGCTGCTGAGACAGGGTAAATTAGTGTAACTCTCAAGAGTTGGCAAAATTTATCAATCTCCTTACTTTTAAAAAATATTCATACATTTGGCGGTGGCGGGTCTTGGTTGCGTTTTGTGGTGACTGAGTTCTCCAGCTGCGGCTCAGCAGTCGCTCCACAGCAAGTGGGACCTCAGTACCCCGACCAGGGACTAAAGCGGCATCCCCCGAACTGCAAGGTGGATTCTTAGCCACTGGGCCACCAGGGAGGTCCCAATATCCCTACTTTTGATTCATTCAAAATGGCACACACACTCTCTCTCTCTTTTTAACTCTTTGGCTGCAGTGCACAGCAAGGTCTGGGACCCTAACTCCACGACAGGGATGGAATCCGTGACCCCTGCAATGGAAGCAAGGCGTCTTACGCTGGCCTGCCAGGGAAGTGCCTCGCTCTCTCCTTTAAAACCAAGTATCTACCAAGTGCCAGGAATTATGCCAGGTAGTGGGTGGGTTAGTTCTTACCAAGGCAGACAACGTGACTGCCCTCAAAGAACTTCTGTTCCAGTCAGGGATTCAGAGAACCAGATAAGGTATCAACCAGAAAAGATACCAGGTATCTTATTAACCAATCAGATAAGATCAATTTTGAGTGTAGGAAGTAGTATGCTGCTGCTGCTAAGTCGCTTCAGTCGTGTCTGACTCTGTGCGACCCCATAGACGGCAGCCTACGAGGCTCCTCCGTCCCTGGGATTCTCCAGGCAAGAATACTGGAGTGGGTTGCCATTTCCGTCTCCAATGCTTGAAAATGAAAAGTGAAAGTGAAGTCGCTCAAGTCATGCCCGACTCTCAGCGACCCCATGGACTGCAGCCTACCAGGCTCCTCCATCCATGGGGTTTTCCAGGCAAGAGTACTGGAGTGGAGTGCCATTGCCTTCTCCAAGGAAGCAGTTATGTAATAGCAAACAATGAGAACCAACCGAAATGTCCATCAGCAGAACTGGTTAAATAAGCTCAGGTAAACTCCTAAGAAGGGACACTGCTCTGCTTAAAAAATGCATTCTTGAAAACTATATTCAAATTGCTAGTGATATGAATATTTAAAGCAGATTTCAAAACAGCATCACAATTATGCTCAGTGCAAGAACCCAACCACACAAGACCACATATCATATGACCCCATTTCTACAAAATGTCCAGAGCAGGCAAATCTGTGGGAACAGAAAGCAGCCTGGAGATTGCCTGGGGCAGGGGAGGGGTGCATGGAGACAGTGAACATCAACGGGTGCGAGATTTCCTTCTGAGACGAGAAAAGGTTCTAAATGGTTACACAACTCTGCAAGTATACTGAAAACCATCAAACTGTACATTTTAAATGGACGAACTTCATGGTATATGGATTATACCCCAATAAAGCTGCTGAGTAACAGTATCACTATATGACTTCAACTTGGTTTTTCAAAAAGAAGATTTTGTGGGAATTCCTTGGCTGTCCAGGGGTTAAAACTCTGCACTTCTGCCTGGGTTTGATCCCTGGTGGGAGAACCAAGATCCTACATGTTGTGTGGCTGGGCAAAAACTAAAAACAACAAGAAGAGGGCGTATGAAGGGGTATATGTACGAGAGAGAGAAAGCATGGAAATGCTCCAACCATGAAAATATTAACTGAGCAATTCTCTGAGACGAAGGTTCTGCGTAATTTCTGTTTCCCTCTATATTTTCCAAATATTCTAAAATGTAGGCATTAGTTTAACTGACGAAAGAAATCAACCTGGGTTTTCAAGTCTTCAAGGGGACCTTAAAGTAGATAGAAGGCACAGAATCAGAAGGATCCAACTGTTGTGCTAACTTGGATATATCTAGGGCAGTCATGTTCTTTGCACCAAAGATAACCAGGCAGTTCAGCAAAGGGATTTTATATTCCAGATAAATGAGACCCAGTAGGCTCTGTTTAAGGATCTCCTGAGCAATGGCAGAGCTAGCTCCCTTCTGTAAACACTTTAAAATGAAACCAGCAGTCACCAGAGAGCTCAGATACTACCAAAGAAAGCAGAAGAGGGTGAGCTGAGCAGATGCAGTCTGAAACCTGGAGGCCGTCAGAAGTCACAACCACATGCCTGGATGTGATGTGTGAGGCCCTCAGGATAACCTCTCAGGTCCCACTTGAACTGCTCTGATCAGTGACTTCAAAGACGCCTTTCTGAAAAGTCAGCGGTTCTCTAACCAAGCTGCCTGCTCTGGTCAATGAGGAGCTTTAAAACGCAGATCCTTGGACTTCATTCCTGGAAATTTTAATTTCCAGGAGAAATCAGAGGCCTGAGACAAGGCCCAGGAAACTACATTTCTTCCAAAACTCCCTAGTGAATCTGCCAGCTGAGTCTTGTCTGGGAATCACCGGACGAGACACCCCCTGGGACGATGCGCAACAGGGCCCGTCTGCACATCTGGCGGCCATACTGGGATCCCACGGGCCAGTGCTAAGCGCAGGAGGGGAGGCTCAGCTGGGAAACTCCAGGCGTGTTCTGCAGTCAGTGCTGAAGAGCCTGGGGGACAGCCAGCAGATCCCCAAGTCAAAGCCAATGCTGGAAGGTTCTCTTGGGCACAGTGATCTGAGATGCTAACCTGTGAAAAAGAAGTAACAAGTGCAACCTCTGGGCTTCCCTGGTGGCTCAGTGGCAAAGAATCTGCCTCTATTGATAGAGACGTGGATTCAATCCCTGGGTTGGGACGATCCCCTGGAGGAGGAAATGGCAACCCACTCCAGTATCCTTGCCTGGAAAATCCCAAGGACAGAGGAGCCTTGCAGCTACAGTCCATGGGGTTGCAAGAGTCAGACATAACTTAGCGATTAAACAACAGCCGTGCAACTTCGGCTCTGGGAGGTCACAACAGAAATTAGTTCCTTCCAACGACACACGCAAGCCAGCAAGCTTTGCCGGCGCCAAGGAGTAGGAAGCAGAAAGGGATGCAGTGCGGTGTGGCAGAGAGAGCCCTGGGCCAGTCACAGCTGTGGGTTCGAATCCCTGCTCTGCATCATTGTCGTCAGTGGTTAAAGACGGCACCCTTGCTGCGACTCCCTCCTTGAATCCGGCTGGTCCAGGTTCTGCGACTCCCTCCTTGAATCCGGCTGGTCCAGGTTCTGCTCTGATACGTGGTAGGGCCCCCACTCAGGAGGCTGAGGGAACAAAAACCCAGTGTTCTAACAAACAACCTCGTCACAGAACCCTCTGACCAGGAGCTCCCACTTTTAGCGCCCTTCTCGGCCAGGGACACGTCTCCATACATCAGGTCTGGGAACTATTTACGATCCCCTGTAACGGGGAAGGACCCTGCCAGCAGGCACCCAGCGTTCCAGGATGACTCACTGTCCCTCGCCACAGCCACGTCCCCGCTGGCCTCCCTTCTTCCCGTTACAGTGTCATCTTTGTCCTGGCCACCTCCGGGCAAAACATCAACCTCGCAGGCTCCGCTGTCTTCCTTCAGCATCCAGGGAATGGCCAAGACTTGGCCTCCACACCTCTCCACTCCCGGCCACACGGTCCTCACGGCAGGCAGGCCTGAGACTGCTGCTCTTCAAGCTGCCAGCTGCGCGCCGTACACGAGTTTTTCGACCTCTCTGGGGCTTAGCCTCCTCAGCTGCAAACAAGATACATCAGTAACACCTTCTTTTTGAGGTGGTTTCCCAGATATGAGTCAAGAAAACACAGCCAAAGTACATAGTACAGAGAAGGCATTCCATACGAAGCAACGGTTATTACTACAGGCCAGAAACTTTCCCCCTCAGTTATTAATACAGACCTGACCTCTCCTACCTAAGTCTCTGACTGGGTGTCACTCTCCATTTTGACCCCTCTGGTATGATCCGAGCAGGTTAATTGTCCTAGATAAGAGCCACCACCTTACTCTCCTGCCCAAAGGCCTCCCATGGTTCGCATGTTCCCGCATCAGTCTCAGCTTCCCAGCCAGACCTGGAAGAATGTCTGCCTTCACGAGGGTCCAAGCCAATCCCACCCTCATGGCAACTTGCTATGGGAGGCAGCCTTTGAAAATGACCCGCAAACACACCCACCTCGGCGTATTCAGGCCCTTGTGTAATAGCCTGCTGACTCAGACACTGTCGGATCCTAAATGTTGTTTAAAGCTGACGCTGGGAAAGATTGAAGGCAGGAGGAAAAGAGGATAAGATGGTACTCGATGGCATCACGGACTCCAAGGACAGAAGTTTGAGCAAACTCTGGGAGATGGTGAAGGACAGGGTGACAGGGTAGCCTGGCATGCTGCAGGCCATGGGGTTGCAAAGAGTCGGACGTGACCGAGCGCCTAAACAACAGCAACAAACTCTGGGGTGATCTGTTATGAAGCAACGGACGATTCTCCTGATTTCCCCAAGCACATCAGAGCGGCTGCTCTTTTACTCACAGCCTTTCCTACTGCCTTTCACTGCCTCTCCTACCACAGCTCCGCCTACCACAATCCTGCCCAGCCTGCAGGCCCACCCCAGATGCTAAATGCTCACCTTGAGCCTTTCTCAGTTCAACTCAGTTGCTCAACCGTGCCTGACTCTTTGCTCCTCCATGGACTGCAGCACTCCAGGCTTCCCTGTCTTGAGGCTTTTGTCAAAGCAGCAACTGTCAAACCAGCTTCCTCTCCCACACCTCACCACGGCATCTGTTGCACTGCATCCTAATCAATCTGCTTGTTATATTCATGTACAAAAATACCTGTCAGGGTTACGTGGCAGCAAAAAACCGGAAATCACCTGCGCGCCCATCAGTAAATGAGAGGACGGCACACTCGTGCGAGAGAGGAGGGAGCAGTGGAAAAGAATGAGGAAGCTCCAGGTGTACTGACATGCAAGGGTGGACAAGACACAATACATGGAGCAAGGAGTAGCCCAGCGCGCACAGCAGACGGCCATCTGCCTGGAAAGTAATAATGTCATAACAGAAAAGAGATGAGTATGCACCCATAAACCAAAGTGGCTAGGACAGCTGCCTCCTCCGGGCAGCTGAGAGACGGGGAAGGGAAAGAGGGGATACCTTCTGAATTTTGTAGCATGTCAAGAATTTTCAATTCAAGGGACTTCCTGGTGGTCCAGCAGCTAAGATTCCTTGCTCCCAAGGCAGGGGGCTCAGGTTTGACCCCTGACCAGGGGACTAGATCTCACACTCTGCAACTAAGAGTTTGCCTGCCACAACTAAGACCTAGGGCATTCAAATAAATATAATAAATAAATATTTAAAAAACGAATTCTCAATTCAAAAATAAGCAACTCCTAAGAAAAAGCTTTCCTGCTAAGATCAGGAACAAGACAAGGATCTCCACTTTCACCACTTCATTCAATATTGTACTGGAGATTCTAGGCAGGGCACTTAAGTGAGGAAAAAAAAAGTTATCTGGATTGCTAAGTAAAAAGTAAAACTATCTCTATGAGCAGAAGACATGGTCTGATACATAGAAAATCCTAAGAAATCCACTTAAAAAATCGAACTAATAAATAAGTTCAGTACGGTTGAAGTATACAAAATGAATATATAGAAATTATCTGTATTTCTATACACTAGCAATGAAGCGGTAAGTCCACAAGTCCACAGTGTCTAGTAAACACTAGAAGCAGGGACTTCCCTGGTGGTGCAGTAGTTAAGACTCTGTGCTCCCAACGCAGGGGTCAGGGTTTGATCCCTGGTCAGGGAACTAGATCCCACAGGCCGAAACTGACAGGTCGCATGCCGTGACTCAACATCCTGCACACTACAACGAAGACCTGGCCCAGCCAAATAAATAAATAATAAATAAAATAAATGTTTTTTTAGAAGCAGAGGATAGAGACAATGAAGGAAAATAAATAGAAGACTTCCTGGAGACTCCAAAACATTTGTCTTTAGCAACTAAGGGCTCTACAGAAATTAAGGAAAGAAGACAAATACCTAGATATATTCTGGTGATATAGGGGCTTGCCAGGTGGCGCTAGTGGTAAAGAACCTGCCTGCCAACACAGGAGACATAGAGAGGCGGGTTCCATTCCTGGATTGGGAAGAGCCCCTGGAGGAGGGCATGGCAACCCATTCCAGTATTCTTGTTTGGAGAATCCAATGGACAGAGGAGTCTGGTGAGCCATAGTCCACAGGGTCACACAGAGTTGGACATGACTAAATCGACTTACCACACATCCTGGTGATGTATCTTGAACTTCAAGAAAAAAGAAAATTCTTACATCTTTCAGAGAAGAAAAAAAACAGATTACTTACAGAGGACTTAGAATCCAACTTCATATTCGAGTCTTCTTATCCACTATTCATACTGAAACATGGAGCAGTAACCCCCAAATTCTGATTCTATATGCAACAGTGCTATCAATCAAGATAGCACTTGGGTAGCTTTGGGCAGTTCTGCTGGGGATGTCAGAGAAGGCAATGGCACCCCACTCCAGTACTCTTGCCTGGAAAATCCCATGGACAGAGGAGCCTGGTAGGCTGCAGTCCACAGGGTCGCAAAGAGTCGGACACGACTGAGTGACTTCACTTTCACTTTTCACTTTCATGCACTGGAGAAGAGAATGGCAACCCACTCCAGTGTTCTTGCCTGGAGGATCCCAGGGACGGGGGAGCCTGGTGTGCTGCCATCTATGGGGTCGCACAGAGTCGGACACGACTGAAGCAACTTAGCAGCAGCAGCTGGGGGTGTAAGATGGTGCAGCCACTATGGTAAACAGTGTGGTGTTTCCTTCAAAAATTAGAAATAGATTTTCATGTAACCCAACAATTCTACTTCTGGGTATGTACCCAAAAGAACTGAACAAGGGGACATGAACAGATATGTACATCCAAGTTTAGAGCAGTACACTCATGACAGCCAAAAGCGGAAAGTAACAGATGAAAGGATCATCAACAGACGATACACAAATGGATGATATACAGATGGATAAAGAAACTGTGGTACATTCCCACAATGGAATAGTACGCAGCCTCACAAACGAATGGGATTCTGACACACGCTGCAACGTGGTGAACTCTGAAGACAGTCTGAGCGGCACGAGCATCAGTCAGTCGCTCAGTCGTGTCCCACTCTTTGCGATCCCATGGCCTGCAGCACGCCAGGCTCCTCTGTCCATGAAATTCTCCAGGCAAGAATACTGGAGTGGGTTGCCATACCCTTCTCCAGTAAGTGATATTAGCTAGTCGCAAAAGGACAAACACTGTGCGACTCCGCTCATATGATGGATCTAGAGTAGCCAAGTTCACAAAGAAGGTGGAATGGTGGTTGCCAGAGGCCTGGGGGAGGGGGGAATGGAGAGTGTACTTAGGGTACAGAGTTTCATTCTTGCAAGATGGTTTCCAGCTTTTTCTTTTGCCATGCTGTGCGGCTTGTGGGATCTTAGTTCCCCAATCAGGGATTGAGCCCAGGACCATAGCAGTGAAAGCTCAGAGTCCTAACCACTGGATCACCAGGGAATTCCCATTTTTGCAAGATGAAAAAAGTTCTGGAGATGGATGGTGGTGATAGTTGTCAACAAGGTGAAGGTACCTAATGCCACAGAACTTACATTTAAAAAATGGCTAAAATGACAAAGTTTTTGTTATGGATGTTTCACAATTAAAAATAAATACATAGGGTTCCCTGGTGGCTCAGTGGTAAAGAATCTGCCTGCCAATGCAGGGGAAACAAGTTTGATCCCTGGTCTGGGAAGATCCCACAAGCTGTGGAGCAATGAAACCCGTGCACCACAACCACTAAACCTGTGCTCTAGAGCCCGGGAGCCCCAACTACTGAAACCTGCGAGCCCTAGAGCCTACGCTGTGCACCAAGAGAAGCCAGTGCAGTGAGAAGCACGGGAACTGTAACCAAGAGCAGCCCCCATCTGCAACAACAACCCAGCAGAGCCATAAGCAGACAGACACAAGCCAGCAAATACAGCAAGCAAACGAACAAGCGAGTGAGGGCATGATGAAGGCACAGATTGGTAGCTCCTCAAAATATTAAACAAAGTTACCGTATGGGCCAGCGAGTCTACTCCTATGAACAATCCCCAAAGAACTTACAACGTATCCTCACACGAAGCCGGTAAACGAGTGTCCACAGAAGTCAAGAAAATGGAAATAACCCAAATGTCCATCACCGGGAGAATGCATAAACAAAAAGTGATATACTTACAATGGAATATTACTCAGCCATAAAAAGGAATGAAACACCATTACATGTCAGAGCACGAATGAACCTTGAATACACTATGCCAATTGAAGAAGTCAGACACAAAAGGCCACATACTGCATGATCCCATATATATGAAACGTCCAAAACAGGGAAACCCACAGAGAAGGACAGCAGGCTAGTGGCTGACAGGGAATTGAGGAGGGGAGGGTGGTATTAGGAATCCGCACTAATGCACAGAGTTTGCTCTAGGGCTGACAGAAATGCTATGAAATTAGATAGTGGCAATGACTGTACAACACAGTAAATCTACCCAAACCACTAGAGTGCGTACATTAAAGAGGTGAAGTTTATGTTACGTGAGGTGTACCTCAATTTTCAAATCCCACAGAAACGTACAGACGATCAAAGGAACTGCTCCGACTCTGCCTCGTGGCCCGGTGATTCAGAATCTCGGCCAGTCTGCGCCCTCCTGCCCTGCAGGGCCGCCCGCTCTTCCCCTCCACCCTGGGTTCCCTGCACTCAGGCTGCTCGCCAGGCCTTCACCTCCCCCGTGACTCCCCACTTTCCACCTCGTGGGCAAGGCCTGCCCCTGCCCCACGGAACCCATGCCTCTCCTGGCAGGCGCCCACCATCACTCAGCCCCACCCAAGCGGGTCTGGAGGCTGAGACCACAGCCCCCGGGGTCACCCCAGAGGAGCTGCCCAGGGCTGGGACTGCGGTTCTGAGCGTGTGTCAGCTAAGGGATACGGTTTCATGTAGGGACTTAATTATAGCTCAGGGGTGGAGGAGGGGCCCGGGGCACCGCAGGCTCTGAGGGGCCGCACAGGAAGCTGCTCTGCAGCCCAGGGGCCGGCCGCCAGGTCTCGCCAGGACTGGGCCACACTGGAGAACACGCATGACCCAGAGAGGCCCACAGGGACACACAGCTTACAGAAGCCATCCTGCTCACAAGTGTGAAGTCCTGGCCACCCCTCCATGAAACACCAGTCTGTGTGCTGATCAGAGTGGCTCAGAAAAACACCGAGATGCCAAGTGTTACCCACCCTCAGGGCCCAGAGACCTCCTCACCTAATGCCAGGGACTCCACTTCATTTGAGAGGAAGTGAAAGGAGGGATCATTGTTCCTCCTAGAACACCCACCTTCAATGTCCCCCCAGCTCTGAGCTGTCATTTTAGAATGGAATCTGAGCAGCCGACTCTGAGGATGCCTGGGACATCTCCCCTAATTCTGAGGATGCCGGGGACATCTCCCCCGACTTTGAGGATGCCAGGGACATCTTCTCCGACTCTGAGGATGCCTAGGACATCTCCCCCGACTCTGAGGATGCCTGGGACATCTCCCCTAATTCTGAGGATGCCTGGGACATCTCCCCTAATTCTGAGGATGCCTGGGACATCTCCCCTAATTCTGAGGAGGCCGGGGACATCTCCCCCGACTCTGAGGAGGCCGGGGACATCTTCCGTAATTCTGAGGATGCCGGGGACATCTCCCCTGACTCTGAGGATGCCGGCGACATCTTCCGTAGTTCTCAGGATACCGGGGACACCTCCCCCGACTCTGAGGATGCTGGGGACATCTTCCCCAAGCCTGACTACATGCTCAGATCCCCACCCACTGCGCAGGGAGGGGCCACGGAGCAGGGTCGGTGGAGCACTGTAGCTGGGTGTGTCAGCCCTGTCAGACCACCCAGCCTAGGCACTGCCAGGTGGGGAAAGCAGACAGGCAGAGGTTCATGGAAAGAGCAGGGCCTGGGTGGAGGAGTGTGTCCCCTCAAGGTGTAATTCCTTCTCCCTTGCTTCCGGCCCATATCTGGGCCGCTTATATCGAATGTCAGGCTCTTCCCGGCCACCTTGGGGGCCGCCCGCCAGCTGTCCCGCCCCCTCTGCTCCACCCAGCACTCAGCCTCTTCTCTCTGCTGCAGGGCGGCCAGGGACCCAGGCCCTCCTGTCTGTCACTCTTCCCCAGGCCCACCCTCTGCTGGGCACGACCCTTCCCATCTTCACTCTGTGTACTTTTTTATCTGAGCTCTTGAGAGGTTTTCCTCTGAAAGCCATGAAAAGAAACCTTCTGACTGGAGGCAGTATCCTTTCCTGGGTTTGCACAGGAGGAAAGAGAAAGGCATGGGGTGGGGAGGGAGAGCAGACGGGGGACGGATGCGGAGAGGCAGAGACACAGCTCACGCACCTCCCTGGCATCCCTTTCAAGCAACTACACCAACAGATGGCCCTTCCCAAATGCCTCTCTTTGAGCAAAATACCTTTCTTTGCTCACTCACAAAAGGCAAGGAAGGTCAGAGAGCAGAGACATAATGAAACCACCTGAAAAATGGGAAAGGCAATTCATAAAACTGAGAAACAATACACCATTTTTGAAAGAAAAATCGATTAGGTATATACAATCATACTAAAATCTCAAAGAACACAGTCCTTGGCTTGTGAGAGATTGTTACTCACATTCTTCACCAAAAAATAATATTCATTAATAGATGAATGAATGAATGAATGAACAAAGATAAAAATTTATAGCAGTCACTTACAGATGGCGTAATTACATTTGATTTTTTTGGTCCTACCTCTTGGCTTATGGGATCTTAGTTTCCGGAACACGGATTGAACCTGGGGCCCCGACAGTGAAAGTGCTAAGTCTTAACCACTGGACTGCCAGGGAATTCCCTAGGGATGACTTTTAAAATTTTTCTTTGAAGTATAGTTGATATACAATATTATATTAGTTTCACGTGTATAGCATAGTAATTCAGTATTTTTGCAGATTACACCTCATTATAATTTATTAGATGATAATGGCTATAATTCCCCACACTATACAATATACCCTCGTTGCTCAAATAGTTTATATTCACTTTCATGCACTGGAGAAGGAAATGGCAACCCACTCCAGTGTTCTTGCCTGGAGAATCCCAGGGACGGGGGAGCCTGATGGGCTGCCGTCTATGGGGTCCCACAGTCGGACACGACTGAAGCGACTTAGCGGCAGCAGCAGCAGCAGTCTGTATCTTTTAGTCCCATGCCCCTCATCTGTCCTTTCCTCCCTCCCTTCTCCTCTTTGGTAACCACAAATTTGTTATCTGCATCTGCAAGGCTGTTTCTGTTTTGTATATACATGTATTTGTATGACTCTTTAGATTCCACATAGAAATCATGTCACAGAGGATTTATCTTTGTCTGACTCATTTCGTGAGGCATAATATTCTCTGTGCCCATCCATGCTGCAGCAAATGGCAGTTTCGTTCTTCTATGGCTGAATAATGTGCCATCGTAAATGGATACCCTTCTTCTTAATCCATGTGTCCGTGGACGGGCACGCAGGATGCTTCTATACCTTGGCTATTATAAACAGTACTGCTACGAATGTTGAGGTGTAGGTATCTTTTTGAATTTGCGTTTCTGTTTTTTCTGGATCTATACCCAGAAGTGGAACTGCTGGATCATATGGGAGTTCTATTTTTAGTTTTCAATAGTGGCTGTCCCAAAAGTTCCCTTTTCTCCACATCCTCTCCAACATCTGTTACTTGTAGACTTTTTAAGGATAGCCATTCTGACAGGCCTGACATGATATCTCATTGTTATTTTGATTAGCATTTCTCTAATAATCAGCGATGCTGAGCATCTTCTTGTGCCTGTTAGCCATCCATCTGTATGCCTTCTCTAGAAAAATGTCTATTCAGGTCCTCTACCCATTTTTTGGTTGGGCTGTTTGTTTTTTGATATTGAGTTGTATGTGTTTTTTATATAGTCTGGGTATTAACCCTTGTTGGTCACATCATTTGCAAATATTTCCTCCCATTCTGTAGGTTATCTTTTTGTTTTGTTGATTTCCTTTGCTATTTAATTAGGCCCCATTTGTTTATTCTTGCTTTTATTATCATTTGCTTTTTGTCTTAGGAGACTGATCCAGAAAAATACTGGTATGATTGACGTCAAGGAGTATCCTGCCTATGTCCTCTTCTAGTTTCACGGTTTCAGGTCTTACATTTAGGTCTTTAAAGCATTTTGAGTTTCTTTTCGTGTACGATGTGAGTGGATGTTCTACTCTCGCTCTCTTCACACGTGGCTTCCGGTTCTCCCAGCGCCACTCGCTGAAGAAACTGTCTCTTCTCCATCGTGCAGTACAGTCCCGCTTCCTCTGTCGTAGATTAATTGACCGCAGGTGTGTACATGCATGACTTTTTTCTCCTCAGTAATAATCTGTATCTTCCTATTGTCTAATGAATAACCATTATTTACATAGTTAAAACATTTTAAAATAAATCAAAAACCACACATAGAGAAATTCTTGTGCTTGAATACCAGCTCCACACCCAAAAAAGTTTCCCAAATTCCCACAAACCTGGCTTTTGGTTTGTGGGGACAGCCAGGAGACTCCCATGGACAGAGGAGGCTGGTGGGCTACAGTCCACGGGGTCGCCAAGCGCCGGGCATGACTGAGGGACCAACATGTATACACATGTGTGCTTCCCCGGTGGCTCAGGTGGGAAAGAATCCTCCTGCAATGCGGGAGACCTGGGTTCAATCCCTGGGTTGGGGAGATCCCCTGGAAGAGAGCACGGTAACCCACTCTCGTATTCTTGCCTGGAGAATCCCCAGGGACAGAGGAGCCTGGTGGGCTACATACAGTCCATGGAGTCGCAAAGAGTCAGACACGACTGAGCGACTAAGCACATACATATACCTACATGCATGAAAAGTGAAAGCTGCTCAGTTGTGTCCAACCCCACTGACTATACAGTCCATGGAATTCTCCAGGCCAGAATACTGGAGTGGGTAGCTTTTCCCTTCTCCAGGGGATCTTCCCAAGCCAGGGATCAAACCCAGGTCGGCCACACTGCAGGCAGATTCTTCACCAGCTGAGCCACAAGGGAAGCCCACATATATTGGTTACATCTGATTAAGTCCTAAGTGCCCAAATACAAGTTTCCAAAGGTGTCTTTCACTGTTACTAGTGAGTTCAACAGCTTGCTAGTGGCAAGCCCCTCTTCTAAAACCTTAGGCCCAATCACCCAGAACCAGCCAGCAGTGACCGCACCCATGGGACATAGGTCCCAACCCTGCCAGAGCTCACACCCCAAAGCCAGAGCCTCAGAAAGCTACAAAAGGAAAAACAGGGCCCTGACATCCTCGGGCTGGACAGTGCCTCACCTGACCTGGCTGCCTCCTCCAGGGCCCAGGCCCGGGAGGGTGGGGCGACCCTTAGCCAGCTGCCATGAGCATCACCCAGCGAGGTCCCACAGGAGTCAACACCTGCTCCAGCCAACACTCGGGTGCAGAGGAAGACCAAGAGTCTTGAAGTTCTGTTGAGTCCAACCAGTGTTTGCTGGCATCCCCTAGGGTGCTGGATGCTGACAGTGCAGAGATATGCTAACAAGAAAACACTCAACTGTCAGCAGTGGGACCTTCCTGCCGATCCAGTGGTTAAGGCTCCGTGCTTTAGCTGCCAGGGCCTGGGTTCAATCCCTGATCAGGAAACCAAGACCTGGTAAGCCACGCGGTACAGCCACTAAAACAAAACACTCAATGAATGTCTCTTTTGTGCCTCAACATGTAATTTTAAAAGCAATTTTAATCCTTAAGTCCTCCCTGAGGGGTAAGGTCTATAGTTACCTCCCCTTGCTACAGATGGGAAAGCTATCCAGGGATAACGTGACTTGCCCAAGGCCACTAGCAGAGCCAGAATATAGTCCGGAGCAGTCTGGCTCTTAACCAGCACTTCACATTCCCTCAAAGTTCTTACCCTTAGATGCTGCCAGGGAGTGCCACATGCTACTTCCTTCCTGCTCTGCTCTAGGTAAAAGCCTATTCCCTTCCGAGAAGCCAAAGAAACGAGGAGTGTGGCGGCCCCTCTCCAGAACCTCCACTCCTATAGCCGGGTGGAGGAGCGGCCGTCAAGGCCCAGCCCACAGGGCCCAGCTAAGGCCCCCCCAGTGGGCCCCTGAGAGATGCCCCTCAGGGCCGCCTCTCTGATTCCCAACACCTTCCCTGCACACCAACTCCTGCCTCCAGCGAGGAAGTGGGAGCAGAAATAAATATAGCTCTCCCAAAATAAACCAGGGATGGCAAGGTGCAAGAAAGGAGGAAAGTGGAATGCCACTGCTGCTCTGAGCCTGAGACGTTCTCCTGGTGCAGGCAGGGCCACTGCCGCTGAGCAAGACAGGTGCCAAGAGCCCCAAGTCCCCTTCTGCCTCTGCTCCAGCCTGCTGATGCAAACTGGCACTCATTCACACACACCTAGAAAGCTCAGGCTAAGGGGACGTGAGCAGGGAGGGCAGAGTCACTGACCTGAGAAGAACACGGGCTCCAAAGGGCTCAACCCCAGCTCTATCATTTGTCAGCTGTGTGACTTGAGCGAGCTGCTCAGCTTCTCTGATCCTATACCTATACCTCCTCATCCAATACACCGTGTCCATGGTGTGAGAGTAGTGAGCTCCTCCGCAAGTGTTAACGCCTGGCCCGAGGGAGAATCTGAACAGGGACAATTTCCCTTCCTCCTTTCTCTCCATGTGTGCACACGTAGGCCATCTTCCTTTTCCTCTTTCACTCAGCTGAAAGCAGGTGGGTTTGTCACTGGAGCAGGGACTGCTTTCAGCTCCTACAAGTCCGTCCCACCCTCCATGCCTGGCCCAAAGGTTGGCTGGTTATTCTTATGATTCTAGGGGGCTTGCTCACTGCCTTGGGGCAGATCCAGGGAGTCACTAAGTACAGTCATTCTCAGGGCCTCCTCTGCCCGCTGACCTGAAATGAGGCTCTGCAGGGGGCCTCAAAGCCTGCCAACGCTCTGCTTCTGCTCAGTGACCAACAAGAGGCTCTGCTGTGCTCGAAAGCAGGGAGTGTTCTCTAAGGCAACATTAGTCTGGCTGGTCAGGCAGGTACTTTCCGAAGTGGAAGAATTGGATTTGGCCAGTCACCCCTCTGAGTGGAGGCCCTGCTGTGTGGCGATCAAATAAGCAGGCTTCAATCCCCTGGGTTCAAATCTCAGCTCTACCACTTATTAGCTGTGCCGCTTCGGGCACCTTTCCTAACCAGTCTGAGCCTTAGCATTCTCATCTGTAAAACAGCACAATGATTTCTACCTCTCAGGGAGGTGTGGATGAAACAAGGTACCGTGACAGGATATGATGAGCACAGTGCATTCAACACATATTCGACTCAGCTACCACTCAAGATATCTACTGACGTCTGCTAGGGATGGAAAGGGGCTTAGACACAGGTGAGTCCAGCTCTTGACGAGGCCACAGTCAGGGTCAGAGCCTAGCCTGCAGGCAGTCACCCCACCATCATATACCCCAGCAGGTGCCAAGCCAGAGGTGTGAGAAGGAAGCCTTACTAGAGCCCCCGTGGAGGGAGCAGGGAGGAGGCCATTGAGAGAAACCACCCTCAACCAGAGAGAGGGGCAACAACTGGGAAAGGGTCCTCGAGAGAACACGGCAGCTTTCTGACTGCTCCCCGAGGCGCCTTGCCAGACGGCTCCGTGGTGGGCTGGCTCCAGCGCCGCTCTGTGGGGAGAGGGCCACTTAGGCCGGCCATCCAGTCTCCCGTCCATCCAGCAAATGCCCGGTGAGCCTTTCTGCACATGGCACTGGCCCCGCAAGCGGCCAGCTTCTGGGAAGAGCTTTGATGGGGCTGGGGAACACCCATCAGGACTGACATGACCTGCAAGGCAGGCTGCTCCCCTGTGACTCAGCAAGGTGTCTGACTCACCCATTCATAGGATGGATGCACTGGTTCTTTCTCACAGTGGAAGCAGAAAGCAGAAAGGAAGGCAAGGTTCAAGCTGCAGTCTGCAGACAGGAATCAGCAGCACACGGGCAGAAGCCCTAGGAGTACTGAAAGCAGCTCACGAGAGGCACCCCCTGGTTATCCACGAGGTGCCCAGGGCGGGGGCGCACACGCGAGTCCAAAGCACATGGTCCTGGAGGTGCAGAGGACAAAGCCGCAGTGGGCTGGCAGAGGCAGGCCTGGGGGCACATATGTCCACTGGGTCAGGAAATGGGCTAAAAAACAGACAAAATATTTTTCTAAAAGGTGACCCACTGCAAGGATTATAGGAGGCAAACTGTAAGTAGGTGCTGTAAATACAGTGGGGTGTTAAAGTGCCAAAAAAGAAGTCACAGGAATCACACACTATAACAGCATGTAAACAGGACTGCTGCTGCTGCTGCTAAGTCGCTTCAGTCGTGTCTGACTCTGTGCGACTCCACAGACGGCAGCCCACCAGGCTCCCCCATCCCTGGGATTCTCCAGGCAAGAACACTGGAGTGGGTTGCCATTTCCTTCTCCAATGCATGAAAGTGAAAAGTGAAAGTGAAGCCGCTCTGTAAGTGTCCGACTCTTCATGACCCCATGGACTACAGCCTACCAGGCTCCTCCGTCCATGGGATTTTCCAGGCAAGAGTACTGGAGTGGGGTGCCATTGCCTTCTCTGGTAAACAGGACTGGATTAATACAATTTTGACTGGATGCAGCCTGCAGTGTGGGAATTTATTTACCTAGTGATTTTCTCTTGGGAAATCAAAGTTATCATTGGTCAATTTGACTTCTCATTTCTCATTTCTCGATGGCAATTGATTTGGTGCCATTATTTACTTACTTATTTATTTATCCTTTTTGGCTGCACCACATGACATGCAGGATCTTAGTTCCCTGACCAAGGATTGAACTCATGCTCCCAGCAGTGGAAGCACGGAGTCTCAACCACTGGACTGCCAGCAACGTCCCACGGTGCCATTACTCAGAACAGGCTCTACACAGTCACCTAGGACTAACTCTAGAATCAGGGACGAAGGCATGAAGGATTTAATCCGTGAAGACAGTCTGTACCCGACCTCCCAGTGACATCAAAGCTGACAAAATGTCACTTTGGAAAGCTGCCGGAGCACCAGAACTGTCCTGGGTCACTATCCAGGGAGAGTGACTCTTCAAGCTGGGCATACTAGACGTTCTGGAATCTGATTCTTCGAAATCCCAGCTGCGCGGGGAGGACTGAGCGGAGGCAGAGTCCTGAGGTCTGGAACGGCCACTCCCAGGAGAGGGAGACTCGGTGGCACACGGACCTGGGGCTGTGAGGCCGGGGGGGGGGGGGGGGGGGGGCGCTGGGGAACAGCTGTAAACAGGCAGGGGCCCAGCTCGCATGCCCCCTCCCCCTGGGAGCCCCCAGGCACCCACCCGGCTGAGCGCAGGGACAGAGGCAGACTGAGGTGCTGCTCTGGGAGGGGAAGGGCCGGGAGGTGCGGGGCTGTTAAGAAAGCATTCGAGGTGGAGGTGGCGAGGTGGGCGGCAGCCTCGGGGCCTGGATAAGGGGAGGGAGGAGCCTCAGGGGCCACCCGGACCTGCTCGGAGAGAGCAGAGGACCTGCCTTCCTTGGCACACAGCTCCACGCCTGCGGGGACAGCGGAGGTGCTTTTAATATTCAGAAACAGGAAGGTGCCTTTCTCCCTCTTCTGGTACGTTAAGCTATGTTTGCCTGCTGCTGCTCCACTGGGATGATGAGACAGGTGTTCTACAGAAAGGAGCTGAGGACACAGACACAGAGGCAGAGAGGTGGGGACGGGGCGAGGGAGGAAGGGAGGAAGGGCCCACGTGGAGAAATGTTTATAGCTTTTCAGGGTCGTGGCCCTGGTCCCAGGCGTGCCTCTGATCTCTCCTGCTCTCTTCCTCCCTCACTGCTCTAGCCATCTGACCTCCTGGCTCCTCCTCTAACACACCAGCCAGGTTCCTGCCCCAGGGCCTTTGCACCTCCTTTCCCTCTGCCTGTAAGACTCTTCCCCCATACGGCTCACTCTCCTCTTTGGGCTCAAATATTACCTTCTCGGCGAGGCCTTCCTCAAGCCCTCTATCTGAAACTGCCACGACCTCTTCCCTGCTTTATTTTTTGATATAGCATTTCTCATATCTGACTATTTACTTAATCATCATGCTATTTACTTAATTCTGGCTCCTCCTCCTTCCCCACCACAACCACCAGGCGAGCAGGAGATCTGTTTATCTGCTTCGTACACTCCTTCATTCCCAGTGCCTGGAACAGAGCCTGGCACCTAGGAGGGAGCCAGTAAATACCGACTGAATGAATGGGAGGAAGAGCGGAGGGGAAGAGGGAACCAGGGTCAGATTTAAACTAACCCTGGATCCTCAAAAGTACGAATGAGGATGAGTTCCAAAAGCAAGGAGCACATATTATCTGAGGCCTTCTCTTTTGCCCCCAAGAACTCCCGAAAAGGTTACCCCAGACAGTAAGTAAGTAAGTATTAGTCGCTCAGTCGTGCCTGACTCTTTGCGACCCTATGGACTGCAGCCCACCAGGCTCCTCTGTCCATGAGATTTTCCAGGCAAGGATACTGGAGTGAGTTGCCATTTCCTTCTCCAGGGGATCTTCCCAACCCAGGGATTGAATCTGGGTCTCCCGCACTGCAGTCAGATTCTTTACCGACTGAGCTACAGACAGCATATTGCTTTAAATGTTAGTTTGCAAAAAGGCTGGACCTAGAATCTCCAAGTGCCATAAAAGGGATGCTCTACAACTGCCTCAGAATAAGAACAAGGGTGAGCCAAGTCACTACCTGCGCTTGGAGATGGATAAGCCCTGTAGCAGTTTCCTGTTGCCACTGTAACAAACCACCGCAAAATCAGTGGCTTAAAACAAAACATTTATTCTCTTAGGATTCTGAAGGTCAAAAAACCAAAATTAGTTTCACTGGACCAAAATCAAGTCACTGGCGGGCAGCACTTCCTCCAGAGGTTCTAGGGGAGCACTTGTTTCCGGGCCTTTTCTCGCTTACACAGCTGCATTCCGAGCATTCCTTGGCCTCTTCCCCCATCCTCGGAGCCAGCAGCAGAGCATCCTGCTGCAGTAGTCACACGCCTTTTGTACCAGAGTTCCCTTTGCCTCCCTCTTCGAAGGACACTTGTGGTTGCACTTAGGGCCCACCAGGATAAGCCAGGGTGTGTGTGCTCTGCGCTCAGTTGCTCAGTCGTGTCTGACTCTGTGCGCCCCTATGGATGGTGGTCCACCAGACTCCTCTGTCCATGGGATTCTCCAGGCAGGAATACTGGAGTGGGTTGCCATTTCCTTCTCCAGGGGGTCTTCCTTACCCAGGGATTGAACCAGCATCTCTTACACCTGCTGCATTGGCAGGCGGGTTCTTTAGCACCTGGAAGGGAGGTAAGTCAGGATAATTACCCCATCTCAAGATCCTTACTTGAAAAATCCATTTTACCATATAAGGCAGCACTCACAGGGCCCAGGGCTTATGGCCTGAATATCTCTGGGGGCCGTTACTCAGTCCACCACCACGGAAGGCAGGTGCCAAGAGTTCCGAAGAAATTCAGACCAATGGTTTGCAGGAAAGAAGAGTCAGGTCTGGAGTCTTGGCAAGGTCCTAGATCAGGATTCTTCTTTTGCTCTAACTGCATACTATTAATTAGGGGGGCAGAGGGTTATTTTCATGCAACTGAGCACTTTGGCCTTTGGAGGGCCTTCTTAGAAGGGAAGGGTAGTTTTCTCTTCTCCAACCTGAAGTCCCCGGAGGACCACGCAGAAGTCCATCTCAGGATGTACATGCTGCGGGTCAAGGGAACCCAGCAGCGTCTCTGGACTATCCCGAAAGCCTTTACAGGAGGGGAAGAAGAAAAAGGGAAGTCGCTCAGTTGAGTCGGTCTCTTTGTGACCCCATGGATGTAGCCTACCAGGTTCCTCTGTCCATGGGATTCTCCCGGCAAGAATACTGGAGTGGGTTACCATTTCCTTCTCCAGGAGATCTTCCCAACCCAGGGATTGAACCCGGGTCTTCTGCATCGTAGGCAGACGCTTTACCGTCTGAGCCACGAGAGAAGTCAGGAGGGGAAGCTGCAAAGAAATGATCTGGCCAGATGAACAAGCTCGAGATTGGGATGGCAGGTAAGTTTTCTCCCATGAGACCTGCCTTGGGAGGAGGGCTGTGAGAACCCATCTGAGTCTAGAGAGAAGTTCCAGATCAGCTGGTGCTATCTGATGCCAGGAAGGGCCAGGTCAACGACAGTCCAAACGCTGCATGTTACCCACTCTGCTCCACATGGCGCCTCTGGGAGTTACAGCACGGTGGCTTCCGCCCAGACATCAAAAGACACGGAGAAGCAAAGCAAGAGAAACACAGCCGCTTCAGGATACAGTTTTACACCTGGGACGCGGTCCCTCCGCTGTGTAGCACCACACAGCTCCTGGTTGGAAGGTGCTGCTCATTCCCCTCAAAGCCTTCAAGGGCTCAGGGAGGTGACTGAGGATGATACATTTCCACTGTAAGAACGACATGCTTATCTCATGGGTTTTATTGATCCGCTGGGTCACCAGTGGACCCAGCTGGCTAAAAATATTTAGTACGGAAATGACAGAGCACTGGTTCTTAACCAGGGGTGACTTTGTCCCAAGAGGACATGTGGCAATGTCTGGAGACATTTTAGGTTTTCATCAAGGTTGGGGGGGTAAAACTGGCCTCTGGTGGGTAGAAGCCAGGGATGCTGCCTGACATCCTACAATATGCGGACAGACCATACAGTAAAGAGGCACCAGCCCAAAATGTCTACAGTGCCGGGACTGAGAAACCCTATGCCAGAGAAAACAGAAATGGAGGTGAAGAAACCAAGATGACGGTCACAAGCACGGAATGCTTTATGGGATTAAGGGAAACGGTAAAGGCACACCTGGCCTGCTTGTTTGGAAAAAGGGATGATCAGTGAGCTCTGGGCTCTGGCAAGTTCAAGGACGGGCTGTCTGGGAGGCGAGTGGGCCCGCAGACAGCTGTGTACGCAGAGCAGCTTGCCTGGCCCCCGCTGCTGGCAGGAGGGCAGAGCTGGCTTGTGCTTCCAGCAGAGCGGTAGCCAAGAAACTCTGGGCCACTGAGGTCACAATTCTTGGATGAAGGAAATGCCAAAAGCAGACATAAGATAAGGACCAAAGATTTATAGCAGGTTACAAAGAAAAGCAACAAAAATCTGTTTTTAGGTCCCTAACAATACGATAATAAAGAAATGAACTTAAACATGAGGTCATTTTCCCATAACACCTGGGAGACTCTCCCTTCAGGATCCATCCCGTGGAGGAAATCTTTCAAAGCTGTATCGCTATGAGCCATAGATAACTGCGGAAGGGTCTCGGGAGAGCTCCCGAGATGACACCAAGGCCTGGGAGAAGTCAGGCTTCGCAGGTGGCACGTGAAAGGAAAAGAAGAGCAACATACTGCCCAGAACTCCAGGAACTCCTGAGGAGCAGATGAAGACTCCTGTCAAGGGGGGAGGGGCCTGGTGCAGGAAACCACTTCCTCCTGAGCTCAGCGCCCCAGAGCCTGGCTCGGGAAACCAGCACTTACAGCGGCTCCTCAGTCTCCAAGTCACAACTCCACACCCTGAGTGCTAAGAGTCACATCCAGCTCTGCCCAACAATAATGCCGCTCCGGCACTTCCCCCGGGCGTCTTCTCAGACAGCAAAGAGCCACAGAGACAGGTCAAGGGCATGAGGTGCTGAACTCGGCAGCCAGGGCCCTGGGAACTGCGGAAGCAGCCAGCCCCTGCTAAGGCTGGAGCCCGTGACAGCAGTCTTAGCTGGGTCTCAAGCAGTTCCTCCAGCCTCGTCCTCCGTCCCTGTCTGCTGTTCCCCATCTTCATCCCTCTCCCTCCCATCCTGTCATCTGCCCCTTCTCACTCTTTTCCGCACTTCCTCTTGGTGACACTGAAGCTGTCACTGGTGTCACACGAAGCCTCATCTTTCCTGCTTCTTATTTGACAAGTTATGAAGAACTTTTTAATGTGTCTTGCCAATAAAACCTAAATTCAGTTGCCTTCTAACTTTTGTGAGCCCTTTAACCTCTCTGGTGTATCAGCACTCCTAAACGACACGTGTGTATCTGTGTGTGTGCGTTACTCCACCCAGGCTCTGTGTACTTAACCTGTGTGGCCGGCAGCTCAAAATCAATTAATTTCAACAGCAACCAGAGGAACTCAGATTATACGTGAGGAAGAATTTCCTCACACTTAAGACTACTGCAGTAATCTCCTACCTAACCTCTCTACCTTCATTCTATCTCCATTTAATCAACTCTTGTGCAATGTTAACATAATGACTCCTTGCTCTAAAACCATCAGCAGTCACCCATTGCCCAAAGAACATGGAGTGCACATTTCCTCACCTGGTATTCAGTGGCATCTGTCAAGCTACTAGAAGTTTCCTAACAGTGGTTTCCAGAAATGGAAATTGTGAGAAAACACACTTTTCTCCTGTGAGTATTCATTTACAGGCCAGGTTACCTCACAGAAGGAATGCTAAAAAAAAAAAAAAAAAAAAAAAAAGGCAATACCTGGCCTGCATGGAGGCCTCTCTCCCTCCCAATGAACCATGTGTCCTGTTGCTCATACCCCTGTGCAGCCCTCTCCTCAATCTGAACCGGTCCTATGACCAAGAAGACACAAAGTGACGTTGTATGACTCCCAAGGTGAGGCCCTAAGAAACCTTGCCTGCATCTCTCGATATGCTCAGTCTTTGTATATTTCTGCTCAGAACAGCTGCCATACTCTGAGAGGCACAGGGCACATGGACAGGCCCTGTGTAGGTACCCTAGTCAAAACCAAGCGTCAAGTGCCGTGTGAGTGAGCCAGTGTGGACGTCCAGCCCAGCCGTGTGTTCAGATGATCCTGCCTTGTCTCCACTTGACTAGAGCAACATGAGAGACCCCAAGTTAGAATTACCCAGCTGAGCCCAGACAACCCACAGAATCATGAAAAATAATAACATGCCAATTTCACTTAAGAATGTCCTAGATGAACCAATAAAAAACGAACTTAAATCATGCCCCTTGAGTGCGTGTCTTTTTTTTTTCAGGCTGTGCCACGAGGCATGCATGGCCTTAGTTACTCAACCAGGGATTGAACCTGTGCCCCCTGCAATGGAAGGGAGGAGTCTTAACCACTGGACCATGAGGAACAGGAACGTCCCAAGTACATGTCTTTTAAATGTCCTTTGTAACAAATCAGGAGTTCCAAGACTGTTCCAAAGAAAAGCAATTGTGCAATTGTTTGAGTTGCAAGCTAAACTAGCCACTTTTTTTCCTTCATAAAGTACCATTTTTACTTGAAACAAAAGAATAACAGCCAAATAAATTATGATTATTTAGACTGGGTATTTAACAAAATTTTTCTTGAAAATGAAGTGAGCTGTCACTTCAAGAAAAGAAACTGACAGTATGTTACCAACAATAAAAAATCTACCTTTCAAGAAAAAATCCAAATTATAGAAAACTTGTATCCACCACGGTGAGCTTCACAGCTTTCTAATACTTGAAGGATAAAATCAGTGGTCTGAATATGATTTACTGATGTTGTACAATGAAACGTATTTCATATGTATATATTTCTAAATATATATAGAAAATATTTTTTCTATATATATACATAGAAAATATACATAACTCAGTGAACCAATATTTTCCAAAGACCAAAATAAAAGATCCATTCGAAGTGCAAGATGGGCCAATGGATTTTAAATGTCACAAAATATGAGAAGTTTGTTTATAAGGTTTCAGACTCCACATTCCAACTAACCTTTAAGAAACTACCAGTTGTCCAGTTTTGGTACAGTATTAAAGAAGAACATCCATAATTATCTGCAAGAGCTATTAAAATACCCTTCTCCTTCTCAATTACCTATCTGTATGAGGCCAGATTTTCTTCATATTCTTCAACTGAGACTGTACTTCAAGAGACTGAACACAGAAATAGCTGTGAGAATCCAGCTCTCTTCTATTAAACCAGATATTAGCAAAAATGTAAAACAATGTCCCTCCTCTCAATATTTTTGTTTTAGAAAATAGTTATTTTTCATTTAAAATGTCATTTGTGATAAATGTAATGGTTTTATTACTATATTAAATGAATTCATAAATTAGTAATTTTTAAAGCTGCCTTGGTTTTAATTTCCAATACAGTAAACAAAAGTTCATGACGTCCTTAACAATTTTTAAGAGCATGAAGTTGACTTCAGAATAAACCAGCTTCCTTTCAAGGTGGCCAATCTGATGCCCAGTTTCTTTAAGGACAAAGCCAACCCTCACAGATGACTCGCTCCTATCAATGAGTGTCCTTGTATGGCACATGTTTTTAGTGCTCACTGGCTCTCAGCGTTCAAAAAACGTTTTTATGCATATGTGCAGGCCATGGGGACAGCCACCGGACCAGGTCTGAAATCGTCTGTCACAGCATCTGGCCCCAAAAAAGTGCCTTAGGTGGGAAAGACTAAGATGACAACACCAGTTTTTTGAGATTAACACTGAAACATCCGATAAAGCTACAGTCTCATCTTTGCCAGTGGAAACTAAAGAAAGAAAACTTCCGGCTGGGGCCGGGAGCTCAAAGTGAAGAGATGAACAGGACAACCGACCCTGGATGTGGACAATAGCTGCCACTGTGGCGGCTGCTGCCCGAACAAATGACCAAGCCAATCAGGTCCACGCAGCAGTTCTCTCCGACTCTGGGGAACCTCCCTCTCTGCCTTCTCTCAGAGAACCTCGAAGTCCTCCCAAATCCTCCTCCTTCCCGCGCACATTTCCTTCAAAGAAAAAGACCTGATATGGGACTAATAGGAGGGGCCCTTGCCTGAGACCTTCCTGCAAGATCCACAAACAGCCTGACCCCCACAGACTGACAGACACATGAGCTCAGCACCCTGTTTGGCAACAGGAAAACCCACAGGGTGTTGGAGGCAGAGAAAGGGAAGTGAAACCCATAAACAGCTATTAAAACTACTGAGCTTCAGAGATTAAAACAAATCAAACAGGAGCCCCACATTTCCCCTGGCCCCCAGCAGAGACCCCACCACGGCCAGGCTTCCCAGATAGTTGGGACAATGAACGTCGAATTCCATGGTGCTCCCCTTCTGAGAGTTTACAAAACCCGCCAGGCATCCTGACAGCCAAACAGGGAAACAGCAATGGGAAGTGCGGAGCATTGTTCTGACTCTCCTGAGGACCTAATATCCCAGCAGAGATGCTAGAAACAATTCTACGTATCACACCCAGCTCTCACATACATGCTAGTTCTGTCCCACGAACAGGGACAGAACCTGATTTCTTATCATCATCATTTTCCACGTGCCTAGTAATACACGTGGTGCACAGCAGGCACTCAAAAATGTTTGTTGCATAAATGAAAGAGAAAGGTGCACACCATCATTGTGGCCTGGCACCCATATGGACAGAGAAGAAGGTCTGTACCTTCATTCATTCAGTATTTACTTAGCATCTCCTCTGTACCAGACACTGTCCGAGACACTACAGGAAATAAAATAAGACCCCACCCTTGTGGAGTTTATGTTTCAGTGAGTGTAAAGGTGAAAAGCTTAATGCTCCTCAAAAAAAACCATGTTTAAACCACAGATTCAATAATTATCTAATTAATTACTGTCACGACCAGATGCAGTGACAGGCACCTGGGATCTGGGACCCTGCGCTAGAGAAATCACATCCATCAGTTGTCAGAGGCCCCAAGGTATGAAAGACAGGATTACCTCTTTGGTGCATCTGTCCTCATCTGTTGGTGAACAGAAGCCACTGCGTGAGTACCATGTGCATACCCCAAAACACCACACAAGGCTGCAGGAGAGAAAGAAACCGCACATCTTTAGCCGAGAGGCATCGGGGGTCAGAAAAACAGCTCTGATACATTATAATGAAACACAAGGGCTCAGAGGGTGCTCCCAGGGCAACCTGGCTCCTTCTCTGCCACTGACACATACCCTGAGATGTTGTGATTCTGAGCCTGAGTCAGCAAATATTTCCCAATCCTGGATGTCATCTGCTCATTTCCAAGTCAGCAGACACCGGCTTTGCTGCTTCTACCAGGTGGGTGGGAGGAGCTGGCGAGGTGAGGAAGAAGCCGGAGTCCAACACTCCCCACGGGTGGCAGCTCATAAACGGAGATGCCCTGAGTCATACTTGATTCCTTGACCAGAGCCCAGTGGAGACAGCACTGGAGTCACACCCTCATCACCAGCCTCTGAGCCATGAAGGCCAAGGACCATGTGGCACGGAAGAAGACCCGGCATCTGAAACCTGATGCAAGGGCCCGTTTTCTCCCTGCCAGGCTCAAGCGTGTGCCCAGCTCTCCTGACATCACTGAACTCGGCTGCTGCGAGTGGCTCCTCCCTCCGGATCCAAAGGCACAGAGGAAGGCCCTGTAGTTTGGCTTCCCAGCCTGCAGGCAGCACCCTAGGAGGTGGGCCTCAGTGACAGAAGACAGCTGAAGCCTTTAGCAGCCAAAGGGCCAGCCCCTCCTGAGAGAAGGTGCACCATCCCAGGACATGCCAAGAGCCGCAGGCCCTGGGGACAGCTTGCACAACAGCCAGGGCAGCGGCATTCTGTCCAAAAAAGAGGCCTACGAGCTTCCCAGGCCAGCGCTCAACACTGGCTGTCCTCTCACCGGGCCCTGGGGAGCGGGCTCTGAGGAACCACAGGTAGGACTGGAAGGCTGAGTGGGGGCAACTCTTCCTGAGTGCACGGAGGAGGAAAGCAGAAGTGGAGAGGCGAGGAGAGAGGCAGCCGAACAAAAGAGCAGGTCACTGAACTAAGGGGCTGCTGGGCTACCTCACCCGTGGGATAATGTCAGGAGCCTGTCTGCCGAGCTCTGCAAAAATCACTGAATGGGCACTTGGTCATGGATAATGACGACCACCTACGCAGAAGACAACGGGGTGAACAAACTGCAAGAAGCTATCTGGCCGGAGCTGCTGGTGCCCAAGCTGCTCCCCAAGGCCTGGGCCTGACCGCCTCTCGAGCCCTTCTCAATGGCCACCTCAGTGGAAAGCACTACCAGTGCAGACAGAGCAGCAGCAAACAGCTCAAAAGAGTTGGATAAACTCCTGGGGAGCCAGATGCTGGACGAAAGGACCACCAAACACACGACCCCAGCTTCATCAGAAGGACTCACCAGAGGGGTGTTTTCTTCAGGAACAAGGGATCCCTTTTGGTCCTGTCTGCCCAAATCCTTCCCCTAGTGCTGCTTGGGAAAGGGGACTGGCTCAGCCTTCCACAGCCCTATTCCTCTCACAGTAAAGGGTCTGTGCACAGGAGGGCTCCAAAACTTTAAAGTTTAGTCTGGCCGATTCAACTGGCTCTCCACCACAGCTCCTGAAGGCTGCCAATTCTGTGTTCAATTCTGGCTCAAAGGCATAGAGCACGATCCTCAAAAGAGGAGACCCAGAAATCCAGAGCCAGGTGAAACAACAGGCTTTCATTTTTGAACCTGCCAGTGGGTCACACTTTCAGAATCCTTCAAGATCAGACTGGACAGAGACAGAGGATATGTTATTTCCTGAACATCTCCTGAGTCCCCGAGAGGACTAACACCAATAAAGGAGCTCAAACTGAACACATTTGTGACAAACTTTCACCTTGGCAAGAAGGTTAAACATCCAGATGCACCACAAACACGGTGGGTTCTCCAGCCCCAGAGAAGACGATGCCTGTGACTGGAAGCAAGGCAAGCTCCTGGCACTGTCTTCCTAATGCAGACCCACAAACTGCTCAGGCAGATACAACCTGATAGTTCTGTTCAAGGGGAACAGAACCTCAATGTCAGCCTCGCTCTTGGAGCCACAGGAAACGAAGCTCCCAAGGGAAACAGCAGGAGAAAAACCTTCAGGAGAACCTGCTCAGTGATTTGACATCAGAAGCCCAGAACACACTCAGTGGGTTAAGAGATGCGTGAGGGAAAAATCAGCAGGTGGTTTGAGCCACCAATAACAAAAGGGATAGATAGCTGCCAGCCCCAGGGCTATCAGGCTGGCAATCTATTTCAAAACTTGAACAGGAAAAAATGTTCTGGAGCCAGTACAGAGGAAACAGGTTGAGGTCCACAGGCATTCTCTGGAGACTTCTCTTAGCTCTCTGGGACGGGGGACAGGGTGGAGGGCGGGAGGAAGGGCAGAGACAGGCTGGGGTATCATGGTTTTAATGTGTATAATAAGAGTGTAAAGCCATAAAGCCCTGTTTCCTGGAAGGGGAAAAGAGCTGGATGAGGCCTCCAACTACCCCTGGCACAAACCCAATTCAGCGGCTGGTCTCTCCTCAAGGGTTCCTGGAAGTCAACAAACCCATAAAGGGGAAGTACTCCACTGAGACTGGGAGAATGGTCTATAAATTGGACATTATCCCTGATGCAACACCCTAGTAAATTCTCCCACACAGACACAGGTTATATTCACCTCAGACATTCAGAGCCTTACTTCAATCACAGGGCTGTACACCCTACCCCACGGGGATCTCATCTGTGGGTCATGGGAAAACAAAGTAGTGTCTGGAGCTTAATGCTTCTCCCAGAAGCAGAGGCAAGGAACTGGGAGGGAAGGGGAGGTGGATGACAGGAATGCAGGGGACAGGGCTGACTAGAAAGAAATCCTGAGAGTGGGGCCAAAAAAAAACACACAGGGCTTCTGCGGGGAACCGGGATAGGAGAGGCTTAGGTAGACAGGCACTGAAGGCATGGGCTGGAAAAGCCAAGTAACAAGGTGAGAAAGGTGTGGGGGAGGAGTAATGGGGGGGGGGGGGGGAGGTGCAGGCAAGTGGGAGAAAGAGAGGGCGGGGATGGGGAAAGAGAGCGAAGACTGGGAGGGCAAGGATAGGGGGACGAAGACAAGGATGATGAGGCGGGGGTGAGCGGAGAAGCTCTCCAAGGAGACCCTGGGCAGAGAGGGTCAAGGCTTTGGGGACACCAGAGAAGGGATGGAGGAAGAGATGAGAGGCAAGGGTGGGAGGGGACCCAGAGCCTGAGACGCCGGCTTTCAGAACACAGAAGTGGGAAGAGGTGAAGACTCGAGGCCCAGAAGGGGCCGCAGAAATCTGGGGGTCGAGGGGAGGAGGCCCACGGTGCGGGCTCGAAAAGCGACGGGCGTCCAAAGGCTGGGAGCGCAACGGCAGCGGGGCGGCGTGCCCGGAGAGCGACGGACAGCCGCGGCCTGCCCGGGCCCGAGCGACGGGAAGCGACGGCCGCCGGGTCGGCGGACCCCCTGCGCCTCTCGCTCCGCACTCCACTCCCCGCCGGGCCTCGCGCACCAGCTTCGCGGCTCGCCTCAGCCCGGGCCCGCGGCTCTCCCGCCTCCGCCGCTCCGCCGACCCACTTCCCAGGACCCGGACTGACCTGTCCCGGCTGGCCCCCGCGCCGCCGCCGCCGCCGCCGCCGCCGCCGCCGTCCCGCAGGCTCCGCAGGCGCCTCCGGCTCCTGCCAAAACTTTTCCCATTAATCCCCGGCTCCGCGCGGCGGCCGCGGCGTCACACGCTGCGCGGCCCGGCCCCGCCCCCGCCAGCGCGACGTCACCGGGCCGCTCGTCCCCGCCCCCTCTTTTCCACGCCCCCTTTCCGCTTAAGCCGCGGCCAATCACCGCACGTCTGGGATCCGCCCCCTGACTCTGCCACTCCGCCCACCGCACGGGGCGCCGGGCCCACCTGCAGCGCCCTCTGGTGCCCAGGGAGGAGCCAGGGCGGAAGCTCCAGGACCGGTAAGACACGTCTGGCAAGTATCACAGAAGAGAATTGGAAGTTGGAAGGGAACATAGCGATTATTTTAGCAACGTCTCCTTATCCTTCCAGGGAAGAAACAGCCCCAGAGAAGTTGTGTGACTTGCAGTGAGAGGCAATACGGAGGCTGGAACCTGGATATTCCACTGAAGAAGACTATGCTCCCTCTGGTTTTCACAAAGGGCTTTGTCCTTCAAGTTCAGTTCAGTTCGGTTCAGTCGCTCAGTCGTGTCCGACTCTTTGCGACCCCATGGACTGCAGCACTCCAGGCTTCCCTGTTCATCGCAAACTCCCGGAGCGTACTCAAACTCATGTCCATTGAGCCGGTAATGCCATGCAACCATCTCATCCTCTGTCGTCCCTTTCTCCTCCCGCCTTCAATCTTTCCCAGCATCAGGGTCTTTTCCAATGAGTCAGTTCTTCACATCAGGTGGCCAAAGTATTGGAGTTTCAGCTTCAGCATCAGTCCTTCCAATGAATATTCAGGACTAATTTCCTTTAGGATGGACTGGTTGGATCTCCCTGCAGTCCAAGGGACTCTCAAGTGTCGTCTCCAACACCACAGTTCAAAAGAATCAATTCTTCGGCCTTCAAGAGGCTTCTGCAACTAGAAATATGGACTTCCCTGGTGATTCAGTCGGTAAAGAATCCGGGTTTGATCCTGGGTGGGGAAGATTCCTCTAAAGAAGGAAATAGCAACCCACTCTAGTATTCTTGCCTGGGAAATCCCACGGACAGAGGAGCCTGCCGAACTACAGTCCGTGGTGTTGCAAAGAGTCGGACAGGACTGAGCGACTAAACCACCACAACTAGAAATTTATGGTTCTGGATTTCTTACTTATCTTCCTATTCATCTAATATACTTGCCCTGTAAATGGGGAACATCCTTCCTCCTGTTGTAGAAAATTCTGTTGTCCCTTTTTAACCTAGGTCTTTAGGACCTGGAAGGGACCTGTCATCCCAATCTTCAGAGATACCATAAAAAGTTACTTAGCAGGATGTCCCTGCTGGTCCAGTGGCTAAGACTCTGCTCTTCCAATGTAAATGTGCTGGATTTGATTCCTGCTCCGGGAACTATATCCTGCATGCAGCAACTAAAGATCCAGTGCAGCCATAAATGAATTTTTTTTTTAAGTACCTAGCAGCTGGGATGCAGTCTTTAAAGTATATATATATATATCGGCTTCTCTGAGTCTTCATTGCTGCATACAGGCTTTCTCTAGTTCCTTTTAGTTGTGGTAGGCAGGCTTCTCACTGTAATGTCTTTTCTTGCACAGCAGGACTCTAGGGGGCACAGGCTTCAGTAATTGTGGCCTATGGTCTCAGTAGTTGTGGTGCATGGGCTTGGTCGCCCTGAAGCAGGTGAAATCTTTCCAAATCAGGGATCGAACCCATGTCCCCTGCCTTGGCAGGGAGATTCTTTTTTTTTTTTTTTTTTTTCAATTTTATTTGTATTTTAACACCAAAAACATTTTGTATTGGGGTATAGCCAATTAACAATATTGTGATAGTTTCAGGTGAACAGTGAAGGGACTCAGCCATTCAATTACAAGTATCCATTCTCCAGGCAGATGGATTCTTGACCACTGGACCACCTGGAAAGTCCCTGGAAGGCAATCTTATGAAAGAGATTGGATTTATCATCTGGAGATGAACAAACTCTGTAGGTATATTATCTAATCTCCATCATCTTTAAAACAAAGATTACACTCCACTCTCTCATATACTCCCCAGGCGACACCCTCAGATATCTGGTTAATAGAACTGAGTGATTTTTTTCTCTCTGCTTCTCTTTCCCCACCTCACCCCCCACTTTGTGAAATGAATGTGCAATACTTTTGTAATTCAGACGTCAACCTCCTTGCCTCTGAGATGGAAGGAAGAATGGGTTGTGGAAGTCAAAGCCTTCCCTAAGATTTCTGCAAATTTCTGGGGGATTTATATTCTCATAACTCTCTCTGCCTCCAGGCTTCAGCTTCTGCGAGGCTGTTGCCGTCACAGTTCAGAAATGTAGAGATGAAACTCAGCCCTTCCTGAGGACTGCCCAAACCTCTTCCCACACAAAACATTCATGGGTATAGATGGTATGATGCTCCGTGCCCTGGGGCAGGATCACATGATACATTGCAAATAGTTTAAACTCACACAGCTGACATTCTTCATAAAGTTGAAGTTTTCTGATTGGCTCTTTTCCCCTTAGGGCCTGGCCTTTTCCCAAATTACTACCTCTCCTCCCTGCCCCACCATTCTCCCTTCTGCCCCACTGTGTCCAAAGAAAAAAGCAAATCCCTCTGGCTTTCTAGACGCATCTCTTCATTGCTAGGGTTCCTGCCAACATTCATGCCCTGAAGATCTCACTTCCTTCCTTTAAAAGACTCATTTCCCCTAAAGACAGCTCCTTCTCTAAAAGAAATTCTGGGAACACTGTTAAGATAGTACATTTTTTATTCCTTCTTTTTTTTTTTAACCTTGCCACAAGTCATGTGAGATCCTGGTTCCCCCACCAGGGATCAAACCAGTATTCCCGACATTGAAAGCATGAAGTCTCAACCACTGGACCACCAGGGAAGTCCCAGAGATAGTACATTTTAAACCTCACTTCATTTTTATACTAAAAGGATGTGTGTGCGTGTATGTATATATATATTCACCTAAATCAGTTAGCTTCTGTTGCTTGAGTCCAAAACAGACCAATACAGCTTCCCTAGATCTTCACTTTGACTAGATTTGCCCACAGGCACAGCTCACAATGGGAAAATTTGGTTCCTGCCAAACCTTTTCAGACCAGCCAGAGAGCTCAGCTACCAAAACCTGCTGTGATGCCCAATCACAGTGTAACTGAATGGTAACTTACAGTGTGGAATAAGGCTAGACCTGCTTTGAACTGTTGGATCTGATGGCCTCCACAGCCATTTCAAGATCCAGCTGGCAGGGGGAGTCCTCCTTGGCCTCCTGAAATCGGCCTCCTCAGCCCTTCTCTGTCCTTCTCAGCTACAGCAGGGGCCAGAGCGGCATCACTGAGGGGTGCCTCTTTGGCCCAGAGTGACACTGGGCTTGAGAAATAGGCACTTTACATATCCTGACAACTGTTTGCAAAAAGCCTGTTACATTCCAGTCCTTCCAGTCCATTGCCCTACCTCCCCAACCCTCAGAGTGGTGACCTGGGGCAGCAATGACTGCACTTTGCACATGGCCCCTAGTTTATAGGTATCTTTGAAGGCATCAGAGATTGGATACACTCTCCTTTGTCCAGGATATTGGTAAGGTCAAGGGCATTCTTTTCTAACCCTGCAATTAAAAGACAGCAAAATATCTTCTCCTGCTCCCAAAAATGTCCCTCAGGACTGACAGCTTCTCATGCCAGTCCCAATTCAGGGTGGTCTTCTTTTCCCTGCCTTGCCGCAAACAGCAACACCTCCTGTGTCCCGTCATAGAATGGTCAAAAGCCAGGAACGGACCCCGTTTACACTTGAGGAGACTGAGGTTTAGAGATTGTCCTGCCACCTCAAGTCTAAACACTACCTGGCTTCCAAGAATGTCTAATCAGTTCCCATTTTATCTTTCTAGTCACAGTCCTTCACAGTTAGTAGTCTTCAAAATTTTTGCCCCTCTATCCCTAAAAGAATATATAAGAACTAATGCAGCTCCTTGCACATTCTTAAGGTGGCATCTAATGTTTTTCATATTGGTTTCAAACACTTGCAGAGGATGGATGTAATTTCTACTAGTTTATAAACATTAACATTTTATTATGAAACTACTATGGCAGGCGTATGTACTTAGTTGTGTCTGACTCTTTGTCGCCCCTTGGACTGCAGTCTACCAGGTTCTTCTGTCCATGGAATTTTCAAGAATATTGGAGTGGGTTTCCATTTCCTACTCCAGGGGATCTTCCCAACCCAAGGATCAAACAAGTGTCTTTTGTGTCTCCTGCATTGGCAGGCAGGTTCTTTACCACTGTACCACCTGGTGTGCCCTTAAAACTACTATATTACCCTTTTAAATGTGTTAAATAAGACTCAAATCCCATAGTGAATAAACAGACAAACAAGGACCTACAGTATAACACAGGGAACTATATTCAATATCTTAACCTATAATGTGAAAGAATCTGAAATATATATGTCACTTTGCTGTACACCTGAAACTAACACTGTAAATTAACTGCACTTCAATTTCTTTAAATGGTCAAGACAGTAAAAAAAAAAAAAAAAAAAAAAAAAAACCATGAGCAAGCTCTTCTTCAGCAATCAAAAATTTTATTGTCTCCTCTTCTCCTTACACTTGTATTTCCATTCCACTTTCCCATTATGGGAAAGAAGCAAGTCTGAAAGGTTTTAGGCAAGTTATCTGACCTCTCTGAGCCTCAATTTCCCCATATGTTAAAAAAGAGAATAATAGTATCCATCTCTCAGGGTTGCCATGACAAATAACCTGAGAAATTTCCAGACACAGAATATATGCTCAATAAACACTTTCGGGCAATATCAATAGTGGTGCTTTCTCATGTGCCACTTAATCCTCAGAACAACCCTAAAAGGGAAGCCCTATTATTTTCCCTGTTTTATCACCATGGGAACTGAAGCACAGGGAAGTGAAGAAACTTGGCCAGTCACCTAGTTGGTAAGTGGCGGAGTGCACTTTCCTAGCCACTGCATTATACCGTATTCTTCCTGGGATCTGTAACTGGACTTAAGAAGAGAGAAAATGGTAGGAGAAATAGACAAGAAACCTGCTGCATAATTTATTCCAACAGCAGTTTTTATTCAGAAGTGTGCCTCCAAACTTGGTGGCAGTCTGGGGACAGGTAGTCCCTGGCTTGCTTGTTGACTCTCTTTCCCAGCCCAGGGCATAGGGCCCTTGGAGTTAAGGCACAGGGTCAAGTTCTCAAGGATCAACATCCCTGACAGCCTCAGTGGTCTGAGGCCTGGGGCTGGGGTGAAAAAAAAAGAACCAGGTTCCAATCCGGGCTGCTTCATGGTCCGAGGGCCTGGGCCCTGGGCACCAGGGCTGCCGCTCCTTCTTCTGCAGAGGCTGGTGTCACCCACAGGCCAGCTGTGGCCAGGTCCTGGTAGGTGTGAGATTGGGGGCAAGAGACTGGCAGAGGTTAGTTTTCCGGTGCCAGGTCCAGTTTATCTTCCTCAGAGGCGGAAGCTGAGCTGGAAGCGTCTTCCTCACCATTGAGGGACTTCTGCTGGTCACTGCTGCTGGGTGAAGGGGTCTTGTTGTCACGGGATCCCCAGCGAGTCAGGCGCTTTAGGGAGGAGTCGCGGCGGGCAAGTAGAGGGGCCTGAAAGCCTGTGAAGGAGCTGCTGGTGGTGGGACGTTTGTCTGGCAGAGAAAAGGCAGGTATGAGGAAGCAACAAGGTGCGCGCAAAGGGGAGAAGTTGAGGGGCTTTACTTCAGCCCTCGGGGAGAGGAGCACCCCCTGACCTGCTGTGCCCTGCTGGCTCTGCAGATGTGGGGGTCTCCCCTCCTCCCTCCCTTGTCCCTCTCCATTCCATGGAAAGCTCCAGGGTCTAACCCTTCTCACCTCCAGGTTTAATAGGATGCATGAGCCGGTTCATCTGGACATTCCAGTGTTTCACGTTGGTACTAGCCTGGCGCAACTTCTGCTGAGCAGCCTGTGGGGGCAGGACCAGTGGAGAATGGTCAGAGCCAACATCCAAGACAGCAAGTCTCAGCCTTTTCACGTTCACAGGCCCCTTAGGATCCGACAAAGGCTATTGATCATCTTCCCAGAAAAACTCATGTATGTTCATAAAGAGCTACGTGTATGAACAAAGTTGCCATCCAATTTCAGGGGACTCAAAGACCCTCAAATAGTCAAAAATAATCATAAGTATAGTTTCCACTTATCAAGCAGCTAAAATGTACTAATATCTTACTTAACTTCCAGAGAAGAAGCTAAGAAGCAAATTCAAAAGAGGTTAAGTGACTTGCCCAGGGACAAACATGGAGCTCCGAACCACTGTGTGGCACCACCTGTCCAGGACCTGATGCAGAAACCTCTGCTCCAGTGTCCATCTAGCCATTAGCAGCGGCTGCGGGCTGGGGAATCATAGAGGAATTTTCTCTTTTTATGATACTTATTTCTGTGTTTGAATTTTTTTACAATGACCATGTATGCCAACAAAGCAAAATCAAATAAGGAACACTAATAAAAATAAAACATCAAAAGTTTGTCTTTATAAAAAAATCTTCTATAAAAATGTGGGTTCCAAAGAGTGGAACCAAAGTGCAGGGATAGCAAAGTAGGGGCTGGAAGAGCAGGAGGAAAACAATTTTGCCCAGATGAGTAACAATGATAAAACCAGCAGTTAATGTTTCTTCAGTGCTTACTGAATATCAAGTAGCACGTGCTATCTTGTTTAATCTTCATAGCAATGCAATTACCAGTCCCTTTTCTCAGATGAGGGACTTGGAGCTCAGAGAGGTTAGGCCATTTGTCAGAGGCCACACAGTCAGGTGATGGTAGGGCCTGAGCGATAGAGCTCCAGGGAAGGTTCCAGAGCCTGTGCCGCGGCTCACCCCGCCACCTGCGACCTGTTCCACCCCAGGCCTCACCTCCACGTCCTCGTCGGCCCTCTGCCGGTTCTGCCGCACCTCCTCCAGCTGCTGCTGGGCCTGCTGCAGAGAGCGGCTCTGCAGGGCCATCTCCTGCTGCAGCTCCTGCTTCTCCTGCTGCGCCCGCTCAATGTAGCGCTCCTGTTCCTCCTTCAGCTGCAGCAGCTGCTTCAGCTTCTCCTCCTCCTCCTCTAGCAGTCTGCGGGGTGTCCACTGTGTCACCTCCAAGGCTGAGGCACCTCACAGGTGCTCGACAGGTGGGAGGGTGGGGGCGTCAGGGAGGGGCCACCTTCCTACCTGGTCTGAGCGAGGCGCACGGCCTCCTCGTCCTGCCGAGCTTTCACCTCCAGCTGCAGGGCCTCCTGGAGCCGCTGCTGCATCTCCTCCAGCTCCTTGATGCGCTGCTGCTGCCGGGCAGCCTCCTCCTTCTTCAGCTCCATCTCAGCCTGCATGGAGGCCCGGGCCTGAATAGGGGACAGGGAGCCAGGTTAGCAGGGGCCCGGCAGAGGAAGGCTGCCGGTATGCTGCCCTTTCCCCAGGGCTTTGTGAGGCCAGCCCAGCTAGTTATCTCTGGATGAGGGTCTGGGGAGTTCCTTCAGGTCAGATTTTCCTGATCTGATCCCCTTCTGAAAACCTGACTAAGTCTGATGAGGATCAGTGAACCACATGGGGGAAAGGGGCTCAAGTCATTCCCTTTTTAGCACCAGCCTTAATAGTTATTATTATACATTGTAATATAATGTTTCATAATTATAATTAGACTAGTGGTAGCAAGGGAATGACTATAATTATAATTGTGAGAGCAATTATAACTCAAAAGTATCTCCTTAGTTGATCCTCCTTTCCACAGCTCTATAAACCAAGTTCTATTGGCATCAACATGTCACAGGTAACTGAGGCACAGAAAGGCCAAGTAACTTACCTGAGATCACAGGATTCCTAAGAGGCAGAGTTGGTATGGAACCCACAGTGTCTCGACTCCAGATCTAGATCTCTTAAATCTTAAATCTAATTGCCTCTACACCTCTAGTCCGTCTCCAGGTTCATCCCGCCTTCCTCCCATCCTACCTTCTCCAGACTGGCCTCGTTATAAATTCAGATCAAGTCAGGTCCCACATAGTCCAGCCTCGGTCCAAATTCATCCCCAGACACAAGGTCTTTAGCAGCTCCTCTGTCAAGGTCCCGCCCGCCAGCCAGGTCTCCCAACCTGGCTTCACTCTACACCTATCTCTCCACTCCATCCTTCCCAATTCGTAGGCTCGGGCCCCGCCCCACACCATCTCTCCTCTCAAGCCATCCTTCTGCCAAGTCCCTTACCCTATAGGCCCTGTCCCCATCCCATACCTATCTCTGTCCCCCGCCAAAATCACTCAAGACAAGCCCCACCTCCACGCTCATCCCTCAGTGCGTGGCTCCGCCCCCAGCCCAGGCCCCGCCCCCCGGCGCTCAGCTCCTGGCGGGGGCCTCAACCCTCGGCCCACCTCCTCCGCCCGGGTGCAGCCATACCTGCTCTGCCTCGCGCAACTGGACCTCAAGCGCCTGCTGGAGCTCCCGGTGCTGGTTGCGGCGCCGCTCCTCCTCCTCCTGCATCAGGCGCTCCGCCTGCCGCTGCGCCTCTTGCAGCAGCTCCAGCTCCTGAAGCTTCCTCTCCTTCTCTTCCTGCAGCTGCTGCAGTCGCAGCATCTCCTCCTCCTTGGCAGCCCGGCGCCTCTCTCGCTGCTCCCGCTGCTCGCGCCGCTTCTGCTTCAGGTCCTTGTGCAGCGACGTCTTCCCCTCGGCCTGAAGCCGGATCGCCGTCTGGATGGCTGCGGAGGGAGCGGGAGGGGCTAGCCGAGGACAGGGGGGCCTCCGGGGGGCCCACCGCCAGAAAGGGGCCTTTGGAGTGGCTCCTATCCAGCCTCCGGCCTCCTGCTGGGCAAAGGGCTCTCACTCTCTTTTCACCGATGAGGCAACTGGGGCCCAGCCAGGTCCACGCCACCCCGCGAGCACTCACCAGCTGTCCACTCCTGGCGCTGGCGCGTGTCGGAGGCGCTCATCTCATAGGTGCGGGAGGCAGTCTTCACACAGAACATGCAACGCTTCCCCTCTCGGTCGGGCAGCACCTGGGAGAAGGCCCAGACAGGCTGGCTTCACTGGGGTCAAGGGCCACACCTGCCCCAGGGGGGCTCCAGCTCCAGCCCCTACCCCCTTGGCTGACCATCATCTCCTCCTGACACCCCTTCCACCCACTCTGCCAGGAGTCTGCAGGCGGGGTTTGGAGGTTAGTGTCCCCACAACTCTTATAGCCTTTGCGCATTGAAGATGGGACAGCTCTCCTATTACTATCTCTCTGTGGGGCCTACACACAGCGACAACTCAGTGTTTATCCAGATCAGGGCTCAACATCTCTCATGACAGGGCCCTCACTAATGAGACCTTTCATTTCCGCAGAAGCCTGCCTGCTGAGAAAGTTCTCCATTCATTCATTCCACAGATATTCTGTATTGTCTACAGGCCACTCATTGCTCTGGGCATATGGGATACTACTAAGATGTGCCTAACAGACCAAATCCCTGCCTTGCTTAAGCTTACATTCTAGTGGAAAATAATAGCTACCCACTGAGCTTCATGTGTTCTAGAGTCTGTATCAGGCATAGATTATTAGCTCCATCTTACACAGAAAGAAACTAAGTCTCTAAGAGGTCCAGGAACATGCCTGATTCACACTGCATGTTAGTGGTGGAGCTGGATTTCTGCCTAGATCTGTGCTCTTTGCACAATGATAGTTGTTTCCTTACATGACAAAGATGGACACAGCCTAGAATGGCTACAATAATGTTTTTCATGTAAAATAACAAGTGTTAGTGAGAAATTGGAGCTTTCATTTACTACTGGTGAGAATGTAAGATGGTGCGCCACCATGGAAAAGAGTTTGGCTGCTCCTCAAAAATTAAACATAGAATTACTGTGTGATTCAGCAATTCTACTCCTAGGTATGTGCCTTGAGAAGAGAAAATATATATCCACCCAGAAACTTGTACATGGATATTCATAACAGCATTATGCATAATACCAACATGATGGAAACCACCCAATATCCACCAATGAATGAAGAGATAAACCATATATAGTCCATCCATACAGTGAAATATTATTCAGCCATTAAAAGGAATGAAGTCCTGATTCATGCCAAAACATGCTTGAAAATGTTATACTAAGTGAAAGAAGCCAGACACAAAAGGACAAATGGTGTATGATTCCACTTATATGAGGCTCCTAGAATAGGCAAATTCCTAGAAATGGAAAGCAGAATAGAGGTTACCAGGGACTGGAGGGAAGGGAGAATGAGTTGTTGCTTAATGGGTACAGAGCTGCTATTTAGGATGATAAAAAGAAAAAGCTTTGGGGTGTCCCCACAACTCTTATAGCCTTTGGGATGGTTGAGATAATTGGGATGGTTGGGATAATTGGGATGGTTGGGATAATTGGGATGGTTACATGTGAATGTACTTAATACTACTGAATTGTAATACTTAAAATGATTAAAATAGCAAATTTCATGTTATATATATATGTGTGTATTTTACTATAGTTTTTAAAATTGTTTCCTTAAGCCTTTAAATAATGGAGAGAATAATAGGAGGAAAAGGGATAGGAAAGGAGAAAGAATAGGGAACTATAGAGTGGCCAGAGTGAAAGCATCAGTCACTCAGTCATGTCTGCCTCTTTGCAACCCACGGACTGTCGCCAACAGGGTCTTCTGTCCATGGGATTCTCTGGGGAAGAATACTGGAGTGAATTGCCATTTCCTTCTCCAGGGGATCTTCCCAACCAGGGATCAAACCTGGGTCTCCTGCAGGCAGCTTCTTTACTGTCTGAGCCACCAGGGAAGTCCTTATCTGGTCTGTTGCCAAAGGGAATGGAATTTGGGTGAAGGAGAAAGACCTTTAAAGAAGACTTTTAGAAAATTTTGCTGGATAGAGTGAGTCGTAAGTTATCGCCTCTGAAATCTTTAGCAAAGGCCACATCATTCACCAGTGACTTTAGTATTGGATTTGATTTGCAGTTTTGTTTTGTTTTTTTTTAAGTGCTGACATAAGCAATCTAAAACAACAACAACAACTGAACAGACATAATGAACCCTAAATAGAGTTACAGTTTCAGAGAAAAAAAACAGATTTGTTTGTCAGAGGGTAAGGGATGTAGAAAGAGGGAAGAAAAAGTTGAGGGGAGATTAAGTGGTACAAACTTCCAGTTGCAAAATGTGAGTCATGGGTATAAAATGAATAGTGTGGGGAATATAGTCAATAATTATGATTACATAGTTATCTTTGTATGGTGACCTATCATAAGTAGAACTATCGTGGAGATCAGTTTGAAATACATAGAAATATTGAATCATTATGCTGTATAACAGGAATTAACATAGTGTTTCAGGTCAATTATACTTCAAAAACAAACAAACATATCCATAGAAAGAGAGATCAGATTTGTGGTTACCGAGAGGTGGGAAGTGGGCTTGTTGAGGGGATAGGGGAGGAGGAATTGGATGAAGGCGGTCAAAAGGTACAAACTTCCAGATATAAAATAAGAAAGTTTACTAGGGATGTAACATGCAACATGGAAAATATAATTAACACTGCTGTAGATTATATTGAAATATGAGGCTTCCCTGGTGGCTCAGTCGTAAAGAATCTGCCTGCTAATGCAGGAGACTCAGGTTCTGTCCCTGGGTTGGGAAGATCCCCTGGAGAAGGAAGTGGCAATCCACTCCAGTATTCTTGCCTGGGAAATCCCATGGACAGAGGAGCCTGGTGGGCTACAGTCCATGGGGCCACAAAAGAGTCAGACGAAACTTGGCGACTGCGTGTATGCTAAGTCGCTTCAGTTGTGTCCCACTCTGTGTGACGCTATGGACTGTAGCCTGACAGTCTCCTCTGTCCATGGGGATTCTCAAGGCAAGAATACTAGAGTGGGTTGCCATGCCCTCCTCCAGAGGATCTTCCCAACCCAGAGACTGAACCTGCATCTCCTGTGGCTCCTGCATTGGGGGGTGAATTCTTTATGGATAAGTCACCAGGGAAGCTTAAACAACAACAAATGTTATACATAGAAGTTGTTGAGAGAGTAAATCCTAAGATTACTCATCACATAAAAATTTTTTTTTTCTATTTAATTTGGTACCTATATGAGGTGACAGATGGTCACTAACCTTACTGTGCTGATCAGTTTATGATATGTGTAAGTCAGATCACTATACTGTAGACCTTACACTTACACGGTGCTGTATGTCAATAATATCTCAATGAAACCGGAAGGAAAAAATAAAACGTGTTACTTTTCTAAAAGAAAAAAAAAGTGCTGACATGGCTGAGAACGGCCTTGAGGCATTCAGGTATACAGTTGACCCTTGAACAGCTCAGGGGTTAGGGGTACCAAACCTCTGCCTGGTCAAAAATCCACTTATAACTTTAAAGTCAGCCTGGTGGCTCAGGCTGTAAAGAATCCACCTGCAATGCAAGAGACCTGGGTTCGATTCTAGGGTTGGGAAAATCCCCTGGAGAAGGGAATGGCTACCCACTCCAGTAATCTTGCCTGGAGAATTCCAGGGACAGAGGAGAGTCTGGTGGGCTACAGTCCATGGGGTCGCAAAGAGTCAGACACAACTGAGTGACTTTCACTTTCAGTATCCCAGTTATTCCATTTGCAGATTCAACCAACTGAGGATGGTGCAGTACTGTTATGTATTTATGGAAAAAAAAAATCCATGTGTAAATAGACCTACCAAGTTCCAACCCATGTTGTTCAGGGGTCAGTTGTATTTGGGTTGCACTCACCTAAGCAGGAATCTTAGGTGGGGAAGTCACTGGGGCTTCCCGCCTTGCCCTCCTCCTGACCCCTTGCCCTCAGGCTACACCAGAGCCCCTCTGGGCCCTACTCCAGTACGTGCTCCACCCCTTCACCTGCCGCCCTCACCTCCACGCAGCACTGCGCATCCAGTGGGATCACACCCCTCTTCTCCTTGCACTCTTCACTTCCGAAATAGCAGAGGCAGCTGGGCTGCAGCTGGAACCAGCGTTCTGCCCAGTTCCTCCGCAGGTGCCCTCGCTTCCACAGGTAGCCCTGCCAGAGCCAGAGCAAAGTCAGAGGCATCCTCGGCCCCGACCCCACCCTCCTCGGGGTCCACCCCTGGTCCCCAGCCAGGCCTGACCTGCTTCAGGACGTCCTGGATGACCTCCTGGTAGACCTCATGGATGGCCATGCTGAGCGTGTCCCGCGCCATGCCTCGCAGACAGCGGCCTGAGTTGAAGAGCTCCAGGAACTGCCAGACGCTGAGCCCCCCGCTGCTCTGGGCTGCCTGGGCCTCCTGAGCCAGCAGCTCCTCCAGCTCCCCCAAGCCCAGCTCCAAGCTCATGCTGCTGAGCACCTTCTTCAGCAGGTATTCCACCTGGAGGGAAGGAGGGAAGGCTTGGTGGCCGCAGTAGGTGGTGTTTCTGGTGTCGACACCAGGGGTCGCTACCGTCAGGCTCCCAGAGCTAGGGCAGAAGTGACCACGGACAGGGGTTGGCAGGATGGAGGGGTGGGTGCGTGTCAGAGGACTAAATGACTAAACGCGGGTGGACTCCTGAGTAGAGATTTGAGAGGGGATCCTGGGGCCCCAGCTTCAATTCAGATATCCTCTCCCCAAGCTCCAGTCCTTCCTGCCTTGAATTAAGGGCATCGTGAGGTGGGAGCTGAGGACTGAGGGCCAGGCAGAGACAGCGAGTCATAGAAAACGTCAGTGGGGGACAAGGGCCCTCTCGTTCAATCTCCTCACTCTGCAGATGACAAAACTGAGGTTCAAGGGAGGGGGAAGTGACTTGTTTTGAATCGCACAGCAAGTTGGTAGCAGCCAGAGCTCAATTCAGATCGACACCCCATGAGTCCCTATTCCAAGCCCCGGGCCCCAGCCCTGGGGATCGTTCCCTTGTCAGAGGGCAAGGGGATGGGAGGTGGGAGCGAGCAGGGCAGGGACAGGAAGCCTGTTGCAGAGGAACAGGAAGTGGTGGTTGGGGTACATCCTGCTGCAGTTAGTTCACACTGCGTGTTGATCACAAAAGCGAGCAGCTTTCTGGCCTCGGAGAGGCCACCTCGCCCTTGCTGGCAGGGGTCTGACAAAGGTACCCGGCCAGCTGTCTGTGTCTGGGAAGACAGACACACTTCTTTCTGCTGCCCCAACAGCTTCTTGGAAAAACTCTCTGCAGGACTTTCACTCTGGGGGCTACTGGGTCTTGGCTGGGAGTGGGGTGGGGGCACCCCCACTCTTCCCACAGACAGAAGCAAGGGCACGAACCTGAGTGCAGTTAGACAGGCCAAGACCTCTCGTAAATACAGCGGACCACCACCCCCCGCCCCCGCCCCATTGTGCCCTACTCAAAAGACCTAGATTCGCCCTGGGATCTTTACCAACACCAGAGGGCAGAAAGGGTCAGGAGAAGGCTGAGTGGACAGGGGAGTGGGGTAGTGGAGGGAGGGGGCAGGCTGGCTGCCAAAGGGGTCACCTGCCCCAGCTTCACTCATGAATTGAGAAGGTAGAAGCTGGGTTCTAGGCTGATGTTCCCAGGATGCCCTCTCTCTGGGGTCTGAGCTGAGTCCGTCCTGGCTCCCCTCTATATTGTAGGAGACAAGAAGAGAAAATCTGGAACCAGGACCAGACTTGGCCGCCCACTTGGGAGTGACTGGAGAGATCTCCCTGGAAGGTCTCTATTCCCCTAAAATAGCACCCTTCTCAGTTTGCCACAGTGCCTGAAATCCTGCCATTTGATTTTAAATGTTTTCGTTTCAAAACGCTCAGTAATGTATCAGGCATTCACACCTCTGTGTAAACAGTTTGCAGAATCATTTTCCTACTGTGAGAGCGAGGAGAGCCTTGAAGGAGGTGTAGTTTTGGACCTCCTGGGAGAAGGCATCATTGCTCTGACATGGGCAGTTCTAAGTGTCTGGAGATGAGCGGGTATGACAGGTGGAGAGATAAAGAAGACAGAGGATGTGGGGAAGTAGAGAGACAATTTGGCCTCCTTCATGGTTTTGTTGAAGCCTGACCCTAAGTGATAAAGTCCCTGGGGCTCACCTCATCAGGAACCATGATCAGAGGGTACTTGTCCTCAGACAGGAAGTTGAAGAGGCACCAGAGTCGGAAGGCATCCTGATTGGAGAGCATGCTGTTCCCGTTGCTATCCACCTGGTAGTTCTTCTTCGCCGTCAGGGTCCAGCACAGCTCGTCAAAGTGCTCCTTAACAAAAGCCCCCTCTTCCACCTGCCACCAGGCCTGCAAGTCAGCTGTGAAGGCTGCCTCGGCCCAGCTCCACCACCCAACTAGGCTCCAGCTGGCTTCTCAGCGTCATCTGTTTCCCTGCTCCCCACCCTGCCATGCTGGGACTCTCAACTGAGTAATCCCTGAGCAATCCCTGAGCTGATGATCAGGGAGCTGTCTGGCCAACCAGCCTGACCCCCAAATCCCCAGCCCTGCCACATGCATCACTTCCCCGCATCCACATCCACCCAAGTTCCTGATCCATAGAGGAGCTCAGTCCCTCAGGCCGGGGAGAAAGAAGGGGAAGCTCAGGAGGAAATGAACAGTCGAGAAGAACTTGAGAAGACAGTGACCGCTAGGAGGATGGAGGGGACAGACTTAGCAGAGAGCTGGAAAGCGCTTGTAAAATGACAGCTGGAAGCTAGGCAGGGAGGGGTAAAGATCGTGGGGAAGGTGGAGGCTAGGATAGAGAGGAGGGAGCTGGAGTGAGTTTAAAGGGGGGCAAAAAGGGGCAAGTGACGGGGATGTAAGGGTGGAGATGGGGGCATGGGTGGACAGAGGGGACAGAGATGGGGTTCATGGAGGGAGGAGTTGGGGTGGCAAGGAATTAGGGTGCTGGCCAGGTTGGGAAGTGGAGAGAGGTGAAAGGGGCCCTCACCTTGTCCAGGATGTACTTGTTGAGGTAGGGCATGTATCCCTGGCTGGACACGGGACCATCGTCATCATCTCGGAAGTGCTCCTCCAGGGCCACGGGGTCATGAGGGATGTGCAAGACGGTGTACAGGTTGTGGGACAGCACCTGAGACAGAGGGGAGCTTACCTTCCTGAGCCCTGGCCGAGCTGGGCCACAGGGCTGCTCCCACCGCCCCTGTCGTCCTCACCCCCATCCTGGCTAAGCCTTCTACACACATTATTTAGCTCAATCATAACTAAAACTTCTCTCTCCCCCTCTCTCTCTTTGTATATATATATACATACATATGCATATATACACATATACACACACAATGAATAAAAAGTCCGTCTAGTCAAAGCTATGGTTTTTCCAGTAGTCACGTATGTATGAGAGAGTGGGACTATAAAGAAAGCTGAGCACCGGAGAATTGATGCTTTTGACCTGAAGTGCTGGAGAAGACTCTTGAGAGTCCCTTGGACTGCAAGGAGATCCAACCAGTCCATCCTAAAGGAAATCAGTCCTGAATATTCATTGGAAGGACTGATGCTGAAACTGAAACTCCATTCTTTGGCCATCTGATGCAAAGAACTGACTCACTGGAAAAGACCCAGATGCTGGGAAAGATTGAAGGCAGGTGGAGAAGGGGACAGAGGATGAGATGGTTGGATGGCATCACCTACTCAATGGACATGAGTTTGAGTAGGCTCCAGGAGTTGGTGATGGACAGAGAGGCCTGGCATGCTGCAGTCCATGGGGTCGCAAAGAGTCAGACACGACTGAGTGACTGAACTGAACTGAACACTTACAATGGAATGTAATTCAGTCATGAAAAACTGAATGAAATCTTGCCATTTGCAACAACATGGATGGACCTTGAGGGCATTATGCCAAGTGAAATAATCGGACAGAGAAAGACAAGTACAGTATGATCTCATTTATATGTGGAATTTTTAAAAAGGGAAAAGAAGAGATTCACAGATACAGAGAGCAGATTGGTGGTTGCAAGAGGTATGCAGTGGTGAGTGAAACGGTTGAAGGTGCTTAAAAGGCACGAACTTCCAGTTTTTAAATACGTCATGGGAACATAATATATAGCATGGTAACTATAATGAGTAATACTGTATGCCATCTGAAAGTAGCTAAGAGAGTAGGTCTTAAAAATTCTCATTGCAAGAAAAACAATTTTTTTAAACCGTGCATGGCAATGAATGTTAACTAGGCTTCTCATGATCATTTCACAACATAGACAAATAAAGAATCATTACATTGTACACCTGAAATTAAAATGTCAATTATACCTCAATAAAAAACAAAAAAGTAAAAACATATGCACTTGCTATGCAATAAGAACTGTGCTCAGTACTTTGCATATATTTCCCTTAACACCCAGAACAACTGTTAACATCTTCATTTGACAGATGAAAAAGACCCCTAAACTCTGAGATATTAAGTAATTCACGCAAAGGCACAGAGCTGGCAGGGCTGGGATTCAAACCCAGGCAGCCATGCCCTTTGGCACTCATTAGGCAGGTGTGTTCCCTTCCTGCAGACGGGAACACAGAGGTTCAAGGGACTCAGTTACTTGCGCAAGCACTCAGTGAACAAGAGCCTGAGATTCCAGTTCAGCTCAGCAGATCCCAGGGCTCAGGGGCAGAAACCTGACATCTACCGTCAGAGACTCGGGGTCAGGCTGAATTGCACCTGGAGTCCAGTGAGCCTGCTCCAGGAAAGGCGTGTTCAGTTCCAACAACTGCCCTTCTAAAGATGGAAGGGAGCTGGAGAGGGAGCCAGGAAGGGGCACAAGAAATGGTCCAGGGGGTGTGGATGACAAGGCTAAAAGGGATGACGGCGGGGTAAATGGGTAGGTTAACAAATCCATCATATTAGCAAAGAGGTTGAAGCTTCAACAAGGAGATCAGGAAAAAAAATAAAACTGTCTTGGTGTAATTCTGTGATAGCACTTATCACAGAAAGTGTGAATGAGGAAAAACTGTCACCTATTCTGTGCCAGCCACTGTATGAGGTGCTTTCTATACCCCAGATCTAATCTCGGTGACCACGATATCCAGACATTAGTGTCCCTGTCTTCCAGATGAAGATGCTCAGGCTTGGAGACGTTAAGAATAAGTGGCAGAGGGACTTCCCTGGGGGTCCAGTGGCTAAGACTAAGACTTCACAGTTCCAGCCTGGGTTCAATCCCTGGTTGGGGAACTAGATCCCACACGCCACAACCAAAATTCAAGATCTCTCCAACCCCATGCCACAACTAGGACTTGGCATGGCCAAATGAAAAATATTTTTAAAAAGTAGGTGGCAGAGCTAAGGTTGGAAACAGGTGTTCCTGACTCTGAAGGCAGCTTCCTTATTAAAATATTGACCTCACCTTCATCCCCCAACTATACAGTAAACTCTGGAGACAACACCTTGTCTTCTTATGCACACCCAAGGTAGTCGATAAATGCTGTATTGAAGGGCTGCTTCACCACCAGCAGTTCAGCTTGGAGGCAGCTCCTCTAAGGCAGGAGCTGGCAACACCTCCCAGCTGGCGTGCCTACTGTCTTGGTTTCCTTGTTCTCTTTTGTGAGAGGAGAGGGACAAGGGTTTGAGACTTCTCTGCAATGTTTTCCTGAGCCTCAGGTTCAACTCAGCAAAGTAGGAAGTTGGGGGGCCCAGTGAGGGGATCAGTATTTCTCTTTTCCCTCACTTCCCCCGCCTGAGCAATTATCTGTGGCCCCCACCCCAACTCTCATTCCCATCATCTTCAAATTATCTCATGTGCCATCTATAGCTTTGCTTTTCTCTTATTCTAAAGGACATCTGGAGTTTCTTCCTGATGAACTCCGCCCTTTTTCCTTATTTTGGTAATGCAGCCTTGACTTTCCTTTGAGAAATACCTCTCCTCCATTTTCAGGGTCTGTGGTATTAGCCGTTTGCACCCCTACCCCATCTGGCTGCATGGCTGGGCACTTTTGAGTCACGGTGTTTGATTTGAGAATGCACATGACCAATTCTAGGCCACTGAGAAGCAGTCCTGGGATTTTTGCTTCCTCTAGTGGAGAAGAGGTATATTCTTTCCATGGGTAAACCTGGAAAGAGTTAAGGTGCTAGAAGACAGACGCAGCTAACATCTTTCCCACCCTGAATATTCATTGGGAGGACTGACGCTGAAGCTGAAGCCCCAAAACTTTGGACATCTGATACGTAGAGCCGACTCACTGGAAAACACCCTGATGCTGGTAAAGATTGAAGGCATGAGGAGAAGGGGGTGGCAGAGAATGAAGTGGTTGGATGGCATCACTGACTCAATGGACAAGAGTTTGAGCAAACTCCGGGATAGTGAAGGACAGGGAAGCCTGGCATGCTGCAGTCCATGGGGCGGCAAAGAATCGGACACCACTGAGCGACTGGACGACAACAACAAGGACAGAGAATACTATCAAGCTATCAAGCCAATAAAGAGAGTCGTCATCTGAGGACCTAGATCCAGCCAAGCCTGAAGCCAATACTATGCTAGGAGTTTCGTTTATGTGAGCCAAGATATAACATCTCCCTTAAGCTATTTTGAGTTTGGTTTCTACCACCTATAATCAGAGAAGACATGATTAACACATCTATGGTCATAGGATACTAATCCACACTCCAAGAGGTGCTGCTGCTAAATGCTTGCACTTAAAATCCAGAGTGACCAACACAAGAGAAATACCCACTTCTGAAGAGACAGGTGTTATTCTAAGTTTCACACACTTCTACCTGCTGTCTCCTGGCCTCTTTTCAAATTACCCATGTCCTTATGTTTCTTCGAGTTTCCTAGAGCACCTCTTTGAGGAAGCTTCCTGCATAGCCCAGCCAAATGCTACACTCCAGTGAAGGGGGGAACATGGAAGGCCAGGGACCTTCACTTTCTAGTTGTGAGGCCTTGAAGAAACTTCTTCACTCCCTGAGCCTCAGTTTCATTGTCAGTAAAATGGGATAACACCCACCATGCAGAGGGCCTGTGAGGGCAGAGTAAGATGATATATAGATAGAGAGCCAGAGCAAATATAAGTTCTCTCCTTGTATAGTAAGTGTGATTTTTTTTTAACCTAACAAATTAACAAAGATGCAAAGGACTGATACTATCAAGCATTGAGGAGATTGTGGAGAAATGGGGATTCAAATGCCCTACTGTCAAGGTGTGAATCAGTAGTCTTTCTGGAGGGCAAGACTCTATTAGATGTAAAATTGGGCATGACCCCAGCATTTTTAATCATCCAACCTACAGATGCTCAAGGGAACAGAGCTAACTGTACAAGAATGCCCACTGAACCATTGTTTAGACTATAAGGCATTGGGAAATGCCTGGCAGTTCAGTGACTGGGGCTCCGACTTTCCTGTGAGTGGTGCACAGGTTTGATTCCTCATCAGAGAACTAAGATCTTACATGCCCTGGCACAATCTGCCACCCCCCCCCCCCAAAAAAAAAAAGAATATATAAGGCATTGGAGACAGCCTGAGCCTCCTTCGAGAGAGGACAGGTATACCACACCATGGACCTGTGTGTGGTTGAAAACTTTTACTTCTACCACATGTATGCTTTCGGGCAAGTGATTTTTAACTTCCCCAAGATTTTAGTCTCCTCTTTGAGGAAAATAAGGGGGCCTGCTCCACGGGCTGTTTTAGAACAAAGTGCTCAGCACAGCACCTCGCACACAGTGCAATAAAAGGTATTGCTTAATAAAGGTTGTGAGCTATTTTTATTATTATGTTTGTGTGAACAGACATGGAAAGATATGTATACTATACTGGCAGGTGGAAAAAAGTACGCTCTAGAATGAAATATCTCTAAAACAATATGCGTGCAAATATTAGGTTGAACCATTTTAAACTGCTATTTGAGTAGGCCAAAACAATCAAATGTCAGCAATTTCATATGGTTCAATCTAACGTGTTTATTTGTACATAGAAAAAAATCTAGAAGACTCAGCAACTGTTAACAACCATCACCCTACCACCCTCCCCAGGGAGGGGAGGGACTTTCACCTTCTTTAACACTATTTTTGTCTTTGAATTTTTTTTTTAACCAGTAAAACATATTTTACTTTTATAACAAATTTCAACCTCTTTAAAAAGCACAATTTTCTGTGCCGGGAGCATATATTGTTTTTATTACAAAAAAATTTAAGCTCTAGTGATAAAAAACAAAGGGTGCCATTAACCACTGTTATTAATGTACCCTGCTATTAAGTTGCTTTGTAATAATGTTCTTTTGCTCTTTCTTGTTTGTGTGAGCTTTTCTGGCTGTTCTACCTTCCTTGAGGGCAGCAAGGACTCTCATCTTAACCTTGACTCCAGAGCTCAGCAGTGCATCCCCTACATGCTCAAGGTTTTTGATTAAACTCCCCTGAAGTCTAACGTAAGTGCTGCAGTGGTTTTCCAAGGTTCTCAGGGTGAAATCTTGGAGTCCTTCCAGAGATTTCACTTTATACCTTCTGTGACCTCATCCCTCTTGCTCCCTTCTGTCCAGCCACTCTGACCCCTTAGACGTTCCCCGGACACGCCAGGCACGCCCTTGTCTCAGGGCCCTGGCACTTGCTATTCCTTTAGCCTGAAACATTCTTTGTCCCAGCCAAGACACGGCTCACCCCCTCTCCACCTTCTTGGGGGCTGCGGGCTTCTCTGACCACCTTATTTAAATCTGAAATCCCACCCCCTCTACTCCCCACACTCCCTATCCTCACTTCTGCTCTATTTTTCCTCCGTGTCACCTATCATGAGTTCTGACTTACTGTGTTTACTCATCTGCCTTCTCTGACTAGAATGGTCAACCCACGGGTGCGGGTTTTTGTCTTTTTTATTTTATTCACTGCTGTACCGCTGGGTCTGGCATAACAGGATACTCAATAAATACCTACTGAATGAACTTCAGCGCTTCAAGAGAAGAAATGGGAAAAACACAAAAGTCAGATGGAAGTGGACTGAATCTACACTAACCTCGCTGGGCTTTAGTTTCCACACCTCTAAAAATGGAGTTCAAGGAGACTTTGCAGGCCTCCTCTCCCGCCCAGGACAGGAGCTGCCCCCCGGCAGCACACAGCTGTCTGAACCGTTCGTCTCCTGGATTCGCTGGCCCACGCTGTCCTCTAAGAACTCTGTCGCTTGTACCTTATGCCAGTGGAATTTGAGGAGCCCCGGGCAGAGGCTCTGACCCTTGTGAGCTCTCAGGACAAAGAGGAATCAAAGGCTCCAGACACTGAGGGTTCAGGGCCTCTCCCTGGAGAAACCAGCTGACCTCAGATTGCCAGGCTTCCTGTGCCCGGCGCGGGGTGGCGGGGAGGGGAGGGAAGGGGCTGGGGGCGGGCAGAGGGCGTGGCCAGAGAAGCGTCCTGCAGGAAAGGAAACGGCGGCGGCGGGAGCGTGCGCAGCAGTCACCTGCCGATTTCAATCACTCCTTAGCCCTGGAGGAGGGGACGTTCCTTATCCTGCTTTTACAGAGGAGGAAACCGATGCTCAGAGAGGTGAACTGTCTTCTTTAGAGTCAAGGTCTGACCCTAAAGCCCTACACTAGGTCTCTATGCTACATGGGCTCAGATTAAGCATCAGAATCACCTGGGGAGCTGGTTGAAACTGAAATCTGCCAGGGCCCGCCCAGACCTACCGACTCAGAGTTTCCAGGGGTGGGGTCCAGGTGTCTGAAGTTTTCACAAGTTGCCATTTGGGCTCCCCCAGAGAGGGCTCTTTTTCTCCCCCACCCACCTAGGCAGCCCCTGACCTCTGGGTTGGCAGCCATTGACCTTTGAGAGGCATCACTTATTCACTGTTTCCTCTGTAGGCTGTGGGGGAGTGGTTCTCCCCTGGGAGCATGTGGGGTATGTGTGTGTGGGGGGCGGTGGTTCTCCCCTGGGGGCATGTGGGGTGTGTTTGGGGGGCAGTGGTTCTCCCCTGGGGGCGTGTGTGTGTGTGTGTGTGTGTATATGTGTTGTGTGCAGCTCAGTCATGTCCGGCTCTTTGTCACCCCATGGACTGTAGCCCACCAGGCTTCTCTGTCTATAGGATTTTCCAGGCAAGAATACTTAGAGTGGGTTGCCATTTCCTTCTCCAGGGGATCTTCCCAACCCAGGGATCGAACTTGCGTCTCTTGAGTCTCCTGCATTGGCAGGCGGGTTCTTTACCACTGGTGCTACCTGGGAAGTTCCCTAAAAACTTAAGTGCAGCGATACAATGGGTGCCAGGCCCATGATCCTGTAGTTCTTAGACTTCAGGAGTAGATGAAGATACAGAGCATCTGGGCATCCTTAAAAGTACCGATCACTAACTGCAAAGAGAATGACTAATTTCCCTCTTTTATATGGCCTGTAGTCTTTAAATGTATCCAGGTGCTGAGTGATTCTTTTAAAATGTATAGATTCTTTTTAAGAGTCACTGAATATATTTTTCTCAACCAGTGGGTACTAAAGCAAAACTACTATCATGAGGGAGGAGCACCAGGAATTTTAAAAGGGGAGACTCTCTGGATTGGCTGTGTGCCTGTTGAGAGCAAGAAGGGGCTGGAGGGATTGGGTATAGGCATCAAAGGAAAGATGGAGGCTCAGAGAAGGAAGCAGAGAGGAGAGGCTGTGTCAGGATCAATTTCACCTACTTGATATATACTTTGTTAAAATTTACTTTCCTAGGCTGGTTGGAGAGCTTGTGATCCCCAGTTCAGCCCTTGGGCTTTATAGCTCAGAGCTGGGCAGTGACTTGCCTAAGGTCATCCTGCTGGGGAACAATATAGGTATTGGCCTGTATGGCTCTGAGTCAAGGGCTCTGTATCACTGAATCATCCTTCCCTCCTTCACACTCTAGACTGAGAAGACCACGACCACAGCAGGCAGAGGTCCGGGCAAAGCTGAAGACCTGTCATCAGATTCCTGAACTGGAGTTGTTATTAACTTCCCTTCACCTAGAGGAGGACATCCCTGGTGGGCTCAGCAGTAGAGAATCTTGCCTGCAATGCAGGATACCTGGGTTTGATCCCTGGGTCAGGAAGGTCCCCTGGAGAAGGCAATGGCAACCCACTCCAGTAATATTGCCTTTAGAATCCCGTGGACAGAGGAGCCTGGCAGGCTGTAGTTCCTAGGGTCGCACTGAGTTGGACACGTCTAAAGCAGCAGCAGCACCTAGGGAAAGGCTGTTGTCCCTCTCCAGAGGAGGTAGAGCCCAAAACTCAGAGGCTGTCAGTGGGCACGACTCCCTCCCTGGGCCCCAGGACTGCCCTGAGTGCCAACTAGAGGCTCAGGATTCTGGGACCCCAGAGACTCAAGGAGGAAAGGCCCCAGTTCACCCTCCCTGCCTTGCCTCTGCTCCTGCTGGTCAAGGGGAAGTGGTAGGCCTCCTAAGATCCTCATTGACACACGCCGCTCTAACCATACACCTAGTCTCAGACCCCTCAGAGAAGACAATCCTGACTCCTTGGGGGTACTTCTCAGAGGATTTGCTGTTCTTCCTCCTCCTCCTGGCCCCATCTGGGCTCTGCCCAGGACGGCTGGTGGCAGCCTTTCTGCCAACATGTTGGAGAGAAGTGGGTGACTGTCCCAGCTTGCTCTGGGCTTGTGCAGGTCCCCCGGCCTCTTCCCAAAAGAGGATGCCAAGGCCAGGGACAGTTTTGATGAGCACAGCCTGACCCCAAGGTCTTTTCCCTTCTTACCCAGTCTTTCCGGGGAGGGAGTGTGCCCTGCTCATCTCTATCTCTCATCTGCTTCTTCCTCTGCCTTCTGACCACTTCTCTATTGCTCTTCTGCCTTTCCGGCATCCCCACCCCCAGAACTATCACTACTTCCTCCCATCCCAGGCTCTAGTATCATGGGCTGGTGGGAGAACTGCCTTCCTCATCTTTCTCTCCTATGACAGGGGCCCTGCGGTTGCTGGTCCACCTGCTGCCTGGCCTGAGACTCCCACTGCTACTTGAGTTCCCAGAATAGACACGTTTTCTGTTGATGGGTTGAAATCTACCACTAATCCTGTGTGACCGCAGAAGCTGCTGGCAGTGGGCTCATTGTGAGCTGTGATGTGGTACAAAGACAGTGGATGGATGGTTCGACTATGCATCCTCCCCATGCAGTCTTCCTTGTAAATACTCAATGGGTGGGGGTGGGGGAACAGGCATCTGCCCAGGTAGAGGCCAAGACAGATGCTCCAACTAAGAGGCTTACTGGCTGGTGGGCTCAGGAAATCTAAATGCAGTACCTTCCATTTGTGAGGGAAAGAGAGACCCTGGAGGTGTCACAGGGACCACAGCTAACGGAGTGGTGGAAAATGGAGACAACAAACTATGGAGGCTGGGATTGTTCCTGGAAGATATTAAAGGGGCAACATGGGAGGCGGATATAGGACATGGAGTTTCTGCAAGGATGGGTTTTGGATGATCTGCTTTTCCTCTGTCTGCCCTGCAGAGCTCACTAGACTACATAACCTGCAATAAGAGGATTTAAGTAGAATGTGAGGAAGAATCTGCCTCTTGGGAGATTCTCTCAGATGATCAAAGGTGGTTGTGGACTCTCCTTCCTGGGAGAGCCAAGAATCATTTACTAGATGCTGACAAGTCTGGCTAAGGGGCCGATTATGGGATAGGACCAGTTTGGGATATCCAAGTTCATCATGTCCAAGTTCAGCAAAGTAGAGGGAGGGGAAACAATGCCTATCCTGTCCCATTCATTTCTCAGGTTTCCAGGCACCTGCTCAGTCATTTAGAATGGAGGTTTCCTTGAGACTATACTCCTCCTTTGCCGGGGGAGGGGAGGGCGGCAGGAGAAGATACAAGAGTCTGTGGCCTAGCCTCATGCCAGGCGCATACCTGGTGCTCAGTAATATTTGTCGAGTGAATGAATGAGCCCCTAAGGCAGACCCCAGAGGGCTGAGGCTTCCCTCATCCTGTCCCCGTGTCCCCCGGCTCCAGTGGCCTGGGGCCTTGCTTCTTGCCCACTGACGAGGGTGAAGGCAGCACTAACCCAGGAGTGCAGGACAGAAGCTTTTTGGTCTCCCAGGAATTATCTAGGACCAAGCAATGAACTTCAGGGCAATCACTGATGGGGCTCTTCCTGGACTCAGATTCTACCCCTTCCCTGCTAGAAGTCTCAAGGCCTAAGGTAAGTTTCCCAACCTGGTGGGCATGAGGGGGTTGGTGAATGGCAGTATGTTGGGGTCTTCAGTCCTTGCCCCTTCCCAGTTCTGTCCCGCCTAGGAGGCAGGGTACAGAGTAGATGCTCTCCTGCCAAGGGCGACTGAGCCCTTGGGGCCACGAGAGGTTCTTAAACCCTCTCTCTCAGCTCCGGGAGGAAGTGACTGACAAGTACTAGCCAACTGTCTCTTCAAAGCCAGGAGGAAGCAGCAGGAGGGAGTAAGGTGCATGCCCAAGCTTGACTCCGGGGAGACGTGTGCTCATCACATGGAATCTGGGATGTAGCTTGGCTCATGGCCCTCAGAACCCCATGATGCCGCCTCTGCTCTCCTGAGAATTTGGGTCGGGGCTCTGGACCATGGCCCTGCACACACCTCACTGGGGCCTCTGGATGGTGGGCAGCAGCCTCTACCGGGCCACGTCACCCCAGTTACCCAGCACCGGCCCCCCACCCTTCCGGGGCCCCTGGCTAGCTGCGGTGCCCCTGGAGGAGCACAGGGTTCATGCCTAGCTCCCAGGAAGCAGGGGCTGCTGAGGCGCATCTGCCAGCCTCCCCTGTGCCCCAGGTGCCCCTCACCTTGAGCTGGGACTTGGAGACCTTGCCGCTCTTCTCCACGTCCAGCGCGGTGAACGCGTACCAGATGGACTTAAGCAGCTCCTTGCGCAGGGCCATGGCTGAGGCGCCCGCCCGGCCCAGGGGCGGCTCTGACACCAAGATCCGGTTTCAGGAAATGCAAACGGCAGCAGAGACCGCAGCAGGGCCCGCGGCACGGACCAAGAGCTCCACCTGCCTGCTCTCGTGGGCTCCCGCGCTGGCAGGACCCAGCCTGTTGCTCAGCGGCCCCGCTCCCTGCTTGGGACTGGGGACCAAGCCCTGGGAAGCTATGGCCCCAGCTCTGTTCAACCTAGTTCCCTGGGCCTGAGGCCCTTTGGGAGCCTCCTCAGCCCCCGAGCCTCCTGGGCCCCCAGAGGCAGCTTGCTGAAGGAAAAGCGAGCCCGTCCTGACTTTGGAGTCAGACAGCAAGGGGCAGGTCCTGTACCGATCCCACACTTACCAGGTGGGAGGCTCTGGATGAACAACGTAACCTCTTCACGCAGCTTCTCATTGGTAAAGCAGGAGAAATGCTCACCTCATAGACTGTAAAAAGGTCTGAGGATGGGTGTAAAGCTGGGTTAGGCTCTGGGTAAAGCATTTCTTTTAAGGCCGTCTAACACTACTGTGGTGGCGGGGCCCTTCCCACCACCACCAATACGAACTTGGAGGAGGAACTGGGCCAGGGTGCCTCTCTAGGTCGGGAGGACTTGGCATGTGATTGGCCGCTTCCTTATCCCCTGGCCTTGGCTCTTAACAAGGCACCCAGAGGACTGCCCCCTCTGAGGCCCAGTGGCTCTGACCCAGAGACTCTGAAGCTCATGGGATGAGCCCCGTGGTGGGGCCCAGCTTCCAGGGCGCTGGGAGCAGGAGGGTGGGGACCCAGGACCCTCCACATCAGTGCTTCTGTTTCTTTAGACTCAGTACCTGTGAGGGCTGGTGCATACTCCTGCCACCAACAGTGGCCTTGGATGTTGAAGGTAACTGAAGCACCCCTACTCGGGGGCATACCCCAGCACCTGTCCTTCCAAGGAGCAAGTGCAAAGGAGAGTTTGCTAGGCATCTCCTAGGATGCCTGTGTTGGAGAGGGGGGCACATCCGTGACAGTGGAGGAGAGGAAAAGAGACACCTCCACCTGCAATGCCTGTGATGCTCCCAAGCAGGAGGGGTCAAAGCCACGCGTTCTCTCCATCACCTGCCTTTCCTGCATTCCACTGTTCCCGCCAGGGCTGGTCTGGTCCTACCGCATACTTTTCAGGAGACTCCAGCTGTGTCTTCGGACTCCCACAGCATGGTCCCAGACACCTAGGTGGGTACCCCCAGAGCTGGGTATCGAAGCTGGCACTTCAGCACCAGGGCAGCAGAGCCATCAGAGATTTTGGGTGCCTTGGCAAGGGTACCCCCAGTCGGTGGGGCTTTGCTCACTTGGAGCAGTGGACTGTGTGCTATGTGTAGAGAAGTGGTTGGGTCTGGAGGGGCTGTGATGACGTATCACAAGGCAAAGTAGAAAAAAACAGAGTTCCTCCACCCTACTCATCTTGAGGCTTGAGATCCAACCAGAGCCTGGAAGCAGTGGTCACACTGGCCTTGTTTGGCTGCCTGGAGCCCACCTGCTCAGCTGCAGGCAGGAAGCCACCGGCCACTCCCTGGGGCTTCTCACATTAGGGCTTCCTTCCCCGGCACTCCTGGGAGGGCAGGCCCTACAGTCCGACACTGAGGCTGCGTGAGGTCTGTGCCCTTGGCACCAGGGCCCAAAGCTGAAAGGAGGGAGGAAAGACCCAGGTGGAAACTTGGAACTTTTATTAAATACTCATTCACCCATTTGCCACCACCATCCAGAGCAGGAAAAAAAATTATCAAAATGGAATTAAAAAAAATAAAACAAATTACACCCAATCCCCAGTATGTACAAGGTCATTCCTGGCCTCTCTGCCACAGCTGCAGAGAGGCTGGGGAGCAGCCAGGGTGGGCATGGGGCTGGGCACCTATCTCCAGCCATGGGCCCCTGAGCAACTCTGACGGTGGTGGCAGAAAGTCCCTGCTGCCAAGGGGCCAGACACCTCGACTGGCCTCCGGGGAGGTGTTTATTGCTGGGAGGGGCAGGGCTGGGCCCGCTCTGCCCCTACTGGGCGCAAGAGCTGTCTGACTGCTCCCAGAGTGGGCAATGACCAGTTGGAAGTAGAGGACCAGTCCCAAGAGCAGCCCCAATCGCCACCTGAGAAGGGGGATGGACCGAGGGCAGGATGGTTGTTTTCCAGAGAGGAGAGAGGGTGCTCAGCTGATTCTGGGGGGAGGACACCCCAGTGTAGCCTGCAGATCAAGCTCGTCCTCCTTAGCTCCTGAGGATGATGCACTCCCTGACTCCAGCTGCCTGGCCCTCCTTGGGGGCAGGGCTCCTGTGCCCTTCAAGCCGTTTTCTTGCTGCCTTCTTGCCCCAGAGACCTTTGTGGCCACCTGCACGTCAGCCACAGCCTGGGCCCTTGGAGGCAAGGATGCCTGTGCAGCCCGGCGCCTCCTTCAGTGTGGTGTGGGACGCAGCCCTCGGGCTCAGCAGCCGCTCTCTGACTCTGCGGTCTCCAGGGTCGCCGCCCCCTGCTGCATGGCAGCAGTGGCCACGCTGATAGCCTCCTCTAAGGTCTGCTGCGCCTCCAGCTATGGAGAAGGAAGGAGAGAGTGAGACTCTCCCTCCCAGGGCCCAGTGGTAGGGTATGTGGTCTACTTTCTTGAATGTCCTCCGCCCACCCAGTGTCACACACACCTGAGCACTCGGTAGGGCCCCAGGAAACAGGAAGTTCACTGATAGAACCCTATTAGGCTAGGCATGGTGAGGAGCCATGGAACGGTCCAGGGTCAGACAGAGCAGCTTGCTGATGGAAGGGGAATGGCGGGCTGGAATAATCATCTACTTCAGCCCCCTTATTTTCCAGATGAAGGAACAGGGACACGAAGAAATGAAGGGTTGAGACTGCAAGGCAGACTGCCATGAAATTTACCGTGAAGGTCAAAAGGGGCTCCCCACCCTGCGTCAGTGAAGGAAGAGGCTGGGCCTGAGACAGGTGTGTGGATGCAGGCAGAAAGGGATCTGTCGTCTGAAATGGGCACCTTCAGGCCCAAATGCTGTCCTCTTCTAGCCCTCCACGGAGTTCCCTGCCCTTCGTGCTTCTTTCTGCAGCCACCAGTCTCCTCACCTGCACCGCAATGTGCGTTCCATTGGCTGTGGCCAGCAGTGCCACCTGTTGATGATGAAGGGATGCTACACTTGAGTCCTCAGCCACCACAGTCCCAGAGGTGATGATTGTGACCTGAAATATATATTAAGAATGAGGTTTTCCAACCTACCTACATTCTCCCAATCCCCAATCCAAAAAAATCCCTTCAAGCAAAGTATCTGGGAACAACTCAGAAGGAAATGAATAAAATCACTGAGTCTGATTAATGAGCTAGCTTGGGGCTCAGAGCTAAATGGGGGTTGTGGCAGTGGTGGTTTAATCACTATGTTGTGTCCGACTCGAGACCCCATGCACTATATAACCCACTAGGCTTTTCCTTCCATGGAATTTTCCAGGCAAGAGCACTGGAGTGGGTTACTATTTCCTTCTCCAGGGGATCTTTCTTCCCAACCCAGGAACTGAACCTGGGTTGGCACACCACCCCAGTACTATTGCCTGGAAAATCCCATGGATGAAGGAGCCTGGTAGGCTGCAGTCCATGGGGTCACTAAGAGTCAGACACGACTAAGCGACTTCACTTTCACTTTTTACTCTCATGCATTGGAGAAGGAAATGGCAACCCACTCCAGTGTTCTTGCCTGGAGAATCCCAGGGACAGGGGAGCCTGGTGGGCTGCCATCTGTGGGGTCGCACAGAGTTGGACACGACTGAAGTGACTTAGCAGTAGCAACAGCTCCTGCATTGCAGGCGGATTCTTTTACTGACTGACTACCAGGGAAGCCCTAAGTGGAGGCTGTATGTTTCTTTAACTTACAGTCAACTTAATTTATGAATTTTGAGCCTCAGGACAGAGCTGTAAAAGGCCCCACAGGTAATTTAATACCCTTATTTGAAAATGGACTAAAGCTCATGGAAAAGTAACATGCAACATGCCTATGGCAGCAAGCAAACTGTCTCTTGACTCTCAGAGCAATGTTTGTCAACAAAGAGTTGATGATGACCCAGAGGAGTTGTAGGGAAGACGCTTTATCTGTGGGAATCTTGGTCCTCCTAAGAAGGCTGGACTAATTTAGCCCGCACTGTAAAGCCTGTCCCACAGAAAGGAAGGACAAGAGAGGAAGAACCCCAAGCAAACGGCCTGGTCGTACTGGCTGCGTCTGGGAGCCGTCAGCGCTGACCATGGCGACTGTGTGTGCGCCAGAGGTGGCAAGGTCATCGTCGTGACTGGGGATGGCAAGGGTGGTACTGCTGTGCTGCGTCACCATACTGATGGCGCTCCCCAGGGCCTGCAGGTCTTCTGGGGACAGGCTGACCTGCCAATAGGAAGGAGGAAGATGAGCTAGGAGTGGAGGGGAGGGTTGCCTGAAAGCCCCTAGGCAGATGAACCTGCTCTTTCAGGTTTGCTTATTGGTAGACTAGAGGATTAGCTTCTTGTCACAGGGCAGAGGGATCAGGACAAGCAAGTGAAACAGGCCCTGGTTGCAGAGAGGCTACACAGAACTCTGCTGACCACGTCTGTTCACCACCACTTTGCATCAGGGCTCTGTTCCATGCAGTTCAGGGTCTCTACCCAGCTTCATCCTTGTCATCAACTCTGAAGTCACAGATGCACTTGACAGTGAGCGTGCAGACAGAGGCTGGGTTATGCTGCTGGCACGAAAGCCCAGGCTTCCAGAGGCCACACCATGCTCTGGCCCATACACCAACATGCCTCTCTGAAGGAGGACATCCAGGTGTTTCACTCGGGAAATAGGACCTGTCAGCCTTCAAGGAAAAAGGGAAACTACTAGCTGTGCTCCAGAAGCCCCAGAGACTGAGCTGGACGCACGAGCAGGCGGCCTGTGTTACAGGGAGTTGGGAGCCTCGCCCTCAGCCCTTGAGATCCACAAGGGTGAAAAAGAGAACCTGGGTGAAGATGGGGCTGTTAGAACCTGGAGCTCCCCAGAGAGGGGGGCAGGTACCAGCCAGAGGGGACCACCCCACCCCTTGCCCCCCGGCCTGTACCTGCTGGGCACCATCCTGAGTGATTAGAGCCACCTGGGGGGCCCCGTCCTCCTCGGTCACCATAGCCACTTGGGTAGGGAGGTCATCGCCCTCTTCCTTCACCTCTGACACGTAAGCAATGTGGGGCCGCTTGGGTGGCGGGCTCTCCTCGGCTGCAGAGGCGGCTGGTAAAGGAGAGCCCAGGCTGGCACCTGCCCCCAGGTGGTCCTGGGGAGGCCGGCTCATCCCCACTCTCACCTCCTGCCCACAGCCCTCACCCTCGAGCTGCTGCTGCTCGTAAAGGGCCTGCTCGCTCTCCTCCGTGGCCTCCAGCTCGCCGTGGGCGCTGCGCTTGTGCATGGCCAGGGTGGAGGTCTGCCGGTAGGTCTTGCCGCAGGCGCTGCAGGTGTAGGGCTTGCAGTGTGTGTGCACCACGTGGTGCTTATACAGGCTCGAGTACTCGGTGAAGCGCTTCCCGCAGCCTGGCACCGTGCAAACGTATGGCTTCTCCCCTGGGGACACTGGGCTGTGAGGGGGGTGGGGCCTGGGGCTGGCAAGGGGGAAACTAAGGGAGCAGGAGGGGCAGGGTTGGCGAAGAGAGAGCCAGAGGGAGGAAGAGCGACTGGGATCTGGGACTCTGAAGGGACAGAGCTGGGGAAGGTGGCCAGCGGCAGAGACAGAGGAAGTGAGTGTGGGACCACGGTGCCCGCAGACAAGGTGGAGAGAAGACATGGGGGTGGGCAAGGCTGAGGCTAGTAAGGGGCTGGTGAGGGGCACCCGGGCCTTGTGAACAGAAGCAGCAGGAGACAGAGAGGGATGACTGATGGGGATGTGCCAGGCATGATGGCAGAGGGAGGGGACGCGTGTGTCCGAGAGATGACACAGAAGCTAAGACAGGGACGTAACACTGGGGGAGGGTTAGGATACACAGGAGTCACATGGACAGGGGACGACGTGAGGAGCCGAAGACAGTTCACTCTGCTCTCTCCCCATTGTGCCTGACCCTGGCCTTTATCTGGGAGCTCAGCTGGAGGGGGCGGATTGCAGATGGGGGCAGGGGGCTGACAAGGCCAGCAGTGCCCATCAGATCAGCCCCAACTGGTAATGGAGGAACTGCTCGCTCACTGCAAGTGAAAGAGCAGTTCTGGGGGCACAGCTGGAACCTCGGGACCCTGTGCCCCGCCCGCAGACCAGCCTGCAATGACCCTCTGTTGAGAAGGTGTCTCAGGTCAGAAGCCTTCGGTAGAGGGGCTAGGGCCTCAGAGGGGGAGGCCCGCGCATGCCAGCTGGCCCACCTGTGTGGATGCGCACGTGATTCTTGTAGTTGGTGGCGCTGGTGAAGCCGCGGCCACAGTGGGGCTCGGGGCAGGTGTAGGGCCGCTCGCCTGTGTGGGTGCGCACATGTACCTTGCGGATGTTAGATGTAGTGAAGGAGCGGCCACAGCCCTCGAAGGGGCACCGGAAGGGGCGTTCACCTGTGGAGACCCGCTGGGTGAGGGCAGCTCAGTAAGAGGTCCCGCAGAGCGGGCTAAGCCCCGGGCTTGGGGCCAGGTCCTAACTGGGCTGGGCGGGCAGGGCCCGGCCTACCAGTGTGGGTCCGGACGTGCTTCTGCAAGTCTCCGGAGGTCTTGAAGGCCTTGCTGCACAGCTCCTCTGGGCACTTGTATGGCTTCTCACCAGTGTGGGTGCGCGTGTGGCTCTTCAGCCCATATCCTGTCCCAGGGTGGAGGGGGGCGGGAAGGGGTGAGAAGAGCCCTGGGCGGGGCCTTGTCTTCACCATCTGTCTGGCTAAGGCAGAGGCGCTCTCCCTTAAGATGTGCCCCGTGAGGCTCTGGGCCTCCTTTGGCACAGAGCGCCCGTGTCTGCCTCCGTCCCGCCGCTGCCTGGGCAGAGAAGTGGGGCTGGGGCAGCGGTCCCTGCTCCCTGCCCTGTCCAGGGCCAGCTGGCGCCGTTCGAGAACCCGCGGAAGAGGAGATCCAGAGAACCTATGACCTCAGGGCCCCAGCTGAGAGGGAAAATGAAGTCCAGAGGGAGGCAAGCCCTGCAGCCACTGGCACCCCCGCTGGTCTGTCAGGGCTGCTTCTTGCCTCCATGACAGGGCCTCCTGCAGTGACAGTGCCCTGCAGCTGGAGCACTAAGACAGCAGTTTCTTCTGGAAGGCAGCCTGGTGCTTGGCTCCCTTGAGGGAACATTCAGAGCTAACCTAGAGCTCTCTACCCTCAGCTGGAAGCAGTCCACCTTGGTCTCCATCCAGGTAGGTTACCTGTGGCAAAGGCCTTTCCGCAGCTGGGGAAATCACACCTGTATGGACGGTCACCGGTATGAGCTCTCTCGTGCACCTGTGAGGACAAGCAACCATGTCATTCAGAGGGGAGAGGGTATGAATGGGCTCTTCGGTTTCTTTAGGGCCCAGAGTATCAGCATCGGCCGCCTCCTTTATTTTGCTTCCTCTTCAGCGGAGATGCCCTCTCCAGGGAGCCTTCCCTGATTCTCTTCCCTCCTGCACTCTTTACGTGTGTCACAGGCCCCTGTACTGACATTCCTGTACACTCATCTCTTCCTTCCAGGAAGCAATGAGCAACTTGAGGTCAGGGACCAGTTGCAGTCAAAGCAGGAAGGCAGGATTACAGCCTGCTGGGAAGACGACAAGGCTAAGAGCTCTTTGCAGCCACCTTACCTTTAAGTGATGCGCGGTGGTATAGAGACGCCCACAGCCCTTGTAGCCACAGCGGAATGCTCTGTCCCCAACCTGTTGTCCTTTGCCATTATGAGGAGCCTGGCTCTCGTGCAGAACCTGAGGGAAAAAAATCTTGGGGTCCCTATGTGTATTCTCCTCAAAGAAGGAAGGGAAGAGGTGGAACACAGGGACCAGCTGGCACCTTAAGACCCAATAAACAGGGTTAAACCTACCAAGGGGGAGAAGCACAACCGGGTGATCGATCTAGACAGATGGAACAGACGCTGAGCCTGCTGCAGAAGGAACAGGGCTGCCAGTGGAGTCACCACCAGCTCTGATGGACAGAGACGACTAGATGTCACTGGGGCTCTGACATCTTGGGGAGAAAGGGCATCTCTTAGACGGGCAGGTAAGGTGCGGGCAGGAGTGGTCGCAACAGCCACACTTGAGCTGGGCTGAGGGCCAGCTGCCCTCCTTCTGACCGTGGAGGCTGCTGCTCTGGACACGTTTATCCTCTGACGGGAAGAGATTCCCTCCTCCCTGGGGAAACCTGTGTTTGGAAAGGGCACTGCCAAGGGGCTGGCTATGGGGACAAGCTCACCTCGGCTCACCAGAAGCGAGGTGGCCCCAACCGACAAAGTGCACAGGTGCCCAGGGCAGGGGCCTGTGAGTCCCACCCGAAGCCCAGTTCTACCTGCAGCACCCGGCTGCTGACAAGCCCTTCCTTTCCCTCTCTCCTGCCAAAAACCATTCCACACCAGCCTCTGGCTTCAGGGAGCCTTACTGTTGTGCTTTCCTAGGCAGAGTCCTGCTGGAACTGTCCCTTAGCCTTTGTTTTTGGGACACTGTGGCCTTCCCAGGAGCTCTTGAAACTGAACTCTGGAAGGCATGGTGAGCAGGAGTCAAAGGAGGGAGACCAAATCCACAGCGGGTCTGTCTAGTCAGCTCCAGGTCAAGGGGTCAGGCAGCTGACAAAGTTTCCCGGACACTCGAGTAGCTGGTGGGTGGCAGGAGAGGGTCACAGGTGGCTGGGCCTGCTCGGCAGGCGAACCCAGTCAAGCGTTCAGATTTCACTCCCATGTCCCACTGGTTCTTGAGGGAATCAAAACTTCAGGGCTGGAAATGACTCTCTGAGATCATCTGGCCCCAACTCATACGAGATGGGAACAAATTGAGGCCTCAGAGGGGAGTGACTGAGGCAGCACACGGCAGAGGCCGAGCCCGCACAGATTTCAGGGCTCACAATTAAAGCTTGGTTGTCTTTCCAACAGCAGAAAGCTTCTAAAATACACCTTACAGAATGGGGGTGGGAGTGGGCATAGCCCAGAAGGGCCTACTGCAAAGTTTTGTAGTGTCTTTTCAACTTGAAAAGACACAAGGACTTCCTCTTCTCTTCTACGATATAGCTATACTAGTTTAATTATAAAAACAACTCCCCCAGTCCCTGGGTAAAATGCGCACTTCAGGAAGCCCTGCCACATCCACCCTGAGGCGCTGCAGTTCGGCCGGGGAGGGAGGACCCTGGTCTGGAAGGCTCTCAGATCTCTGAACCGGTTTCCCCTACAGGCAGGACCACGGCCCCAGCAGAGAGAGCCTAGACTGACTAATGTTTGGAAAGCCAAGATCCCTTTTCTTTGCAGCTGAGCTACTGTGCAAGCCCCGGGTTCCAAGAATCCCAGCTGCTCCGCTACATCTGCTCTCGTCACTGCCTACCGAGGTTATTTTCCCAAATGACTTAATGAGTCGCAGAGAAGAAATAAACACAAGAACATCTGACCTCAGAGGACTGGAAAACTAATAAAAGTCGCTGGCAAAGGTTTTCTCAGACAGTGCAGCCAAAGCGAAGCTGGGCCTAAGTCCCCACCGTACGGGCACCGCTGTTTCTTACAGCTGCCTCCCTCTGCAGAGACACATAAACGAGCGGGAGTGCACACAGCTGTTGGCGGCCCCAGCTGGGCTGTGGCGCTTGCCCAAGAAGATGACCCGTGAGAGATGAGTCGGGGGAGCTGGGCTGGGGGTCGCAGGGAGTAGCCCTGGCCATGTGCAGGCACAGGACTAACCCTGTCGTCTAGAGAGCTCACCTTGCTGGTGTACTGCTCCAGGGCCACCACTGTGTCCGCGCCGAAGCCCTCGTCATCCTCTGTGGCCAGGTCCTCCAGCCCCACCTCTGTCTGCACGGCCAGGATGGCGCCGTCTGATGGCACGGCCACGGGATGGTGAATGTAGGCGGTGGAGCCATCTTCCAGCTGCACGGCTTCCAGGGCACTGGGGTCATAGCCCTCTGCAGGGAACATGCGGTTAGCCCAGAAGCTGCACAAGGGCAAGAGATGCGGCTGGGACCTGGGTGTTGAGGTAAGGAGAGGTACATATACCGAGGAGGGTCTTAGCCTCGGTTTCTCCTGCTCCCTCACCTTGGTGGTCCGCTCCGACTGGCCCTCCCTCCGGGGCCACCTATCCTAAGGATGAGGTCCTCTACGGAGTACTGACTGGGAACGCACAAGCTCGGTGAGGACCTGAGAGGACCATCATCTTGGCCGAGACGACCATAAGAACCTCCTGACTGGTGGCCCCTTACCCCGCCTAGTTCCCTCCAGGCAGCACAGCATCCAGAGGGAGCTCTGCAGGACACACGTGTGGTCTTGTTACCTGACAGCCTAAGCAGTTCAACCATGTCCATTGGCCTCAGGATAGAAACCCAAACCCTTGTTCTGCAGCCCCAGTGCTCTGGCCCCTGTCCTCTCTGCTTGGCTTCACCTCACCCACTCTGCCCTCCCCTCCAGGACTCAAGCTCCTGGCAGTTCCATGAATGTGCCCTTCTTTCTCCCTGCCCACCTCCACCCCCGTTTCCAGGTCACACATGCTGTTCCTTCTGTCTGGAGTACTGAACCCTTCTTGCCATTGCTCTTTCCCAGCTAGGCCCACTCCATCCTCCAGCTCCCAGCCCAAGCGTCACTTTCTCAGAAAAGCCCTCCCTGAGTCTGAACCCCATTTGCAGTGATCAGTTCATGATGATTCATTTCAAGCCCTTTCCCCCACTAGACTCTAGGAGAGCAGGGACTATGTCCAACCCTGTTCTCTTTTGTATACGCCACACCTAGTGCCTGGCATGCAGTAATTGCTCAAAAAACTACTTGTAGAAGAAATAAACCATTATTCTTCAGTACCTTAAAAGCTTCATTCTTAAAAAATGTGACTTAAGTGTGTCGTCCTGGTTTTGGATGATATTACTGGATCATATTTACAGCCTTAACACTTTGTGGCTGTGCTGGAGCCAGAGCCGCCAGGCCCAGGCCATGGACTCCCATGCTCAGGCTCCTAGGGGCAGAAGCAGCTGCTCGTGCGGTCCACGCCAGGAAAGGCAGGGGTGCCTGCTAATCCAGGTGAGTGTGGGGCCCACAGCTCCATGTCTCTGCCCCAGCTCCCAGGGTGCACAATGCTATCCCCCAACCACAGCCAGTTCTGCCTCCCTTCCTTCTCACCAGTCATGAGGACTGTGACCCCACCTTTGGGTGTGCGGTGTATGAAGGCCATGCTGCCATCTTCCAGCTGCACGGGTTGTCCATCCTCAAAGGAAAGAGGTTCTGTAATGAGAGCAATGCCTGCCTTTCTCTGGAGCGCGGGGTCAGGGAGCAGGGCTCCTTCAGGGGAGGCTGCCTGGCCTCCCCATGTGGCAGGGGTGTCCTGGGATGCCCTCACCTTTCTGCACTGTCACTTGGTGAATGTACGCAGTGGTCCCATCCTCGAGCTGGATCACTTGCCCCTCGAGAAGCTTGCCTCCTGTGGGAGCAGAAATGGAGAGAAGGGGGCCAGGCCCAGAAGAGGGCTGAGGAACACTTGCCTGCTTTAGCAGAGGCCTTTTGGAGGCATAGTCTGCATGTCTAAGCACAGCTTAGACATTCTCCATGTTACCTCACTCCCTGCCTCCCAGGTCTGGGCCTCAGAGGTACTGAGGTAGAGACATCCTGCCATGAAGAACCCTAAGCTCCCAAAAGATTCCCCTTCTGTCACTCACAGGAGGAGCAACTTTATTTATTATTCTACCCATGCCAAAGCAGGGCCTTCCAACCTGGCAGTAAGCTGCTGAGATTGAGCGAAACAGCAAACAAAGGATTCCCTGAAATCTGGTAAGGCCCCAAATGGATCCAAATTCAGACCTGACTCAAATTAACTAAATCAAAATATGTTCCCTTGTCTCCTACTGTGGCAGTATGCCAAGACCAAGACCCTCTGATAAGGCAGTATAACTTACAGGTTAAAAGCAATGAGCTCTGGGGCTTCCTTGGTGGCTCAATGGTAAAGAATCCCTCTGCCAATGCAGGAGAAACAGGTTTGATCCCTGGTCCAGGAAGATCCCACGTGCCATGGAGCAACTAAGCCCGTGTGTCCCAACTACTGAGCCTGTGCTGTAGAGCCAGGAGCCACAAATGAGCCCACATGCAGCAGCTGCTGAAGCCTGAGTGCCCTAGAGCCCTGCGACAGGCGAAGCCACTGCAACCAGAGAGTAGTCCCCACTCGCTGCAGCCAGAGAAGAGCCTGTGGGGCAACAAATGCCCAGCACAGCACGCCCCACCCACACAAAAAGGCAAAGGGCTCTACAACCAGTCCAGACCTCCTGGGTCTGAATTTCAGCTCTACCTCTTAACAGCTGTGTGATCTTAGACAACTTATTTAACTTCTCTGTGCCTCCGTTTACTCTCCTAAGAGCAAAAGGCTCTTAGATTTAGAATTAGAATTATATAGGCCTCTCCTTATGTCCAGGGAGTTTGAAAGGGAGAAGGGGTAAAGGAAGGGAGAAAGGGAAGAAGGGAGACTGAAGACTCAATGTCAAGTGGTTTCTTTGTTCACTTACTTACAAGTTTCAAGACCAGACAGTTACTTCTGGCTCACCTCTGCTGATGTCTACCCCTCAGAAGAATTTTCAAACTTGTCCCCAAACTCAGTTTTCTTGGGTCTGTAACTAACAGTTCTACAACCCAGCCAGAGTAGGTAAGGCGGGGACAAAGGTAGGAAGTAGGAGAGAAATGCAGCTGAGACGAGGGGAGACCAACCCCCTCTTCCCTCCTGCCCAGCAAGCAGCAGGCTGCCCTGTCAAGGACACTAGTACTTGGGGATCTGAAAGTATCAGCAGAGCTTCTGCTAGGAAAGTGGGTGCTGCTGCAAGACAGGAAACAACATGCTGAGAAGAGTCATTAAGGGAAAATTCTCAACCTAGGGCTTCTCCTAACAAGCAGAGGTGACAGTGGGGAGAGGCATGGGGAGCTGGTGGTGGGGAGAAAAGCTGACTGTCAGGGTCCTCATACCCCACTGCAGAGATGACTGTAGGTTCTGTTTTGCCTGGAATGGTCCCAGTGCCTTTATTCAGAGCATGTTCTTCCACTCTCCAAAGTGTCAGCTTTGAATAACACATTTCATGCTTACCCTGTTTATAGGTAAGTCTCATAACATTTTAGGGCTTCTGGCTGATTAAGCTGGGCCCAGAGAGAGCTGCCTGCTGACAGAGATGAAAGTACACTGGTTGAGAGCATCAAAGGAGCTCACCTGCAAGAGAGCTGCCTTTCAGAACAGTGAAGTTCTGGTTCCTCAAGGCCAGCTCATACTCTAAGCAGTATGAAATCTGTTGGGTGTGAGTGTGTGTGTGCATGCATGTAAGGACACACTATAGCACCATGGAGGAAGAAGAGAACAGAGCCAGGAGGAGTGACAAGAGAAAGATATAAATGGGGAGGTCGGAGAAGTAAAGAAATCATCCAGACATAAGAAGGAAAGACATAAGAAAAGAGAGTAGCTTTCCAAGGCCAAGCATAGGCACTTCTTTTTTTTTCTCTTTTTCATTCATTCAACCATTAATTCGTAACAGAAGACTGAGGCAAGGGGAATACCCAGGTCCATAGAGTAAACGCAGCCCGATCAACAGGTCCTGAATTCCTCCATCCCGCTGAGACTGCTGTGAGAGGGCAAAGACCTCTGATGGGAAGGCTGCAGGCTTCACAAGTGTTCTAGAGAAGTCCATTCTCAAGAAAACAAAGCCAGCCAGCTCCACACGTCATCATATGGAAAGAGCCTATTGATGCTATTAAGGAGCCTCTTTGTTGTCATCAGGAAGCAGCCGATTTAAAATGAAATCAACAATTTATAAGCTTGGGACCTGAAATACATTTTGATAATGTGTTGAAATGAAGGAGGGCAATGTTGCAATGACAGTGGAAAAATGAGGATGGCAGTGCTCACAGAGTGCAGGAAAGGCGAAATAAAGAGAAGCAACGAGGCGGTGTTTGGCCGGTGCTGTCCAAGAAAGACGCGCATGCCATCTGGCCTGCCTGTAAATGCTGGCGAAAAGAAGGAGCTTGTCAGGACAGGGAGTGTCCTGGCCAGAAGGCCCTGCTCTTCAACAATGCTCTGTTCTGACTCCATGCCCCCTTGAATTTAAGTTCCTTGAGAATTTGAATTTCAGGTACATCTGAATTGCAGATAAACAGTGAAGTGTTTTTTTTTTAGTACTTGGTGTTACTATGTTATTGCTTTTAGTATTTAATCTTATGTTTATACATAGCTTTCTCATGCAGTATTTGGAACATACTAACACTACAAAATTATTCACTGTTTATCTGTAATTAAAATTCAACTATGTGCCCCGTACCTTTTTTCTGGTCATCCTAGTGGGGCCCCCTACCCTGAACCTAAGGAGTATGTTGTACAGGCTTGGAAGATAGTCTGATTGCTTAAACTTGCTTAAATTAAAATGAACTGCTTCTAGAAAGAACTGAGAAAACTGGATAGGGAATATTTGAAAAGCAGGAAGTCACAAGCAGCACTGTGTTCATCCATGCCAGAAATATTTATGAACCTCTTACTACACATAAGGGAATCTTGGCTCCTGTAGCTAGGCTAATCTGATTTTCTAGCCTCCCTAGGTGGCATTATATTTTAGAGTTACTTTTCTATCAATCACCTTGAGATATTCTCATGCAGAGCAAGTTGTGGCAAGCAGGCAAGAGGGCAGGGTGGTCGTGAGACTCTTGGACTGGGACAGGGCGGGATTCTGTGGTCCTCGGAAATACCTTTGACAGCTTGCTGGACGTAGGCCGTTGTCCCATCACTGAGGGTCACCGGCTGCAGCCCCAAGCTCTCCATGGCAAACTCCTGCCTGTGCACTCAGACATGAAGTTGGCTTCTTCCCAGCACCGGAGCCACAGCTGAGGTTAGAGATTTCCTTTTGCGTCACAAATCTGAGAAAACGGACAGTGTCATATTATGAGCTGCATGGCTTCCTCCTGCTGCAAGGACACACAGGGAGAGTGAATGAGGCCAGCCAAGAAGAAGAAGAAAAAGAGATGAATTCTTCAAAGTAGAGAACTATGTTGGCTTTTATTAAGAGTTTGAAATATACACATTTAAGAATTCTAAAGACTGAGCATTCAAGAGAAACATGCCAGCCAAATTGGTTGTAAAGTAAAATTTCATTCATCAAAATCCACTTTTAGGGACTTCCCTGCTAGGCCAGAGGCTAAGACTCTGTGCTCCCAAAGCACAGGGCCGGGGTTTGAACCCTGGTCAGGGAACTAGAAACCACAGGCCACAACGGAAGATCCTGCATACCGCAGCCAAGACCCAGTGCAGCCAAACAAGTCAGTAAATAAATAAGTCAACTGTTTATAAAACCTATTTTTAAATTCACTCCCCTAGAAGGGAGGCCCACTGAAGGCAGAAGGCCAGCTCCGCTGTTGCTGGTTCTCTGTGACCATTCTGGCATCTCTCCTGTGCGCAGATCCATCTGTTCACCCAGAATCAGTGGGGTCATTCTCTTTTGGGGGGCCATGAAGCTTGCAGGACCTCAGCTGCTTGACCGGGGATTGATCCCAGCCCCTTTGCAGTGAAAGCACAAAGTCCTAACCACTGGACCACTAGGGGATTCCCAGTGGGGTCATTCTTGATTCCTCCTTTATCCTCAGAAGTCTAGGAACACCACCATCTTATACCATATACAAAATTAATTCAAATTGATTAAAGACTTGAATTTAAAACCTGAAACCATAAAGCTCCTAGAAGAAAACATAGGTGGTAAGCTCTTTGACACCGGTCTTGGGAATGATTTCTTTGTGGAATTTGTCACCAAAAGCGGAGGAAACAAAAATAAACAATTGGGACTAAAAAAAACTAAAAAGTTAAACTAAAAGGAAACCATCAATAAAATGAGAAAGCAACCTATTAATGGGAAAAATATTTGCAAATCCTGTACCTGATAAGGGGCTAATATGCAAAATACACAAAGAACTCAAATGACTCAGTAGCAAAAAGCCAAACACTCCAACTGAAAAAACATGCAGATGATATGAATAGACAGCTTTCTATGGCCAGTAGGTACATGAAAAGATGCTCAACGCCCCTAATCACCAGTGGAATTCAACTCAAAACCATAATGATATCACCTCATATCTATCAGAATATTTTATTACCAAAAAGATAAGAAAAAATAAGTTTTGGCAAGGATGTGGAGAAAAGGGAACCCTGTGTGCTATTGGTGGGAATGTAAATTGGTGTAGCTACTATAGAAAACAGTATAGAGACTCCTCAAAAAACTTAAAGTAGAATTACCATTTGATCGAGCAATCCCACTTCTGTGCATTTATCCAAAGAAAACAAAAACCTTAACTTGAAAAGATATATGCACTTCCATATTCATTGCAGCATTATCTACAATAGCCAAGACATGGAAACAATCTAAGTGTCCACTGACGGGTGAATGGATAAACAAAGAGCTACACACACACACCGGAGAAGGCGATGGCACCCCACTCCAGTACTCTTGCCTGGAAAATCCCGTGGACGGGGGAGCCTGGTAGGCTGCAGTCCATGGGGTCGCTAAGAGTCGGACACGACTGAGCGACTTCACTTTCACGCACTGGAGAAGGAAATGGCACCCCACTCCAGTGATCTTGCCTGGAGAATCCCAGGGACAGGGGAGCCTGGTTGCACAGAGTCGGACACGACTGAAGTGACTTAGCAGCAGCAGCAGCAACAACACACACAGACACACTCAATTTCAACAACATGGATGCATCTTGAGGACGTTAAGTTAAGTGAAATAAGTCAGGCGAAGAAAAAATAAGCACCATATGATCTCATTTATATGTGGAATCCTTAAAAAAAAAGATTCATAGATACAGAGAACCGATTGGTGACTGCCAAAGGCAGGGGTTGGGGGTAGGTAAAATGAGTAAAGAGAGTGAAAAGGTACAAACTTCCAGTTATAAAATAAGTCCCGGGGGATGTAAGGTACAGCATGATGACTACAGTTAATAAGAGTGTATTGCATATTTGAAAGTTGCTGAGAGAATAAAATCTAAAAGTTTTATCACAAGAAAAAAATTCTGTAATTGCACATGGTACTGGCTGTTAACTAAATTGACCGTGGTGATCATTTCACAATATACAGATACTGCCTCATGTTGTACACCTGAAACAAATATAATGTTGCATGTCAATTATACCTCAATTTAAATAATTAAAAGACAGACAAGAAAGTCAAGGTACCTAATTCCAGCTGAGTATCACCACACCTGTTGACTAATATAAGAACCTCCTAATATGTGCCAATAAGTTCTTGCCTGTTTCTCACTCAAATTTTGTGTCAGAATGCCTTTTTTGTTTTTAAAGTACAAATATAAACCTACTACTTCCATGATTAAAACTCTTCAGTGGCTTCCTATCACCCTAGGAATTCATTCACCTTGCAGGCAAGGCTGGTCCCCTCAGGAGTCCCAGCAGCCCCGGCCACCACATTTTCCTGGCACTCACAGTCCTAGGGTCACATGCCTATCTCTTCCTCTTTAACAGGCATTGCCTACACAAGACTTCGGGCTCCAAACCCGGTTCCTGGTTCACTGCAGGCTCTCCACACATCCTTGAGCTGTGACTTGCCGGTCCTTGTAGCAGGGAAGCACTGACGCGTCCGACTGGCAGCGCTCACTGTGCGTCTGCTGTGGGACGGAGTGTACTGGAGCCCTGCTCCAGGGCAAGGTCCTCTTTGCCACCCATCCATAGGATTCTCCTGGACTCGAAGTCTGCACGGCCTACTGGATTCTTACTAGCTGCCGGCTCATCTTCTCAATCAGTGCTGCCCAGCCTGTTATCACATTAGGGCACCCAGAGAGGATATTTGTATGTCACACTTTGGGTGCTGGTGCTTGAAGTCATGAGCAACCAGCTAGAGCTTTGGCAGTTCAAAGGGCTGAGTGGGTAAGTACCCTGACGTAACTATAGCCCCTTTGTGACACACTGGTGGGGACGTTCTGTGTTAGACTTGGCATCTCCACTGGAATGATTCATTCCTTCTGTCCATAAACATTTACTGAATGGGCTAAGCTCTGGGGACAGCAATGCTACTGCCACTGAGAGTGATTATGACCAGGGAGCTAACCATGTACTAGGCATTTAAATTTGGTAACCTGTTTAATCCTCATAATGACCCTTTAATTAAATACTATTATTATCCTCATTTTACAGTTGAGGGAGTTGAAGCTCTACTCAAGCTTGCACAGTTAGTGAGTGAAAGAAAAGGATTTGAATCCAGGCCACCTGGCACCAGAGCAGTGCTCCTAGGCAGTCTACTGTGCTGCCTAACACGGAGGTTTTTAGCTGGAGTTCACGAACCCTGAAGCCACCTGCTAACACGTTTTGGTGTGTGAGCTTGCACATTTTTCTGAAGAGGGGAGAGTCATGGCTGTCATCGGAGTCTAACAGGGATTGAAGGAGGTAAGGAACCATTGGTCTAGGTGGGAATGCCGATATATGACTCATCTTTTCTGGTCTACTCAGATCCTGGCACTGACCCCAGTGTTGCCCAGAGTCCTGATGACCCCCAACATGGTCCCTACCTCATGAAAGCCCTGGGCCTGGCCTCTACTGGACTGCCCGAGGACCTTCGACTTTCATTCTCTTAACCAGGGAGAGAAGTTCTTTTGGTGAACTGTTTTCATATTAACAGCACCGTATCAGAAATAATACACCTGAGAGACCTATGTCTGAAAACAAAGCAGGCTACAAGTTGAAAAGGGATTACAAAACGGCCTCAGATCTTTATGGCTGGGCCCTGTGGCTGCTGAGGCAATGGTTGGTTTAACTTAGCTCATCTGTATTCTACTGAGATTTTCTGAGGAAAATCCATGCCATGGTTAACAACACAGGCTCTGCTGTCAGTCTTGGTTCTAACTTAGACTTTGCCTCTTTCAAGCTGTGTGTCCTTGGAAAGTAACTGGACCTCTCGGAAATTTAGATGATACATCTTAAAAACAAAATGAGGATAACAGTGGCATGTTCGTCACATGTTACTGTCAGGATGAAATGAGGTCATATACATCAGCATTTAGCACAGTGAAGGCACACAGGAATTACTCGAGAAATGCTGGCTCTAGGGAAGGGGATGAAAGGGGGAACCTAAAAGGATATGCTTCTGAAGCAATGAGTATTTCTGTAACAGCTAGGAGTACTGACAACAGCCTGGGATCTGCAGAAAGGCTTGTCACCTCAATTTCACCTTCTGTTATTGCCTCTTAATCTGTAAAATGAACTGTTGGCCCAAATGACCCTAAAATCCTTGCCACCGTTCATGTAATTACATTTATTAAATATACAGCCCTTAATACATGTCAGCTGCTGTTTAAAGTACTCTATACTATCCCTTTTAATCTTAAAAACAATCCTATGAGGAAGGGAGTACACTATCCCCATTTTACAGCTGAGGTGACTGAAGCTTAGAGGTGGAGTAATTTGCTCAAGGTGCTAGAACAAGTTAGTGCTGAAGCCAGGATGTAAGCCAGGCTGGCTGGCCCCGGAGTCCATACCTCTTAATATCTGGTTTATTTCCTCCTTTTGCTAATCCACTGCAACACAACATCAGCTCTTAGAACACTTGAATACTGGTTGTTTAACTTTCACCTCACCCACTGCAACTTAATCCTGGTTCTTCTCAACCTGACCACATAGAAGGAGGGAACAGCTAGCAGCCACATTTCCCAAAATAACGCTTTTTAGACTCAAAGAAAACAAATCCCCACTCTTTTCCATGTTCTCATGTCCAGGCTAAATATTCAGTTTTCCTCCTTAAGCCTCATAACATAAACCTTTAATAAAACAGTCCCCTCTTGCTCTCTAGCCCTTCCGGATGGCTGAATCCGCCTTCCAACAGTGCCTGACTGTGGATGGTAAGAAGTTGCTTCTTGGCTGCCAGGCACATGCAAGTGTCTGATTGCCATTTTTCTCCCTTTCTTTTGTTAAATAATGGTCAACTCCAAAGCCTTCTGTGCCAGTACTACCCGGGTACTACTGCAGGGACATTGGCAAAGCCAAAGAAGGCTTGCCACTGCCTGAGGATGGCTGGGTCTGAGCAGTTCCTACCTGTACTGGACATTTCAGATTTGTAACTCCTGTGGCCCTCTGACAAAGGGGAGGGGGGAGCTGGGGGTGGGGGAGCAGTAGCTGCTATGTTTTCTTTTTGGGAGGGTGTAATTTTTACCAGCTCCCTAATGACCCGAGCTGAATGGAGAGCTAGTCTAGGGGGAGGTGTGGTGAGGAATAAGAGCCACACAAAAGGTAGGGATGAAAAGGGAGACTGACACACCCAGAATTATAGCAGCAAGTTCAGTTCCTGTTTGTTACATTTTTAAATGAACTTAACCTATTGTTGGTTCTGGTGCAGGAAACAGTTCTATGACTTCATAATGTATAAATGTGTTTCCTCTTGTAAACATAGAGTTACCAGTGAGATAACATTTAGAAAAACTTTTTAGATACACTGAATCTTTCTCTGTGAAAAAAGATGGGCTTAAATTGTCTCCTCAAAGCAGAAAAATAAGAGGTGTGACAGATGGGAAATCAGAGTAGCCACGTGCTTCTCCACTATGTCATGGTTCAGATCTAATCTGATCCACACCTAAGCAGGGCTTCGCCTGGACTATAGGCACCTGTTTGCTAGTCTATCATTTTCTGCTAACCCGAATTCTGGGAACATTTGAAATAAGGGTTTCTGGACTCTGTCAGCCCAGAGGGTACAGAGGAACCAAAAAAAGAAAACATTTGCTTGGAAACAGAGAAATGTTCAACTTTGGGGAAAAAATGACAATTTTCACTCAGATAATTACTAATGTGGAAATACAGAAAACTTCTCAGAAAGGACAAAGTGACATTAGGTTGGGAGGGACAAAGACTGAGGGAGTCAAGCGGCAAACAAATAAGAAGCAGATTTGGAAGGGCTGTAGTAAAATGATTCAGTATTTGTTATTATAGAAAAAGACTTCAATGCACACACAAAACCCGTAGTGAAACAGGCTTGGTTCTGTGGGTTTCCAAAAACTAAAGAGAAAACAGGAAATTAATAACAGAAACACATTTAAAACATCAGCTAAACATCTCTTTCCAAAAGGCACACTGATGTTAAAAGCCCAAAGTGCTTTTTAGTATGGTTCCTATTTGGCTACTGCCATTTTACAAGTTTGAATTAGTCACAGAAAAGGGTGGGCAAAATAGATTATTTTTAATTCCAAAAAAGCCAATGAAAATACAGTCTCCTTTACTGCAGAATGGCATTCATTTAAACTAAAACAGATAACTTAAAAATCTAATTTTCAGACAAATGTTTAAGTGAATTTAACACCTTAGTTTGTAAACACTCAACAGAGCAATCATGGCTTAGTTTCAAACTCACCTTTAGTCCATGAAAAAAAAAGTCCAGAAAAAAAGGCAATTTGGAAGGGTTATCCTAAAGATATCACTTTATATCAACAAACAAATTAATACAGATATGAGGAGGTTACATTTGAATTGTTACTGGAATTCAGCTTGGGGTCACTGCGTGCTTGAGAAGGGCTATTTGACAGTTTCAGAAGGGACTGGATCATCACAGTTATTTAGAAACATGTTATTTAAAACCACTCTGGGACAAAAAGGTTAAATTTATATTATCAGTTAATCAAAATGGAATAATATCCAGATCTCAAATAGGAAGAGGAGGTAGTTTTGGCCCTTTGAAGCATAAGAAATCTAAGTCAGAAGAGTTGGCTTTAAAAAACCCTCAGCATTAGGGGGAAATATTAAAGAAATAAAATATAAGGCATGATATTAAAAACACATGTAACTTATAAATAACTAATAAGGAACTACTGCACAGCGCAGGAAACTAATAATCTGTAATGATCTATGTGGGAAAAACATCTAAAAAAGTGCAGATAGATGCACTTGTGTAACTGATGCACTTTGTTGTTTTGCAGAAACTAACACAACACTGTAATCAACTATATTCCAATAAAATAAAAAAACACATGTAACTGAACTGTACACTTAAAAATGGATAAGATGGCAAATTTTACGTTCTGTGTATTTTACCACAATAAAAGAAAACTAGGTGGAGAAAAAGCCACAGCAGACACTTACAAACCTCCAAGAATAATACCAAATTTCCCCTGGACAAATAAGGCTACAATATGAATCCACACAAGCCAAAAAACACTAATATTAAGTAAACAACACACAAAAACGGTTCATTCTCATTTGTAATTAAAGAACAAGAAACAATCATCATGATGATATTATACTTTTGAATTACCAAAAATCAAAGCGAAAGTATTCACAGCCAATAAACAATGACATATCACGACACACCTATTACAGGAGCTGAAAATCCAAAACACTGAAAACTCCAAATGCTGGTGGGAATGCAAAATGGCATAGGAAAATGGTACTGTGGAAGACAGTTTGGCAGTTTCTTACAAAGCTAAACATATTCTTACAATAAGATCCAGAAATCCTATTCCTAGGTAATTACCCAAATGAGTTGAAAACTTATGTCTACAGAAAAACCTGCACATGGCTGTTTATAGCAGCTTTATTCATAATTGCCTCAAACTAGAAGCAATCAAGACATCCTTCAATAAACAAACTGTGGTACATTCATACTATGGAACATTATTTAGCAATAAAAAGAAAAGTTATTAAGTCATGAAAAGACATAGAGGAACCTTAAAATACACTTTGCTAAGTCAAAGAAGCCAGTCTGAAAAGGTTACATACAGTATCATTCTAATGATATGATATTCTGGAAAAGAAAAAACTTAAAGAGACAGTGAAATGATCAGTGGTTGTCAAGGGTGCCGGGGAAGGAGGGGAGGGATGAATAGGCAGAGCAGAAGACATTTTTAGAGCAGTGAAACTATTCTGCATAAGTCTCTAATGGTGGATACTTGACATTGTACACCTGTTAAAATCCAGAGTGTACAACACAAAGAGTGAGCCATATAGACTTAAGTTAATAATAATGCCTCCACATCGGTTCATCAATTGTAACAGATATACCCCACCAATGTAAGATGCTAACTGGGGGAAACTGGGAGGGTTAGGGTAGGGGGTGCGTAAAAAGGGAGTATACAGGGACTCTCTGTACTTTCTGTTTAGTTTTTCTATAAACCTAAAACTGCTCTAAGAAATAGTCTATTAATTAAAAAAAAAAAAAAGAAATATCCAACCATCAATGTTGTCAAGCGCAGGAGAGGCAGGCGCAAGTGTGCATTGCTGATGGCACTATAGGGGCTGCAGGTTCTCCAGAGAACAATCCGTCAACGCTTAACCCCACCAGAAAACGTTCAGGCGCTGAGGTCTAACATTCATCCCAGAAAAAGACAGGACAGAAAACAAGAGCTACTTGCACAAGATGCTGCTTACATACCCACTCTCATTTTGCGAGTGACCTGTTCATTCAAAGTTGAAAGTGTTAGTCGCTTAGTCGCGTCTGATTCTTTGGGACCCTATGGACTATAGCCCGCCATGCTCCTCTGTCCATGGGATTCTCCAGGCAAGAATACTGGAGTGGGTTGCCATTCCCTTCTCCAGGGATCTTGTTCATTAAGATGGGCTATGCTGCCGCTGCTGCTGCTAAGTTGCTTCAGTCGTGTCCGACTCTGTGCGACCCCAGATACGGCAGCCCACCAGGCTCCCCCGTCCCTGGGATTCTCCAGGCAAGAATGCAGGAGTGGGTTGCCATTTCCGTCTCCAATGCATGAAAGTGAAAAGTGAAAGTGAAGTCGCTCAGTCATGTCCGACTCCTAGCGACCCCATGGACTGCACCCCACCAGGCTCCTCTGTCCATGGGATTTGCCAGGCAAGAGTACTGGAGTGGGTTGCCATTGCCTTCTCTGGAGATGGGCTGTATCTTGTATTTTAAAAAAATATTACTATTCTCTGTGCCACAAGGCATACAGAATGCAGGATCTTAGTTCCCTGACCAGGAATTGAACCTGTGCCCCCTGCAACGGAAGCACAGAGTCCTAACCTGTCCTAACCACTGGACTGCCAAAGTCCTTTTATCTTATATTCTTGTTTAGTTGGTCAGAGACTCTCCTTAAATAGAAACATAAACATTTAAATGACACAGGATAAGATGTTTGTGCTTCCAGATGCAGTGAAGGGATTACTCTGCCAGTTATGTTATTTTTCCCTTAAACTTAACTCTTTTGGGATGAAAATAACACACTCCTACTTACTGTTAAACTGCTAATAATTCAAGTTCTTAGAGAGCAAGCATTTCGGCTTAATTAGCACCTTACAAAGAATGTGCCCACAGATGCTAAATGAATAGCACTACTAGGTCACATAGCTAACTGAGCTCTTTAGCTCAAATTTGAATCCTAAATCAGCTCCACTTATTGTGAATCAGATCTGATTGAAACTTCTGAGATTGGCTTTGAAACACTTCATCTACCGCAGAGACATAAGCTCCCTAGAAGAAGTTCCTGGCAGAAGAGTACATGCTGAGTGAAGGAATGGAAGAGGGAAGGAGCTGAACCCCACAGTCCCAGCTCTTTCTCCAGCCCCAGATGGATGCCCACTTTTTCCTCACTTGAATTACCACCTTGCCTCATCTACGACAGCCACAGTTTTCTCCCAGACCCAGTTCAAGAACAAGATTTCCCTGGCCAACACCACACTAGACCGACCGTCAGACCCCAGCCACTTCTTCCGCACTCAGCAATGAAGTTACTACACCAGGCGGCTCGACTGCAGTGTTCCATGAGGGCACGGATATATCTCCCTGTCATTGGATCCTCTGTGTCCAGAGCCCAGAACATGGCAGGCATTCACTGGGTATTGCTTTAGTGAAGGAACAGAGGACTCAGCACCAATAACATTACCCTGTGTAGAGCTCAGCAGTTTCCAACATGCTCTCAGATATACAGATACATTATCTCACCAGCTCTAAGCATTGCTTCATCAGCTCTCACAGCGGGAGGGGCTGAGAAGACAGCTCATTTCTAGTCTAAAGCAGTCATTCTGCAAATGAAGAGATCGAGGCCAGAGCTGCCAGAGGAGTCCCCAGAGGATCACATGGCTACCCGGGGGCAGAGCTGAGCCTCACACCGGAGCCCTCAGTGTCCTTCCACTCTGCGCCTTTGTCTCTGGCCTGGTAACAGTTTTTTCAGTTCCCAGAAGGGCAGACATTCACCGAGTCGAGGGGACTTGTGTATCTAGCTGCTTACTCAATATTTCCATGTCCCGAAACACCTCAAACTTGACATATTCAAAAGTGAACCCCGTAGCTCCCTTCCTTGCTGTGTGCCCTTCTTCCAGGCTCCCGCTTTTCAGTAAATGGGAACTCCACTGTTAAACCGCTCGGGCCAAAAGTGACAGCGCAATCCTCAACTTCTCTATTTCTTTCGTATGCCACTTCCAATCCTTCAGCAAATCCTACTGGCTCCTCTTTCAAAACATATCCAGAATTCAAGCACTTCTCACGCTTCGGCTTTTTACTTTGGGTCCGAGCTACCCACTTTTCTTGCCTGGACTATAGCAGTAGTTCCATAATCAGTTTCCTTCCTTCCACTCTTGCCCACTACAGCTTATTCTCAACATAGCAGCCACAATGATCTTTTATGTCAGATCATGCCACTTGCGTGCCTCGAACCCTCCAATGGCTCCCATCTCATTCACAATTCACAAAAAATCCAGGGGCCTATAAGGCCTAATACGATTTACCACAAATCTCCTCCCACCCACATCTCTTGCTGTGTTTCTCCTCTCTCACCCTCCTACAGCCAAAATGACTGGTGTCCTCACATCTCCTGAACATATGAGGCATATTCTTGCCTCAGGGCCTCTGCACTTGCTCTCTGACAGCAGAGGGAATATACTTCCCTCAGATAAATGCCTGGCTCACCCCTTAACTTCCTTTGGGTCTTTGCTTAGATGTTACCTCTCAGTGAGACCTTCCTTGACCACCCTAATAAAATTTAATACCCTGACTTCTGGTACTCTTTATCTTCCTTCTCTGCTTAATTTTCTCCATATATATTTTACTTGTTTATCATGTGCTTCTGCTTCATCCCAACAGGTGAGCTACTTAAATCCTGGAGCTTTGTTTTATTCACTACTCTATCCCCGGTACTAGAAAAGTACCTGGCTTCTAGCAGATACTCAGCAAACATTAGTGGAATGAATGAATGAGTAAATGAATGAATGAACATCCTTACCTTTAGAATCTCCCAGTGATCTAAAGGGTTCAGGCCAGAAGGGGAAGACCCTGGTTGAGCTCTGACCTCTCCCTCACTCCCCGCACAGCTTCTCCTTCTTCTTAGGTCCAGCCCAGTCCCTTACTACAAGAAACCAGGTCTGGGCTGGAAAGCAAGGCAGGACCAGGGCAACAGGTGCTTGTTGCCAGGATGGTACAATTCTGCATCGTGCTAATTTTTGGCTTTGGCTTCCTGATACCTCATAAACAGAAGAGGTCAAAAATAGGTTGGGACTAGACAGCAGTACTGACTCAGTTTAACAGCAACTCATCTGCTTTGAGGTATCTTTCAAGGAACAGTGCTAAACTTGCACGTGTTCACCTAGCTGTCCTCTTCTTCTTTCTCGAACTCTTTATTATGGATTTCAAACATGCAGAATAGTAGAAAGAATAGTATAATGAACTCCATGAACCCATTACCCAAATTCAACAATTACCAACATTATGTCAATTTGGTTTCTTCTATTCTCTGTCTCTGCAACCCCCACTAAATACTTCATGAAGCTGTTTTCTTGAGAACTGATCTACATATGACACATTCTGGTCTTGTTAACACTGTATTCTAGCAACTATATCAACCAATTTCTCTAGTCTTACCAGAAATACAGTTTAGAAAAAAGCACTTACATCCATTCTCTCCCCAAAGCAATGACTAAAAAAGGAAGTATCTAAATTCCAGACTGTTTAAATCAAGGGACTTGCCACTTATCATGTTCGGAGGGATTTGGGAAGAAGGGTTTTGTAGCTACAAAATAGATGTAGACATGAGCTGTTTTCACTTGTTTGTATCTGAGGCAGAATTTCTGAATGAGCTTGTTCAATCCAGTAAGTGTTTACTGACTACCTGCTACATATGAGGGACAGGATTAAGATGATAGAGGATAAGAAAACCCAGCCTCTGTTCTTAAGGAAATCACAGTTGTGGGGTGGAGGATGGGTGTTGGGTGAGAAAAGTGGAGTAGGAATAACTAACATCCAAGGCAGAATACATTCTAGCCTGAGAGATTAAACAAACCTAAGGCGAAAGTTCCTTTTAAAAAAATCAATTCACAGAATTTGCAGACCCTAAGATTTACCTCTTCCTTAACTCTAGTTTTGCCCTCTGCTGAACTTACTGCTATACAGCCAATACGTGTATTATACGGGATCAGAGAATTCAGTGACCCACAGAATAGACTTTTGGAAGTGGATCTTTCATGTCACATGTTGCTACTTACCATCCGGTCTCCTGGCGGCAGAGAACTGGAAAGTCCTCCCAGGGTTTGGAAAACAATGGGGCTACCTCAAGGCTGACAATCAAAGTGTTCTACTCTTTGAGAGCATTTACAACAAGGAGCTTCATAAACAGAAGAGATTGTGTCAAGGAGACATGGCTAGATGGATTCAGAAGGACTTCCAAGAACCCTCTCCTGGCTACCTAAAGGACTGTGACCTTAGTGATCTATTATCAGAAGAGTGCAGCTCTTTGGACAAACCAATGAGGTTTGGTTGGCCAGGCTGTGTAGGAAGGAGAAAGTGCCTGGTCATTCATATCCCCCTGGAATTAGATGCACAGGAGAGTGGAAGAAGGGCGGAATTAAGATGGAAGAAAGGTTTACATCATAATCAATGTTACCAAGATTGGTGAGGTGAGGATGCATCAGAGAAAAAGAGTAAGGTAGGAAAAAGGCACTGTGAGAATGGATGGGGCACAGGAATAGGGATAAAGAAAGGGACGACTCTGGTTTGAAAAGATCACTGATGGAAGTGAGAAAGATGCCACATGATCCAAGAATCTTGAGAGGTAGGATCTCACAAGATACTGAACAGGAGGGACCTTTGTGAAAAGGAGGGACCTTTGAATGGGAGGGTGTACAGATTATGAAGGATGGGTTCCCACTGGAATGGAAAGGGGTCACTTCACTGAAGCCGGGTGAAGTGGTTACTAGATAAAGGTTTTGGGTAATAGGATGTAGCTATGGATGGCAGAAGGGAGGCAGCTGGACACTCATAACAGATTGGAAATCTCTTATTTATATGAATACCTAGGGGTAAGCAGACTTAGGATGAGAGGATTTGGGGTAAAGTGCCAGTGAGATGGGAGACGCCTTAGGATAAGCGGGAGCTCCAAGGACTCATAGGGTGAGAGGATATTTGGACAAAGGATAAAGAGAGGTACTAAGGTGCAGGGGTCTCAGGACACTTGGGGTCAGAAGTTATGAATAATGGGTTGAGGAAGACACCAAGCCATGTGGCGAAGGTTAATATTAATAGAAACCTTGGAGGTCATGGCAAGTGTTGATGTTGGGCTTAGGAATTATTAGAAAATAAGGAACAAGGGGCTGAGGGTAACCTGGAAACCCAGGTAGGTTTAGGAGCTACGGATCAAAAGAGTTTTGAAGATCGTAGGTTCAGATAGCCAGCTCTGCTACTCATCTGTGTGAGTTCCAGGTTCATCATTTGTTTAAAACTAAACCAAAACAAACAAAGTATGGGAGATAGTGGTAGACAAAGGAAGAATCACGTCTTGGGTTTGTGAAGGGAAAACTTAATTTACACATACAAAGCGTGGTACACAGTAGTGCTAATCTTCATTAAGGAGATACCAGAGTCAAGAGCCAAAGAACTGAGGGGGCCATAGGAGATCTACGAGGACAGGGACCCCAAGAGCTCAGGGGTCCAAAGATAATGCAAAGTGTGAGCCCTGCATTCATTATCTGCTGACTCCCTAGCACCCAGGGTGGAGTTAAGACCCATAAGAGCTTCTCAGCATATACTTAAGGGCTCCCTTAGGCTAGGCTTGGTGCCAAGTGCTTGAATACCTCAAGCACTACTGCTATCCTCCAGGAGGAGAGGTGACAACTGAAGCTAAAAGATATGCCCAAGGCACCATAGCTTAAGGGCCAGAGTCAAACCAGAGGAGGTCTCTAATCACATCAATACCCCAAGCTGAAATACTCTTATCCTGCTTTGCAAACATGTTAACTGATGAGGCTTGATCAAGGGAAATGGGTACAGCCTATTGTGTAGGGAGTCACAGGAGTGAAGGAATAAGGTTAAGAAGTGAGTGGATCCTGGGGTAAGGTTACAACAGTAAACTTCTAACTAGGAATACAAAAATGATTGCAAACAAATATTATCTTGATTGAGAATTCTAGAACTTCACAGCTGGAAGGAAACTGAGGTCATTTAACCCAACCTTACCATAATAGAGATGAGAAACTCAGGTCCAGAGAGAGGAAAGGACTTCTAGTGGCAGAGCTAAGACGAATCTGGGACCACATACTCAATCCAGATTCTCTGATGCCTCCCACTACATCTGCTTCATATTCATCTCTATAGTTTCCTGGGCACCAGCTCTGTGCTACAGCACTTGTTAAGTCATGTGCTGGTTGACACTGGGGGGCTGAAGTGCAGACAGGGACGTCAGCGGAGGTGACTTCGGGATGGAGGGGGAACATGGAATGAGGTCACGAAGTTACAGGGAAAAGAATGGATTATCAGATATCGAGGGTTACCTAGAAGATGACTGGGTGAGAAACTATTTTAGACGGCTGAGTTTAGGAGTTACCAGAAAAGGTTTGAGGGGAGTCACCAAGTTTGTGTGTGTGGGGGAATACAGGGTAGAACTGGACGGGTTACCAGACTAGTGGAGTCAGTAAGGTTTGAGGGGATGTGGGGATGTCTGGTCATCAGTTACTGGTTCAGAGCTGGGGGAGTCACTGTGTTGGTGGGTCCCTGGGCAGTGCAGGGGAAGTTCCTGGATTGACCAGAGTCAATGAGTAAGAAGTGAGGATTAGCTGGTGAGGTCTTACGGTCACTGGGTGGGGGGTCAGAGATGGGGGCGGGCGCAGTCACACGGTGGGGCGTGGGAGTCACAGGGCAGGAGTCGCAGGGCGGAATTGGGGGGCAGGGATGGGGGCCGGGGCCCGAGGTGCGGGAGGGCCAGGCCGCCGACCAGCAGTCCGGCCACCGAGCTACAGGGCCAGAGGAGGGTGGGCACGCCAGGCTCGGGACCTTCCCGGGACCCTGCGCCCACCCGGCCTCCCACCTGGGCACGGTGGACCCACTCTTCCCGCAGCCACCAACCTGACAGCCCCCGAGGGCGACTCCGCCGACAGACCGCCATGCACCGGGCCCCGCCACCAGCGCCGGCCCCGCAACCCGCCTGCGCCATAGCCCGCCCGCCCGCGAGCCGCTTGCCTCGCGCGATATCCAGGTTCCAGGGCCGCCGCACTTTTCCTCTCCTCTCGGCGGGCCTCCACCGAGCCCGGGAACCCGTATAGAAAATACAGGGCAGGCTCCACCCCGCACCCCGAGTCGCGGCGGCCGCCGTCTCGCTTATCCCGGTTCCCGGGCCGCCGGAGCCCGGGCGGCCGGGGTCTCGAACGGTGCCCCTCAGAGCCCCGCCCCGCCCCCCGACCCGGGTGACGCGCCGCCCGCCAGGCTGGGCGCCCGGGGAGGGCGTGATGACGTCACGACGCCCCGGTCAGGGCCTGGGCGCGGCTCGCGAGCCGGGTCGTCTCTATAGCAATAAGGAGCCGCCACCTGTTCCTTTGAAGAGGGGACTCGGTCACCTGAGGCCTCAGGCGGGCGCGGGGAGGAGTCCGAGGCCCCGCGGGCTCTGCGCCGTCACGTCGGCCGCCTGCGGGCGAGAAGGTGCGCTCCTGGTGCCGGGGAGGGCCGGAGGGGCAGATTGTGAGGGAAGCCCTGCCTCTTCTCAGGGCTCAGAGCCGCCAGGCGGCCTCCTGCGCCTTTAGGGTCCTGAGGCGCTTTGCTGTGCGCAGTCAGCACGCACTGCCTGCGATCTTCGACCCACCCCCTGAAGGAAGCAACTGCAGGTATTACTAGCACCTTACTGAGAAGGACGACGTCGAGGAGCCGTGAGCGACTCGCCTGTTTAGGGAGTGCGCCCTGACGGTCCTCTCGGGTTCTCTCACTCTCATTCCCCCGTCAGTCCCACCCCAGCCTCAAAACCAGCTACTACTGATCCTCGTAGGTTCGTTTCGGGGTGAACAAAGCCAGGGCCTTTTATGGATTCCCCCTGTCACCAGGAGGGACTATGATTGGAGGATTTTCAAACAAAGTAAAAGAGAGTGTTTGGTAAAAATAAATAAAAGAGAGAAGTTAGATGAGGAACTGGTAAAGGTTGCCTCTTAGAAGAGGAATTGGGTGACTGGACGAATGAGGTGAGAAGCTTTACCCTCTCTGTCCTTTTAGACTTTAACTCCTTTCTTTTGTCTCCTCTCTCCCCTCCCCCCCAAAAAAAAATTTAACTTAAAAAAATTTTTTTGAAGGCAGTATTCCAATAAACTAGAAACGTTTACAAAGTACTGTGTTTGGGGTCTGTGGTAGCTAAAGATGCCACAGGAGGCATGGGTGATTGCTTTCCACAAAGCCTCCCTTTCGGTTTTAGACATTCTCTGTTCCGCATCTTCCTAGTTTGGGCACCACAGTTCCAGAGGTGGAACTGGGGCTATAGTTCTTATCAAGTTCTCGGCTTAGGGGGGTGTGAGTGACAATTGATGGCCTATTCTTGTGGTTAATAATTAATCCTTTCTATGTGCTGTGTGTTAAGTTGCTTCACTCCTATCGGACTCTCTGCGACCCTATGGGGGTCAGAGGAGCCAGCCCCTCTGACCATGGGATTCTCCAGGCAAGAGTACTGGATTTGGTGGCTGTGCCCTCCTCCAGGGGAACTTCCCTTCCAGGGATTGAACACCTGTCTCTTATCTCCTGCACTGGCATGCAGATTCTTTACACTAGCACCACCTGGGTAGTCCCGATCCTTTCTATACCTCCTGGTACAGAAATAAGCAGCCTGACCTTTAAGGTGCCCTCTCCCTGTTCCTTTTTGGTGGAAGTTTAACAAGTTATTTTATTAACTTACATTAACTTTACCTAGATAGAGAATATAGTAGCTTGTCCTGTAGCATAAACTTCTAGATAGGCATAGAGCAGAGACTAATACTCAGGTGTCCTAATTTGTACCCCCACCACCTTTTTCTATAATAAAATACATCTATCCTTTCTCATATTCCTTGCAGATCCTAATCTGTTTGGTAATCACCTCTCTTACACAACAAAAACTGTGGCAAACCAGTGTCTGAATTTGAAGTATTAGGATTCTGATGATGGGTAATTTCAGGTACTCAGGAGAACTGGGGAGAAATATAATTTGGAATGCAGGATCGAAGATCATTTCTAGCAGGTTCTGTTCTACCTTTGAAACCCATCTCCACAATATACAGTATAGGCTGGTGATCTTCAGACATTTTTAAAAATGAACTCTGTAAAAGAATTTTAAAGAACTATGTATCTCCTTGTTCATTCCTAAATTGACACCTAAATTTTCCATCATATAAATACTTGTAGAGGATGTAATTTCTGACTTACTGCAAATTTTGATGTTTTAAACTAAAACCATTATATCATTCTTAAATGTATTTGCTGCTGCTAAGTCGCTTCAGTCGTGTCTGACTCTGTGCGACCCCATAGACGGCAGCCCACCAGGCTCCCCCATTCCTGGGATTCTCCAGGCAAGAACACTGGAGTGAGTTGCCATTTCCTTCTCCAATGCATGAAAGTGGAAAGTGAAAGTGAAGTCGCTTAGTCGTGTCCAACTCTTTGAGACCCTATGGACTGCAGCCTACCAGGCTTCTCCGTCCATGGGATTTTCCAGGCAAGAGTACTGGAGTGGGGTGCCATTGCCTTCTCCACTTAAATGTATCTAGTGGACTGCAAATACCCTAAATATTTGATGCCCACCAGCATCCGTTTAATGATATATGAACAAGTTCTTTAACAAATTTTAGATGGTTCCCTTTATTTACAATTTATTTAAATTTTATATGGTTCCTCTTCTTATTGAACTTCTAATTCACTTCCCCTAGAAATTTATCCTAATTAGTATATTTGTATGCTTTAAAGTCTTTTATTGATCACTGTTACCTTCTTTGCAACAAAATTGAGTATATATTTAAGTTTGTTTCTTATGACCATAGGCTTTGTTGTAAAGTTTCTTGTGAATCAGATTGTTAGTACACAATTTATTAAGCAATATAAATATATTACATATTTTTATAACTTGTGAAACTGAAAAAAGTACAATTTTTATTAAAAATGTATCTCTTAATGAAAAATATGGTGTTTTTCCTCAACTAGTTTAGGAGTTCCTGGACTAATATTACCTAATGGTGGAAGGATATAAAGTGCAATAACAGTTCTCTGTGTGTGCTCAGTCATGTCCAATGACTCTTTGAGAACCAATGGAATATAGCTCGCTAGGCTCCTCTGCCCATGGAATTTTCCAGGTGAGAATACTGTAGTAGGTTGGCATTTTCTACTCCAGGGAATTATCCTGACCCAGGGATTGAACTCATATCTCTTGTGTCCCCTGCATTGGCAAGTGGATTCCTTAGTGCTGTGCCACTAGGGAAGCCCAACAATTCTCTACCTGTTTTTTATTTTTATAGACATAAATGTTGAGAAATGTTCACATTAGGAAAGGAAGAGACTGTTAAAATGATATCCCTAAAGCCTTTGAACTATTTCTGAATTACATGCCAACAATCACAACAATTCCTCATAAGTGTCACATTACCAAATAGACTCCTCCTTTAATTTTATTAAAAATTTTATTTAATTAAAAGAATTGGAAACCACAGATCTTGCAAAAGGATTTGTTAGTCGTTTGAGTATCGATTTCAGTCTTATCAAAATAATTATGTCATCTTTTCACTCAGGGGCTAATCAGACTGATTTTCATATTTCTTTGCCAATACAATTTTTTGGATAAAATTCCTTTTTTTAAAGGGTGTTCAAATAAGTCTCAAGTTTTATTAAGATCCTCTATAAACACATTTATTCACTACTGAAAATTGAAACAGCACATCAAAAATTTTTATTACATTTCAACATACTAACAATGCTCTGGCCAAGCCAACCAATATTTTTTTTACATTCCTTCCACAAGTTAATTTGTTTCAAATTCTTGATACTGAGTTTCATCTTACAGAACTACAGGCTTATGAAACAGACATTACCTGAGACTTAATCAGTTCAGTTCAGTCGCTGAATTGTGTCCAACTCTTTGTGACCTCATGAACCACAGCACGTCAGGCCTCCCTGTCCATCACCAACTCCCGGAGTTCACTCAGACTCATGTCCGTTGAGTCGGTGATGCCATCCAGCCATCTTATCCTCTGTCGTCGCCTTCTCCTCCTGCCCTCAATCTTTCCCAGCATCAGGGTCTTTTCAAAAGAGTCAGCTCTTCGCATCAGGCTTGACGTACTCCCTTTTCCTATTTGGAACCAGTCTGTTGTTCCACATCCAGTTTAACTGTTGCTTCCTGACCTGCATACAGGTTTCTCGAGAGGCAGGTCAGGTGGTCTGGTATTCCCATCTCTTTCAGAATTTTCCACAGTTTATTGTGATCCACACAGTCAAAAGCTTTGGCATAGTCAATAGAGCAGAAATAGATGTTTTTCTGGAACTCTTGTGCTTTTTCGATGATCCAGCAGATGTTGGTAATTTGATCTCTGGTTCCTCTGCCTTTTCTAAATCCAGCTTGAACAAGTAGAAGTTCACAGTTCACGTATTGCTGAAGCCTGGCTTGGAGAATTTTGAGCATTACTTTACTAGCATGTGAGATGAGTGCAATTGTGTGGTAGTTTGAGCATTCATTCTTTGGCATTGCCTTTCTTTGGGACTGGAATGAAAACGGACCTTTTCCAGTCCTGTGGACACTGCTGAGTTTTCCAAATTTGCTGGCATATTGAGTGCAGCACTTGCACAGTGTCATCTTTCAGGATTTGAAATAGCCCAGCTGGAATTCCATCACCTCCACTAGCTTTGTTCATAGTGATGCTTCCTAAGGCCCACTTGACTTCATATTCCAGGATGTCTGGCTCTAGATGAGTAATCACACCATCGTGATTATCTGGGTTGTGAAGATCTTTTTTGTACAGTTCTGTTTTTTCTTGCCACCTCTTCTTAATGTCTTCTGCTTTTGTTAGGTCCATACCATTTCTGTCCTTTATTGAGCCCATCTTTGCATGAAAAGTTCCCTTGGTATCTCTAATTTTCTTGAAGAGATCTCCAGTCTTTCTCATTCTATTGTTTTCCTCTATTTCTTTGCATTGATCACTGAGGCAGGCTTTCTTATCTCTCCTTGCTATTCTTTGGAACTCTGCATTCAAATGGGTATATCTTTCCTTTCCTCCTCTGCTTTTCACTTCCCTTCTTTTCACAACTATTTGTAAGGCCTTCTCAGACAGCCATTTTGCATTTTTGCGTTTCTTTTTCTTAGGGATGGTCTTGATTCCTGTCTCCTGTATAATGTCATGAACCTCTGTCCATAGTTCATCAGGCAATCTGTCTGTCAGATCTAGTCCCTTGAATCTATTTCTCACTTCCACTGTATAGTCATAAGGGATTTGATTTAGGTCATACCTGAATGGTCTAGTGGTTTTCTCCACTTTCTTCAATTTCAGTCTGAATTTGACGATAAAGAGTTCATGATCTGAGCCACATTAGCTATACAGTTTCTGCTGACTGTATAGAGCTTCTACATCTTTGGCTGCAAAGAATATAATCAATCTGATTTCAGTGTCCATGTGTAGGATCTTCTCTTTTGTTGTTGGAAGAGGGTTTGCTATGACCAGTGCGTTCTCTTGGCAGAACTCTATTAGCCTTTGCCCTGCTTCCTTCTGTACTCCAAGGCCAAATTTGCCTGTTACTCCAGGTGTTTCTTGACTTCTACTTTTGCATTCCAGTCCCCTATAATGAAAAGGACATCTTTTTTGGGGTGTTAGTTCTAGAAGGTCTTGTAGGTCTTCATAGAACTGTTCAACTTCAGCTTCTTCAGCATTACTGGTTGGGGCATAAACTTGGATTACCGTGATATTGAATGGTTTGCCTTGGAAACGAACAGAGATCATTCTGTCGTTTTTGAGAGTGCATCCAAGTACTGTATTTCGGTCTCTTTTGTTGACCATGATGGCTACTCCATTTTTTCCAAGGTCATCTGAGTTAAATTCACCCATTCCAGTCCATTTTAGTTCGCTGATTCCGAGATGTCGTTGTTCACTGTTGTCACCTCCTGTTTGACCACTTCCAATTTGCCTTGATTCATGGACTTAGCATTCCAGGTTCCTGTGCAATATTGCTCTTTATAGCATCGAACCTTGTTTCTATCACTAGTCCCATCCACAACTGGGTGTTGTTTTTGCTTTGGCTCCATCCCTTCATTCTTTCTGGAGTTATCGAGACTAATTAGTATTTCTTTTTGTCAAATCAAAGTGAAACTGAAGTATATTCAAATCATTTCAAATACAAGCTACATAGATTCTTCATAAGTTAACCAGATTAAGGTAGAAAAAAAAATGCAAGAACAAAAGACCAGCTTATAGGTTATCAAAATACTGGCACACAGTCTTTCCCAAGCTGCTTCATAATAATCCTAAAATTACCAGCAAGAAAAAATAATACAGGAATAAGGTTTATGACCCATTCAACTCCATGGCATAATTATTGTATGTTGTGTTGTGATAATTCTCATAATTATCCTCGGAAGAATCTCTGTTAAACCTGCAGTAACTACAGGTACATTGAAATCTTCGCACTCTTGATCCAGTCTGTGTCCTCCTCCTGCTGTAGCTCTCTTTGGTAGTAAGACTGAGGAACTCCTTTGCCGTAGGAAAGTCTAAGAGATTCAGTCAACCTTTGGATCCTGTATCTCTGCTCACTCAACAGTGTCCTCATGCCTCTCCTCTTATTGGGTTTTTTCCTCACCAGGAAACTTCCCAATAAACTGAGGTGGATCTTCTGGTAGATATGATAGTTTGATACTAGGATTGAGAGTTAAGTTACTGAGGTTCTTTGTTAACATTTCAGAGACTTAAGAGGCAACTGGCATTGCTTAGGAAGTTTCATCCATCAACATTTTAAGATACTCCAGCGTCTAGGTTGGGTTATCCTCAGGTGAATCCATTGGGAGTCTAGTCACAGTTTGAAGCTCCTCCTAGGTCTTTGAGTTCCAGAGGAAGGCGATGCTTTAGGCTCAAACTGCCACCAAGTAACCTAGAAGAACTATCAGTTCAGTTCAGTCGCTCAGTCGTGTCCGACTCTTTGCAACCCCATGGACTGCAGCACGCCTGGCCTCCCTGTCCATCACCAACTCCCAGAGTTTACTCAAACTTATGTCCGTTGAGTCGGTGATGCCATCCAACCATCTCATCCTCTGTCATACCCTTCTCGTCTTGCCTTTAATCTTTTCCAGCATCAGAGTCTTTTCAAAAGAGTCAGCTCTTCGCATCAGGCAGCCAAATTATTGGAATTTCAGCTTCAGCTTCAGTCCTTCCAATGAACACCCAGGACTGATCTCCTTTACGATGGACTGGTTGGATCTCCTTGCAGTTCAAGGGACTCTCAAGAGTCTTCTCCAACACCACAGTTCAAAAGCATCAATTCTTCGGCGCTCAGCTTTCTTCACAGTCCAACTCTCACATCCATACATGACTACTGGAAAAACCATAGCCTTGACTAGATGGACCTTTGTTGGCAAAGTAATGTCTCTGCTTTTTAATATGCTATCTAGGTTGGTCATAACTTTTCTTTCAAGGAGTAAGCGTCTTTTAATTTCATGGCTGCAGTCACCATCTGCAGTGATTTTGGAGCCCAGAAAAATAAAGTCAGCCACTGTTTGTACTGTTTCCCCATCTATTTCCCATGAAGTGATGGGACTGGATGCCATGATCTTAGTTTTCTGAATGTTGAACTTTAAGCCAACTTTTTCACTGTCCTCTTTCACTGTCATCAAGAGGCTCTTTATTTCTTCTTCACTTTCTGCCATAAGGGTGGTGTCATCTGCATATCTGAGGTTATTGATATTTCTCCCAGCAATCTTGATTCCAGCTTGTGCTTCCTCCAGCCTAGCATTTCTCATGATGTACTCTGCATATAAGTTAAATAAGCAGGGTGACAATATACAGCCTTGACATACTCATTTTTCCTATTTGGAACCAGTCTGTTGTCCAGTTCTAACTGTTGCTTCCTGACCTGCATACAAGTTTCTGGAGAGGCAGGTCAGGTGGTCTGGTATTCCCATCTCTTGAAGAATTTTCCACGGTTTATTGTGATCCACACAGTCAAAGGCTTTGGCATAGTCAATAAAGCAGAAATATATGTTTTTCTGGAACTCTTGTGCTTTTTTGATGATCCAGCGGATGTTGGCAATTTGATCTCTGGTTCCTCTTTCTAAAAGTAGCTTGAACATCTGGAGGTTCACAGTTCACATATTGTTGAAGCCTGGCTTGGAGAATTTTGAGCATTACTTTGCTAGTGTGGGAGATGAGTGCAATTGTCTCTTAGCTTGAGCATTCTTTGGCATTGCCTTTCTTAGGGATTGGAATGAAAACTGATCTTTTCCAGAAGAACTATAGAGCTGAGAAAGAGGAATAAAAATCCAAGCTGACACACTGTGGTGAGAGAAGAATTCACCGGTAAAATTCTTTTATTATTACATGCTTTCAGTATCGTTTTATTAAAATATTGAAGTGCAGATTCATATCCATATGGAAAATACCTACCATTTGTAGAGTCAGAAAAGCCAGTCTTCATTTCAGATCAGATTTACTTTCTATTAGGAAAAGATCTGACTTTATTCTTCAATTTAAATAATTAATTAATACTCATTTTAAAGGATATTATAAAATCACCAGGAAATAAATTATTAACTGTAGCTTATAAAATAGGTTATTAAAAGTCAGTCATGATTAAGATTATATAGATCTAATATTAATATAAAACCTGTAAAACCAAGATGGTACTTTTTCTCATTGTATAATTTGTAATAATGCCATAAAATGTATAGCTAAATCTATTAGTTAATTTATTAAATTAAAAGTAGCATAGAAGGTGTGTTAGTTAGTTCCTTGGCAAATACAGGTATCTACTTGTGTTGAACTCTCATGTTTGGCTTTTGGGAACAGTTAAAGAATCATGTAACAGAAGAAAGAAAGAACTCCAATAATTTTGTTATACTTCATGATCAAACTTAAGTAAAAAAGGGTTTTGGTAGGAAATAATGGTGTGAGCAGCTAACAATTTCATTTTTTTGTTAGCTGGTGGTAGAAAATAGGAAACATGTTCTAAGATGAAATAAGAGTACTGATTGTAATGGGAATATTTTGTTATGAAGGGAAAAAACAACTCCTTCCTTCTACTCCCCAGGTTTTTACACTCTGGGCCCTGCGTCAAGATTCAGTGTAGGTGAGGAAAACACCTTTCTTTTGTAAAGTAAGACAAGGACTATGGTGAAAGAGGAGTTGGAATGGAGTTAATGTGAATATGTATATATGCTGGCTGGATCTCAAACAGATTAGTTTTAGGGAAGATCTCTTACAGAAGTTGAGAAACTGGAGTGTTTTTGCTTAAAACTCTCCTCAGATTGATTTCCTTGCCAAGGTATCCCTTGGAAAGTCTTCACATACTTTAGGAAGATTTCCTTGGAAAGTCTTCATGTGCCTCACTTTAAAGATTGCTTGATATAGACAGACCCATACTTCACTGGTCCTGACTATACATTATTCTAGGACATAATTGCAAGTGTCCTAGTGAGGAGGTGTAGGCTTGGTGTGTTTGGAATGGAAGAGGGTTAGGAAGGAAGTCCGGAGAAGGCAATGGCACCCCACTCCAGTACTCTTGCCTGGAAAATCCCATGGACGGAGGAGGCTGGTCACTAGGAGTCGGACATGACTGAGTGACTTCACTTTCATTTTTCACTTTCATGCATTGGAGAAGGAAATGGCAACCCACTCCAGTGTTCTTGCCTGGAGAATCCTAGGGATGGGGGAACCTGGTGGGCTGCCATCTATGGGGTCACACAGAGTCGGACACGACTGAAGTGACTTAGCAGCAGCAGCAGCAGGAAAGAAGTCAGAGAAGATGACCCGAAGTTGGTGTAGCCATTAACTATGAACCTGGATATGGTCCTCAGCTTTGCAATTCTAAAAATGTGATTTTTGTCAGTTGACGCAAAGGTGTGAGTCAAACTTACAGGAAGTTAATGTATGAAATAGAATGCCATTGAATTAATTTATACTCATAATCACCAAGTAGACTGGACTCTCTCTCCTGGTGGCAGATCCATGTGGAAAGGTCAGTTGTAATCAGTCTTACATGAGGAATCCAGATCTTGAGCATGGCTGTTATTATCAAGCTATGATAGCCTAATATTCAATGATGAGCTCAGTAACTGTGCAATAGAATGCACCCATGTGCTTTACAGATGTGTTTTTTTTTAGATGCATAGTTTTTGATCAGGTTGATTTTTCCTTGTTCCTCTTAAATGGCTATATCACAGAACTATTAAATCCAATAAACTTTCATGTCATGGAATTCTATAATGGCAACAATCATCTCTGAGCCTAGAAATTGAGACTGTTCATTTTTAAGAGATTAGAGATTACTTTCCTATGACCTATGTACTAATGTTGGTAGTGGCTGAATGATCTGTACTTCAGAATATTGTTTGTGACCAAGAGTGTACTGCATAGAAAGAAAACCCTGGTGACTCTGTGTTGGTGCTTTGCTAGAAATGGGACATCTAAAGTAGGAAGGTGAACCATGGTTAGATTTTTGTTGTTGTTTTTAATGTGGACCATTTTTAAAGTCTTTTTTGAATTTGTTACAATATTGCTTTTGTTTTTCATTTTGGGTTTTTGGCCCTTAGCTCCCTAACCAGGGATGGAACCTGCACCGCCTGCATTGAAAGTGAAGCGGTAACCATTGGATAGCTAGGGAAGTCTTATGGTTGGATTTTGGGTCCTGTACTATGATGAGCAATGATGCTCCAAATTTCTTGCACTCAGGATAATTCTCGATACTGCTTTTTAAAATAGACAAGCCTTTTCAGATTCTAAAATCATTATGAATAAGAAGGATAAATGACAAATTGGGGTAAGTCCTGTCTGAAAGCCAGAAGACACATTTTTTTCTTCAAAGGATTTTTTAGCTCTAGGGTAAACTATTGAGACAGAAAAAGATGCCAGGCTGAGGCGTTTCATTTAGTATTTTAATAATAATTATAAAAAGGACAATACAAAATCCAAACATTTTTTACAAGTTCAGATACATTTTTTTTTCCCCAAGTGCAAAATACTCTATGAACTGCATCATTTATTGTTGTGTAGGAGATGCTCACTATATCGGCAGCAGTGGAAGGTAGATATACAAATATTTTGAGATTTCTTCTGCATTAAAGAAAAAAGCCTCCCACATGGTAATGATTATTTTCTGAAACTTAAGTTCAGCTCACACAGAAGAATATTTTCAGTTTGTCTAAAGGGTTATAATCTGTGTTGTCTAGATAAGCTGATAACAGAACTGGGGGTTATAGTCCCTGTTATCACATATTTTTGTAGAGGGTTCCTAGTCCAAATAATGGCCCAAGGACAGAGTATGCTACCTCTGAGACAAGTAAAATTTAAGGATATCCTTGTGTTGTCTGCTTCTACTTTTCTCTCATGATGCTTAAGCAAGAAGCCAAGCAGGTTAACATTATTTTCTGCTTATGGTCAGTTATACTTTGTCTCCCTTTCTCTAGTTTGAGCCTGCTATATTGAGGTTAAGCAGCAAATACAGAAGTTTCACCACTCCATGTTTTCTGACATTTTGAGATACAGCCCCCTAATTTCCAGTCACCTCAAACATGCGTATGGAGAGAACTTCTTAGATAAGAAAACTTTGATTAGTGCTAAAGACCAGGGCTATACTACTGAACTTTCAGCAATGAATTTGAACCTCCAACACCTCAAACTAATCCAGTCCTGAGGGAGTCAGAGCAGTCACAGCTTGATGTCAGCCTCTGGGAATTTGTAGGCCTGGGGCAGGGCAGTTCAAGTCCAGGCTCTGGTGAGTTTTCTCCTGACTTTGTTCCTCTAGGTTTTGGGAATGGGCCTGGCCCAATAATACAAAAAGATGTAGAAAGAGAAGTAAAAAGAGATTGTTGTATTGCTGAAGTCATAAGTGCCTTTCTGATATGCACCACTTGGTGCTTGGAGCCCTTGCAGGAATGGCTTCCCATTCTGAGACTCAAATCAGGACAGGTTTTGTACTAAGATAAATAAGATCTCAGTTATGTAGGGTCAATACTGTGACCCTACAAATACCTCTTGGCTTGTTCATGAAGGGTTCCCATTTATACCATCTTCCTACTTCCCTACACTGATAAAAACCTCTTTTTCTGACCTGTAAAGGCCTAGAGAGTCTCTGAATGTGAACCCCTCAGTCTACTAACTCTTAGTTTAATGCCCCTGGGCCTACAGAAGCAACTTTGCCTGGATTCTTAACTCCCAACTTGGACAACCTAAATTAAAAATCAAATTTGGTGGATATTAGTAGGTCTTCATCTGGTCTCCAGGATCTGTCTTGACATCAGTTAAGAAGCTTGGTGGTCTGTACTTTCCGTACTGTGGAAATCATTTGTAAGCCCCAGAAACCATGGAATAAATGGTTAGAGGAAGTGTGTTTCTGTGTATGGGGTGACAGGAAAGGAAAGAAGAGCAAGGAGCCAGGCCCTGAAGGCATGTATTGGGAAGCACTCTGGCTTTGAGAGAGATGCAAAATGGTAGGGAGAGAGGAATCAGAAAGTTATCCTAGTTTCCGGTGGAGAATGAGGATGGTCAAAGTTGGTTAAAGCAATTTTCATGGCACTTCCTGCAAAGTGTGGATCCTTCTATTAAATGACCATTTGCCTGCTTGGAAGCAACCATTTTTTATCTCTATAGCAGAGCCTTCTTTGGCCCAGAGAGACAAAGGCAGCCAGATACTCCACCCCCAGGCCATGGTGTTGGATGGCTAATGGATGTCAGTGGATCTAGCTGTGACATCGGTTACCTACTGCCTAAGGCTGGTGAATGCTACTGACTTGGGGCGGGAGTGGGGGTGGGGCAAAGGGGAGCTCGTGCTGGTTCCTTTATTCGCTGTTGAGCCTCTTTGAGGAACAATAGCTTGAGATAGTCATTAGAAGTGAGCCATAGGAGTCAACTGGCTTTTGATTGAATAGGGGTATAGCTTTGGGGGAACTAGAAGGAGCAAATGGAAAATAATTTTACAGGCAGCACTGAATGAAGGTGGAGTGTGTGAAGGATCTGGAGTTGGGCATGGACTTGATTCTTCTTCCTTTTGAAAAGCAGTAGTTGAGGAAGCTAGGCTTGAAGTCAGCTCCAAGAGGAAATGGCAAACAGGGGTAGGCAGAATGGCCAAGGTCAGGCAAACAACTCCATGCCTGGATAGCTGTCCTATTCTTGGCTCCCACAGCCTCGTCTCTGGCCTCAGGGCCCTGAGTCAGCCTGTCCCCAGGGGGTTTGTCCTGGTCCTCTTCCTCGTGCACATCAGGGGAAAAATGGATGAGAGCAGGGAAAAGATGGAGGCTTTCCCTACTCGGGGTGGAGGATCACTAACCAATTCCATCGGCCTCTACAGTCTTGAGGTCCATGCTGAATCCATGGAGGCATAGGGATGGTGGGATTGGTTTAGCAAACACAGGTCCCTCTCCTTACTGCTCCACCAAGTCCCCATAGTTACTGTCCTACACATCAGGTGTCTCTGCTGGTGGAGCAGGGACAGATCAGATGCTCCAGCACTCAAGGCTCATGAGATTCAAAACCTTTTTTCTTCCACTCCAAACATGCACTCTTCTCTCTTGGGCAGCTATAAATAGGGTTGTTCTAATAGAGGAGAAAGAAACAAAAACAAAAAACAAGACCAGAAAACAAAAACCCCTCCCTCTAGTCAACATAGACAGACTCAAGATGATTGCACTTATTAGATGTGGACAAGGTGGGCAGAAGGCTCGCCAGGTGCACACATTCCTCCTGCTGCCCATGGCCTGGGGCCAGAGGTAGGTGGCTCTGGGCTGGCTGCAGAGCAGGGTCCTCTTTGGTGGAGCCCACAAGCCATCCAGGACTGCAGGGGAAAGACAACTCTGGGGGCAAGGCCCAGACTGGCTTTTGGTCAGCAGTCATGTTTCTTTAAGGGCAACACTTAGCATGGGGAGTGGGGCTCCCCCAGGGAGCACTCAGGTGGGAGTAAGGGAATGGCTGGGCCAGGGAAGACAAGTAAGAAAAGGGATTAGTGTTTGAGGCTGGCTTCCAATTGTTCTGTAGTCTAGTCCTTTAAAGGACACATTTTCTTTTTGTTTTCTTTTTTGGACGATGCTAGAAAACTTGGTTTCTGTCCTGCAGAGAGAATCTTTGTCTTGGGGAGCACCAGCTGCATATTCAACATGGTAATCCCTGCTGCTCTTCTTCATTCAGTTGGTGTCCACTAGCCAGTAGTGTGGGCCTTTTGTAAGCCCTCATGGATTGGACCCCAGGCAGACATGGGCCAAGAAGGAGAGGAGCTGCACATAGACAGGAAAGTTGGCTGTTTGGGCGGTCCAGGGCTCAAACCAGGTGTCCCAGAGGATGAGTGCTGACATTAAGCCTGTAAGTCAGAGGCTTCTTTGGCAGAACCCTGGGCTGTTAGAATATCCCTGGCGGGGGGGTGGGGGGGTGGGGGGGGGCACAGTCAGGGGACATTTTGGCTCCTGACTAGCAAGGCACAACCTCTAACAGCAGAAGCCCCTCCTCCCCTTCCCCCAGTAGACCCACTTCCTCTGTGGGCCTTGAGCACCCTTCCAAGATGACAGGGCTGAGGATATGGGCTGGTGAAATGGGCAGTGTGGCTAGGGAGGGGAGCGGGATACCATCCCTCCACCCCTCGGGAGAACAGAGCCAGCACTGAATGGCTTTTCCAGGAGCATGTAGGAAGTGAGAAAGTAAAGAGAAAGAGCGAGGCCAAAGGAGACAAGGAAAAGAAGCTAGAGGAACAGAAGGGGAGAGCGCTTAGTCTATATGGAGACTTTTTTTCCTCTCCAAAAAGAGAGATCAGAAGGAGTCCCTCATCTGAGGGTGGGGGCTGCTGGCTCTGAAGGCTAAAGAGTCTGGGGGCTTCAAAACCTGGGTCTTGGGCCTAGGGGCACTATTTGTAGGGCCTCAGGAAGCTGGACACTTTGGAGCGGAGCAGCTTGATGAAGGATTTTGGCAGCATTTCCTTGTGCTTCTCTGTGTACTTGAAGTAGTTCTGGGGGTGGGCCAACACCTCGAAGAAGGCCTTAATGAGCTTCTTGTCCTGCAGAGGTTGGCAAGTGGCAATATTAGCATCAATGTCAGTGGTGGGAAAGAGGACCACCAGCCTCCACCCAGCGGCAGCCCCTCTTGATGCCTAATAGGCATATCCAAAAGTGAACTATGGATCCCATCCCACCATCTGTTGCTCCTTAGAATTCTACAACTCAAGTCAGTGGCAGCTCCATCCTTCCATTGCTTAGTCTCAGTCTTTGGAGCCATCCTTGACTCCTCTCTCTTACAACCACAGCGAAACCTATTGATTCTACCTTTAAAATATATCCGAGGTCCGACCACTTCTCACTGTCTCCATAGCTACCACCCTGTCCAAGACCATCATTTCATTTGGCAATGGCCTCCTAACTGGTCGCCATACTTCCCCCTACTTTTGTCCTTCTACAGACTGTTCTCCCTCCCTATCCCCAGCAGCAGCAGAATGGCTTTTGTTTTTTAATTAGATCTTGTCCTTTTTCTATTCTAAACACTTCTCTGGGTTCTTTGTGACTCAGCAAAGCTAAATCCCTTGTATGCCCCATCGATGGGATGTGATCTGTGCACTGTTGTCTTTCCCGTATCCCCCCTTGATTCTTCCTTGCTTTGCTGAGCCACACTGGCCTCAAGGTTCTTGAACATGCTGTATGGCTCCTATGCTCCTGAGCTTGGAATGAGCCTCTCTTGATCTTCTAATAGGTAGCCTTTTACCTCATTCTGGTCTCTTCTCAGAGGCCTTTCCTGACCACCTGTCTGAAACAGCAATATGCTGTGTGGAGAGCCTACTGGGTGCCAAGCACTGTGCATTAGGACTCAGCTCTTCTGGCTTTTGGGCTAGTGTTCTTCACATTGCATCAGGAGATTTTTTAAAACAGGAGGTGGAGCTTCCAGCCTCTCATCTCCACTTTAATCAAAATGGTACCTCTACTTTATGCATTGGAATTCACAGCACATTTGAAATAAGGATTCAGATGCCCTAAAATTTTTTGAGAAGCATTGCTGAGATATTCTTTGCAGTCAGCCAGTTCTAGGAGATTTTTGTCATTGTGTCTCATTTTGATAATAATAAAAAATTATTTTTTTATTTTTATTTTTTTAGTATATGTGCTGCCGAAGCGAGCACTGATAATAATAAAAACTTATTTTATCTATCATAAAATAACAGTTTTTTGCATTGATAGTTGATGAAGGATAATACTGTGACTAGGACTATAGTTTCTTCAGTAAGACATTCTCAAACTGGGATCCATGGACCTGAGTATCCAGACCACCCTTCAATGTTGGAAACGTTTCTTTTCCTTTAAAAGAGGTCTATACTGGAGAAGGCAATGGTAGCCCACTCCAGTACTCTTGCCTGGAAAATCCCATGGACGGCGGAGCCTGGTAGGCTGCAGTCCATGGAGTCGCTAAGAGTGGGGCACAACTGAGTGACTTCACTTTCACTTTTCACTTTCAGGCATTGGAGAAGGAAATGGCAACTCACTCCAGTGTTCTTGCCTAGAGAATCCCAGGGATGGGGGAGCCTACTGGGCTGCCGTCTTTGGGGTTGCACAGAGTCGGACACGACTGCAGTGACTTAGCAGCATACTGAATTAACCCTGAGAAACGCTGTACAGGAGCACTGTTTTTCTCTGGGAACTGAAGAGAGAGCTCCCTGCCAGGGAAATCCCAAAAGCATCTTTCTAAACCTCATTTTCTATATATTCATTGGTGGAAGAGGCAGAGGACATTTCATCTCTTCATCTTCCCTTTCTCTTACCCAGAGTATGGGTTTGGGCTCCAATTCCAGCTTTACCACTGGGGCACGTTCTCTAATTCTCTGTGCCTCAGCTTTCTCTTCCATAAAGATGAGAGGCTTTTTATTAGGAATGATAAAAGTACCTACTCCATAGACCTGTTGTGTGTATCAAAGGGAATATTCAAGTAAGCACTTAGCATATTGCCTGCCCATTGTTACATGCTCATTAAACACTGGCTGTCATTATTGTTAATATTCACTCGCCTTTAAAATTTCCTGGTGGTTTTCAGATGCATAGAGCCGGCCATCTCGAACAATGTCTTCTACCAGCTGCTCGTAGTCCTCTGCAAAGTCCATGAAGGGGAGGGGCCGATGAGCGAGAACTCTTCCTCCTCCCTTTGAGACCCTGGAACCTGCCCTTTCTCACCCACCTCCCTGGCTCTCCTGCCTTTGCTCACCATCGTAGGTAACATAGGGGATCTGGAAGCCACGGGCGCTGTTGGCTTCACTTGTCTTGAAGTTGATCCAGAGCTTCCTGGAGCGGGCTGTGAAGGCAATGGGGCGCTCGTAGGTCTGGCAGGTCTCATAGGTGGTAATGGAGGATGGGGAGGCTGGGAAGGTAAGCAGCAGGTCAGGAGAAAGCCGGGCAAGCTCCCCAAGTCGTCCTAGAGTGAGGACTCAGGCTGACAGAGGCCCTCCCTCATACGCGCAGCTCCCCTAGCCCCTCCATACACCCATACACATATCCTTTCTCATGGCCCTGGGCCTGTTCTTTGACACCCAGGCACTCACACAGTGTGAAAAGTTTAATATTTAAATGAATGGAGCTGTAAAAATACTAGAATAGGAAAGTAACACATGTAATACTATTGGAATTCCACTCCCAAAGCTGGCTTTCTTAACTCTGCCCTCCACTGGACATGTAGCATTCATTGCTATTTTCCTTTGCTTCCAAGGCCTTACTCATCATTGCCCCAATTCTTCCACCACCAGTTTTCTCTCTCTCTCCCCCCTCAACCAGATATGGATTGCCCTTCCCTGGCCCGGCTCTGCAGCCACCCACAGTTCTTTCTCATGACGAGGACGTCCCCACACTCATCCTCAGATGGCAGGAAGATCTCGGGTACCACGATAAGAATCTTGCGCTTGGGTGGGGGGTTGATGTTCCAGACGCACTCCACACCAGCTGGGTAGTTGCCTGGGTAGTTGGGGGACTCGATATAGCCAGTGAACTCACCCAGCTCCCCACCACACTGGCGATCTGTAGCCAAGCCCGGTGAGCAAAGCAAGAAAGAGAAGAGAAGTCAGTGGGTGAACAGGCTGGGGAAATTGAAGAGTTCTGAAGTGGAAGTCAGACACATGGAGTTCATCATCTCCTCCAAGTTCTGGGTTCCCCTTTCCTTCCTGCCCTTTTAGTACCATCTTGCCTCCCTTTACCTGTCCGTACCTCCCTCCTACCTGTCTCCTTCCCCTGCAGGGATAGGGCACTTCAGGGCCCAGCCCAACAACAGGCCTTGAGTGTAGGTGGGCTGGGGAGAGAGGGAGGGTGGGACCTGCCTGCCTAGCCACGCCCCCCAGCTCTGCTCCTTGCTGGTTCACTACCCTGCCCACCTCCCACTTCTTCCCAAGCCTACTGCTCCCAGGCCTCCCCACCCCATTTTCCACAGCCTGGCCTGCCACATACTCTTGCACTGGGTCACACTGGTGGAGCCATCAAAGTCAGTGCTTGTGTTTCCTGGACAGCGGGTGCAGAAATTCTGACGGAAGTCAGGCTGATAGGAGCCCATGGCACAGCGGATGCAGCGGTGGATGCTGGTGTTGTAGTAGTGCCCAGGGGAGCACTGGACTGCAGGCAGGGGGGAGGAGCAGGGGTTAAGATGGCAGGCCAGCAGGAATTCTGGGGCAGGGACACATTCACCATAGAGAATAAACAAAAGACACTAGAGTTCCTTCTGGAGTCCCAACCTTCCCTAGTCACGCCAGAATTTAGGCCCAGGAGGAAACAAACTAGCCAGCGCGGTTGGTCACAGTGTCAGCCTGTTCTCTCGGGCACTGAGCACAGCCATCTGCAGAGAAACTCGTTTGCAGCTTTGAGGGGAGGTGGCGCCACTTGCAAAGCAGAGGGCTAAGTGGAGCTGTTACTCTTTCCCCAGTTCCCAGGCTTAGGACTGCTGGAGGGCCAGGATGCGTCGTGTGAGTAGGATGGTGGGGCTGGTCATGCAGCTGGGCCTTTAGTGGTTTGGGGAAGATGGTTGGGCAGCATACTTGGGTCTACTCTGGGGATCTGGAGAGAGTTTGGGAGGCAGTTGGGGCCGGGGATCCTACCAGGGTAAGGAGCCCACTCACCTTTGGTGTCACAGTCTTGGAAGGAGATGGCTCCCTCATGCTTAGTGGTGAGGCCTCCACCGCATGGGAAGCACAGGGTCCTTCCTGCTTCAGGTTGATAGGTGCCACGTGGGCACGGCTGGCAGGGCTTGAACCCATCTGCAGAGTGTTGGCCAGGTGAGCACTGACCTGCAATGAGCCAAGGGCCCGACTCTGATGGGGGTGGTCCTGGTTATCCCCACAGGGTCCCCCAGTCTCGGGACAGAGGCACACACAAATAGGATGTTGACGAGGAGAGTGGCCTGGCACCTGGGCCTGCCCTTGGGAAGTCCCATGCTGTGGGCGTCCCAGTGCCCACCCTACCCCACTCTGTATTGTTTGTTCCCCTGGCACCTGCACATGTGGTGACGTTGGTGGCTCCGAGAGGCCCGTGGGCATCACTCCCAGGGCAAAGGTCGCAGGAGAGCTGCCCTTCTCTCTCCTGGAAGGTGCCCGCTGGGCATGGCACACACTGCTCCGTCTGGCCGTGGTAATACGTTCCCTGCGGGCAGCTGACTGAGGGAGAGTCGGCCGCGCTAGCCACCCACCCCCACCTATTTCCCACCACCCAGGTCTGGGGCTCCCCTTCCCTCTCCCCCAGATTCAAGGAGAACCTCTTGGTCTGGGATCAGACAGAATCCTGCTGGGGAGGCTCAGGGGCCAAAGCCATGTGCAGGAGTGTTGGTAGCTCCACATGATGGCCCTCTAGAGCTCAGTCTGGGACCAAGGAGGGGAAGATGATGGGCAGGAGGGTCTTGGCTGCCTCACACCTTGAGAGATGTAAAGTGTCCTGCTCTGAACCAGACCCGAGCTGAGCCTTCCCTACTCCCCTGCTCCCCAGCAAGCTCCCTTACCACACTTGGCCCCAGAGCGGTGCTGCCCAGGCCTACAGGCCTCCACTGGTTCAACTCGCTCCCCAGCTACTGGGCCTGGCTTGTGGGCCAACTCATAATCGAGGCCTGCCAGGCGCAGTAGGAAGCGGTCCTGGTTGATGGACTTTCTAAGCATCTTCAGGGATCCTTTTAGCCGCCGTTCCATTCGCTGTCGGAGGCAGGGCAGCCCACAGCCAGCTGGTGATGGATGGTGTTATGAGTTGGAGAAGAAAGAGAAAGAGTGGTTGTGAGCAGGAGGGCGAGGCAGCAAAGCGAGGAGCTAGGAGGGGCTTGGGTAGAGGGACTGGGTCCTCAACTTAGCTTTAGGCAGGCTCCGCCCTTTGACAGGCTCCGCCCTTTGACAGGCTCTGCCCTTTCCCTTTGCTGCCAAGACTGCTGTTTGCCCACCTTTGCCCTCCCCTTTCCATCCTCCCAACGGTGTCCCCAGTCCCACCTGTGGTCTCCTCGGCCCTGACTTCTGCCTCCAGTTCCAGAGTGAGCCGAGTGACTTCCTTGCCTGGAGGGGTCCGGGCCCGTCGGCCCTTGCCCTTCCGAGAGGAGTCACATTTGAGGTGGATGAAGGTGACCTGGCAGTCAGAGCAGGGGGTGCCACCTAGGGAAGAGGCCTTGTCAACCTCAGGGGTACCCCCTGGAGACAGTGTTCTCACTCCTGGCTTTCATTTTTCCATCCCGACCCAGACAGATCTCACCAGATCTTTGACTGTCCTTCTAGTTTAGTATAGAAATTAGTTTGTGGGGAACATCCTAGGACTTCCTTGGACCCTGCGCCTGCAACCACTTCTTCCCCTGCTCTGTCCAGAATTCAGGGTGTCAGTGGGTTTTGGAGCTCTCACTAAGCTGAGGAGGTGAGGGGTGGGAAGGGTTTGGCGGCCAGATAGCCCACTGGATCGGGGTCCCCAGTCCAGACCTGGCCCCGCGATCCTGCTGGTCTCTTCCACTTTGCCTTTGTTTCGCAGGTGCAAATGGCACTTGGCGTCTTTGATCTTGAAGGAAGCACGCTGTTTAACCGTCAGCACTGCAGCCTCTAGAGGGATGGCAGAAGCTCAGCACAGCCTGGGGGCCCCGTGAGGGTGGGGGTGGCTATAGAGGGTATTGGGAAGCTGGGCCCGGGGTCTTGGCTGGAGGAGAGGGGTTACAAAAGCCAAGAGCATCAGACATCAAGGGCAGAGGGAGCAAGGCAGCAGGGCTGGACAAATACAGAGTAAAGAAGGGGATCCAGGAAAAAATAAGGCCAGGAGGATTAATAAGGAAGGGAAATTGGGGTTAATAAGCCAGGAGTAGCATGAGACAAGGCGTCTGGGCTGGTGCTCACCATGGCAGTGGTTGGAGTTCGTGCTGTTCCCGGCATGGCTAGCTCGGGCTGGAGCAGCCCTGGGGCTGGGGATGCCACAGCTCACGGTGAAGCCATTCTCAGACTCTGAGAGAAGGGGGCTGTCACAGCTCTGACATGCCCCCTGCCCCTCACTGGCTGAAGGAACCCAAGGGGAGCAGGGGAGCTGCCTAAACAGCCAGGCTTCCTCCCTGCCAGCCCTCCAGCAACCTCCTCTACATACCTGGCAAAAACCGGGCCCGGGACGGGCAGGTCAGGGCACAGGTGTCCTTCTTCCCAGACCGGTTGCAGCTGAGCATGGCTTTTGAGGCACCAGGACTACTCTGACACTTCACTGGCTCTAGGAAGAGGAGAGAAGCCTGAGGAAGAGAGGCTCTTCCTCCCCTACCCGCTCTAGCCTGTCAGTCAGGTGTGTAATTGGAGGAAGAGAATGAGCTACATGCAGAATTGCAGTTGTACATGGAAATGGACGAAGGAGTTATTTACTGGGAACCCCATGTCTCAAACGACTACATTCTCCATCCCCTACTCCTTCATACCCTAACTCCACAATTTCCAGGACCCCAGGGACCCCCTACCCTGAAACTGCAGTGCAAGCTTCCGCCAGCAGAGGGCGCCACCCACCTGTGCAGTCTTTCCCGTTCCAGTGCAGCCGGCCCTGGCCTGCTGGGCAGGTACACTGGTAGCTGCCAGGAGTGTTGACGCAGCCAAAGCGGCAGCCTCCCCGGTTGATGCTGCACTCATCCACATCTAGGGGAAGGAGGCGGGAGACACAGACAAACAATGGGGGGAGCAGGAGCCAGGACATGAGCGGTGAGTGGGGGGCCTTTGGTTAGAGTTCCAGGTACCCTAAGATGATTCCCGGGTCTGAGAAGAGTTCAAACCTAGGACCTTCTTCCCTGGTCTCTGTTCTCAGTCCAAAGAAGGATTGAGAAGGGGCCAAGCTAACAAAGTTTTAAAAGCTTTCCATGCCTACCTAGCAGAGGAGTTGTAATCTGGGGGCTAAGGATGAAAGTCAAGGGACAGTGATGAGGATGGGAGACAGAAGTTTTGGAAACAGGATGCTGTTCCCTGATACCCCAGTGTCTCCACTGTCTTCATTTCTCCCATTTCCTCATGATGGATGTAGGCATGGCACATGCACCTGGGGACCGCCCACAGACACAAGCCCCCTCAGGGGTGTGTTCAGCTGAAAGGCGAGGAGGTGAGGGGCTGAGGGCCAGAGGTGCCGGCTTACCCCCACAGTGGGTGACGCCATACAGGAGGTAGCCATGACGGCAGAGGCACTGGAAGCTCCCTGGCGTGTTCACACAGATGTGGTCACAGGTCCGGTCAAAGGAACACTCGTCTATATCTGGAAGGGCAAGGTTTCAAGCCACTGCATCTGTCTTGGGGCCACTTGACCCTGTGACTCCTACTCAGGTGAAGGGCCCCAGGGAGGGGCCTTGGCTTTCTCCCTCAAACTGAAGAGTTCCTACCTCTGGCCCAGCCCTAAGAGCTGTGACTCAGCAATGCCTACCTACCCCCCTAAGCCCCTCCATTTGCAGTCTTTGAAGTCAGGAACTTGGAGATCTGTGCTGTGGATTAGGGCCACCATGTGTGGTTAGGCTGGTCAGATCCTGCCAAGGATGTGAACTGGGGTGAAATCCCCTCCTCCCTCCTTGTCGAGCCGCGTGCCCCAGAAGGGCTGATTTGCCAAGAGGAAGGAGCATGTTTGCTAGGTCACAGCATGACACTGCCTATGGAGACTCCCCACAGTGTCCTTTGAGCTTCTCATACTCTGGCCCTCTGGCCTCTTTGAAGCTCTCCTACTCTAGAAACTCTCCAGAGGCTTTTCCCTTGGCCCAGGTCTGCTCACCCTGGCAGTTCCTCTCGTTGATGAGAAGCTTATAGCCCTTCTTGCAGCTGCATTCGAAGCTGCCCACTGTGTTGCGGCAAATGTGGTCACAGCCCCCGTTGTTCAAGCGGCACTCATCTATGTCTGGGGATCAGGACAAAATAGAACCAAAGGTAATACTGAAGGCTAGGGACAAATGAGGAGACAAGACCCTCCCTCCCTCACAGAGACAGGGAACATCAAGGAGGGCCCTGGGTCTGCCTCTGCTGACTTTTTTTTCTCTCCCATCTCTGTTTCTTCGCTCTTCAGGATTCTGTTTCTTCCCTCTTCAGGATATCTGTGGCCATTAGTAACACCTTATTTCTTGGGTCTGAGAGTCCTCTTAGAACGAGAGAGATGGGAACCAGTGTCAGACCCTCAGGGAGTGGCTTAGAAGTAGGTGGGCATCTGGCCTACAGGGCTAGTCTCTGCCCCTCACTCTGCCACTGATGGCCCCTCTCCAAAAAAGCTGGTGGACAGGATTTATCCCTTCACTCTCCCCCACCCCGGCCTGTCGTAAGAGCCTTTGGGGGTGGGGGCGGCAAAGAGGTGGAGACCCAAAGGGGCAGCACGTCAGAGAGGAAGAGCTGGAAGAGAGGCCAGGCGAAAGGACCTCCAGGAAAGCCAGTAAGGCTGGGGAGCTGCTGGGGGAGGGCGGGGGCCAGGCAGGGGGCTGGACTGGGGAGGTCTGGAGAGACTCAGGCCCGAGGCAGCTTTCAGCACTGGGAAGGGAAGGGAAGGAGGGGGTATGTGAGTGGCTTCCTTCCTGAGGTCAAGTTCCCCAAGCTGGTGGCAGACAGGACCCAGGCTACTCACCCTGACTTGGGGGAGGGGGCAGAGAGGGCAGTCCTGCACTTTACTCTCAGCGTACCTGTCAGCAGTCCTTCCTAGCAGCAAACTTCTCAACTCTGGCTGTCTGACCTGCTGCCCCAACCACATACACCCCCACCCTAGCCCGGCCCCAGCCTCCTCCCTGGTCTGTTTGCCAGCTGCTGGGCCAAGAGGCACAAAGAGCATGCCCAGCCTTGCTCCAGTCCCTCCACCTTGCGACCGAGGGACACAGACCCGATGAATCGTATTTTCAGTAGGGCCACCCTCCCGTTTTCCTCCCTTGTTGCGCCTTTCCCCTAAACTGGGCTCATCAAAAGGAGAGGGAAATAGAATGGACAGTGTGGGAAATTCTATCATAATAGTAGCTAACACATTGTTACCATTTGCCAGGCACTGTTCTAAGACTTTACATGTAGTTTATATGTAACTCGTTTAATCCTTGTAGCATCTCTGTGAGGCACTGAACCTTTACTGTGGTGAAACTGAGGCACAGAGACACTAAAGAACTAGCCCAGGACCACAGAGCTAATAAGAGACCGAGCTGGAATCTGGACCCAGGGAGCCAGACTCTAACGTCAGTGCTCCCACCTGCTCCCCTAATCTCCCTCTGATGGGGACAGCCTTTCCACGGGGAAGGTCTGGGGACTGTGGGCTAAGAAGGAACACACCTGTGACCTTGTGCATACATAATCAGGGCGCAAACACCCTTCCAGACTCAGGAACAAACGTGAAGGGCATGTTCATTAACCAAGAGGGTTAGAGACCCGCAGGGAGACTAGGAACGAGAGGAAGCAAAACAAAGCGGGGCAGGGACACTAAGGAACTGGCTGGACTTTTGTGCCCCTTGGCCTGAGATGGGGAAGGTGGACAGGAGACAAGCCTGCGTCACAGCCTCAGTTCTTTAGAGTCAGGATAACTTGCGGGGGTTGAGGAGGTCCCACAATGAGGTACCCTGTCTCCGGTCACAATCTCTTATCTTTACGCTCCTGTCCTCTGAAAACCCTTACCTTTGCAGGTCTTCCTGTCTGGCTGCAGCATGAAGCCCACGGGGCAGCTGCAGTGGACGCCTGTCGCTGCATCGTGGCACTTGCTGTCGCAGCCCCCATTGTTGACAGCACAGGTCTCTGTTTAGGAGGGAGGTGGGGGATGGTCACCTGGCTATTGGCGTGGAGGAGTCCCAGAGGAGAGGGCAGAGAAAGGGCACAGAGGCCCAAGAGGAGGCCCTGGCTGCCTCCCTGTGCTGCGGAAGGAGCATCAAGTGGAGGCTCCCAGCCCCCTTCCTCCCATCACTCCCAGCCCCCAGCCCCTCACAAGTGCAGCCAAGCAGTCCACTTCCCTGCCCCCTACTTGATTGAAACAAGGTGGACAGCGGTGAGGCAGGTACAAGCCAGAGCTGTCAGGCAGGAATGTGCTGAGGGTGGAGGAGGCGGAGAGGGGAGGGTGCAGGGAGGGAAAGCTAAGTAAGGGTGGCTCTCACTGCCAGGGAGCAAACAAGAAGGGGCAACAGGCGTTTCCTCCTCTTTCCCCCTGACTCTCTCGTTGGCGGGTGGGGTCACGGTGGGACAGTCCTGAGGAGAGTGAGCCTGGTGATTCCTAAGACAGCCGGGAGACGACCGTCAATTCATCTTCCCCTTCCTCTCTGCTCAGCTATCTTAAGACAGATCCCAGAGGAGACAGCTCCTACTCCATCATTCCCCAGCGCCTTCCTGGCTACCTCCAGCTCCTCCCCAGTCCTCTTAGTTCCAGATAGAGATAAGCTGGCTGTTCTGTTGTTATTTTACTTTCCTAATGGGGAGATACTGTCTAAGCAAGGGGAAGGGGCAAAAGGAGAAGAATCCAGGGGGGAAGGAAGGACATAAGAAAGTAAGTGAGAGAGTTAAAGGACCTCAGAGCCTTTCTTCTGTTGCTTCCCTCTTGACTGAAGCTTTACCTTTGCTGAGAGGTTGGAGTTGGGGGGAATATAGTTGGGCCATACTCCCTATTTTCTGAATTTAGAGCAGGAGAAAAATAGGTTTAAACTGCAGCTCAGGAGAGTGAGATGAGCCCGGGGGTGGGGGGGGGGGGTGGGGGAAACATCAGCTTAAAAAGTGCAAGGCCCTGACAGGGACTGTGAGGGAGGTGTGGGCCATCCTTGGTGGGGGGGGGTGGGGCTTAGAATTCTCCCATTAGAGAGATAAAAGGCTTCTGCTGTGGAAGAGAGAAGAGAGGATCTCAGAATCAAGAGAACTGAGAGAAACGTACTGGAGAGCGCTATCATTTTGAATCTCTGACTCCTGAAACTCAGGCCCAACCCACGTCACTGAGGAGAAGAGCAAAGCAAGGGCTCAGAAAAAGCCCACCTCTATCTATGGGTCCCCGGCCATGCCCTGGTCCCAGTGGGATCTCCTGTGTGCCACCCCCACCTCAGTCTCCTTAGGTCTCCAAGACCGTGGGAGGAAGCTAGGCGGGAACCCTGGCTTCAGGTTCCAAGCCCAGCCAGCCCCACAAGTGTTCTTAGCATGAGAAGCCCTCTAAGCCCCGGAGCAGGGAGAGGGGAACAGAGGGCCTGCACCAAGTCTAGTCAATTCCGGGGGCTCCCCAGCGAGGAGCAGCAGGGCCAGCATGGGGTCATCCCAGGCTGGACCAGGAGGTGGGCGAACCTGCCCGCCACCCCAGGGCAGAGCTCTCCCGAGTGGCCTCTCTGGCTGCCTCAAACCTTTGCTCCTCAGGTCGTGCATTAAAATCATGGTTTAATCTGTGCTTGTTCTGTGTCAGGCACTTAGTAGACGCTCTAGTGCGCTATCTCCATTATCGCAGGAACACTAAGAGAGGACTCTCGTTCTCTCTCTTTTATTGGAGAAGCAATGGCAGCCCACTCCAGTACTCTTGCCTGGAAAATCCCATGGACGGAGGAGCCTGGTGGGCTGCAGTCCATGGGGTCACTAAGAGTCAGACATGACAGCGACTTCACTTTCACTTTTCATTTTCATGCACTGGAGAAGGAAATGGCAACCCACTCCAGTGTTCTTGCCCGGAGAATCCCAGGGACGGCGGAGCCTGGTGGGCTGCCATCTATGGGGTCGCACAGAGTTGGACAAGACTGAAGTGACTTAGCAGTAAGTTGAGGACCAGAGAGGAAAGGAGCTTGCTTAGGGAGGTACACTTAGAAGGTGGCAGAGCCAGGACTCAAGCTCAGGTCTGTCTGAACTCAAATGTCGTGCACTGAACCGTTATGGTGGGAGAGAAGGACAAGAGGTGCTGGGACTGTGAGCTAACACGGGTAAGAACCCAAGAAAGAGACCCTAAGGAGGGGATGGCGCCTAACCCTATCCCACCCTGATCTCGGGTGGCACTGTGGGCATGCTGGCTACGTGGAGCTGGCGCAGTCTTCAGCTGTGTAGGAGGGTGGGGGCAGATAGTTGGGAAGTGGGGGAGGTGTTAGAAGCTGGGTGAGGAAGGAGCTGGGACAAAGGAATGTGAGAGGAAGGAGAGGAGAGTGACCGCATCAGAGAGAGAAAACCAACACGAAGTCTTCTGGGCCAGCTCCTGGGGACCCAGGTTTCCTGTCACTCGATGGGCCCAGCGCTCAGGCTGCCGGGGAGCCCAGTCAGGCTGGGCCCAGTGGGCATGCGGTTAGTGGGAGCCCCAGCGGGTTAGCCCTTCCCCTAGCAAGCCAGTGAGAGCAAGCGGAGAGAGCAGACATATTTACCATTAGAAACGGCCTGAGGGGGTACGTGCTGCTCTAGCCGCCTTTCCCCTGTTTGACATTGTAAAAAAGCTGTTTAGATGCTGGGCAGAGCTACTGTGGCCCTCTGTGCCCCAACCCCCTCCCACCCTCCTCCTCCGCCCTGCAGGCCCAAACCACTGGCCCCAGATGATGAGCTCTGAGACTCCTACACTTCATTCCCCAGCCTCGCCCTGCCTGGTACCCTCAAAGAAGCCAGGCTCCCACCAAGCAATTGGTGGGAAATGGAGTCTCGGGGAGGGGCAGTCATGGTCCCAGTACTACACAGCATGCCAGAGGCAGAGCTGGGGTGCAACCTCAAGTCTTACAAACTGCCGAATCCCAAATCCCAGAGGGCGCCCACCCTGACTGCTCAACTACTGCCCTCTCAGTCTCCCCACTAAATCTGAACATCCCGATGGCCTCAGATGATGGCATTTCCTCCTACCAGGGCTGGGGAGAAAAATGAGATGCAGGTCAAGGTAAAATGAGTTCTTCTGGAGAAAAGGGAGAGGGACTTGAAAAAGACATAGAACCTTAGAACAGCCTCATTTGCTCTCTTCTGCCTCACTTGGCCATGGCCCAGAGGGTGGATGGGTCTTGCATTATAGCAGAGCTCAAGCTTAATGGGAGTATGTTCAAAGCAGCCATGCCCGGGACTATCTAAACAGAACATCAGAGAGGGACCGGCCTCCCATCCACAGCCCCGTCGTGACACATGCAGCTTTCCTTTGGGGGCTGCATGCAGTTTCTTCTGGGAGTCTCTAAGGGTGTGTAAGTGCGTCCAGGGCATCGCAGGAGGTTTGGAAAGCAGAAGAATTAGACTTAGGAGGGAAAAAATGAATGGAGCTGGAATAAACCAGCCTCGAGAAGGCAACATGAGGACCCGAATATGTTGCAAGGTTTAAGAGAGTTAGTTCAGAGGGAAACGTAGCAAGAGAGAATTTAAGGAACTTTAGAACTGTGTGTGCAAGTTTCTGGAGCAGGCACCTGAGGGAGGCCTTGAAGAGCCCCACCTGCTCAGTCCTTGTGTCTGGGGGAAAGGCAGTGCTCTCTGCAGAGACAGAGGGGTTTCTGGAGTGAGTTGGAAGACAGTCTGGTTCTGAAACAGAATGTCTTGTCTCTGATAAACACACCAAACGACTGTGTTCACACCTTCCCATCCCTAGCATGTTGCAGCCCATGAGATGAATGGCCATTTGTAAACACGCATGCCCACAGGACAAGCTTGCCTCTGCCCGGCCCAAGACACAGCCTTTCCCCTGCCCAGACTCTACTTTCATTTCCACTTTGCCAAGGGAACACCTTGTCCCATCATCTTTCTCAGCATTCTGTAACTGACCTTCACACACACACACACACACACACACACACACACACACACACACACAAAACCCCTGAAGATTTAGGGAATTAGGAATCAAAGAACTGAACTCATCTATGGACCTAAAGATATGTGAGGTAAGGCCTAGGGATTCAGGAAAAGGGGCCCAGGTATTAAGAAGACCAAGTAAGGGTGAGAGGGTGGGATTCTAGAGTTGGGGAAGAAATGGGAGGACCCCAGGCAGAGCTCCACTGGAATATGGAGGAGAGAGGAGAACATGGGGGCCTAGGGGGAAGGACTGGAAAGGAGATTTGAAGGAGGAGAGCAAGGAGGGACAGAAGAAAGAGGAAGATACTGGAGCCAGGCAACCCCACTTATCCCAGGAAAGGGCACTCTGTCCCACCCTTGAGTGTGGACAGTGGGCTGTGACAGCTCGCATCTCACCACACTACTCAACTAGGGCCTCTGGTCAGGCTTAATTCACCAACTGCCCCATCTTTTTTCCTCCTTCTTGACCACAGCCTGGGGTCAAGCAAGCACCTCAGCTGATAGTTCCCAACCTGTCAACACTTCATCCTGCATTAAGAGGATGGTGAGGCTCCTGGGGTGGGGGTAGGGGGCGGAGCGGTGCAGAACCAAGGGGTGGGGAGAGGAGGAAGGTTGGGTGAGCCCTTCACTCTCACTAGACCTGCCACCGGCTGGGGGCTTCAGCCCACTCCCCAGTGCTCCTGTGCTCAGCACCTGAGCCCCACCTCGGTGCTCCCCCTCCCCTGGTTCCCCGATGCCCTCACCCCTGCCCCCATCGCAAGTGGACTGAGTTCTCCACTGGCCTCACCCACCGATGCATGTCTTCCCGTCAGTGTGGAGCACAAACTTGATGTGGCAGCCGCACCGGGGACCCTGCTCCGTGTCATCGCACGTGTGCTGGCAGCCACCGTTGCCATAGTTGCACGTCACTGTGCAGAGAGGGCAGGAGGCCTGTCAGCTTGCCTCCCCCGGGCACTCCGGCTCTCTGTAACGCAGAATCTGGCCCTCGAAGCTAGCTGCCTCTCCCGCGCACCCGTCTCTCCCCACTCCTGCTGCTGAGGCCCCACGCCCCTTCTCCCCCACTGCCATCCCAGTCATCTCACATTTACAGTCCCGTTGGTTCTTGGTGAGCTCGAAGCCAGGGCGGCATTCACAGGCAATACCCCCTTTGGGTGTCTCCCGGCAGATGTGAGCACAGCCATGGTTCTTGTTCATGCAGTTCATTCCTTCTAAAAGGGAAGAGGAGGGCGGGGTGAATGTGCTGTGCTCCTGGGCACCTAGAGGAAGAGAGACTAGAAGGGAAGCCATGAGCCTCGGGAACTGGGACAGTTTCACGGAGGCTGCAGTACAGAGACTGACTCTCCCCATCACAGGCCCCCTGTCCTGGCCACCGAGCAGAGCTCATAGCTATTCTGAATGATACATCCAGGCCCCCTAAACTCTACATGATCACCCTCTCCTTCAAGCAACTAAAAACAGTGTCTAATAGTTGCCCAGCACTGTGCTTATACTGGGTAGATGTAGGAGGGACCCAGAAAAATCTGACATGATCTCTTTTCTCAAAGAGTTTACAGTCAAACTGGGAAAAGATAAATAACATCTATCATGTGAGTGAAGAGTAATTGGCATGGGTCATTATTATACATTTTATTCAACAAATATTTATTAAGCTTCTACTACAATCAGGGCAGTATATTAGGTTTGGGGGATACAGAGATGAATTAGGCTTAGTCTTTGCCCTTGGGGGTGGGCAGGCAGGTGAGGGTGGAGTCACAGAAACAGACAACGCGTGCGCAGTCCAACCCGAGGAATGAGGCACAGGCGAGGCCAGGTGACCTCGGTTTAGGGTTCGGCCATCTATTGGGCTTGGCAAAAAAGTTCATTCGGGTCTTTCTGTAGCATCTTATGGAAAAGCCCAAGTGAACTTTCTGGTCAGTGCTCTACAGTGAGGAGCAAACCCGCCTTAGATCTGGACACAGAGGATGTCCCAGGGTAGCCTCTATCCCACCGTGACCCCCAGCCCCAGATGAATTCTCCCAGACTTCACTCTACCGGAGTATCTGTCCACGGAACCCTCAGGATATGACTGGGTTCAGGGACAAAAGGAGCAGCAGAGGGTAGACCTGAGGGGACTGAGGGAGGGCTCCTGAGCAGACGGAGAGAGAAGCGCGGGCGTTCGGGGCCGGCCCCCCCGGCCAGAGGCTGACCTTCCGGCCGCTGGATGCAGGTGTGCTGGTTGTCGCTGAGGAAGAAGCCCTCCCGGCAGTGGCACTCGTAGCTGCCCATCATGTTGACACAGCTTTGCTGACAGCCGCCGTTGCCCTCGGCACACTCGTCCACATCTGCGCAGGACAGGCGGGTGGTGAGGCTGCGGGCACAGCCGGGCCTTCCCTGAAACCCAGCACCCAGCCGGAAGCCAGGCGGTTCTCACATCCCACCGCCAGGCTCAGGGAAGCGAGTGGGGAGGGGACATGCGAGAATGGCTCACTCAGGGAGGATGTGCCTCTCTTTCCCTCACCTGTTGAAACTGGGTCTGAAGGCAGAGGAGATCAGGAAAGGAGGCAGAGCGAGAGGAGCAGAGATGAAGACAAGGATGGAGGTTGGTCAGGGGCAAGACCTGTGAGCAGCTGGTTGTGACGAGCAGCCAGGGACTCAGGGCTCTGTGTGCGGGGAGAGCTCTGGCAATGGTGCTGAGGTTGGAGGGGCCGGGTGGGGAGAGGTAGTGAGCCTCAACTCACTGCGGGGCAGGGACCATTTCTGTGGAAGGACCATGGCCCTGTCCTTCCTCCCTTTCTCCCATGCCTGGGCTTGCTGCCACATTCCCTAGCCTTTCTCCTATTTTGGTTTAACAAAACAAAGTCTGGTAGCTTGGCGGAGAGGGATGGGGAAAGAGCTGCCAGGCCACACCCTAATTACCAACCCCAAATCACCATCCCCAGGCTCATCCCGGGGCTCCCGCTTCAGTGCCCTGACTCCATCTCATGCGCCTTACTACCCTCCCAAGTTCACAGTCCTTCTCCGTTTTCCTTGGTGCAGGAGGCATCGGAGAGGGACCCAAATGGGCCAGTCTAGGTCCAAAGGCATCTGACTCCTTAGGGCCTTCTCTTCCGCTCCTCTCTGCTGAGCCCTGAGACCCTGTGCTTCACTCTGGCCAAGGGCAGAGGGGCCCAGGCCTCGCAGGCTCCTGACTGAGGAGTGCACCTGGAGGAAAAGCCAAGGAGTCCTTGGCTTTGCCTTGTTCCCGTCCCGTCTCCTACGCCCCTGACTTCTCCCCATCCCTGTCCTCCTCCTCTTAGCCTGTCCCACATTCCGTCCTTCTGTTTGCTCCCTTCTAGTCCAACCTGGTGATTTTGTGACTCTAGCCAAGTTCTTTCCTACAATTTGCAGTGGAGAAACTGAGGCCCAGGGCATGGATGACTTATATAGGGTTCCCGTAAAAGCTAAAGGTTAATAAGACTTGGAACCCTAACCCTAAGTTTAGGGAAGCACCATCGTCAATGACATTCCTCCTGTTTTCTGAGCACTTACCAATTTCTTAAGGATGGTACAGGGCTCTTTACACACATTGTGTCATCACACTGCAGCCCTTTGGGTGGTTATTACCTTCCCTGTTGCCCAAGTCTGCATGGCGAGTAAGCAGCAGGGCCAGGATCTGTCTGGAGCCAAACCACCTTCCCGCCATGCCCCACCCGCTGTGACCAAGCCCACTATTGTCATCGCCTGGCCCTTCCCCTGAGAACACTTTATAGCAGCATCTCTTTAATGTTTTCATTCAGAAGGATTTTTTCATCCTCAGCATCTTGTCTCAAAGGGGAGGCTGGCCTTGTTTTCTATTTTGTGGGAATGCAGCTTTTCGTTTACTTTTCCTCTCCATGCCTGAGAGTGGGAAATGCTGAAAACATCTCCTTCTCCACAAGACATCCCCTGCCCACATCCCTTCAACCCTCGCTCACCCAGACAGTTGTGTCCGTCATGTGCCAGGTGGAATCCATCATAGCAGGTGCATCGGTAATTGCCAGGGATGTTGACACAGTCGTGCACGCAACCTGCATTATCCTCCCGTTCGCACTCATCCACATCTGTGGGCAAATAGTTGTGGCAGCTGGACCCACCTGCATGCCCCTGACCGTCTGTCCCTGGGCTCAGCTTTATGGTGGTTTTTTAAAAAATATAAAACCTCTGTGTGTGTGTGTGTGCTTGTGTGTCTCTCTGTTTCCATAGTTACTCTCATAGCCTGCAAACCATTTTGCATTTAGCTATTTGCATCTAAACTTCAGTCATAAATATTTTTACACTTCCATCAGATCTTTCTAATTATCACTGTATATGGTTGCAAAATATTCCATTATGTTGCTACATCATAATTTATTAATCCCTTTTTTCTATTGTTAGATTCCTTCCATTTATTTTTCTCTCATAAATGCATCAAAAACATCTTCTCTCATATATTGTTTCTTTGAATTTCCTTTAAATAAGTTCCTAAACATGAAATTCCTGAGTTGGAGGGTATAAATGACTTCAAGATTCCTGCTAGGTATGACAAAATCACTTTTCAATTTATAATGTCACCGGGAATTAATAAGTATACCTTGTCTATTGAAGTCTTAACCAACACAGAAGGTCATAAATTTAAAATAACATCTCAAGACTGCTTTAATTTGCATTGCTTTAATTATGAGGAGATGTGTTTGTTTATAGTATGAATTTGCCCTAGGGTAAATTGTCTGTTCTCAAACTTTTGGGGCATGGTGTAAGAGTCTAAAGACAGAGGTTCCAATAGCAGGGAACCTGAGGCCTTAGTCCCGTGATCCTGATCCCCTCACCCAGTCAGGTTGTATGGCTGTGAACTGTTCCCACCCGGGCCTGAGTGTGTATATATGGTGTCTTTGTGCAAATTAGAAAACAATACCCTCTCTGGGAAGGAGCTGCTTTCCTCTAGCCCCGTCCCCACGCCAGCAGGGAGTGCAGGGCTTGGTGCACAGCGTGGCCAGCTGAAGACGGGGGCACGGTTTCCCCCTCTGGCAGCTCTCCCTTCTCCAGGTGCGCTCCCAGCCTCACCTTTGCAGTGTTTACCATCCCCCGTGTAGCCAGACTTGCAGATGCACTTGTACGATCGTGGGGTGTTCTGGCAGATGGCATCGATGTGGCAGTTGTCAGTCCCTTCCACACACTCGTCCACATCTGGCAGGGGCAGAAGGGACGTGTGAGACCCTCTCTTGGTGCCTCCCAAGGGGTATCTTGAAGGTGGTTCCTTGGGGCAAAATCCCGTCTCCTCTACAACAGACAGCAACCCCTCCAGAAGCAGGTGGCCTCCCACACCTCTCTGATTTCAGAGTGGGCTGACCCTGTAATTTCAGGAATTCAGAAAGAACCCCCACTCCCCTCAAAAATACTTAATCCACAATGACAGCTGAAATTCCATCATTTGAAACACTACTCTTTGATTTAAAAACAAAAAACCCTTGGACTGGGTAGGTAGCACACTTAACTTGATTAGAAACTTTCAACCTAGGGTGAATTAGTTTACCTTTCTGAGGAGCAGGCTTAGAGGGAGGGGAAGAGAAAGGCACGAGGACAGTGGCCTCTGGGCAAGTGGCAGTGTCCAGTGACTGCTGGTAATTAAAGGAGGAAGAAAGGGAGACGGGGCATCTGAGGAATCTTCCTCTGCCTCACAGTTCTATTTGAGACCAGGCCTGCTCCCACTTGCCCACCATGGCGCCAAGAATCTTTAAAGGAAAGAAGCTCCATCCCAGAAGATTTGCCGAGGCCCCTGTGCTGTCAACAGTGGAGGGACTAGGAGCTGGCAGGGGCTGGCACCAGCAACCCAAAGCCTGATAAGTGCAGTCTTTGCAGTTCCCCAGCTGACTCATCCAGGCCCATCCATCCCGCCACTCTGAGTGCTTTCATCTAACCCCAGGTGCACCTTGATCTACTCACAAGAGCTACGCTGAAGAAGGGGCCACCCAAGACCTGGCAGAAAAAGATGATGTTCAGAAAGGACACAGGAAAGAGAAGAATTTATCACCTTTGGGCAAAAGACTGCAGCTTCTGGGGCAATGTTATGATGCCCATAAAGCTGAACTGAAATAGGGGGAAGTGTTTGTTTCAGCTGAAATGCTTTATAACTGGGGCTGTGGCGGTTCAGAGATGACTCAGCCCACCCAAGAGGAGAAACACGCGAGTGACATGAAGCAGGATATGTTTGGGTGCCGTGAGGGCATTAGAATAAAAAAGGGGGTCCTCAGCCGTGGCTGCATATCAGAGTCAGCTCCCCTAGGAGATGCCCAAGTGCCACCCCCAGAATGCTGGTCAGCTGGTCTGGGCTGAAACGTGGGCATCAGTAGGCTTCTAAAGCTACCCAGGGGAGTCTAACATGCAGCCAGGCTTGAGAATCTCCACTACAGAGAAGATCAGAAGAGGAAGAGACCACTTCCAGCTGTGAACTGGGAAAACCCAGGATAGCATAGCAACCTGCAAGAAAAAGAAAACGTTTTTTTCGTTTACTTGCAGAAAATGATCATAACTTCCAAGTTTGATCTGTGGGCCACAGAATTGCTTAGCTTCTGTTCAAATGCAGATTCTCAGGCTCGATTGCTGACCTACTGAATCTAAATCCTTAAGGTGCTTGATATATTTTTCACTGAATGAATGAATGGACCAGTAATCGCTCCAATGTATAGACACCCATGAGTCCTAGCTTGAAACAGTTTATCTGTTATCTATCTTTTATTTCAAGTACTTCAGGGGCAGGGACTGAGGCTTCCTAGGGCTAAGAAGAGAACTGAAATTTGGAAGAGTGCTCTCAAACACCTGCCTCAAGTCTTCTGGGCTTCTGTTCAGCTCTGCATTCTATCCTCCAACTCTCTTGGACCCCCTCTGCAAAGCCCACCATGCCCAGTGATTTAATTGCTGTAATTCACATTTATTTTTTCTTCACCTCCCTCAGGCTCTGCAGTGATGGTGTCTGCCTGCTGGTTCACCCTAGGAAGTTACCCCAAAGTGAATGGATGGAGAGGAGGGGGGCACAGGATTCTAGTTCATGGGAGAGGACAAGAGGGACCTTAGACAGTAAGAGGCTGCATGGAGAATCAGTCTGTCCAACTGATGAAGACAAAGTGGTACTAAGAAACACTCTAGCATAGAAAGAGCCTTAACTCTGGAGTTAGTTCAGTCCCAAATTCAAATTCAGCTCTGTCACTCAATAGGGTTTTCCGATTCTCTTATTTCTTCATCTTTAATGTAGGGCTGCCTTCTCATGAGAGGCTGTGAACAGTTGATGAGATAATTTGTATAAAGTACCTAATAAAGTATTTAGTAAATATTAGGTTCCTAATACATGGAAGCTTGAGATGATAAGTATAAAATCATTGGTTCAGACAATAGGTGCTCTAAGACTATACTGTCTTAGATAGTAGCCACTAGGTACGTCCTGCTGCTGATGCTGAGTCGCTTCAGTCGTGTCCGACTCTGTGCGACCCCACAGACAGCAGCCTACTAGGCTCCTCTGTCCCTGGGATTCTCCAGGCAAGAACACTGGAGTGGGTTGCCATTTCCTTCTCCAGTGCATGAAAGTGAAAGGTGAAAGTGAAGTCGCTCAGTCGTGCCTGACTCTTAGCAACCCCATGGACTGCAGCCTACCAGGCTCCTCCGTCCATGGGATTTTCCAGGCAAGAGTACTGGAGTGGGGTGCCATTGCCTTCTCCGACTAGGTACATGGGGGTATTTTTAATTTAATGTAAAGTTTGGCCCCAGGCCAAATGTTCAATAGCTATATGTGGCTAAAGGCTACCCTAGTGGACAGCACAGGTACGGAATGTTTCCAACAGCGTGGGAGGTTCTATTGGAACCTTATTCAGCTCTAGGAGTTCTGAATGAGAAATACCCTGGGCCTAGTGAGTTCAAGTGAACTCTGGGAGTTGGTGATGGACGGGGAGGCCTGGTGTGTTGCAATTCATGGGGTCGCAAAGAGTCAGACACGACTGAGCGACTGAATTGAACTGAACTGAAGTAGGCCAAAAAACTCTTTGGAGTGGGACTCAAGTTTGAGTTTTGGAAGCTGGGTAAGTGTTAGAAGCGGAAAGGAAATTTCAAGCATAGTTAGATGCATGAAGAAAGACAAGGCACTCTGAGATCTAAATCCTTATTCTCTGTCCCCACATTTAGTTGCACGTGCCCCCATGGTGGGGAAAATATCTTTTAACAACTAATTCCAATCTTGAAATGGAATCCAAAGTTTGAGATGTTCTCGTCAGGTCCCCTCTCTACTCTGGTAACTTGTGAGTCTCAGAGGCAGGTGCAGAGCACAGGGCAATCCCAGTGACTAATAACCATCCTATTATCCTGCTTTGAGCCCTCTTCCCCAGCAGCCAGCAGGGCACCTTGGATACTCATCGGGAAGCTCCTCCTCTGGGGCCATCTTAGAGGTACCCGCCTGTCTGAATCATCTGGGGCTTTTCAACAGTCCACATCAGCTCCTGGTTCTCTCCTCTGCTGCCGATCCAGTGCTTGCAGGTACTAGAGTGGGTCCTGATGCTGACTGCAGCAAACCCCGGGCCTCCTGGAAGAGCCTTTAGACCCTTCGGGCAGTTGGGCTTTTCATGCCGTTTCAACCACTGCCACCCATTCTCGGCTCATGAAACTTGCCCTCTCCAACACCAAACGCTTCAATTCCTTTCCACACATTTGCACTTCTCATTTTTTGCATTTGAGATGCAGTCCTTTCTTTTTTCTTGTAGACGCACTGTTCCCAACTTTCCAAACCTAGCTCAAAAATTGTCTTCCCAAAAGCTCTTCCTAGTAAGCCCTATTCCAGATGAGTCCCAGGTCTGAGGAGACTGGGTTTGCCTCAGCTCACTCATCTTGTGCGGCATGTTCAGCTCTCCTCACTTGACTGGTTACTGACTGAGGAAGGGACCCTTCAACTATTTGGATGGAATCTTTTGCAGCAGAACAGTCCTAAAACAGAGTTCTGAAGTAGGGCCCCAAATCATATCCAGTGTCTCCATTTGCCAGCCCATTCTTTCAAGGCTCCCTCCCCTGACATCTGCCCACTCACAACCAGTCTGTGGGGATCCCTTCAGCACCCATGGGCACAGTCTCATCTTAGTTCATTCTCTCAGGGTGCAGGTGTTTATGAGCTGGCCTGACAAACCAGGGGATGCTGTCGGGTGGGGATTGGTTTAGACCAGTGGCTGCACCCTGGGGTTCCCCTTTTGAAAATGTCTCTCTTAGACCAGCTGCATCGGGATCTCCAGGATGAGGCTGGACCGCTGTCTGTCTTCCTTTCCCAACTCAGACAATGTGATAGACTATTTGCCCAAGCCGGCAAGAGACCAGGGGCAACAGCACGACAGAGTATTTGAGAAAGGGGCTTCTGGAGTGAGACTGTGTCTGCTCAGATGCCAGCTGCATGCATGTCTGTGTGGTCCTGGGCCAGCCTCTGAACTTAACTGCTCCTTCCTCTGTAGATGGGAATAATGATATAGCATCTGGTTATGGGGCCACCAGGAACATCGAAAGAGTTAGTCCTGGCAAGTACTTAGTACTGCAGTGCAGGCATACAGTAAGTGCTCAGTAAAGGCTTGTTATTTTTATTCCTTCTCTCCAACCGTCCCCATAGTATCCTTTCTGAACCCTGTCCTCTCCCCCAGTCCCCTTATCAAAGCCCCATTGGAGGCCTGGTGTGGGGAGATGCAGCCCCAGGGGAACATGTGATGGAGCAGGGGATCTGGAGAGACATATCCCCGGGGGCATCTGCATCACTGCCTGCTCTGCCTGTGCTGGTTCAGGAGTGGGGCGAAGCGGGTGGGCGGCCAGTTGGGAAGCACAAAGCTGCCCTCCACAGTCCTTTGTGAAGGCAGTTCTTTTGTGCCCTTACCCCAACTTCAAGCACTGGGCTGGCTCACAAGCTGAATTAGGGGAGAGTGGCGGCTGCAAAGTCACCATAGACAAGCCAGGACTTCCCTGTCTCACCCTTCCGGCATGAACGCACAGGTCTGTAACGGCAGCAGCTTTTCCTAGCACCATCTGACGTCTCTTCTGGATTTGCTTCGGCACCTAGCAGAGCACTCCATAAATTCTGATACATGTAGGGAGGAGGGATGGGATGAGGCAGGGAATATGAGGGTAGAGCAGACTAGAAAAGGTGAAGTATTATGACACGGGCAGCCCTAAGATTCCCTTCTGAGGATGGGGAAGTGTACCCTAAAAGGCAGGCAGGAGGACCCTCAAGGAAATGCTTTATCTGCTTCAAAATTTTGCCCAGATCCAGCTCTGGAATAACCACCACTGAAATGAGCAGGAATGCAGGCTGCAGATAAGCAGATGCCTGTAGGTAGAGTCTACTCCACCTTTGGGTTACTACCGTGGTTACCTTACTACACTCAGAGGGGCTGGGGGTAGTTGTGGACAAATTTACTGGGCCCAGTGAGAAGGTCCAGAGCAGTTTGCTTGATGCCCTCACGTGCTCACATGGCTGTGGCATTCTTCCTGCCCAGCCAGGATACCCGCAGATGTGTGCCAGGTCTGCATCGACCTTCTATTTTCCTCTCTGGAGATGCCTTTGAACCTCACCCATCACTGAGGACCCAGTGCAGGTACCCCTGCTGGGAAGCCGCCTTTTGACTGTGGTAGCCTTCTCTAATGTATCCTTTCTCTTAACTCTGGAGATTTTACTATCAGGTTCTTGCATCCTCTGACCAACTGCTGTCTTGTACAGATACCTCCTATATGCAGCTGCTGCTCCTGCTAAGTCACTTCAGTTGTGTCCGACTCTGCAACCCCATAGACGGCAGCCCACCAGGCTCCCCCGTCCCTGGGATTCTCCAGGCAGGGATACTAGAGTGGGTTGCCATTGCCTTCTCCATCTTATATGCTACCATATACCATTATTTAACTTTTAGTTTCTGTGTATTATCTTCCAAAGGAAGCTGTGAGCTCCCTGAGGCCATGGTTTCTGAATCTCTGAAACCTGTACTGCAGCTAGAACAGAGCTGAGCATATTCCTGCAACAGTTCAACAAACAGCATTCGTAACACGCCAAGCACTAGTGCTAGGATTCAGCAGTGAACAAGACAAACTAATGTATTGAAAGCACTTAGTAAATATTTGCTAAACAGATGTGTAGATGGATGGATAGATGGATCGGTTGTGGGTGAGTGGGTGAGGTCTATATTTTGGCATCTTTTCTATGTTTCTATAGAGAAAAAATTCATTTCTTTTCTCCTCTGTAACCCTACAACTGTTCTGGGTAGAAGACAATCCCAAGGAATTTAGTCCTAAGTTAAGGGTAGGGAGACAGGAAACTCAGAGAAGGGAAGATACCCACTTAAAGGCATCTATTTGGTTGTGCTGAGGTAAGAAGAGATGGGGACCGACAAATTTAAGACAGGATTTCTAGGGAATCCTACAGGTTTCACAGAACCTCAGGGTTTTCAGATGTTACCTGGGGCTTCTCAAATATCTCTTGAGTGCATCCTTGTTAGACAGATGTCCCCTAGCCTCCGTGCTAACACCCGATGACGGTACCAGGGCCCACGGTTCCACTGCTGCTCCTCGTCAGTTCTCTTACCCGCTCTTCCATGTTGCCTCCCACATCCAAGTAACACTCAAAGTAGAGCGAGCCCAGCTGTCACCCACGATACCCTGACCTGCGACGTGTGCACATCTGCTCCACCTCTAGGTCAGCTACAGGAACTGGGCGAGCCTGGCTCCCCAGCTCTGGCTTATCAGGCCGTCTTCCCAATTTGGAACTGGGATATGACCGCAGCCGGAGCCTGGGCCCATCCTCGGCCTGGACAAAGCCCAGGCAGGGGTGACGAGGCCTGGAAAGAGCCCAGAAACCACACAGATGACCCCATGGGCAGAGAGGACAGAGCACTTTCTTCTTTTTAAAAAGTACACTTCCCTCTTATCCAAGCTTAGCCTGCTCAACTGAAGAGCCAGGAAAAGCAGTTGGTGCTTGGCAGCTGGAGAGGCCCAGGGCTGAGCCTCACAGTGTCCTATCTGATCCCCAACCCAGCTCCTTGCTTACTTGAATATGCCCCCAGATGGACAAGAATGTTCTCCCTTTCAGTGTGGACTGAACCCGCCACCGTGAGTCAGAGGTCTTTAGAGAACGGGTAGAGGAGAGGGAGTGGGAGTGGAGAGGAAAGGACAGGACACGGGACAGGGAGTCAGGCAGCAGGCAGAGTCCCTGCTTCATGAAGACCAGTCTTATCTCTTCACAGTGATGTGGAAAATAACAAGATAAACGATGATGCAGATGATGTTTAATTCCAGTAAAGGCCTTTCACTTAGGTCATTTCATGTGATCCTCAAACAGTCCTGTCTGTCACTGACTAGATGAGAAACAAGCCCAGAGATGATATCTTGGGGAAGAGAAAACAGCCAGTGTCAGAAAACCCAGGTTTTCTGGCCCGTAGTCTGGTGTTCTCACACTGCACACTGCCTTTTATAAACACATGAGGGAGAGATGCACGCCTTAGCTGTCACTGTGGCCTCCCCCGCCACCCACTCCAACTCAGCACTTGGTTCAGCATGAAGCAAGCGTCCACTCCAGAACCACGGAATGGCCTGGAGCTGTTACTAGGATGCTCCTGGGGGTGCGGGTCCTCCCCGGCTTGGGGCACAGGAGCAGCCGGGAAGAGAGCAGGGCTGAGTGTGGGCAGGGAGGGCACGGGCTGCACCGTGGTGGGCGCAGACGGCATTGCCATGAGGAGGGGTAGGAGACACGGCCGTGGGCAGGTGCCTCCTGCCCTTGGAGTCACTAGACTGGGCCAAGCAGCTGGTTAGAAACAAAACCAAACACCAGGGATACAGGTTCCTGCTGTTAACAGCTTCAGACCGCCGGAGGAAAACTCCAAACAAATACAATTGGAAACTTGTAAAAACGTCCTCTCTGTAAACCTGCTCCCCAGGGTCTATGCTTCAAGCACCCCACTTCTTCCCACTCCCCTCCCAAGCCCACATATCCTGACACCCCACCTTCTTCCAGGGACCCCTCAGGTCTGTTTCCTTGTTTTGGATCTCCCCTCCAGCCCAGCGGGTCCCGCCCAGGTCTGTTCCCAGATGCAGACAGCCCCTGGCCCGGGGCTCTGAAACCCCAACCCCACAGCTCTCCAGGGCCCTGGTTCCAGCCACAGGGAAAGCACAGGGAAGCGTGAGGGCCACAGTACGCTATTTCAGGGGTGTCCGTCCACCTGCAGAGCCAAAGCGCAAACCCAGTGGCAGCTACAAAGCAGTGCCGTGGCCTGACGAGGGGAGATATCTAGGCTGGAGAAGCACAGCAAGGGCTAGTCTTGGAACTGAGAGTACAGGGTAGAGGACCAAGGACTGGGGCCGTGGGGCCTTGCCTAGCTGGTCTTCAGTTCCCAGAAGAGAAACATTTCAGCTCTACTTCCCAACGCTATTGGAGACACACACATTTACACACATAGAAGCACACACTTGTGCAGCAGGGACTGTTTCCAAGGGGAAATACCCCACTTAAGGACACAGTAAGAACTAGCAGGCCCATGGGGCCCCAGGAAACGGGTGGAGGACTTGGACTTGGCAGGGAACCGTGAAGCGGGAATCGGGAGAAAATGGCATGAGATTCAGCCTGGGGAGGCCCAGCTGCGGGACAGGGGCTTGCTACAGTGTCTTCTACCGTCAGCAGGAAGGATTTTTTCCCCCCCCAGCAGGAAGTATTTTGAAGAGATGCATAATCTCAGAGATGAAAAGGACCCTACTGATACTCTCATCCATTTTATATGTGAGGAGGAGAATTTCAGTTATCTCCTCAAACGGTCCAATTCCCGGGCTCTGCATTGACCTAAACCCACTGGTACCTGTTATAGTCCCTACCCCATGCCTTGTGGGGTTGGCAGTACGTGGGTATGAAATGAACAGAATGGGCAGTCTGGTGACAGAGGGGGCAAAGGGGGCAAGGAGAGGGTCCATGTTCCCTCCCAGCACAGGTACCCAGCTCCCCCACCCCTCAAACAGCTCTGGGTTGGCAGCTGTATCACTTCCCCCCACAAGGATCGGCAGTCCCTCTGTTTCCAGACTCCTGTCTAATAGCTGAGCCCGAAGAAGCTGTCCCCAGGTCTGGGCCTCTTGCGGGCACTGCCAACCTCAGAGCAGCTCCGCAGTTTCCAGCCCTGACAGGGACTCTTTCTTATTAGCGGTCATGTGCTAGGGGTATGGGCCGTCAACGGAGGCCCACACCCCGACACGAGGGGACCCGAGCCGGGGGCAGGGCCTGGGGTGAGTTCAGGCAGCAGCTCTTCACCTCCATCTTCACAGGAGGGTCTGAAGCCATCTGCTCCCTTCCCCCACACCCAGTTCAAGGCACAGGACCAAGCCATTCCACTTCTTCACTTCTCCAATGAAAACAAAACGCACACTTTCTGCTTCCTTTTTCCTCTCACCGGAGCAGTGGCGCGCGCGCGCACACACACACACACACACACACACACCCTGAGTCATGCACACACACGCTCACACACACACACACACACCCTGAGTCATGCACACGCACGCTCACACACCCTAGTGAGTGCACACCACGCATTCTCAAACTCACACCCAGGGCTGGCTCCTTTTACAACAGGCCCCAGCCATTCACATTTCAAACCGGTTCTCATGCGCTCAGATTCCTGAAGGTTTCAGGAAACAATCTCACTGAGGGGTTGCTGATAACTTTCTTCCTCCGCCTGTAGTGATTCTGGCTTCTGTGCCTTCTTGTCCCCTCTCTCTCTCTCCACCCAGCAGAGACTTGGGAGATGAGAGGTAGGAAGGGGAAAAGTTCTCCCTTGGCTGTGGGCTTTCCCCATCCCCCTAGGGGACATGTCACTGAGAGAAGAGAGGTCAAAGGGATTCCTGAGGAATTTCTAAGCAGTCCACCCCCCTTCTCCACCCTCTGGAAAAATGAGGGGTGGGGGTCAGGCTTAAAGGGACGATCAGGCTCCAAAGGTTGGGGCTGACTCCCTGTTTCTCCCCCAAGTGGCCTGGCTGGGGCCCGGGCAGCAGCCAGCAGCCCACGGGGCCACCCTCACCCGCTGACAGGGTTATAGTTTTCATTTTGTATTTTGGAGGGAGGGGCTAGGAGGAACAGTCCCCTCACTGTGAGAGCCAGCCACAGGAGCCCAGGGAAGCAGGGAGGAGAGGAAACAGCCACATTAAAGAGGAAGAGAGGGGTGGGGGGAAGAAAGAGAGAGACACACTTACACCCAGACAGAGACCTGGAGAGACGCACCGAGACAGAGAGACACTGTTTGCTGCCAGATGAACGCTCCCAGTCCCAGGGACGGTGCTACTTGCAAACTCTAAATATACGACTTTATCAAAATTCTGTCTCTAATGAGGAAAGAAAACAACCAGGTAAACTAAATGTCCAGGCTGGCGCGCCCTGCCGCCCTGGGGACAAGTCTTCCCCAGGAGACCTTTTCATTCAGCTGTAACCTGAGCCCCATGCAAGGATTAGGTCTTTTTTAACCACTGCTGCACACCACCCCCCTTAAAAAAAAAAAAAGCAAAGCAAATTAATGCTTTTAAGTTAACAATTATCCTGGTTATCCAGTCTGTCTACTTTAAAATACACAGACAGGCACTTGAAAAACACTCAAAACCATGTACCCTCATGCTCACTCAATTCCTAGTCACAGAAGCTTACCCACCCACTCATCCATACCAGCTCTCAAAGACACCAAAACATCTGTATACATGCCTAACAACAGTCACAGCAGACACATACACCCAACTGTGTCACCTGTGGGTAATGGTGGTAGACCTCACACACACGCACACACGCTCGCACGTTCACCTGTATACTCCGGGCTCCCTTCTGTGTCTCTCCCCTCCTCTCCAGTCCACACTACTTTGGCTCTCCCCCTGGTGAATCTCTCAAGAATAGGCACAGAGGCCCAGCTATCCCCAGTGCTATAGTAACTCTTGACAAGATACTTGCCAAGGTTATTTGTATTTTAAAGACCCACTAGAGCTTCGTTTGAAAGCATGTGGCATTCAAGGCACACCTTCTGGCACTGGTGAGATCTTGGAGGTAGGTTTGAGAGCCAGGGATGGCCACAGCTCTGCCTATGGGTAAGGCTGCCCTGCCTGCTCAGTAACTGCCCTTCCTGCAACACTGGCGTGCAGATCTGGGACCAAAGATGTGCCACTAACCCAGCAAACCTGAATGTCCTGAATAGTAGGGTTAAAGGTGACTGGCTTAGAATCTATGCCTGGCTAGACTCTGGGGTCAGAAGGAAGGACGATGCCAAGCTAACTGCAGTGCAGACAGAGCAAGTGTGGCTGACGTGAGCTCAGCACTGGGCAACACTAGAGTCTGTAAGTCCCTTGAGGGCAGGGGTCTCCACTCTGGCTGCGTTTCCCACAGTAGCAGCAGCAGCAGGATAAAATGAAAGCGGGAGCCCTAAAGAACCTTGGAGATTCTGAGTCCCTCTGTCCCTGAAGGATAGTTGATCTCCCAGGCTTGAAAGCCTTGGCTTGAGGGCACCTGTCCCTTCTCAGACTCTCCATCTGCCCCAAGAACCCCCTTGAGGATACTGATTGCTCCCCGTTTTGGCTCCAGTCTCATGAGGCCACTACAGACACTGGCTCCAACTTGAAAGAGGCCCTTATCTTGTCTCTAGATTACTGCATGAAATCTGTTCCTTCCTTCAGACTAAACTCCCTAGCTAATTCCATGTTATGAGTAAGTCAGCATGCACTACAAAAGCCAGCTTTGTTTATGAAAACACAAGCAAATCCACAGTGGAAGGAGGGCTGTTCCCAGGCTGGGGGTGGCAGTGGTAGTGGGCTGTCTGGAACCAGGACTAGGGAAGAGAGGTAGTTTGGGCTTGGAGGGGGTAGGGATGGGGTCTGGTATTTGACAGCAGAGGGTCTCTCGTGTTTTGTTTCTGTTGAAGAACAGGTTGGAGGAGGGAGAGGGCAGCTGAAGAGGCAGTGCTAGAGAAGAGGGTGCACCGATAACAGCACCTTCCTTTCAACGGAGCAGGAGTCCATCCAGGACCCGGAGCAGCCTAAGAGCCAAGTGCTCAGGTTCCAGGACACAGCAACCTGACTGCCAGAGACTCAGGCTTGCCTGACTCCCAAGTTCAACTTTCCCTTCTGGCCCAGCCACCTCCACACCCCAGCCCAGCTTCAAGGAGCCCCTAGGACAATAGGCAGAATCATATCCTCCTGCGTGAAGCTTTGCTAGGAGGAATTTTCTTTTTGTCCATGTAAATCTCTTCTTGGGTGAGGACTCGATGGGGGAAGGGTGCAGCAGGAGGTCAAGGGGGAGGGGAGGCTGTCCCCAAGAGAACTGGAGCCCACCAGCCTGGTTTCTCCCAGCACAGCCTTGGGACTGACCAGGCAAGGAGCCTGGGGTCAGAGATGGGGGCGGGAGGGCCTCTCTCTCTCTCTCCCTAATTCCTAGAGGGATCTGTCAGAGCTCCCCAGCCTGGAATTTTACTTTGTTATTTTAATGCAATTCTGACCTGGATTTAAATGGAATTGGAAACCCAAGGCCTTAATAAATAAATATTATGATAAGAAATGAAAGCCATGCAAGACGAAAAAGATTTCCCCCAAAGAGGCAGAAATGCGACATTCTTGCCCGGAGCCAGAATCACAGAAATTTTCTTCACTTCTTCAGCCCTCTTGCATCCAGAGGGAAACAAGTTGATTTTTTTGTTTTGTTTTGTTTTCCATAAAAGATCCTATTTTTCCTTAACATTTTTTTTTTCTGATAAGACAACTATGAAATTTCTAACTTTGAGGAGAATTGGGGGCAAGGGGAAGAAATGTATGACATGGCTGAAAAAGTTTTCATTCCTTCCGTCTCTCCAGGCCAAAACTTAAGTTTCTGGCAATGTTTGGGAGAAGAGAAGATTCTCTCTCATACTTTTGGAGGGCAGGAAGTCTTTGGAAGATGCTGGGGTGGCAGTGAAGTCGGGCAGCATTCGGAGGCGCGTGGTCACTTCTGCCCAGGGCTCCCCAAGCTTCTCACTCATCCATGCTGCGCCGTCTCCTGCAGCCTTTCGCCCGGGGCGTAGTGCCCAGAGGTCAGGGCCCCCGCCGAGGAGGCTGGGTGCACGGTGCCCGGTCCTGACGGGAGCACTCTTCCCAGCACCTGCCTTGCCCCTCGGAAATCGCGCCCCCGCCCTCGGACCCTGAAACCCCGGCGGCCCCGCGGCCGCGCGCCCCTCCTTCCTTACCTTGCACGGCTTTGCTGTGCTGGGCGGCGCGGGCGTGGACCAGCAGGACAAGCAGGCAGAGCCCGGGCACGCGCCCCGAGCCCATGGCTGGAGCTACGGGCGGCCGGGCGGCCGGGGCCGGTCTCGCAGCCCAGGGAGGGCGGAAGCGGGCCGGGCCCCCGCGAGCCGAAGGGGAGAGGGGCGAGGGCGCCCGGCCGGGGCCGGGCCGGGGTCTGTGGGCGCGGGGCGCGGACAGCGGCGCCCTCGGCGGGAGGCTCCCAGTGCTACCGGCTTCTCCCGGCGCGACGCCCGGGAGAGCGAGGCGGAGGAGGGCGCGACGGGGCTGGGGGCGCCCGGCGCCGCTGACGGAGGGGAGCCCCCGCCCTCTCCAAGGCCGGCTCCGCTAGCGGCGGCGGCGGGGCTGCTCCGTACAATCCCACCCAATTCCCAGCTCCGCCGGGAGAGAGCTGCCGCGGAGAGCGCGCAGAGCCCCGGCGAGGGACCTGGGAAAGGGGAGGAGAAACGCAGCGCCAGAAACACGCCCTTTCTGCCTCTCTTTCTTCCTCTCTCGCTCTTTCTCCGTGTCTCGGGCTCCGTCTCTTTTTCTTCGCCTCTCTCCTCCTCCTCCTCCTCTTTCTCCTCCTCTCCTCGCTCCTTTTCGTTTTCTTCCTCCCCCCCCCCTCCTCCTCCTCCACCTCCTTTTCCGTGCCCTTTTTTCTTTCAAATGGGGCCTCGGCGCGGCGGCCGCTCCCCCTGCGCGCCCGGGCGCGGCGGCCCCCTCCCCAGGCTGCCGGGCCGCTGCCTGCAGGAATTTACAATCCGGCGCTGGGGGAGCGGGCCCGGTCTCCATGGAGACGGCTTCCCCGGGAGCAGGGAGGTCAGGCGCAGACCGCGCACAATCAATGGATCAATGCAAGCCCCGCTCGGCTCCAGACCAAACAGCACCGGGCTCCGGCTAGTCCTGTCTACCCGGCGGAAAGCGCGGGGGAGCCAGGGTGCGCCCCCGCGTTCGCACGCGACGAGGGCTATGCGACGCGGGTTTGCACGCACACCTACAGAGCAGACAAAGAGAGAGAAGGGTGTCGGGGAGGCCGGGGCAGACCGAATCGCACCAGCACTCCGGGACGCCCGCAGACACAGCCCGACACGCGGGGCACAGCCACACAGGACCTCGGAAAGCTGAGAGCGGCTGACAGCGGCCGGGTTAATGCCCTCCTAACTCACCTCCGCCACACCCCCCACGCCCTCGGGACTCAGTTCCCATTCCTAGTGCCTAGTCCACTTTAATCGAGGACCAAAAAGAAGTTAGCCTTTCCCCAGCTGAAAGTGCTAGCTCTAGGGCAGACTGCCTTGCAGTTACTGTCTCGGAGGTAGCCCGCTCAGCCTTCTCCCGGTAGAGACCTGGACTCATGTGTAAAAAACACTCTCGCGCTCAGCACAGGGCAAAAGCTAACCCGCAGAAACCTGACTATGTGTATAAACACAGAGACCCCCAAAATAGGCGCAACTCTCTCCTCCAAACTTGCCCTCCCACCTTCAAGATGTGGTCCTCACAAGAACATTCTTAAGCCTTCATCCTTCCAACTTGCAGGGGCAGAAAGGGGAAGATAAACGATATCTTAAGAAATAGGGGCAAAGTGTGTCAACATCGCAGTGTCCCTGAAGCATGGACAGCACCACCTGATGCATGTACCAGCGCTGCCTCTTCTCTCCTTCCATCCTAGGGGAAAGATGAAGGGCTTCTTGATAGTGGTGAGAGCTTTTCTGGAGTGTGGAGCTTTGTTCGGTCAGAACAAGACTGCCAGGCCCTAGGCAGTCACTTGTGCTTCAGAGCCAAACTTCTGGAGGAAAGAGACCTTTGGGACCCAGACCAACCTCAAAGAGTCTGTCTTTAGGGTACCCTGGAGGAAGGGATAATGTTCAGCATCCCCCTGAAAATAACTCAGTTCTTAGACCCTTCACACTGGCAGCCCGTATCAGCTTGAGTGACAGTTATGCTTTGTCAGAGGTTTCCTTAACCCCCAGGGAGAAGAATGAAGGCGTTCCTCCTCTAGGGACTGAGTGGAAAAGTGGGAGGATGCAGACTCAGGCATCTGGGTTTCCTGTCCTGGCTCTACCCTGGGATGAAGATTACCTTTGGGCAAATCGCACCTCAGCATCGTCACTGTAAAGAAGAGGCTGGGTTAGCTCAGTGGTTGGAAGGAGACAGTGCCCGCAGGAAGCCTAGGGGAGGAGGCCTTGAGAATTCCCTGCATGGCATGAGAGATGGCGGTTGGGATGGGAGCACACAGAACATGGGAATGGAGTGAAGGCCACGAACGTTTGGGTCAGATGATCTCCGAGGTCCGTTTCAGCCCCCTCACTCTAGGGCTCTCTCCCTCCTTCACTCCCCTGGCAAACCCCTCCCCGTGAAACAGCTTTGCCTGCTGCCACCAATTATGTGTAGGGATAGAGGACAAGTGCAAACCTGCCATCCACTCTGCCCCAAACAGGAGAGTGGTTTCAAAAAAAGAAGAACCAGAGGGTGCCTATCCACACTGGGGCACAGAGGGTTGATTAGCGCCCCCCAGGCAGGGAAGGGAGATTGCACTTTGTCTCTGCCTTGATTCGGACACTGGTGTGAGCTCCTCTGGGTCCCTAGGGAGGAGGGCTCCCGCCCACCCTCTAAAGCACAGGTGACATGGGCATGGAGGGTTCTATATGAGCAGATTGATAGGTTAACTCAGACCTTCTCTCTAGGGCAGCGTGATTTCCTGATCCTCTGAGTGTGGACATTGCCCTGGCTTCGCAGGGAGGGAAGGGTGGGTGGCCCCACCTTAGCTGCTATATCTCTGGGAGGCTCAGTGTCTTTTACTCATTTCCTTCCCCCCCCCCCCTTACTTTCCTCTGTTTGTTCCTCTGTTCCTCCAGGAAGGTGAGCTTTCTCCACCTTTGGGCAGAAGAGGCAGTTCCCCGCCCTGCTCCGCACCTTCCATTCTAGTCCGTGCCTACCCTCAGCCCTTCAGAGGAGTCTGTAGGAGCGGGGCGTGGGTCACATTGCCCTCTGTCCTGTCCACTTCCGCAGGGACTCACGACGGGAGACTTACTCAGGACGGTGACAAGGAAGGAATAAGGAGATGGCTCTTGCAAGTGCTTCTACACAGCAGCAGCACATGCCACACCCTCAAGGGGGCGGCGGGCGGGGGGTGCGGGGTGCAGGTGGCGTGGGGTGGGTAAAATGTCCCTGCATTCTCCGGGGCCTCCCACACTCGCCTCAGGGGGCAGTTTGCTTTTGGGTGCCTCTATCCTTCAGGGACACCGCTGACATTCACTTCATTCTAATTGCTCTTGCAGATGTCGAGGGAGAAGGGTGGGGCTGGGGGACCCACAGCTAATACCTCTCAGCTCTCATCCTGCCTCCAGGGACAGCTCTGCCAGCTCTCTGCCGCCTCTAGGGGCTTCACCTCCACTGCCAAGTCTCTTTCCATGAGCTTTTGCTTTTTCTCTCTCTGCTCCCGAGCTACCCCATCTGTTAAATGAATCCGGTGCCTCTATCTTAACAGAAGATATAGTCTTAATGGAGAACATGCATGTACTGAAACAACAGTACCCCAAGGTCAATGTCAGGCCCTACCATTTCCCAGCCATCTATTTTGGGTAATTTATTTCATTTCGCTGAGCCTCAGCTTCCTCATCTATAAAACGGGTATGTGCCTACAACTGCATAGCTGAGGCATATATCACACCGGCCCTAGAGTGAAATTAAACTGCCGTTCAAATCTCAGCTGTGTGATTCAGATAAGTTAATTTCGGCAAGCTTCAGTTTTATGACAAAGGAAATAGAAACCTCATTGGGTTATGGTGTTAATTGAATGAGCTAATGAATGGGAAAACCCTGGCACACAGTAGGCATTCAACAGGTGGTAGCTATTGCTGTTATTTCGACTACTTCACAGAAGGAACAAGGACCACAACTGTTTGATAGTAAAGGTATAGTAGTGCCTGGGAAGGAGCAGTCTCGTTCAGGCCAGACTCTGATGCAGCTGAGTACGAGTGCAGCCAAGCCTCACCACCCTCCATAGATTCCTGTCAGTCACACATTTCTTCTGAGAAGGTTCCAAAAATGCCATGCATTCCAGCACACTGCCCTTGTCAGCAGCACTTCCAAACTGGAAGGCTGGAAGGAAACTTACCTACCAGGTAGAGTAGCTCTTTCCCCACCGCCTTGTACCTCCTACCCGGCCTTCAGAAGGCACAGACACTTTAATGAGAGCTCATGGTTACCATCAACTCAGAGCTTTCCTGTGTGCCAGGCGCTCCACCACAAACTCATCAGGCAAGAACTGCTAGCCTCGTTCTGCTGGTGCGCAAACTGAAGTGAAGAAACGTCAGCCTGCCCAGATGACTGACTAAGAACGGATGAAGCCAGGATCTGGGATGCAGGCTTGACTCTGAAATGGGTATGGCCTCCCCATTCTCTTTTCTGCCTCCTCTGAAAACACAGCGACTCAACATCTTCTTGCCACTGTTACAATTTAATTACTCGGGGTAGATCAGCCCCTTTACATAGAAGAGGTAATCACACAGGGGTAGGATTTCAGAAGACTGAGAGGTCACATGACTGCTCTAGGTCACACGACATATTAAAGAGGCAAAGCTAGAAGCATGATCCGTGTCTCCCCTGACGTCTTTTTTTTTTTTTTTAATTGTCTACTTGGCTGTGCCAGGTCTTAGCTGTGGCATGGGGGATCTTTAGTTGGGGCACGTGAACTCTTAGTGGCATGTGGGATCTGGTTCCCTGACCAGGGGCTGGACCAGGGCCCCCTGCTTTGGGAGCATGGAGTCTCGGTCACTGAGCCACCGGGAAGTCCCACCTCTGGCTTCTGACTCCTGGATCAGTGCTCCTTAGTCTATACTGTGAGAGCTGCCAATCTCCCCTCCTACAGTTCTCAGTTTTCTTTTTCCTCGTGATCTCATCGGTCACAGATCCTTCTGTCAAGTGGCATATGGTACTCATTGCAATAAGTACTGAGGGCCTCCCCAGTACACACTGTCCGAGGCCCCTTAGAATGTACAAAAGAAGTAGAAAATGTGATCCCCAGTCAAAGAGGTGTATCAGGGACGTCCCTGGTGAGCCAGTGGATGAGAGTTCACCTGCCAATGCGGGGGACACAGATTCGATCCCTGGTCTGGGAAGATCCCATGTGCCACGGAGCAACTGAGCCCAAGCCCCAACTCCTGAAGCCCGCTTGCCCTAGAGCCTGCATGCCTCAGGGGAGAGTAGACCCCCACTTGCTGCAACTAGAGAAAGCCCACACTGCAGCAAAGAAGACCCAGCACAGCTGAAAACCAATTCATTTTAAAAAGAGGTGTGTCAGCACCGGCGTATGCTTTCAGACCCCTTTGCACCATAAAGCAAATCCCCCAAATGCCCTGAGTCTCCCCAGGAAGGCAAGGTTTGTATATGCAAACTAATATCTGAATGCAACATTAAGCAATCCAGACAGAGACTGCCAGAGAAAGTCAGAGGAAACAGGAGTCGATCATCCAAGTAGGTTCCATGGACATTAGGAGGGACTTGAGTGATGAACAGGGAGGCCTGGCATGCTGCGACTCATGGGGTCGCAAAGAGTCAGACACGACTGAGCGACTGAACTGAACTGAACTGAACTGAGGTAAATCTTAGTGACACTAAGAAAGAGGGGGACGAGAGAGGAATACAAGCAAAATTCAGGGACAGAGATTACAGAACAGTCAGAACAGCAACGACAGTGAAAGAAATAGACGAAAGGGGCAGGGAGCGCGCGAGGCCAGTGGACAGGCCGGCCCTGGCCAGCCCTTGTCTCCCACCTGTCCAGGATGGCTGAGCAGCCGTTGGACAGATGAGTAGAAGACTGGAGGTATGCTCTCTCAGAATGTGCTCTGGCCCTGGGATTCCAAGAGTAACTTGTTCCCCAAGGCCGCTGGGCTTGTCTCTGTGCAGAGGTCTGCCGGCAGTCCTGCCAGGACCTGCTGGGGTGGGGAGAGCCTGGTCTGCGCTGCCCACACCTCCCCGCTTGGGCAGCCTCCTTGACCTCTCATCCCAGGGTACCCCCCCCACCTGCCCTTCCTCCCCGCCCACCCCCACACCTGAGTCACTTTGCCACCTGCTCCCTCCCCACCTGCTCCCTGGCTGCTTTCATGAAGGAAGCAAAAATCTCCAACCTGCCAAAAGTACGAGCACTGATGTGTGGTTCCAGACTTCTCCACATCGCAAGGCGAGTCTCCAAACTGCCCCAAGCCTTCGCCCTGTCACCTCTGACACAGCTGCTCTTCCACACTGCGGATGCCCCTCCACCAGGCTCAGCCCCCTTACGTCCCCAGTCAGTGCTCTCAACTCCTGTTTCCTTGAGAAGCCAGAAGCCATCTGGCATGCAGTTCCTATCTCCCACCTCCCTCTCCCGCCACTGCTAGGAGAGAGGTCCCTCCTTTTGACCAAGGCCGACCCCCACATACATGTACAAGGATCCCACCCGCTCTTGCCTCGACAGGGAGCTGGTGCTGTCAGTTACCCCTTCCCTTTCCCGAACCCCTCACCTGAGCTCCTTCTCCTGTAAACACAGTGTGGCCTGCAGCATCCCACAGGAGCAGCCGCAAGCTCCCCTCGACCCTGATGCCCCCCGCCCTTCCAGTCTCCTGAACTTCCGGGAGGAGGACTCCTGCCCTCCATCTGCCCTGCTTCCTTCACCCCTTGCCTTCTCTAACCCCTCTGCCAGGCCTCCACCGACTTCCCCACCTCCAGATCTGAGGACGCCGGCCGGTCCTTACCTATCCTGGCCTCTCTGCATCATCGGAAGCCCCTGAATGCTTTCCTTTCCCTTCCTGGGCCCCTTCTTTTCCCCAGTATCCCGCCAGTCACTCCCCCTTCACTGGCCTCTCAAGTGCTTCTAGCTTGGCTCTTTTCGCTTCTCACCCTAAGTGACCTCCTCAGGGACTCTAACCCAGGGGCAGCAAGGGTGGAGGGAAGAATACTGGCTTTGAAGTCAGTTGGTTCTAGGTTTCAATCCCAGTCCCAACAAAGGGTGAGTTTGAGCAAGTTTCTTTACCTCTCGGAGTGTAAACTTTCTCATCTAGAAAATGGGAGGATGAAATTCTGGCCTTGCTGGTTGTTGGAGGGTACAGATAGATCGCGTGGAAGGTCCAGCACAAAGAGGGGCACTTTGCCCCACTGTGGGACATTACGGCTCCAACCATCACCAATGTGATGCCTCCCAAATCTATACCTCGAGCCCCCGCTTTTCTTGTAACTAATTCTGTGTGTCCAGTTTCCAGGCCTGTATGTCTAGCTCTCTTCTCTCTTTTCTAACTTGCCCTATATTTCTGCCTACTGAGAGATATTTCCATTGGTATTTTTCAAGATCTCAAGCTGAACCAACCCCAGCTGAACGTTGTCCCTCTCTGCACTCACCCCTGACCTGTCCTCTTTTTGACCCCCATATAATGGCCCCATGACCACTCAGCGGCCCCAGCTGGCTTTCTCAGAGTCTGAAAAGACTCTCTCTTCCTCTCCCATCTGAGAGGTCACTGCATCCTGAGGGCGAAACGTCTGAAACCTCCCTCAATTCCACGCCTCCTCTCCACCTCCGTTGCTGCTGCCTCAGCCTCCAGGCACTCAGCATGTCTCCCGTGGACACACACGGGCCTCTGTGCCAGTCCTGAGCCCTCTTCCCCAAAGACACTTCATGTCTCTCTTCTGATCTCGCTGCGGGACACCCAAGCCACACCATGCCTGCTACATACCATGGTCTTGGCAGCTGGGAAACCGCTATTGCCCTCCAAGATCCGGTTTAGATGTACCCTGTCTATGAGAGCTCCTCACCGCCCCGCAGGCGCGGTGCTCAGTGGCCCTGAAACCTACCCTGAGGGCCCTGGGTGTGCTGGCTGTAATGGTCTCTCTTCAGCGGTCTGTCAGGCGTTCGAGGGCAGGACCTTCGTATCCCCAGCCCCGAGCACACGCCTGGCACGAGTCGTGCTCAGCGAGTGTTTGCCGAGTGAATGAAGGAATGGCGAGCTCTTGGGAATCCCAAGGAGGGGGGCAGCGCACCCCTGACCTGTCTCCCTGCCTCCCACCAGCTCCGAGTTGTGTTACCTAAAGGGCTGGTGGCAGCAGAGGGTGTTAAAGGGAGGCGCAGCATGGAAGCCAGGGGTGGCGGGGGAGGCCAGGCTGAGGACAGATCACAGAGGTGCAGGGGACCCTGGGAGGGGGCTCTTCTGGCCAGAGACTCCGAGCTTCTGGAGGCACAGAATCTGAGCTGGAACTTTCCAAGCCAGAACTCAAGGTCTCCCCAGAGGTTTGGAGAACTGGATGATGGCAAGCTGGGTAAAGCAGCTGGAGGCAAGAAACTGGGGAGAGAAGCAGTGATCTGAGGCCTGGGACCAAGATGGATGAGGTGGGTGGGGTCTACAGGCAGGTCCCCCAGCTGAACCCCGGGGAAGCAGACTCAGGAGGGAGAGCCCTCATTGTCTCTACCCCTTCATCAGAGATCTTTCATACTGATGCTTCAAATGTCATCATTAGAAGATAACTCCTTTGAGCTAAAATTGTATTTCTTGGGTCACAAACACAAATATCCCTGTGAGAGATTACTCCTTTGTCAGTTAACATGTTAGTTATCAGCTGACTCTCTAACAATGCCGTAGCAAAGGATAGGCTACAGGGACACTGGCTGGACCTCTGGACTTGGCTGAGCACTGGCTCGGCTTTTGCTCTGCCTGCCCTGTTTCCTCAACGGCTCTGCTCCCTCAGGTCTCTCTAGAGGAGAAGCTGGAGAGATGGGGGAGGACTTTCCACGGGCATCCTGGGTTAAAGCAGGGATGAGTGCAGGTGGAGGTATTGGGGCAAAGTTCAAGGTACTTGCCAACCAACGTATAAAATGAATTGCTGTAAAACAAAACTCGGTTCCCCCAGTAACTTCTATTGTTCTATTTTCCAAGAAGGGCCCTTACAGGACTGAGGATCCATTTTGAAGAAGCTGAAAATGTGTAGCGAGGAAGAGGTTGGCATCTCTGCCGCCTGTGTGCTCATGCTGAATGCTGAGGCCCTCACAAAGGGCGCCTCCCTTGTCTGGTGACAGGCTCTCCCTTCTTCATGCTGCCACTTCTTCTCTGGCCTGGGGCATTTGGAGGGCTTGCTCGGCAAAGCTGACGGGCATCACAGCCAGGCTGGGACTCCTTGGTGTCTCACCCTGGTCCTGCAACAATCACTCTGCAGGAGCCTGAAGAAGTCTTGACCTTGACTTGGGGCTCAGGGCTCTTGAGGAGAGAGGGGAACTCATTCTAGTCCTCTTCTGCCCTTACCCGCCCATCCCGGCCTGGGTCCCGTCCTGCTGGGATTCACCGGAACTCCCTTGCTTCTCTTCGCCAGACCCAAGCTGTAATGTTACCCTTCACCAGTAGGTGCCGCCGTCTAACATACCATCCTCCAGTCTTCCGTGAAGTCCCGAAGGCAAACCTTGGGGAGCCTACCCAAGGCACCCAGCGCTTCAAACAATCTGCAAATGAAATTATTATAAATGAGATACTCCCACATCGATGAAGTTAAAATGTGGAATTAAAGTGTGTTTCTGAATAACCACAGATTTCAATTTTTAATCAGTTTGACACTCATTGTGCACTTGCTAGGTGCCAGGAACTTAAAGGATATGGGCGTTCAAAGATGGCATGGTTTCTCTTTTAAAGTTCATAATTAGGTAGGAGAGGAAAATCTGCATCTAAATAATTAGAATATAAGGTAGAACATGGGACTTCCCTGGTGGTCCATTGGTTAAGAATCTCCGCCAACGGAGGGGACGTGGGTTTGATCCCTGCTCTGGGAAGATTCTGCTCTGGGAAGATGCTGGCAGCTGAACCCGCGAGCTGCAACTGCCGGGCTCACGCGCCCCAAACACGGAAGCCGCACCCTGGAGCCCGTGCTCTGCAACTCCCCACAACTAGAGAACGTCCTCGCACAGCAGCGAAGACCAGGGCAGCCAACACGAAATAATTTTTTTTTTTTTTCTGAAAAAGGCAGAACATGGTAAATACCCAAATACGGAGGTACCAACATAAAATTCTAATGAAAGCATTAAAAGAGATAGATTAATTCCAGCTGGAAGCTTGGGGAACGACTCAGAGGAGGAGAGGGTTTAAAGACGACCTCCAAGAATAGGTAGGCTTCCTATACACGGAGTTGGGCGAAAACGGTGAGGGCTTTCCAGGTGGCGGAAATAAGGTGAGCAAGGATTTGAGGGGGAATGTCTACCAGGAATTAATAATGTGGTTTGACAAGGGTTTAAGGGGCTGGAGAGGAAGATCTGAAAGGTGGGGTGGGGAAGAGCCTGTTCCCAGCCGGTGCTAAGGGGTCGATGCTGTTGTCGTGCCTCCGGGAACCCGAAGGACTTGAAGCAAGGCAGCAGCAGGGCTGGCTGCGGTCATGAACTGCCTTTCCATACCCTGGACGTGATGTGCTCTGCAGGACTTCTTCAGCGTTTAGCAACTTTATTTCATCAAGGATGCGGGAAGAGAACAGAGAGCAGAAAGGCAGAAAGGAGGCACAGAAAGAAGTGACAGGGAGGGAAATGATGGATAGAAGGGAAGAAAAGATGGAGAAAGACGAGAGGCCCCAGAGGAGCAGGAGGGCAGCGCCTGCGCTGGGAGGAGGCTCAGCCAGTGCTGTGCTCAGGGAGCTGTCTGGGCGTTTCCAGGCCAGCGGCCTCTGGCTCCCAGCCCTGGCAACCACAGAGGACAATGTAAGGCGGGCTTGTTTGGTGATGTGTTTGCTGCTGGCCCTGTTTGTTTGTTTTCCATTATTATTATTATTTTTTTCCTGGCAGTGGACACATCTGGGGTAGAGGAGGAGATCAGCGCCGTGGCTCACAGTGACAGTGGTCCCCAAGTCAGGCTCTGGGCCCCTGGGACTCTTCAAGTGGGGGCTTGTGGGCATTGGAGTTGGACTTTGGATGTTCCTGGGAGAGGCCTCTATGTGGGCACCCAGAGCCAGGTGGTGGCTGGCCCAGGCACTGAGATGGTTTGCATCCAGCTCTTTGTCCTTGTCTTTCTCTACCCCAACAGGAAAGAATTAAAAGTCCTTGAGGCTTGGGCTCCTTGCCTGTGTGGCCAGGATGTCGTGCTGGGCTGGGGAGCCTGTAGGGGTACAAACAGCAGCCACTTTCAGCTCAGCACTGGGGGCCAAAGGGGGAGTCCACACGAGCCTGCCTGCTCTCAAGCCCTGATGATGAGTCTGGCCTTCTCTCTCCTGTCCCACAGCCCTTGGAAGCCAACCTAACGAGCACTATTAAAGTTAATGAAACACAAGGAGTCCTCCCTTTGCTCGGTTATGACTCTTAACGAGATTGCTCCCTCTTGCAGAGGAGATTCATTTGAGCTGCCAGGGCTTAGCCTTTGTCCCCCTAATTTTTATTGGCCCATTAACAAGATCAGATGCCCTGGGCTGACCAGGAATATCTGGTGTGGGTTCCCAACAAGCCCCACTGGGTCCAGTATCAAGTGGCCTTTTGATCCCAAATTAGCCTAAGAATGGCCCCTGTTTCCCTTCTTCCCTCTGCTCCTTCTCCTCCTCCAAACCCAGTTTCCTATGTCGGTACAGCAGGGATTTGGGAAGAATTCAGACGCTAGGAGATGCCCCTCATCTGCTTTAGAGCGTGTCTCAACCCACTGATGGAGCAGCTCCCCTCATAAGAAATCCAGTGTGGCTTAAGGGCTTTGCTCCCCATTAAAATGGAAATACACTGAACCTTGTTAGTCATTTGCACTTTGGTGTGAATCAGTTCGTAAGGTCATGGATTGGCTGCAAAGGGATCTGGGAATCTTCTGTACTGTACACGGGTTTTTATCCCCAGTGGTCATTTTTCCAGAGAGAGGTTTTCTATAGCTTTCTTCAAAGTTTTCATGACACTCCCGCACCCTCGCACAAGACAGAAAACCTCTCTGGAAGTGGGAGAAGAGTGGTTGGTAACTGGGCCCCAGAAGACAGACTCTTCTACTGCTTGGCCAGTCCTGGCCCTGGGGAGGAGCTGCCCCACCCCTCCCCACTCCCCCCAACCCACCGCCCCGCTCTCTGGAGAGACTTCTTCCACAGACCTCCCACGGTCACCACCGCTCAGTCATGCCTCTCTGAAATCTTAAAACCAACCTCAAGCTGGGGGCAGGGGCAAGAGCAGAGCCCTTTAACTCTACTGATTTACATGGCAAGACTGTAAATGATAGGTTCTCATGCCTGGTGTAAATACTCATAAACTTCACTGTAAGTGCCGGGCATCACATGTCTTGGGCGCCCAGATCCTCTGCAAACCCCATATAGGCCTGCCTGGCATTCAGAAGGTCAGGGAGGAGGGGAATGCTGAGCTGGCTGCAGCTGTCAAGACAAGGTCACAGCTGTGACTACCGGGGAAAAGGGCATGGAAGCTAGTCTCTGAGACCCCGCGTCCTCCTGGACAGAGCAGATGGCCCCTGCACAGTGATGCCTCAGAGCGGCTCCTCTCCTGCTCAGCTAAGGCTGACTGTTCTCACAGGTTATGGCATTGTCATCAGAAAGCCCCTGTTAAAATGAAAAGGGGCTTCTTGGAAAGATGAGTAGGGCTGGTTGGCTGGCCATCACCCAACAGAAAGCAGAGTCCTCGGACCCCAGAGGATAAGGTTTGGCATACACGGAGAGAAGCTTCCAGCAGATCAGTGCAACAGCTGTATGAAGTTAAGTGGCCTTTCAAGTAGTCTCTCTAATTCCACTCTTGGGGTCTGAGAGCCTGTTCTTCACATGGCAGCCAGAGTCATCTTAAAAACAGAGTTTCACAACCTCAACATTCTTGACATGTGTCAGGGGGGCTGTCCTGTGCATTGCTGGACATTCAGCAGTATCCTGGCCTCTACCCGCCGAATGCCAGGAGCACCCCTGCCCAAGCTGTGACAACCAAAAACGTCTCCAGATACTGTCAAGTGTCCCTCAGGAAAGGGGGGCGAGATTGCCCCTCCCCACCCCCATCCCACTGAGGATTTCTGTCATTAAGCATAAATCAGATCATGTCACTCCCTGCATAACCCTGCACTGCCTTCCCCCTGCTCTGAGGATGAAATCCAGCTACTCAGTGTGGCCCTTAAGGCCTCCTTGAGCTTGTCTTGCCTCAGGCGTGCCTCTCTGCTCTTGTCCACCATCAGTCACCCTCCAGTCAAGGGAAGCTTTTTTAAAAGACTTGCTTTTATTTAGAACTTTTATTTAAATATATATACACACATATGTGTGTGTATAGTAGAATGAAAGAAAAACCAATTAGTCTTAATTTATAAGTTAAGTTGTAAAAAGAAACTTCAATTCAAACTGCATGAACCAATCTTAAGAATCATACCATATTTATCATATATTTTCATTTTGTACTTTTTTGGTTTCCACTAAAATGTTATTATTGTGCAAAGCTGAGACTTTGCTTTTACGTTGTCTTTGACACATGGAATTTTCTGATGCACCTAGATAAACTGAGCTTTTTCTTGGACAAAACAGAAGATGGAGAGACACTGGCAAGTATTGGCTATGAATTGGAAGCCTTTTCATACACCCTTACGACAGTTCATAAATATCTGACATACAGAGTTCCTTGCTCTTGTTTGTCCTGTCTCGCTCGTGAGAGCAGGGGCAGTGTGTGGCTTGTTCACCGTTGTATCTGCATTACCTCCCCTGGTGCCCACCATATAGCAGGCTCTGAATATTATCTGTAGAGTGAATAAATGAGGATGGCAGGGGCTCAAGGAGGGAGACAGACCCCTCTGGAAAATCAAGGGAAGTCTTCTTGGGTAGGAAGACTAGAGGGCAGGAAGGGGTAAATGTCTTCTAGGACAGGGCTTAAAGGATGGCGGAAGCAAAAGCCCAAAGAAAGCACAGTGGGCAACAGGTAGTACAACTGAGCCAAAGAACACGCAGGCCGCAGACATCCCACGAGGGGCAGAAGAACAAACGCAGTGTGAATACAATGTCTGGTCTAAATGGATCCAGGGGTGAAGTGTTTGTGTCCCTTGATGGAGAAGTCGGGAGAAAAGTCAGCAGAGTTGGAGCCTAGTGAAACTGGAGGCGAACCAGGGAGGATTTTGATTGCTGAGCCTATGAATCGTATTCCTCTTGTGGTATCTGATGCCCATGACTCCAACGGCTCTGATCCCCTTTGACCCTGAAACCAGATCTGTGGCCACAAAGGAAGTCGTGGGAACTGACCAGACAAGGGAGCCTAGACCAGTGCAGAGAACCCTGGGACCCCAATGCAAGCGGCCTGGGTCCTGCTTGCTTTTTCCCTCCCTCTCTTGATGTGTGGCCTTGCTCAAGGCATTGGACTGCAATGGACCTCTGTGTCCTCCTTTAGGAAAACAGAGTTAACAATACCTGCCCCATTCAGAGGAGAAATGAGGTCATGTTTGTGCAGCGTTATGAGCTCAGTGGAGACAATGAGTGGATTCTTCTTAACAGTAACAATAATAATCATTACTGTAAATCTAACCAGTAAATATATCTCCTCAAAGCTGGAGCTGGGCCTCTCAGTAGGATAGCAATTAAAGCTTTAAAAAAAAATCTCCAGATGGGGGAATTTTCTGGCCCATTTTTATTTTGGGGGTTTGCAGAGTTGATACCGTTGTGGGAGGGAGAGGGGCCTGCAGCAGTCCTTCATTTCAATTCCATTCAGTTGCATGTATTGTATCTCTCTTGTCCTTGAGTTATCCTCAGAGGGTTTTGTAACTTCTCACCCTCCTTCAGTTCAAGGAGGAAGAGATTCCTTATGTTCCCCATCTCTGCACACACTCAGTGCCCCATTCACTTCCAGAAAGAGTCATTTGACTATGAGACAGCCTGGCCATTCGGGCATTGGACACAAACTAGCCTGCAAAGTAGGTGGCCTGTCTCCAGGATTTAAGCCTCATTTCCACTCATCCCACTAAGTAGGCTGAAGCTTCCCACAGTGAGCTATGCATTCAAATCCCCAAAGAGTGGGGCCCATTGATTCTCGGGCGATTCTAATGCAACCAGCACCTGTCTGAATTTGGGAACCCCAGGTTTAGGGAAGTATTAGTTATGAAATGGGTCTACAAAGAGCAAAATCATGCTGATACAAAGGCATTGTTAAAGTTTGGGTCAACCTGGCAGAAGACCCTTTCTCCTGCCCCAATCCACAGAACAACAGGGAGCTACAAGAAAACAAACTATATTATAGTGTGAGAAAACGGAAAGAGAACCCTCAGCCTATCAGACGTAGTGAGTACCAGAAAGATAAAGAACAAATAGCATCAAAGATATGGAATAAAACTGGAGGAAACCAAGCTAATACGTGTGAAGGAGAAGGCCAGGGAGAAAGGAAAAGTGGTTTGGGAGACAGAGGTCAGAGGGGAGCTCTAAGCCTGAGACCACAGACTCAAAACAACCAGAGGAGGTCCCAGAAGTGTTCCTTGCTGCTTGCTGACCTGGGTTTAGTAGTCTGCAGTAGAGGATTTGCCCCAGGTTTCTGGGGTGAGAGAGGCAGAGCAAGGTTCCAAGCAGCTACTGACACTCTGAATGGGAAGGAGGGAGTCCTCATTCAGAAGAAAAGCTGCCGGCAGACCACACCTCTCTCCTCCCACCCTCAGTGACCAGTGACAAGGTTATAGTGAACATGGAACCGGCAAACAGATATTCTCAAACACAACCATGAGCAAAACACCAAGAATCTCTAAGGGGAAAGGAGAAGTAAAACCGTGGTGCAGAGAAACTGTATTGCACAGTCAGTACTGTCCAACAGAACCTTCTGTGATGATGGAAGTGTTCTCTGTGTGAGTTGTCCAAATGTGGCTGCACACCACACGTGGCTAGTGACCACTTGAAATGTGGCTGCTTCAACTGAGGAACTGAATTCTTCATTAAATTTTATCCTAATTTAAATGTAAATAGAAAGCAGATACTGTATTAGATAGCAAAGCCCTGAACTTAACACGTAGAAGAATTAACACGCAAAGAAATAGAGATAACAGAACAAAAACTTGTTGGTTTTGTTTCTTTGATTGTCTTTGTTAAGATCACTTGAATTGATGAACAGTTATTTTCAAGAGGTGAAAAATAATAATAAAGTCCATTTAAAAAACCAATCAGGTATTTTTTAGAAATTTTAAAACTGACTGTCAAAATTTGAATCTCAGTAGATGGTCCGGATGGAGAAGGCAATGGCACCCCACTCCAGCACTCTTGCCTGGAAAATCCCATGGACGGAGGAGGCTGGTAGGCTGCAGTCCATGGGGTCGCTAGGAGTCGGACACGACTGAGTGACTTCACTTTCGCTTTTCATTTTCATGCATTGGAGAAGGAAATGGCAGCCCACTCCAGTGTTCTTGCCTGGAGAATCCCAGGGATGGGGGAGCCTGGTGGGCTGCCATCTATGGGGTCCCACAGAGTCGGACGCGACTGAAGCAACTTAGCAGCAGCAGCAGATGGTCTGAGATAAATTTAATGATCTGATTATTAGAAAGACTGAGCTGAAGAAGTTTCCTTAAACACAATGAAAACTGTATAGAGATGGAAAGTCTGAGAGAAAAGTTAAGAGCCATTTGTCTAACAGGCGTTACAAAAGGATATAACAAGAGAATAGAAGAGAGAAAATAATTGAAGAACTAATCAAAGAAAATTTTCCAGTTGTTGAAGAAAGAAATTAATTACTAGATTGAATGTTCCCAACGGGGTGGGGTGGTGGGGGAAGACTCATACCTAGGCACATTTTGGTGAAATTTCGGATTACCAAAGATAAAGAAAAAAACTGGAAGCTTCCAGAGAAGAGAAAGCATGTCATTAACACAATAATATTATATTGGCATGAAACTGGATGTTAAAAGAAGTGGAGCACTATCTCCAAGTTCCAAAGGGAAATGAAGTATTCAAGTGGGAGGGAAGTTTAAGACATATTTTGTTTTATAAGGAGAAAGTTTGCCACTCTCGTTTTCTTTAAAGAATTCCCAGGGGAGATGCTTCAATTACGATAAGCGGACACTAGAAAGAGGAAGACGTGGGATGCTGAAACTGTGGCGAGCAAAGAAATGAGTAAAACTTTTAGTGAAGTCTGAATTATTGAGGCATACTGTAAACATTTCAAAAACAACAATTTGGACCCATAATCTACCCAGAAGATCTAAACATGGGGGAGGAAAAAGAATGTTGACGTGTATTAATGGAGAAAGAATCTCCTAATTATCTCTAGACGTTGATAGAAAATTGTGAGTTAAAGAACACAGGATTTGGGACTTCCCTGGTGGTCCAGCGGTTAAGAATCTACCTTCCATTGCAGAATCTACCTTCCATTAGATAATATTAATATTAACATTAGACCCAGGTTCAATCTCTGGTCAGGGAGCCCTCGTTCGGCAATTACTGAGCCTGCACGCCTCAATTAAAAAGCCCCCGGGCCACAGCAAAGATGTTGTGTGCCACAACTAACATCAAAACTAATTTTTTTTTAAGAATATAGGATTCAAATTCAAGTACAGAAAATGGGATATTGGAAAATCAACTTCCAAATCACAAGAGTGAATGAAAAGGGCAAAAAACTTAATCTAAGAAAAAGCATGAAGAAAAGATTTTTTTAAAAAATAAAAAGAAAGCATGGTAAAGGGGAGCATAGAAAGACAGAGTAAGTCTGCAACTGTCATTAATATTACCTGAAAAAAGAGACAGTTCTTCTATTAAAAGGCAAAATCCGGCTATAGACTGTGTACACAGATGCGTTTGAAACCAAGTGGCAGAACATTTTGAATATGAACGGGTGGAGGAAATATACCAAGAGAAGGATAATAAAAGTAGAAAAAATAGAATATTAACATTAGATAATTTGGAATTCAAGGCAAAAAGCCCTAAAAGAAACAAGATTCACTGAAAAAAAGTCTTAACAAAAATTTTTAACATCTACGATTTTTAACAGTCAAGTTTAAAAATACATAAAGCAAATGTTAGTGGAAATCAAGGATACATGAACAAATCTATTGCCATGGATGAAGTCTCCAAAATCTGCAAGTGAAGTAGAAAAAAGTCATAATGAAAATAATAGAGGATTTAAGTGACAAAGTTAACAAGCTTTAACTAATATATGTTGTACCCTACAAACTGAGAAAACTTTTTTTTCAAATACATGTTTAGAATTCAAATATGATAAACTCCCTCCAAATTCTAAACAACCCTCCATTATACCAGCCATTTTCTCTGCACATCAGTTCAGTTCAGTTGGTCAGTCATGTCCAACTCTTTGCAACCCCATGAATCACAGCATACCAGGCACGCTGTCCATCACCAACTCCTGGAGTTTACCCAAACTCATGTCCATCGAGTCGGTGATGGCATCCAGCCATCTCATCCTCTGTCGTCCCCTTCTCCTCCTGCCCGCAATCCCTCCCAGCATCAGGGTCTTTTCAAATGAGTCAGCTCTTCACATGAGGTGGCCAGAGTATTGGCGTTTCAGCTTTAGCATCAGTCCTTCCAATGAACACCTAGGACTGATCTCCTTTACGATGGACTGGTTGGATCTCCTTGAAGTCCAAGGGACTTCTTTAAGAGTCTTCTCCAACACCACAGTTCAAAAGCATCAATTCTTCGGCGCTCAGCTTTCTTCACAGTCCAACTCTCACATCCATACATGACCACTGGAAAAACCATAGCTTTGACTAGATGGACCTTTGTTGGCAAGGTAATGTCTCTGCTTTTTAATATGCTGTCTAGGTTGGTCATAACTTTCCTTCCAAGGAGTAAGCGTCTTTTAATTTCATGGCTGTAGTCACCATCTGCGGTGATTTTGGAGCCCCCAAAATAAAGTCTGATGCTCTTTCCACTGTTGCCCCATCTATTTCCCATGAAGTGATGGGACCAGATGCCATGATCTTCGTTTTCTGAATGTTGAGCTTTAAACCAACTTTTTCACTCTCCTCTTTCACTTTCATCAAGAGGCCCTTTAATTCTTCTTCACTTTCTGCCGTAAGGGTGGTGTCATCTGCATATCTGAGGTTATTGATATTTCTCCCAGCAATCTTGATTTCAGCTTGTGTTTCTTCCAGCCTGCGTTTCTCATGATGTACTCTGCATGTAAGTTAAATAAGCAGGGTGACAATATGCAGCCTTGACGTACTCCTTTTCCTATTTGGAACCAGTCTGTTGTTCCATGTCCAGTTCTAACTGTTGCTTCCTGACCTGCATATAGGTTTCTCAAGAGGCAGGACAGGTGATCTGGTATTCCCATCTCTTTCAGAATTTTCCAAAGTTTATTGTGATCCACACAGTCAAAGGCTTTGGCATAGTCAATAAAGCAGAAATAGATGTTTTTCTGGAACTCTCTTGCTTTTTCCATGATCCAGCAGATGTTGGCAATTTGATCTCTGGTTCCTCTGCCTTTTCTAAAACCAGCTTGAACATCTGGAAGTTCACGGTTCACGTATTGCTGATGCCTGGCTTGGAGAATTTTGAGCATTGCTTTACTAGCGTGTGAGTAAATTGTGGGTAGTCTGAGCATTCTTTGGCATTGCCTTTCTTTGGGATTGGAATGAAAACTGACCTTTTCCAGTCCTGTGGCCGCTGCTGAGTTTTCCAAATTTGTTGGCATATTGAGTGCAGCACTTTCACAGCATCATCCTTCAGGATTTGAAATAGCTCAACTGAAATTCCCTCACCTCCACTAGCTTTGTTCGTAGTGATGCTTTCTAAGGCCCACTTGACTTCACATTCCAGGATGTCTATAATACATGAAAATAAGCAATTAACATTAAAATGGTAGGGTGGGATGAGGTGGGACTTTATATCTACTTGGAAATGTATACTCATTCACAGGGAATTCTTTGAAACTCCAAGTCTCCTTTATCTCTGCTACAGCCCTTTCTGGTGAATACTTATAGATGTAAGTCTCACATATGAAAGTCACTGGTCATGAGATCCCAAAGCGGGGAATACTGTTGTGAACCTCTGGTCTTGAGAGTAAAGTTTAAATAAAGTCAGATCAGGCTGGCGTTCGAAGACTTCCAGAATCTAACCTTAGTCCGCCTTTTCTCTCTCATCCTCACTCTTCCGCAACAGGCAAATGCCACAGACTCAGAATATTCACCACCTAATGAAAGCTCCTTGGTCCTCAACACTCATCCTGTTACTCAAGTCCTGTGACTTAATTGTTCCACCTGTTTGAATCTTACTTCCTCAACCTGATTGTGCAATTTAGCGGACTGTAGCTCAGGCCATCAGTTAGTAAATAGAGTTTTTTGGTTTTTTACTTTTTTTCTGGGATCAGCAAGTGAAGGAAAGTGAAAGTGAAGTTGCTCAGTCGTGTCCCACTCTTTGCGACCCCATGGACTGTAGCCTACCAGGCTCCTCTGTCCATGGGATTTTCCAGACAACAGTCCCGGAGAGGGTTGCCATTTCCTTCTCCAGGGGATCTTCCTGACCCAGGGATCAAACCTGGGTCTCCCGCATTGCAGGCAGATGCTTTACCCTCTGAGCCACCAGGGAAGCCCCTAAGTGAAGGAGGGAGTGAAAATTATATTTGTCTTGTTTTTTAAAAATGTTGTGTTTATTTGGGTATGATGCATCTTAGCGGTGGCATGCAGGATCTTTTAGTTATGGCTTGTGGGATATAGTTCCCCAACCAGGGATCAAACCCGGGCCCCCTATATTGGGAGTGTGGAGTCGTAGCCACAGGACCATCAGGGAAGTTCCTACGTTTGTCTTTAAAATGCGGAAATAGGAGCAAAGGAAGATTCAAATGTTTGTCCAGTGTACTACACTGGCAAAGTTGGAATTCGTCAGCGCTATCTCGTGATGTATTTCCTAACTGTTGCTGTTTTTTCTTTCTCTTGGATGTTTCCTTTATTTAACAGAAGTTTCTAATGTGCTTCCCATGAGTCAGGCAATCTTTCATAAAATTTTCGCTCAGCTGAGTCTCAGCCCAGTCTTAGGAGTTAGATTCTGCTGTTGTTATCCAGTTGTATAGGTGAGGGAACTGAGATACAGAGAGGCAAGGTAACTTGTGTGAGGACACATTCTTAGTCTGTGGTTCCGGAGTCTCTACTTAACCACCGTCTTATGCTGCCTTTCATCTTCAGATGTGACTTGCGTTTTTCCTCCAAGTCGAAAACACATCAAATAATGCCTAATATGTGCACTCGGTGATCTACAGAGATTCTACTCTATTTAACATCGGATCAGTCACCAAGCAGGCTACAAATAGAGAATGTGAAGCATTCCCGTTGAAACCATTTACCTCAGATTGGGACTCAAACCCGCGCGGCAGGGACTCAAACCCAGCCAGAGCGCTGCCTGGGACTTGAACCCACATGGCTGGGACTCAAACACATGTGGCTAGGACTTGAACCTGGGCAAAACCTGTAGTACCTGGTTTCAGGACCTAATGAAGCTCAGGTTCTTGATGTCTCATTGCGGAAAGAACTCAGTGAGAGACAAACTGATAGGCAAGAAGTGGCTTTATTCAGATCCATAGAGAGGGACAATGCATAGACAGTGTGTGGGCTATCGCAAAGGGCGCGTGTGGTGAAATGTGGCATGGTTAGTTTTTATAGGCTGGGTAATTTCACAGGCCAGGGAGTGGGAGGATTATTCCAACTATTTTGGGGAAGGGGTGGAAATTTCCAGGATTGGGCCACTGCCCACTCCTTGGTCTCTTGACAGTGCCTTGGAACTGCATGGCACCTCTGGGTGAGTCATTCACTTGCTAACTGAGGAGCAAGGTCTCGTCTTCTCTGCCATCTTGGTCCCATTTGATTCTAATCAGCTTATGTCGTGTCCTTGGGCTAGGTCATTCTTTCAAAAGTTGTGCCCTATCCCTTTCCCTCCTGTTACACCATCACCTGGAATAGTGTCTGATACAAGAAAGTGCTCAAGAGAAAAGAACAAATAAATGGTCAGATGAATAGACTGAATAGATGAATGGATGGATAAATGTATGGATTAGATATGTTTTCAAATAAAGTTTTATTGAAACACAGCCACACACATTTATTTACATGTTTGTGGCTCCCCGGAGGTCGAGTGATCTGGAAAACCTGGAGTATTCACTATATGGCACTTCACAGAACAAATTTGCTGGACCCTAGAGTGTAAAGACACTTTCTTCCTGGAAGTTGTCATCATCGAGGCAACTTCAAGTGCTGGAGAGGAAGCCCTATCACTACTTGTTGCATGAAAAATGGTCAAGAATGGTCTGTGCAGGAAATTGCCAGGATACTCTTTGAGCCAAAAAAAAAATGCCCTTATGGGGAAGAGGAGGCGGTATTAGCAGGTGACTGTTATCCTTGCAGAAGTGGTTGAATGGCAGGCTTTGGAGCCTGGGCTGATTTGGGTTTGATTCCTAGCTTTGCCACTTACTAGCTGTGTGGCTTTAGACAGGTTCCATGTTCTCTCTAAACTTCAATTGGCTTCTCTGTAAACTGGATGATAAGATCTGCCTCTAGGGTAGTTCAAGGCTCAAACAAGATATTACATAGAAACTATCTAGGATCTAGGAGCCCTGGCAAATGGTCATTCCGTTCCAATGTGGATACCAAATGTGATTCAGGGTTCAGTCCAGCTCAGTCGCTCAGTTGTGTCCAACTGTTTGCAACCCCACAGACTTCAGCAGACCAGGCCTCTCTGTCCATTGCCAACTCCCGGAGCTTACTCAAACTCATGTCCATTGAGTCGGTGATGCCATCCAACCACCTCATCCTCTCTGTCGTCCCCTTCTGCCGCCTTCAATCTTTCCCAGCATCAGGGTCTTTTCAAATGAGTCAGTTCTTTGTATCAGGTGGCCAAATTATTGGAGTTTCAGCTTCAGCATTAGACCTTCCAAATCAGGGTTGATTTCCTTAGGATGGACTGGTTGGATCTCCTTGTAGTCCAAGAGACGCTTAAGAGTCTTCTCCAGCACCACAGTTCAAAAGCATCAGTTCTTCGGCGCTCAGCTTTCTTTATAGTCCAGCTCTCACATCCATACATGACTACTGGAAAAACCATAGCTTTGACTAGACAGACCTTTGTTGGCAAGGTAATGTCTCTGCTTTTTAATACGCTGTCTAGGCTGGTCATAACTTTTCTTCCAAGGAGCAAGCATCTTTTAATTTCATGGCTGCAATCACCATCTGCAGTGATTTTGGAGCCCCCCAAAATAAAGTCTGACACTGTTTCCACTGTTTCCCCATCTATTTCCCATGAAGTGATGGGACCAGATACCACGATCTTAGTTTACCGAATGTTGAGTTCTAAGCCAACTTTTTCACTCTTCTCTTTCACTTTCATTAAGAGGCTCTTTATTTCTTCTTCACTTTCTGCCATAAGGGTGGCGTCATCTGCATATCTGAGGTTATTGATATTTCTCCTGGCAATCTTGATTTCAGCTTGTGCTTCATCCAGCCCAGCGTTTCACATGATGTGCTTTGCATATAAGTTAAATAAGCAGGGCAACAATATACAGCCTTAATGTACTCCTTCCCCAATTTGGAACCAATCTGTTGCTCTGTGTCCAGTTCTAACTGTTGCTTCCTGACCTGCATACAGATTTCTCAGGAGGCAAGTCAGGTGGTCTGGTATTCCCATCTCTTGAAGAATTTTCCACAGTTTGTTGTGATCCACACAGTCATAAGGCTTTGGCATAGTCAACAAAGCAGAAGTAGATGCTTTTCTGGAACTTATTTGCTTTTTCGATGATCCGACGGATGTTGGCAGTTTGATTCAGGGTTGGTCTCCAATTATTACTGGCCAATTTCAAATGAGATTTTGTGCTCAGGCAGCCCTTTGTGGAGAAGACCACCACTGCCCCCACCCCCAGCTCCCTGCAGTCACCTTCTGTGTCCTTCCAAGTTCTGCGCTGGCTCTCATCCTGTCCTAACCCTTGACCCACCCCACCCCACCCTCTGCACTTACACTCTCCCTTCCTCTGTCTTTCAAGTCATGATTGTTCTCTGGGTGTTTCTTGTGAACCCAGACACCTGCCCAAATAGATCTGCCCCCACAAGGGGTCCAGTGAACCGCTGAGGGCCCGTTGGGTGATTTGACAACAGCTCTGGGTTGAGTGGGCACACACTGACCCATGGGTGGCCCCTTCGTTCCCAGCCACACTAGACAGCGTCGCACGCCTGGCATCACAGGGTTTGACATTCCTGCCACCAGAGAGGCATTCCTTTGTGATTACTCTTACCCTCAGGACGTTCCTCTGTTAAAATGTAGGTAATTCCTGGGAGGAGATCACCTGTGTCCAGGTTCTTCTCTTGAGTCACCGCCTCTGAGGTCTTAACTTACCAATGGTCAACTAATTCCTGAACTGTTGCAGTCCCAGGTGGGCTCCTGTATCTGAAAATGATCTCAGCTTCATGAAGAGAAATATATAAGCAAAGGATCACTTTTAATGCTGAAAAGGGTTAGCAGCTATCCTCTCTATTTCACTGAGATGGGTGTTGCAATAAGCCCAGAGGAGTGAATCTCTAAGGGTGGAATTACAACTACAAAATAAGTTTTAAAACATTTAAGGTGGGGACTTCCCTGGGGGTCCAGTGGCTAAGACTCTCAATGCAGAGGCCTGGGTTCGCTTCCTAGTTGGGGAACGAGATCCTACTTGCCACAGTTAAGAGTTCCCCTGCCTCACACACGCTGCGAATAAAGACTTTGCATGTGCACCTAAAGATCCCGCCTGCCACAGCTCAAATCAGAGACCCCGAGGGCTGCAACCAAGACCCAGTGTGGCCAAATCAATAAATAGTTAAAAAAAACATAGTGAAGATGCCAGGGGAACGTCCTTTCCCTCCCTAAGCCCACTGCCCAGGTGACCATCAACTCAGCCAAGGGGCCAGCTCCCGCCTCTGGAGTCTTGGAGTAGAGAAAGCACTGATGGTGTGACTGAGCTGTTGATGCTGAAGCTGAGAACCGGGAAGGATCGTAGAAGTCACTTAACATTGCAAGTAAGGAAGTCAAGGCCCAGAGAGAGAAAAAGTTGCTCTCTCATCTAAATTGGGGAAGCCTAAGTAGAAAAGTGAGCAAGGGCTAGTTTCTCGGGCGAGGAGCGGGGTGGCCGGGATGGGTCAAGAGGCATAGGAAGCAAAACTTGTGTTAGGGACTCTGCCCTCCTGGCGCTGCTGGCCCCTCTTGTCTTTCCCTGTGCCCACACAGCACAGAGAGACCAGTCCACTCAGCCCTGACTCCGGCCACCCGTCCTTGCCCGGGGCCAATCTGCGAAGGGGAGGCCTCCCATCCCTGCCTCGTCGGCAGAGAGAAAGTCCGAAACAATGCCACTAAACTGAAAACATCTCTGTCTTTCTCACCGAACAATAGCCATTAATAACCATGGAACTGGAGCAGAAATGGAACATGAACCCCAGGGGCCTGGGAGCCTGGAGGGTTGCGGGGGTGTGGATGAGGGGACCGAAGGCTAAACCAGCCTCTCCCCACCGCCTCCTCCCGCCTCCCACTCACACTCCAGTCCCTCTGAGGCACTCCCGGTGGCACCTGACTTTCCCACTTGGAACATTGATTGAATCCCCCACCCACCCCCCACGCTCTGGTGGGGCTGAGGGGTTGCCCAGACAATCCTCCTACCCACTCCGGCAGTGCCCTGGATGCTCACCACGCACCAGGAAACCGGGAGCTACACCCAGGGGATGGCTTAAATGCCCCCTCCAGCACCCCAAACTGGGCATGCCTGTCCCCTGGGAAGCCCTGCAAGCCCCCGGCTGGGGAGTGGGCAGGGCTGCATGGGTGACCTGGAGGCCAGTGACCACCCTAACCCCAGTTCCTCACTGCGGGCACCCCCAGCGTGGGCTCTTTCGGGGGTGGCTGAGGCAATGAGCCCCGCTGAGAGCGGGAGATGACGCATTTTTCTGAGGCCACAAGCCTCTTCTGACGGATCCACCCCATTGGGGAGCAACCAAAACCTCATCCCACCCAGCATGGCTTTTGTCTACACCACATATTTGTCTTGTTTGGAAGATTTTTGTGGGTTTTCCCGTCTTTCTCCAGCACTCACTGCCCTAAAGGGGATGGAGGCCGTGGTGGGGCTGAGGGAAGGCGACCTGGGGGCTCTGTCTGGTGGTCTGCGGCACAGTTGGAGGTGGGGGAGCAGTGTGGTGCCCCCCACAACATTCCCTGCATCCCAAATGGGCACTCTGGGCCCCGACCAGACGCCTCTTCCCTGTGGACGTGTGCCTCTCCCAGTCTGTCCCCAGACGCGTCCTCTCTTTTTTAGCCTCCTCAGTTCCAGCCCCAGCATCCCTTTTTATCCCATCACATCCCCTTCCGCCAGCCAGCCTGACCCTTGCGATTTCCTGCCTTCTGGCTGCTGTACATACCTTTCCTCCCCGTTTTTTCCTGCCTCTCTGAGTTCTAAAGTTGCCGTCTCTCCTCCTCCTTGGTGCCCACCTGGACTACCTCCCCCTTCGGCAGGTTCCCCTCCTTCTGAACTCCAGCAGTGTGTGTTTTCCATCCCTCTGGTGATGCAAACATCCCCCCCCCCCCCCACCAACACACACACCTTGATCCTATCTGCTCAGCCACAGGGAAGACTGAGGCCATGGCTTTCATGCTTTGGGCTGTCCCCATCATGCCTTGTGTAAAGTGATTGCTCAGATATGTGTTTGTGGCTTCTCAAGGTTGACCATGGACTATATTAGAGAATCTCAGTGATGGAAGAGACGAATCCAAAGACCCACTCAGAACTTGAATTCCTGCCAAAAGGTGTCTGGCTTCAGCTTACACGCCTGTAGTGACAGAGATCTCACTGTTTCCTGGGGTCACTCATTTCCTCTCCCGATAGCTCTATTAGAAAGTTCTTTCTTGTATTGAATTGATACCTGCCACCTCTGGCTTTTCCCACCCTATTCCGAGCTAGACTGCAAAAACCATTGCTCTCCCCTTGCCTCACAGTTACCCTTCAGACATTTGAAGGCAGAAACATCCAACCTCTGCAGTCTTTTCCATGGGGAAACACTTTCGTCCTAACCCCTCGGGCCCCTACGCTTCGATGCCCATGGACTTCAGCCTCAGGCTGAGCCTCTCCCCAAACCCTTGCTGAATTGTCATCCTCCTGACAAAATTTCCCCTCTTCCTAGTTCAAAATGTATGTCCTAACCTTTCAGATGGGGCTTGACTCCATGTGGTAATTTGAGACGTCTGAAAGGAAGGAGTCCACTTTCTCACCAAGTTAGAACGGCGATTAGAGGACGCTGACCAGCTGCTTTGTCTGTTTCCCCATGTGTCTTGGCGCGGCCCTACCCACTCCCGAGGAGGTAACTGGAAAACCTGACAACTGTTTCTCAGTGAAGGACTGGTTTTCCACACACCTCAAAGGCTGTGTCTCTTAGGTCATTTATATGCATTTTAATATAGGTATTTCAGAGGGAATACCAAATGTTCTAAACCAGAGAGGTGACTCACTGTGCCATTTCAGGCCGTTGAGATATTTCGGGACAAGCGAGCCCTGTGGTGCCTGGCCTGCCTCTCCCCGATCCTCTGCGGGTGATGGAGAATCTCCAGGGCCCAAGGACGTTTGCATCAGGACCAGGCACTTCCCAAGGGGCTGCCCCCTCCACTCCCCAGCTCCCTTAACCTGCATCAATGATTAGAACTTATGCTTTGCTGCCTGTACGGTTCACATCTTTCCTAAGTATCTGTGTCTGGTAACAAATGAAGGACTCCTTGAGGAAAACAACAGGGATCTTAACATATTTTTATCACTGTTCCCTGTCTTGATTATAGCGAATGCTGTATGCATTTATTGGAACTCACCAAACTGTATACTTACAATGGTTGTATCTTGTTGTTTGTGAATTATACCTGGACAAAGGTGGTTTTTATGTTTCTGTCTGGCAGCGTTGGATCTCCATGGTGGGGCGTGGGCTTCTCTTGCAGCACATGGACTCTCTAGTTGCAGCACTAAGGCTTGGTTGCCCCAAGGCATGGGGAATCTTAGTTCCCTGGCCAGGGATCGAACCCACGTCCTATTGGAATGTGGATTCTTGACAACTGCACCACCAGGGAAGTCCCTGAAAGTGTTCATGCCCCTTACAGAGAGTCTAGAGTCACATCCTGCTCATACCTCTATTCATGTGCATTTGTGCAGTGATTCACTAAGTTAAGCTCTACCTAGAGCTATAGCCGAGGGCCGTCTTAGTTTGCCTACCCAGCCACCAGCTTTATGTGTCTCCTCAAACACGGTGGCTGAAATAACACTGCATTCTCTGGCCTTGCTTCCAACTGGTCCTTCTACCCAGTGACTCAGGCCCAAATTAAGGAGACACACCTGATTCCTCACCCAGCCTATCTTGCAGGATTGCTTCAATATGACTGTTACCATCACTGGTATGGCTATATTACAGGTCCCTTGTACTCCAGGTCCCTCACCAGTCTTGTCAATCACTCACTTTGAGAGTTTAAGTTTCCTCTCCGAACTGTTGAATGTGGGATCACAGTCACCCAAGGTCGATTCACCAGACCACGGCTATTGCTCAGAGCCTCCCGGCCACCCTGTTCTGGAAGTCAGGTGGCACTGGTCCTGCCTAATGGGCTATTGCACCTGGGCCAGGGTTCTAGTTATCTTGCCCGAGTCAGAGCTTAAGGTGTCCAGGCACCTTGGATGCTGGGCCCTGTTTTACCCAAGTGCCTGGTTTCTTTGTGTTGTCCAGAGCTCATGAGTGTTTCCTTAGAAAGGAAGATAGCAGTCCCCTGTGGGTAGCAAGATGAGGTAATTTTTATTTGCCTCTTTATGTTTTCCAGTCTATTCTAATGATTCCCATGTGTGTCTGTCTTGCCTACCAGACTGCAAGCTCCACGAGGGCAGGGTCTGAGTCCCTCTTCATTATCCTTCACTCTTAGCTGTGTGCCTGGTATATATCTGGTGTTCAAGAAATATGTATGGGCTGACTAATGACTTCGGTTTCATGAAAACTATGGGGGAAGTGTTCTTCACTCATCAAACAGTATCAGGTGTTGATGAGGCTGCACAGAGGCCAGGAGGCTTCTGTGGAGCGTGACCTGATTCAGCCTTTTGGGAGGGCTATTTGGCAATATCCCACCAAGTGGAAAAAGCCCTCCAAAGTCTTTACTCTGGAGATACTGTCTGTTGCTTGTGCCTAAGAATGTTCATGGCAGTGCTATACAGAATCACAAAAATCTAGAGGTGACCTATATGTTTATCCACAGTGGACACTGCGGTAGTCACACGATGGACTATATACAGCATGGAATCAAACATAGTTTCACACAATGTCATGGGTTACTCTCAGAAACATAAAGTAGGTCAAAAAAGAGAATTGCAAATAGATATGTACCGTATGATACCATTTATACGGCCTTTAAATAAATGTAAAACAACACTCTATGTTGTTAATTACATACAGAAGGTCTCAGGAAAGGCTGAGTGGAGACTCAGGGCCCAGTTCACCCCTCTGCAAAGGGTATATATAATATCAATATAGTAAGATACAGAGATATTTGATAAACATCAAATTCAGGAGCATCGTTCCTGTGGCGGCAGGGAGCAGAGAGATGTACTTCTGTCCAGTACACTGAGGGTTTCACCAGTACTGGCAAAGAGATATTTTCCAGGTTGGGTGGTGGTGGGCACATGGTGTTCGTGATGTAATTCTGTCTTTTGTGGTCATATTGCTGTTGTTCACCAGACATTTGTGGCTCCTCTTCTGAGACACAGTAGCTTGCACTTCCTGGTCTTCTGTGGTTGAGAGTGACCCCGAGGCCAGTTCTGGCCAAGGAGTGGTGAGCTAGACCATTAAACTGCCTTTTCAAGATCCTCCAGCCCTCTCTCTTGCTCCTGACAATGTTTGAGATGTTGGCTGTTCCATCCGCCTGAGTTCCTGAGTGATTTCAGTGAGCAGAGCCCTCTGCTCACCCTTGAAGGATGTGGAGCAGAAGCAGGGAGCAGCAAGTAGCAGAAGCAGAAGTGTGTTAAGCCTGTGAGCTATGGGGGTTGTTTGTTACTGTAACATACTCTGTACTATTCTGCCTGATACATACCTTTTAGGGTGCTTGAATATTTCAAAAAACTGAAAGAAGGGCAAACATCCATGCCTTTGGGGCAAGCCCCAAAATTTGACAAGGAAAGGGAGCAGAGGAGAGAAGAAGGCCTGCCAGATTTCATTTCCATTTCTGTTTCCTTAAAAAAAAAAAAAGTCATTTCCTCATATCCTTTTGCCCCTTGAGTGGTAGCAATGGACAAGCTCAGCAATGCATCAGGGAGGCTTCAGGCTGGAGTGCCCCTGGCATCTCATTACACCTTCCTTAGAAACCCATTTAGCTGCCACTGTGCTTTCCCTTGGCCAGGCCTCAGAGTCAGGAAACAAGCCCAGCCATCGCTGGGCATCAGACACCTGCAGGGCAGACTTGGCTTGGCACGTTCTCCAGGCTTCTGAGCGCCCTCCCCTCCCCGAAGCTGTGGGAACATCAGCCAGAGCAGATGCCCGAGATCAGAGCAGACAGGATGTGAGGAAGTTCTTGCCATGGGTGCCTGGCAAGAGTGGGAGCCTGGGTTCCCAGGCGCGTAGGGCCAACAGCTCCGTCACACAGTCTGGAGCCCACTGACACTTCAAACGGGAGCCTCCTGTCTTCTGGCCTCCGCCTCCGGAGGAAGCGTTCCTGGATTACCTTCACTAGAGGGAAAGGAGGAGCTGCAGGTAATACCGGGATTTCTATGGTGCTTTTCTTCCCGAAGCTTCAAAAGACTTCCCCTTCTCTGATCTCCCGTGACCTCCCCCAGCAACAGGGCAAGAAGAGGAAGATTTCCCAGTTCAGGTGGAGAAATGGGGGCATGAGGGGCAGAGAGAGGAAGTAAACGACCTGCAGTCACGGAGCAGGACAAGGATGTGATTCTGGTGGTCCCAGGCCCGTCCTGCTGGGCGGCTGATCTCTCTGTGTGGGCGGTGGCCTCCGTGCTCGCCAGCGGCCCTTGCAGAGGGGTGAGCTGGGCCCGGGGTCCCCACTCAGCCTGTCCTGTGGTCTGAGCACAGAGGAGGAGGATCCCGAACAGGCTCAGGTCAGCCCCTGGCCCACAGAGCAGTGACGACAGGTTGGCTCTGAGCCCTGTGGTCCCGCCGCTGGGAGGTCAGGCCAGGAAGGCTGCCAGAACACCAGGGCTGAAGAAGGTCCAGATAACGCAACTGGGGCAGCCTCTGTGGGTGGAAATGACATTTCTTGGCTTTAAATAGCTCCATCTCCGGAGCCCGGGAGCCTCAGCGGGGCTATTAATTCCTGGACTCCCGGGGCTGCCCGGCCCCGTCATTCTGTTTGCACAAGTTGTGTAAGATCTCAGGCATTTTTCCTGCCGCCCGTCTCCCCCACCTCCCTTCAGTTCTCTTGCGCGAATTCAACAAGGGGTTAGTTATTTCTAGTAGTGGGCCTGGGTTTCAAGCTGACCACATACATATTTTGTCCTTCTTACAAGTGACGCGGCTCAAGTCAACAGCAAACTCTTGAGGGTTTTCTTTGTAACCTGGTGTCTCCATCGTGAAAGGTGATGTGTACATACGTGAAAGGTGAAAGTAGAGGCTCTATCGATGCAGGGACGCACGTGTATGTCAAGTTAATCAGTCATTTAACCCTTCAACCAGCATATTAACCCCCCAGCTATCTGTTTGAGTGCCTACTATGTGTCAGGCACTGGGCTAGTTCTGGATACACAGGGTAAACCAGAGTCCTCCCTGATAAGATGGCTGTTACCACCTCCACGCATTTTGCCAGGGGTGACTCCTGCCTAGTTAGGCGTCCCAGTCATGAGTTCTATGTGTCTCTGAATTCTCTGAATCCTGCTCAGCATCACCAAACCTCTAGCTTAGAATGCATGCTGAGAAAGAAGAAAAGGAAAAGACACATAGATACAGCAGGTACTCAGTGTAGAAACTGACTGGTCATGGTGGCTGACCGGCTGGAGGTGTAGGAATTGATGACAATTCCAAAGTATTCAGCATAAGGACGAGGGAGACTGGTTAAAGGCAAGGACAGATGCTTGGCCTTGGGAAGGGCTTGCATCACTTAGGAATTGTATTTGACTGCTGATTCACAGTGGCCTAAGCACATGGAGTTTCTTCTCTCACGTAAAAGTCCGCAGCTCCAGGGCTGTGCAGCAGCCCCAGTCGCTGGGATCCTTCTATCTCTCTGCTCTGTCATCCTCACGTTCCTCATGGCCCACAACAGCTACTGGAGCTCCACTCATTACACCTAAATTCCAGGAAGAGAGAAGGAAGGAGGAGAGAAAGACAAAACAGGTGTATGCCCTTCACCCTTTTAAGGAACCTACCTAGAAATCCTCCTTCACCCTCTGCTTGCCTCTCATTAACCAAAACTTAGTCACCTGGCTACACCAAGCATCAAGGGAGATGGAGAAATGTAATGTTTTAGCAGGGCGTGTTGCTCAGGGCTCTGTTACCAGTGAAGGAGGGAAGGGCTGACATTGGGAAGCACCCAGCAGTTTAAGCAATGGCACTCAACAAATATGTGTTGACTTGAAATTGAGTTAGGAGGAAAGATAAGGAATTGTGTTTAGGGGCATGAAGAGTCTACAGTGAGGATGAAACATCCTATTCCAAATAGAGGACTGGAACATATATGAAGGGAGGACTGAATACGTAGGTTCTCTGGTCAGCCACAGAAAGAAAAGAAAACTGTGGCTCAGGTGAAAGCCCACAGCTGATCCTGGGTCAAGAATACAGCATGAGGGAAAGAGAAAAAATAGCAGCTTGCAAAAGAAAAATTACAGACCATCATTTGTCCATTCTCACCGCATGACGTCATCTAGGCTCCCCCAGCGTCCCAGTCAGTCTGGAGGGTCTTTGAGGGCACACACCGCAGTTCTGACCTGGGGGCAGCTTCGGGTACCTGTTCAATACAAATACAGCCTGGTTCTGTCCTGCGCCCAGGTTGAGCATTTCACGGACACCCACAGGGAAGACACCTCCATCTGCTCCTCTTCCCCCAGATGCACCCTGCTCAGACCTGGCTGACATTTAGACCCCATTTGGGGAATTCTGCAACTGAAGAGTGGGGGGCTGCCCTGTGGCGAGGGAGCAGGGGAACGGGAGGGGCCTCTCCTCATGCTATGTAAACCCTCAAGAAGTTTCTCCCAGAGGATTTAGATCAGTGATTCTCAACCACATGGGCAATTTTCGCCCTGCAGGGGACATGTGACCAGGCCTGAGAACATTTTTGATTGTTATGACTGGGGGGGGGTATGATGTGCTATTGACATTTAGTGGGTAGAGGCCACAGATACTGCTAAACATTCCGCAAAGCACAGGACAGCCCCCCACAACAAAGAATTATCCTATTCTTTGTGAATAGTGATGAGGCTGCAAAACCTTCGTTTATATGTGTCTGATTACTGGGCCCACAGGAAATTTAAATAATCCCAGTTTCACCCAGACCCACGCAATGTTGATTGACATTGAAGCTAAACCCAGGCCTCTGAAAGTCCTACTTAACCACTGGAGGAAAAATTAAAGTTATGCTTATCATAATTGACTACCATTTACTGACCATCTACTATGCCCCAGGTTCTTTACATAAATTACTGTCAAGCTTTTCAACAATTATAAAAGAATCATCGTTATCTCTGTTTCACAGATGAGCTAACTGAGGCTCAGGGGCGTTAGCTGTTCAACAGCACACAGCTAGCAAGTGACCCCAAAGCCCGCTCACTTTCCATTCCCCACATGCCTCTTGTATTTGTTACAGTCCTATTACTACATATATCTGCTTATGGTCATATCTTATGAAAGCTCATAATTGGATGTGACAAACAAGGGAACTACCTGCTAACTAGTGCATGCCTGCTCAGTCGCTCAGCTGTGTCTGACTCTTTGTGACCCAGTGGACTGTAGCCGACCAAGCTCCTCTGTCCGTGGAATTTCTCAGGCAAGAATACCGGAGCAGGTTGCCACTGGGGATCATCCCCACCCAGCAATGGAACCCACAGCTCTTGCATTGGCAGGCAGATTCTTTACCCTTGTGCCCCCTGGGAAGCCCCTCTACTAACTAGACCATTCCATTAATCCTAGCACATCCTTCTCCAGCCTTTCCAGGCAAACGGGATTTTCTGTGCTTAAAGCATATCAAGATGTACCAAGAGGATGCAGTTCTTGAAAAACAAAGCAAGTGGCTGCCAAGCAGCTGAAAATATGCTCATTTTCAGCTCACTAAGGAGCTCATTAAGGAGTCAGGCAAGTAGAAATGAAAGTAACAGGCAGATACTTCAGCATGGTCCCAGGCAACTGATGGAAAGCCCCAAGAGCCATCCACCTATTACTGCTGGGTGTGGGGAAAAGGGCATCCTCATTCATTGTTGATGGGGACGCTAGGTGTTAGGCATTTTGCAAAAGCAGCCTTCTGTATCTTAGAAAATTAAAACCAGGGGCACATCATTGCAGCAGTACCACTTCTGGGCACATGCAGATATATAACATTAGTTTTAACACCTCACCACTCAGCAGCAGAAAGCAGAAAACACAGGGGATGACTGTCAGAAGGGGGTGGTTTGATACATTAATAAAGGTGAGTTTTATTGTAGGTAATAACAATAATAATAATTTTTAAAACTGCTACAACTGCTACAGTTCCTATGATATAGAAAAATATATTCAACAAGATGCTGCTGTTGCTGCTGTCCAACTCTGTGCGACCCCATAGACGGCAGCCCACCAGGCTCCCCCGTCCCTGGGATTCTCCAGGCAAGAACACTGGAGTGGGTTGCCATTTCCTTCTCCAATGCATGAAAGTGAAAAGTGAAAGTGAAGTCGCTCAGTCGTGTCCGACTCTTCGAGACCCCATGGACTGCAGCCCACCGGGCTCCTCCGTCCATGGGATTTTCCAGGCAAGAGTACTGGAGTGGGGTGCCACTGCCTTCTCCCAACAAGATGCTATTTACATGCATTCGTGTATACATAAATATATATATATATATATATATATATATATATATATATATATATCTGCATAGGCTCTCTCGCTGAGGTCGCAGTTGTGTCCACCACGTTGGGACCTCGTGAACTGTAGCCTGCCAGGCTCCTCTGTCTACGGAATTTTCCAGGCAAGAATACTGGAGTGGGTTTCCCTCTCCTACTCCAGGGGATCTTCTCCAACCAAGGATGGAACCCGAGTCTGCTGCACTGGCAGGCAGATTCTTTACCACTGAGCCACCTGGAAAGCCCCATGCTTATATGGACAGGGAGAAGAATATAAAAGGTCCATTTTAGGTTCTTAAAAAGGGTTTCCTGGGGATGAAGATGCTTCTAGGGTGGGGACCAATGAAGAGTCAAGAAAAAAAGGAAAAGAAAAAAAGAGCAGACTTGAACATAATGTGTGATAACGACCAAACAGTATGTGCACTTAATTGCAATATTCATAAATGTAGAGGTACGCATATGCTTCAGTTCAGTTCAGTTGCTCAGTCGTGTCCGACTCCTTGCGACCCCAGGAATCACAGCACGCCAGGCCTCCCTGTCCATCACCAACTTCCGGAGTTCACTCAAACGCACGTCCATCGAGTCCGTGATGCCATCCAGCCGTCTCATCCTCTGTCGTCCCCTTCTCCTCCTGCCCCCAACCCCTCCCAGCATCAGAGTCTTTTCCAATGAGTCAACTCTTTGCATGAGGTGGCCAAAGTACTGGAGTTTCAGCTTTAACATCAGTCCTTCCAATGAACACCCAGGACTGATTTCCTTTAGAATGGACTGGTTGGATCTCCTTGCAGTCCAAGAGAGTCTCAAAACTTAAAAATGTTTAATTCTCCAGCGGGCTGAGCTGCGGAGGAGGCAGCGGACTTCCCGCCGCGGAGCTCTTGGCTCGGCTCCCCGCGGGCTGGCGGCGGAGGCTGCGCGCGCCCAGGCGGCGAGCGGCTGGCGGCCCGGCGGGTCCCGGCGCCTGTGGGCGCGCTGCCCCGGCACCGCGTCGGGGACGCGGAATCCCTCACCTGGAGGGCGGCAGACACCGCCCGCCCCGGAGACCGCGCGGGGATTTTCCAGTGGGGCCGGAGGCTCCTGAAAGGCGCCTTGTCGGCCCGCGAGGGGGCAGAGACGGTGCGGACAGCGAGGCCCGGGGGCGGGGGACCCCAGCATGTCGCCTCCAGGGCCGCGCCTCGGACCCCCTGGCCGCTGGTCAGCCCTGAAGGTCGGCAAGAGGCCGGAAGCTGAGCGCAGGGGCGTGCGGTACCTGCAAGGGGGCCGGGAGCTCACGCCCACCCAGCTCTTCGCAGAATTTGTGCACAGAATTGTGCGTCATTGTAGAGACCAAGAGTGGCTTGTACCTGCCCTGAGAGTTGCCCCTGTTCGTGGCGCCCCCTCCCTGGGGCCTAACACTGTGCCTGGCACTTTACATGGCGTGTAAAAAAGCAGTATTTGCATGGTGAACGACAGGGCCTTCAGCAGGCACTGTTAGGAAGCGCCCCCACCCCCCTGACTCCAACAGCCACGTACTTCCTCCAGAACCCTGGAGGCTTTCCTGTTCTGGCGGCATCCTACCGAATGGGCTTCTCTCAGCCTGTGTCCTGCTTGGCTCCCCCACCCCACCCCACCCCGGGGGTTCCCCTGAGCACCGGGATCTAAGGGACAAGTTTGACCACTTGTTGTCCAACACAGAGTAGGTTGTCTACCACCGAAATTTACTACAGCAGGGCAGAAGAAGAGGACATTTGAGTGAGTAGTTCTCTCCATGTCCTTTGAATGGAAAATCCGATTAGGTCTTAGATATTCTGCTGTCCTTACCAAGGGAGGAACGAGAAATATAGCCTGAGCTCTGGGCCTGGAGGAAGGATGTGATGTGACAGAACCTATAGCTTAAAAAACAAAAAAACCAGAGCACAAAGTTTAAAGGTAGAGGCAAGGGAGCCAAGGAGCCTCTCCCATTCCCTTGCCCTGGGCTGTTTGCCAGGAGAAAGGAATATGCTTCCAGAAAGCCCAACTTGGGGTTTAGCAGCTCCAAGGAAAATTTTTTCTACCTGGAACTAAAGCAAGAACTAGGCTGCAACCCAAAATCTTCTAACTTCCACTGTGACTAGAGAATTACAAGAGAGAAACAACAGAGAGATGTGTGGGAGGGTGGGGTGGGGTCAGGGTAGGGATGGAAATAACACTGGACTGGGGTCATGGTCTGGACTGAGCCCTGGTCTCAGCTGCTTGGTGGCACAGTGGTGGAAATGCAGGGGATGCAAGAGACAGGTTGAATCCTTGGGTTTGGAAGACCTCTTGGAGGAGGAAATGGCAACCCACTCCAGTATTCTTGCCTGGAGAATTCTATGGACAGAGGAGCCTGGCGGGCTGCAGTCCATGGGGTCGCAGAGAGCTGGACACTACTGAGCAACTGAGCACACACATGCACACACACACTCAGCCACTTAGATTAGCCCCTTAGCCTTGGGAAAGGTCCTTGACTTCTCTGAACCTCAGTTTCCTTGTCTCTAGCCTAAAAATAATAACCCATTTGATTCATATGACAATCTACTATGGGATGGATGAGTACCCATCTCAGTTCTCTGTATGCAGCAGGTCCTCAGCTAAAGGCTTCAGGTCAAAAAGATATTTGCATCGCAATGTTCATTGCAGCATTATTTACAACAGTCAAAGGTGGAAACAACCCAAATGTCTATCAATAGATGAATGTTTAAACAAAATGTGATATAGCCATACAACGGAATATTACTCAGTCATCAAAAGGAACAAAATTCTGATCCATGTTACAACACGGATGAACCTTGAAAAGATTATGCCAAGTAAAAGAAGTCAGGCACAAAAGGATAAATCCTGTATGATTCCACTTGTACAAGGCACCAAGGGTAGACAAATTCATAGAGACAAAAAGTATTAACAGAACAGAAGTTACCAGGGGCTGAGGGTAGGAGAAATGGATAGTTCTGTTCATGTTCAGTTGTGTCTGACCTCCAGGCGCCTCTGTCCATGGAAGTTTTAAGACCAGAATACTGGAGTGAGTTGCCATTTCCTCCTCCAGAGGATCTTTCTGACTCAGATCAAACCCATGTCTCTTGTATCTCCTACATTGGCAGGTGGATTCTTCACCGCTATCGCCACTTGGGAAAAGTGAAAGTGAAAGTCACTCAGTTGTGTTGGACTCTTCGCAGCCCAAAGAGTTGAATTCTCCAGGCCAGAATACAGGAGTGGGTAGCCTTTCCCTTCTCCAGGGGACCTTCCTAACCCAGGGAGCAAACCCAGGTCACCCACATTGCAGGCGAATTCTTTACCAGCTGAGCCACAAGGGAAGCCCAGCTATTGCTCTGGGTACAGATTTTCTGTCTGAGATGATGAAAATCTTTTGAAAACAGATAGTGGTGATGGTTGCACAGCAGTGTGATGATACTTCATGCCAATGAGTTATGCACTTAAAAATAGTTCAAATGGCAAATATTATATGTATTTTACCACAGAGAAGATCTTTTTTAAAAAGGTGGGGATGAGGGGAACCTGTTTGTGAAAATTCTGTTTTTAGCAGCACTTTTGTGATAGTTACCAACTGGACACAGCTCAAATGTCTGTCTACAGTAGAATGGGTGAAGTATTGTCTGCTCACATACTGGGACGGTAGGCAGTCTTGAGAATAAATGACAACTACACAGAACAATCTGGGTGGATCTGACAGACGTGATGTTGAGGGAAAGAAGCCAGACATGAAAGAGAATATCCTGTATGATTCCATTTATGCAAAGTTCAAAAACAGGCAAAATGAATCTATGGTGCTCTAGGTCAGGATAGGGTTCCCCTTGGGGAATGATTATTGGAGAGAGCGCAAGTGGGTTTCTGGGGGCTGGCAGTGTACTTGGTAACTGATCTAGATGCTGTTACCTGATTGTGGTCACTTCGGGAAAATCCTCCAGGCTATTTTACACTTATCATGTGTGTTCTTTTCTATATATATGTTTACTTCAACAAAACATTAGAAAAAAAAAAATCCTTGTTCAATGTCCTGAATGGTGAATGGGGACGGTGAACCAGAAAGTCAAGCGACAGAAGCCTGATTTATACGCTTGATCTGTGCCAAGCCAGGGAGACTAGGAAGCCAGATTTGTAATTCTCTACACTGCTTGCAATTTGTACTGCTCCCACCGCCCCCTCCCCACCCCCAGGCCCCATGAGCTGTAACCAATTAGTTCTGAAATCTAAACAGCCGGCTTTCCACAGCTCACACTGCCAGGGACCTGGAGGGGAAGGAGGTACACCCCAGCAACAAGGAGAGGCCCTGATCCTCAAGCTCACAGCCTGTGGAGCCGAGCCCACCAGCCCTGCCCCCTCGTGGACTTGCAGGTATACAGTAGGCACCCAGCAAATTCTTGTGGATGGGCTATATGTCATCAGAATTCTTCAAGTGCACCCCTGAGATCTGACTGCCCCCAATATCAGGGAAGGGCTGTTAGCAGCCCCTCGGGAGAGTTGCCTGCGAGGACTTGGGGCCTGGGGGGTCTAGAGAAAAGGTTGCCCCTTCCTCCAGCATCAGTAGCCCACTGCCCAGCTGTCCTCCCGGACGCTGTGAGGAGAGCAGATACAAACGCCTGATTTGGCCCTGGCTGACCTGAGGTGACTCCTGACACCAAACAACCTGGCAGTTGGGGTCTGGGGGAGGGGATAATTTATATTTATGCCTGGTGACAAATTGCTAAATAATAGATCTGGCTGGGGTTTCAGTTTCTCTCCCCAGCAGCTTGACCAATGTGTTGGCCTGTTGACTCAATCAGCAAGCTATTTTGGCCCTGTGGGGACCCAGAGCTTGGTTTCTGCTCCGGGAGGCCTTCCCCTTTCTCCCGTGTATTTGGGCTTCCCCCAGGTTTGTGTTTGTTTGTGTTTGTTTGTCTGCCTGTCTGGGGCCCTGAGGGTTGAAGGCAGCCTGGGCCTCTGCCAGACTCCAGGTTTTTACATGGCCTGGGGCACGTGGCCCTGGGGAAACAGACTCCTGCTTGCATGGGTATATCTCATGTATATATGGTGAACAACGCAGCTGCATCTCTTCCTCTTTGTCCCAGTAAATGCTGTCCTCCCGCTCCTTCCAGCCCCATCTGCCTTTCTCCCCACAGAAAACAGTCAGCCGCTCTTGGTATTAACGACAGCAGTAGCAGCAACATAAGTCCTCATGTGGGAATAGCATTTATGCTTTATGAAACCCTTTCACAGCATCATATCATTTGACCCTCCCATAGTCCTTGGTTTGGGGCTGAGGCTCAGGGAGGTTTGGGGATTTACCTAAGGTCATGTACTCATAAGCGTCTATGTGGTGCAATCGGTTAGCTTGTTCGGCTGTTAACCAAAAGGTTGGTGGTTTGAGGCCACCGAGGGATGACTGCCCCTGTGATCTTTTGGGCTATCCTGATAGCTCAGTTGGTAAAGAATCCGCCTGCAGTGCAGGAGACCCTGGTTCGATTCCTGGGTTGGGAAGACCTGCTGGAGAAGGAATAGGTACCCACTCCGGTATTCTTGGGCTTCCCTTGTGGCTCAGCTGGTAAAGAATCCACTTGCAATGTAGGAGACCTAGGTTTGATTCTTGGGTTGGGAAGATTCCCTGGAGAAGGGAAAGGCTACCCACTCCAGTATCTTGGCCTGGAGAATTCCATGGACTGCCTAGTCGATGGGGTTGCAAACAGTCAGACACAACTGAGCAACTTTCATTCATATACTCATAAAAGTCAGAGCATATCTTTTGATTTCTGGTCCCATCTTCTCTTCCTTGATCCAAGTGGCCCCCTTGCCTTTGGAGACTGGGGCAGAGGCTGCTAGCTGCCACCATAAATCCATTTCCCCTTCTTCCTTAGCAACAGAACCTCCATTTTATTCAAGGTAACATCATGCTCAGGCAAAAGAAACATTCCTAGCCTCACTTGCAGCTGTGGTTTGTAGGCAGGAACTTCAGGAAAGCTCCTTAAAAAGGGGGCATGGGCCCTTTTTACCTTTTTACCTCACTGTCTGGAATTCAGTGATAATGGCTGGAGCTCAGTGGCCGTTCTGGACAATGAGGTGACCTTGAGGGTAAAAGCTATGTACGACAACAGTAAAGCAGAAATAGATGGGTCCTGGGTCTTAGATCACCAGAGAACTCCTATGCCAACCCAGATTTCCTACCTTCAGATTTCTTTCACACGAGAGAAACTAGCTTCTATTTTGTTTAAGCCTCTGCTGTAGATTTTCTGTTTGCAGCCAAGTTGCATCACTCCAGATCCAGGGACCCCATTTCTGGTGAAACAGTCTCTCCTGCACCCTTTCCTGCTTACTCAGTTGGAATGTAGAGGGCTCTCTCCTCACGGTTCTCAGCTCTCATAGTTCACATATGCTGGGCCTGGGTCAGGAGAGCTACCGCAGGCAGGCACCTCTCTGGGTCCCTTGAACCCCCCGAGAATTCTAGAGAACAAACACATTGCCGAGTTTCTTCTGTTAGTTCCTATAGCCAAGTGAAACCACTGAAGGAGGGGAACACATGAAAATTCCAAGCGCCTGCCAAATTGCCTGGATTGGATTCTCCTGAGGGCCGGTTGACAAACATGCTTCCAACTACCCTTCATCCCTCCAGGCTTCCAGAGGGTAGAACAGAGAGTTCATCATTTGGCCCTTACTCCTCATCTGCACCCCTGCCCCCCTGAGAACCATAGAGTGCCTGCATGCATGGTCCCTGTCACGTGACTCTCTACCAGTAAACCCTTTTGAGCGTCCACTCCTAGTAGATGCGTGTTTGTTGACTCAGGAATTACAGACTCACACCTGTTAGTCTGCACGTGCGGAGCTGCGTGTAACTGAAAGCCCAGGCAGCGATGGCTGACTCGAGCACCATGTCTGGCTGGGGAGGGTGGGCTCAGCTTGATGCATCAGATCACGGATGTCATTCAGGGCTGGGCTCTGTCTGGCTTCCTGAAGTTCCTCCATCCTTTTTGTGTTGGCATTTGTCCTCAAGTCTGCCTCTTCAATGTCACGTGTTAACATGGTGTCTGCCTTCTCAGTAGGACAAGGTGGGCAGGGGCAGTGCCAGCCTGCCACGCTCTGGCACCTTCCCCTCTCTAAGAAACAAAGTGTCTTTTCCAGAAACCTCTGGTGAGGGTGTCCTTATGCCTCCTTGTCCAGCACCGGGTCTCATGGCTTCGTGGTCCACAGAGGAGTCCGGGAAGTTATCAGGTAACAAAGGAAAAGGGAGGTGGGAATGGAATGGCTGTTGGGTGGTCACCCCATAGGGTCTGCAATACATATGTACTACTGGGCTAATGTATTAGGTATTTGATAAGATCTATGTTAAAAATAGGAATTTTAAAAGCATGAGATAGGGGCTTCCCTGGTTTTTCAGTGGTTAGGACTCTGCCTTCCACTGCAGGGTAAATGGGTTCAATCCATGTTTGGGGAACTAAGATCCCGCAAGCTATGAAGCTCAGCCAAAAAAATTTTAAAAAAAGAAGCATGAGATTAAAAAAATAGAAATTCTAACGTTAATTCCCACACAATTCCTGGGGCACAAGCACCCACTTTGGAAACCGTCCGTGCAGCCAGAAAGACCTGAGTTAAATCCTGGCTCTGCTACTTATTAACTGCAACCTTGGCAAATTCCTTAATCTTGTCAGGCCTCACTTTACTCATTTGTAAGATGGGGATAGTAATGGAACCCATCTGATAGGGTTTTGTAACAGTGCTGGGTACCTTTTAAGAAAACAATATTAGAATAATAAGATGTCTTCCTTTGACATCAGCTTCCCATTTACGGGCAAGGAATGGTGGTGGGGAGAGTTAAAATTTTGAAACTGTTGAAAGCGACAGTGAGTCCTCAGAACATTCTGATTATGGCCATCATTTGAGTATCCAGGTGTTTTTCATTTCTAAAGCTTTTGAGCCGCATTCTGAGGATTCCTACCTACCAGGGCACAGGACCAGAGTCCTGCCGATATTTGCCTAGCATTGCCACTCCCGGCTGCAAGCCCCTGGTTTCATGATTCTGCTCTCTTGGCCTCAGTTTTCTCAGCTGCAGCCTGGGAAGATTGGGCTAGAAGGTGTCACACCTGTCCCTTCTCCTTCAGTTTAGGGCATCCCCTTTGTCAGTTCTGGCTCCTGTGGTGTCTCTCTGCCTGGTCTCTCCCCACTCCCACTCCAGTCCCAAAGCCCCGAGGTCCTGCCTCTTGCGGCTTGCCCTCCCTTTCCCTGGCCTCTGGTAATTCTGCCCTTTTGAACGTGCTCTCTATCCCAGCGTCCTATGAGATTCCAAGTCCCTCTAGGGAGAAGGCAGCATGAAGGCCTGGTCTCTGCTAGAGATGAGACCTGGTTTCGAGTTATTTTCTGCCCTTGATTCAGAGCACTTTCAGTGTGCAAGGTCATGTCCTAAGGTCTTTATATGTTTTAACACACGTAATGCTCAGAGGTGGCTACTCTTATTATCATCATCATCGTCAATCCCACTTTTAAAACGAGAAGAATGTGGCACAGAGAGGTTAAGTAACTTGTCCAAGGTCACACAGCTGGCGACAGGCACAGCTGTATGTTTTCCCAGGCACTCTGGCTCTAGAGCCCACGCTCTTAACCACTGTGTTGGACAATATCTGATTTCTTTGTCTCCTGTGATTTGGGGTTAGTTATTTAACCTTGTCGTTTTTGTAACTGTGGAGCTATTTGAGAGTATATTTACAGACATCATGTCACTTCGCCCTAAATATTCAGTGTGTCTCTACCTGGCATTTTTCAGTATAACCTCAGCACCTCATCAATTTAGGAAATTTAAGACTGATACAAAGCTATCATCTAATATAATGTTTATCTTCAAATGTCCCTGTCCTCAATAATGTCCTTTGTAGCTTTTCATTTTTTCAATATAGGGTCCAGCTAGGGCCACACACTGGGGGAATTCCCTGGCTGTCCAGGGCTTAGGACACTGTACTTTTACTGCCGAGAACATGGGTTCAATCCCTGGCCAGGGAACTAAGATCTCACAAGTTACATGGCGCAGCCAAAACAAAACAAATCCAAAGACTACACATTGTATTTAGTTATAATTTTTTTTAAACTTTTTTTTAAAAATTGAGATCTAATTCATATGTCATAAAACTCACTCTTTTAAAAAGTAATTTTATTTGTTTGGCTGTGCTGGGTCTTTGCTCTGCACGGGCCTTCTCTAGCTGTGGTGAGCAGGGTCTGCGCTCCAGTTATGGGATGGGAGGGGCGGTTTCTCACCGCAGTGGTTTCTCTTGCTGCAGAGCAGGGGCTCTGGATGCACACACCTCCATGGTTACAGTGCGTGGGCCCAGTAGGTGCGGCTCCCGGGCGCTAGAGCACAGGCTCAGTAGTCGTGGCTCATGGCTTAGTTGCTCCCTGGCATGCGGAATCTTCCTGGACCAGGGATTGAACCTGTGTCTCCTGCATTGGCAGGCAGATTCTTTACCACTGAGCCATCAGATAAGCCCCAAAATTCACCCTTTTAAAGTGTACAATGCAGAGGTGTTTTTTTTTTTTAAGTATATTCATAAGGTTGTGAAACTGCTACTATTTTCGAATTCCAAAAAAATTTCATCATTCCCCGAAGAAACTCTGTGCCCACTAGCAGTCACTCTGCCTTCCCCCATAGCAACCACTGATCTATTTTCTGTCTCTATGAATTTATCTATTCTGGACATTTCATATACGTGAAATCATATAGTCTATAGCCTTTTGTGTCTTGTTTCTCTCAGCATGTTTTCAAGTTTCATTCATGTGACAGCGTGGATCAGAACTTCCTTTTAAAGGCTGAATAATATTCCCTTGTATGGATATACTGTATTTTGTTTATCCATTTATTTGTGGATGGACACTTGTGGTGTTTCTTCTCGTTGGCTGTTACGAACGTTTTTGGGGTCCAGGCTGTTATTGCGCAGAATGTTCCTCCATTTGGATTGTCTGATGAGTTTTAGGTTCACTCTGTTTCCATAGCCTAACAAGTGACTTTCTCTCTCTGCCGAGCTCAGCCGGGGCCTCCATCTCTGCCCAGCCATGTTGCTGGCAGGTGGAACAGCCTGTGGGAGGCAGAGTTCCTCGCCTCCCCAACAAAGCGGCGCTGTGCTCATGCCCACTGCCCACAGTCCGTGCCACTGCCCTCCCTGCCCTGTGGGCACAGAACCTCAGAGTTATTTCAGGCCCTTTCGTGGTAGACCTGGCCTGGGAAAATCTGAGGTCCTGGCGGCTGGACACAACTGCCTTCCTCAGAAGCGTGAAGGTCATTCCCTGGGCTTGGCATCTTTGGTCTGGTGGCCCAGCCCCTTGCTTCTGGTTCCCACTGACCCCCAGCAGTCAGCCCCTGGCAACCAATGCGAGGGAGCAGAATACACATCACTGGGATGGGCTTCCTGTTGACAAACGCCGGCTTGTGGCATCGGGTGTGGTTAAGGCTCAAAAGAGCATCTATCTAAAAACGGGCCCTTTCTGCTCAATGGACTCAGAGCACGTGTGTCTTGAGTCATTGCTGTTTCCTTCACTCGGGCAAAAATGACCTTTCTTCCCCCGCTGGTTTCCTCTGTGCAGCCCCAGCAGTCCCACAGCTATGAAAATCTGGAGTCTCTTCCCTCCTGGACCTCTTCCCCAGATTAACAGCTCAGCGTTCCTGGCAAAATCCACAAGCTAGCTGGGACTGGTGCTCCATAGCTGTTTGTTTTTCTCTTTAAGAGCAGAATGAGGCAGGACTTCTGAATCGCCTCCTGACTCGCTGTGTGGCTTTGAACAAGCCGCTTGGCCACTCTGTGCTCCTGTTTTCCCAGTTGGAAATGAGACAGTGGATGATGCCATTCTTTGCAGCATGTGAACAGAGACTGAGCTTTGTTTATGGGTGAGACCCTGGAGCAAGCGGCCAGGATGGGGTGAACCGCCTTCCTTGGAGATGCAGATGTTTAACAGTAGGTCAGATCCCCATTTGGCCATCCTGGTAGAAAAAGAGGTGGTTGTAGAAAGAACATGAGCTTTAGGGACAGATATTCCCAAGGCCAAAACTCATCTCTCAGTATCCTACTAGCTGTGAGGCCTCGAGCAAGTTAATATCTGTGACCCTTTGTATCATAGGGATAATAGTGGCTTTTCCCGGAGTTGATGGAGGTATGAAGGGTGGTGACATCTGAAAAGTGCTAAGGACAGTTTCTAGTATGTTGCAGAAGCCCAGTAAACCATTGATATTGAGAAAGTACAGTCAAATAGGTAGCAGTGCGGTAGTTCCTTGGGATACATCCAAATCCTTAATCCTCTCTGTTGGCCAGTTTCTTATACTGAGTTTTAAGGTAGCTAAGTTAGTGTTGTTGGACAAATACTGGGGTATCTTCCCCGGAAATTAAGGCCCCTTATCTCTCACCCTTTTTGCTCAGCCAAGTTTTCACCTGCTTGGAAAACAAAAGCAGACAGAAATGGGTGGCAGAAGGTCCCAAGTTATCTCAAGGAAATCCTTGCTGAGGGAGAGATACTGCAGGGTGAGGCTGTGAACTGAATTCCACCTGTGGGGTCCTGGCTCCCTGGGAGGCTCATGGGTTCCAGCCTCCCTGGTGGCCTAGCTCTGGGTGGACCACCCAGGGGGTGAGATTTCAGGGCTGTCCAGATGCAAATCCCCCTTGTCTTGTGGGCTAATTCTTGATAGTCTTCTAAGCCCATAGACTTAAAGCTTTGATCCCTGCTGGAGAGAGATCCACCTTGGAAAAGATATCATTTAATCCTCTTCAATCATGTGATCCTCAGTGTATGTGACTCCAGCAGAAATTGCAGGTTGTCCTCCTGTCTCATTGCCCTCCGTCTTCATTTTGTAACAGAACCCCCATGTTCTGGCCGTCCGGTCACAGCAGGGTTTCTCAGCTGCCGTGCTTTTCAATATTTCGGGCTGGATGATTCTTTCTTGTTGGGCAGGGGGCAGGGTATTCTGTGCTTTGTAAGACATTTAGCAGCATCCATGGCCTCTACCAATGACCCCCACTCTAGACACTGACACATGTCCCCCTGGGAGTGGGGACAAAATCTCCCCTGTTGAGAATGCCTGACTCATTGACTACATTTCCCAGCCTCCCTTGCAGCTAGGTGTGGCTATGTGACACCATTCTGGCCAATGACTTGACGCAGGTGCTGTAACCATGTGAGCAACTGCCAGTTTTCCTTAAAGGGCAGCATGCTAGAGTGAGAACACAGTGTTAGAAGCTGGGAGATGGAAGCTGAAGGTCAAGGGGGGCAGAGCAGCTACAGGGAAGGAAACGGGATGCCCAGCCTGGGAACTGCCATATCCACCCAGCTGCCTATGCTTTAACAGCCACGTGAGAGAGAAAAATAACCCTCTGTCTTGGTGGCCATTGGAGCCACTGTGATTTTGACCTTTGTAACAGCTCCTGAAACTACATCCCAATTGACATAAGGGATTTGTTGCCTCCTTTCCTGACCGCAGAGTGTGAGAGAGGAAGTGAGAACATGAACGCAGGAATAAGAGAATGGATGACTAAGCCTGCCTCTATGGAACCCCCTCTAAGTTCCAGGCGCTGTGCCAGGGGTTTTCGTGCACACTGCTTTTATTTAGTTAGTTCTCCGGTGAGTCTACAGGAGAGGCACTCTTATCCCTGTATTTCTGACAGAGGAGGCCACGGCTCAGAGAGGTTGAGTGACTTGTCCACATTACACAATCGGCCAGGGACACAACTAGGATTCAGCTCTGTGCCTGAAAGGCCCCCCCACCCCCACCCTGGCCACATGCTGCTCCCTTGATTGAGAAACTCTGCAGACATGAGGCTCCAGTAAGGACGCCTCTGCCTTCAGAAGAACCTTGTCACACAAGCCTTGTTCCTGTCTCCACCCCAATACTCTGTCCACTCGTCTCACATCCCTCACACCCATGTTCAGCGTTGCTCATCTCCAAGTAGTCTTCAGGCTTGCCTGCCCTTCTCTGCTTCTCTACCTTTACTCGGGCCAAGCTTACTTAGCCCCCTTGGTCTAGGATGCTGTTAATACCCTTCCAAATCCCTACCCCCCAAATCTGCTGACTCAGAGCCCTTTGGCAGGACTCGGCTCAGACATGGCCTCCTACAAGAAGCCTTCCTTGACTACACCCTTCTCAGTCAGACAACGTCCCTCTCTTGTGGGCTCCCTTCACACTGTACCCCCTATGATGGCATATACCATTGTGCGAGGTATAGATGTCTCCAGGGCCGAACTGTTTCCTCTGTCTCTTCACGGATCAACGTGATATCTGTGAAACTTAGTACTTGTTCAAGAATGGGGAGGGAGGGAGGCGTGCTGGAATGGTGCAAAATGAGGAATCCAGCTCACAATTTTATCCCTGTGTGTGTCCACAGTAAAAACCAGTTACTAGTTACTGTGAGGAGTTCCAGAGAGAGGAAGAGTGTACTGAGAGCTCAGACTCTGAGAAGAAGCTGTGTGTGCTCAGTCGTGTCCGACTCTTTCTGCCCCCCTGGATGGTAGCCCACCAGGCTCCTCAGTCCATGGAATTTTCCAGGCATGAATACTGGAGCAGGTTGCCACTTCCTATTCTAGGGGAATCTTCCCAACACAGGCATTGAACCTGCGTTTCTTGCATCTCCTTCACGGGGAGGTGGATTCTCTACCACTGTGTCGAAGAAATCAGACAGAAAACATACAAAAAGGTAAACTATGGACACTGCACCTGTGTGTCATCTATGGGGTGGGTCCCTCGAGGCCCCCAGCAGGATCTTGGGCTCTCTCCACCCCATCAGTCTCTAGGAACGCCAGCTCCTTCTAACAGCAGCTAGACATTATTAGGAGGAACAATCTGCCGCCCAAGAGCTCCACACTGAGAGTCTGAGGCTGCAAAGAAAGACTGCGTCTCCCTGCCTCCTGTCCTGACTCACTCAGCTTGTGGGAATCACGCCCTGTTGTCCTGTTCTGGAAGCGTGGCTGGCAGTGAGGGCTGGGGGAGCCCTTCTCCAGCCCTTGGCTCCTGAGAAGCCTCCCCAGAGACCAGGAAGTGGGGATGCGTAGGACCGGATCCCTTCCTCAGATGCTCTGAAAGCTGGGGGGTTGGAGGCAGCTGGAGAGCTGGAGGACAGGCTGGACCCCTCAGAGCATGCGGCCGGGCTTCCGCCATCGTGGGGGCCACTCACCTGCTCAGAGCTCCCATGGGATGCTCCAGTGGCCTCCGGTCAGTGGGTTTGGAAGCGTGGGCCAGAAGCCCAGCTACGAATCCAGCCTTCGCCATAGGAGCCCTCCTTTTCTCTCCGGATGAGGGAAGGGGGACCTGGCCCCACTGGGAGAATCAGCCCTGAGGGTGGATGGGAGTGACGGACGTCCTGATGATGGTGGTGAGCTCGGTGAGCACGAACCGGCCAGGCACTCTTCTAAGCACCCGTTTCATCCTCATGACCGCCTTGTGAGATCTGAGTCTCCTAGCGCTGCCCCTGTTCACCATCCAAGTGGCCTTTAGAGCCCTTTTCCAGGGCAGTATGTCCCTCAGCAGCGCCTGCCCTGGGCGGCCTTGAGCACGTCCCTTTCGCCCGTCAGCAAGACGCCAACCCTGACGAGACCAGCGTATGAGACCAACAATGCAGCCGTGCTTTGAGGAGGCTGTGGGTGTTCGCCAGGCTCAGCTGTGATTCCTTCCAATCTCGGCCCGCCTGGCTAACATGCAGATGCCAGGGTCTGCCGGCTTCCCCAGGGAGGGAGCCTGATTCTTCCCTACGTGCGTCGTCCTCTGCATTCTCTCTGTCACTGACCACCCACCATTTTGCACAGCCCGAGGAAGGCCTGGCGGGTGTGGACTAGGGTCCCAGCCCTGATCCTGCCCCTCACCAGTTCTGTGACCTCAGGCAAGTCGCTTCTCCTCTCTGGGCCTCAGTTTCCCCATCTGGAAAACAAGGAGGTCAGAGCTGAATTACTGCTTTGCGCGCAAGTATCCTAATGTCCTGTGATCAAAGGCCAGGGCACAGTCTGGTGGACCCAGATGAAAAGTTCAGCCCCAGCTCAGCTTCCCATGTTAATGGCTTTGCCGAAAGGAGGCCCCTGGCCGTGGAAGCTGCTTTATCACAACGTGTTCCAGCTCACTTAGATTACACTTCACTCCACTGAACTTCAAAAGGGGCACGAGGGCTCCACTGCAGACAATTGCCTGCAGAACGTCAACACGGTCGGTCAGGCTTGAAGGGGTCACCTCGCTGGGCAGCTGGGCGGGCTTTTATGGACCCTCGATGGGAGAAAGAAAAACAGGGTGGGCTGGAGCCTCAAGTGGTTGAACCTTTGTGGTTTTCACATGGTTATCGTCTTCTCCAGTCTCCAAATCTCAGATCCAGAGAGAGTCCTGATGGCCAGAAAGATAGGCAGCCTCTAATAGGATGAAACATAATCTGAGAAGCTGCAAGCCTCATGCTTGGAGGGAGGGAACAAAGCAAATTTTTGAGAGTGACAGTTCATGGGCAAAACATGTGAGCAGTTTTGTGTGTGAAAAGGGCACATGGGTGTTAATTGACGATGAAAGTTGTGTGGCGTAGCTTCTAAAGGAACTAAAAAGCCTTGCTGCTGCGTTTAGAGAAATACAGTATGAAGCTGGAGAAAAACAAGAATATTGTTTTCATTTATAAGTGCTGGCTGTGCTGGATAGTGGCCCTCGTCAGTTACACGGATTATCTCATCTGATCCTCCCAGCTCCCGAAGAAGTAAATACTACCATGATCTCTCTGTGTTTCCAGTGAGCAAACTGAAGTTCAAAGTGGTTAAGTGACTTGCCCATGGTCAACAGCAGGTAAAAGGCAGAGGTGGGCTTCAGTGTTAGGTCTCTCCATCTATTTTGCCACCAAAACAACATCATGAGAGTAAACAATCCAAAGAGCAACAGTTGTTGAGTCTTCAGCTATTTTGAGAATGTGTGGGAGAAGGGGGCATCAAACATGCCGTGCAGCGGGTCATCCCACTCAATGCAAAGAAGATGTTTGCAGCAGCCAGCTGTCTGGAGACAGCAGGCAATGTCAGGAGTGGTGATTTCTTTGATATTGGGGATGTTTATGTATAACCACCTGGCAGGAAGGCAAGCAAGTGGATTCAGTAGGTGGTTGAATGAAGACCCTGCTACTAACCTTGAGTTTTGGCAGGTTCAAGACTGAAGGGGCTGGGTCAAGCAGATACACCTTGGTCTCTGGAGTCCAACAAGTCTCATTATGTGAAGGATTTCTCCAGGTGTTACTGGAAGTACCTCGCAGCAGGCAGCCTCAGGCTAAACTGAGAAAGAACCTGGCTTGAAAGAACCCTGACCTTGGGGTGAGGAGATGTGGTCTTTTGACTTCAGTTTTTAGCTCTGTGCCTTCAGGCAAGTCGCTTGACTTCTCTGGCCCTTGGTTTCCTCACTGGTACAAAGGAGCTTGGATTGGATCAGTTCTGAGGTCCTGAAACATTAACAGATATTACCTGTGAACCTGGGATGACACAAACCCTCTGCGTCTGAGAGGTAAGGGCTGAAGAAACAGAGCGGTGGAAGGCAGGCTGAGGATGGCCCCAGTGGGCTGGGCTAGGCAGTCCTCCTGTGGAGGTCAGGACGCGGGAGCTGGGCTGGTGGCCCAAACTTGAAGTCAGCTCTTGCATTTTTATCATGGAGGAGGCGGGAGAAACGCACTCAGCAGACAAAACAAACACAGCAAGGGGGGTTGTTGGTGAAAGTGTATGTTTTGTCTGCTGGGCACTTTCCTGCCCAGAGGCCCATCAGACAGGCTCAGGGAGGCCCTGCGTGAGCGAGAGGAGCGGGTGCAGGCAGGCAGCTCCAAAAGGCTGTCTGTGCTCTGCAGTCGGCGCCCTGACAGTCTTTGTTATTGTGAACTGAGGGGGGGGGGCACTCCCCCAGTGTCTGCTTTTTGAACTTAGAAAAACCTAGGTTCAAATCCCAACTCTGCCACTCACTAGCTGGGTGATTTGGAAGCAATTCATTTAACCTAGGGTGTCCATGTATGACTTGTTATCCAAATGGAAGCATCTTTGAGAATGGAGGAGAAAGCTATCATTAATTATGCTGGTTCAACTGCATAAACCGAGACTGTTTGGAGCAAAACTGGGACACCCTGCCTGACTTGCCCAGGCCCATTTCCACACTGAGAACACGGCCACTGTGCTACTCACGTGCACATGTTTCACGTGGCTGGACTGAAGCTGCGGTGAACAGACGCAGCATTTAGTGGGCACTCAGGAAGAGAAGGCTCCACGCTGCCCTTTCCCTCTTCTCGCATTCTGTGTGTCTAAAGAGGGCTCTGAAACGGGGCTCACTGGGGTCCCAGAGAAGCTGTGCCAGGGCCTCCTTCGAATCTGTGTGTGCTTTCCTGGAGGGCCTGTGCCCAACGCCAGCTAGAACGTGGGCCTCCCTTTGGGATCTGTTTGCCTTTTCATAAACACAGACACAGGGTTTTTCTTGGCCAGGCCCCTCTGCTCACAGCTCAGGGATTGTACCTTGAAGCGTTTGCTCCCAAGTGATTTGAATCAGGATCTACCAGGAAGTTTGTTTTCCAAGGCGTTAGTCAACATGTGGGTGTGGAAACACCAACCAATTGCAATGTAGAGTCAACTCCTTTTTAAATAGGGACTTTCACATTAGTCAGACTTTTCAAAACAACATAATGTTTAAATAAAATTCCATTTCCATCTTTCCATTACCAGGAGCAGTTGCTGAAGATATTTCTGTTCCACCCAGAGTCTTCCCCAGCCCACGTCTTAGCTGCTTCTCTTACTATGTCAGAGACCAGGCTATGATGTCACGTGCTGGGGATGCGAAGTCGTTTCTTACTTGGTCTTTGGTTTTCTCTTCTGACTCTTCACATGGACTCGGATTGCTTGGGCCAGAATTTTATTTTGCTTCATTCTGATTCTTTGCTTTATTATTGCTGGGACTAGCTGCAATCCAGCCCACACCTTCCAAGGTACCTCCTCCTTAAGCACCAGCACAATCCCAGGGGGTCCTACACTTTAGCATTCTAAGCTCATAGCTCAGGCTGCCTTTGACGTACCAGGATTTGGTGTGAAATACTTTTGACAGAGTCTCATGGGTCCCAGATGTGATCACCCTGAGCAGGCTCAGACACACACCTTACCAAACCTGCAGGTTGACCAGGTGCGCACACCTAGCATCTTCCCATAGCCCTGGGCCCGCAGCAGGGTCATCTACTCTGAGCCCCTCCTTCCTGGCTCCTACATTCCCAGGACCTGGCTGAGTCACAACCCCATGGAGCTCTCTGCTGGTTTGGCAAATTAGGCAGAGTCTGAGAGCTCCTCAACCTGTTGGTTGTGGACTTACCATGTGTCCAGCATTCTGCTAAGGGTAACATGCAGTATTTCGCTTCACGATCAATGCTTTAGCCTGTGTTTGGAACTTGGGCCTCTCGTAAGCTACTAAGTAAGCCCTCTCTGCCCCAGTTTTGTCACCTGTAGAGTGGGGATGATAACAGTAGCTCCTCCCTCATGAGTTGGTGTGCAAATTCAGTAAGCTCAAGAGTATAAAGTGCTCAGAGACTGGCTGACATATAGCCAGTGCTCCATTGCTGCTGGCTATGTTTATGATAAATCCTCACCACCATCCTGTGAGAAGGGGGACTCTCATTATCCCCGTGGGCAGACAAGGAACTGAGATTTGGAAAGGTTAAGTAACTGCCCAAGCCATGTGCTAGAAAGACAGGCAGTAAGCATGCTTTGCGAAGTCTGGGGCCCTGCTCTCTGTGACATGAGAATCTGGGTTAAATCCCAATTCAGTTGCTTTTGCATGTATTTATAGACACCAACGTGCCAGGCCCTGTGCCAGGAGCCAGGAAGCCAGCAGGGAGCTCCACCCTGTTTTCAGCCCAGCCTGAGCAGGCCAGCTCTGGACTAGGCACAGTTAATCTCCAGCCATCCCCTCTGGCTTCACCTGGCTCATTAAAACCAGACACATTACGAGTTTACTTAGCATCTGCAGAGAGCGTCTTTCATCTTCAAAGGTTTCCCGAAGCACCAACCAATTAATCCTTACAACACCCTCATTTCATGGACAAATATTTATCCTCACTTCATACCCAGGAAAACGAAGGCCCGGAGAGGAGTACAGACTGGGTGGGAGGAGGAAGAATGAGTAGCAGAGCTAAGCAGAGAATTCCGGAGCCCCAGACCCTGTTAGTTGCCCCGTCCTTCCGAAGGCTGCAGGGAAATTCTTCCCGTAATGCCTTTTTTTTTTTTTTTTAATGGAAGCAGAACCTTTTGCAAGTTCAGAAGAGTTAGATTTCTTTAATAGTAACCTGCAGGAAATACATTAAAAACACATTCTATCAGTTACAAATCTTAATGTCACCAGCCAAGGATGAGGGAATTAATGCTGGGCCCAAAAATACATATAGTCAGCAACTCCAGGGCAAGGGCAGAGACGATTTATAGAGTGCGAGGTCTGGACGTCTGGAGCAGGCAGGCTGAACTCAGTGGTGAAATTGAAACAGGGCTGTTCTCAGATGGGGTGGAGTTGGGGGAGGCTGCTGAGGGCGGCTTTGATTCGATCATTGTTCACCGTTTCTTCTCAATGTAAAAAAAATTTTTTTTTATGCTATAAAGGCCAGGTTCTGATCTGTCATGAGAAAACTGCTTTCATTAACATAGGCTCCTGTTAAGGGCACTTTAAAAGAATTGGCTGACCCCTGCAAGGTGCCCCCAACCAGAAAAATCCCAGCTCTGATCCTCTTGCCTGTCTACCTGGGTCAGACAAAGGGGGAATCCACGCAGTGGTTTGGCTGGAGAATCTATGCAACAAAGATAAAACCTATGTATAATTAATGTGGTTTTACTCTGTTAGCAGAGAGTGTTTCTCTTTACCTTTATATTGTGAAATAAAATACCATTATAGAAACCACAGCAAGAAAAGGTGTCGCTCAGTAAACCGGGGTAAGGGAAACAGCCCTGGTCTGTTAGGTTGTTTTTGTTTTTGGACTCAGCGCTCCATTTCGCCAAACTTGAATCTTAACGCGACCTTGGAGAAAGTTTGAGTCTCAGGGGTATAATGTGCTAAAGTGACCTAAAGAGCTATGTAGAGCTGTCAGCTGTTAGTTTAGGGCCACCACATTCCCAGCCACGTGCTTGCTGCTCAGAGAAAGGGGATTAAAGGACCCCTAGTGAACATCGGGAGCCGAAAGCCACAGCAGAAGTGGGCATGGGCCCCTGGCACATCCCCACCGCCTGCCTCTCTTGTTGAAAACCACACAGCATCCCCTGTGGGGCTGGGCTAGTTCGTGGGCGGGTCTGTGTCCTTGTTTCCTGGAGGAAAAGGTGAGAAGGAATTGTGTCATGTCCCCTCCCTTTACAGGTGAGGAAACTGAGGCCGTAGTTCTGATCTGAGGTCGATGGTAGCAGAGCTGGATGGTAAGATCCCAGGGCGCTTCTGCCCTGCATGGCTGTGCCTCGTTTTCCATGATACCGTGGTGGTGGTGGTGTTCAGCCGCCCAGTCGTGTCCAACTCTTTGCGACCCCATGGATTGCAGCATGCCAGGCCTCCCTGATGAGTCAATAGCCTGGTTAGCACACCATAGTGAATCAATTGTCAGGAACTGGTAACCAGCACTTTCTAACCAGCCCGAGTTTCCGGTCGGATGACTGACCATCTTGGTTTGCCCAGGGCTGGGGGCAAGAGTTCCAGTGCTGAACCTGGAACAGTCCCAGGCACACCGGGCCAGCTGGTCACCCTGTGGGCTGTGTCCATATCACTGATGCCCAATCACCTTGACTAGTTAGTGGGCACTCAGCCCGTGAGGGCAAGTCAAAACTTAGAGAGGAGGATGGGGTTTCTTACACTGAATGAGTTGACTTGGGGTACAATTATCCAAATTACTGAGATTTTTAAAAAGTTACTGAGGGAAATGTAGAGGTTTGTCCTGAATTATAGTAGCTAACACTTTGAGCATGCTTTATAACTTTAATGCACTTTCACATTCCAAATCTTAATTATTTGGGCCCTTCAGGCAAGGTTGTCTGATTAAAATCATTTTTATGAAGTAGGAGACTAAGCTGGCCCAGCCACCTAGGCCGGTGCACCTAGCTGTGAGTGATGGAGCTCAAAAAGACCCCGTTCTCTGACCCTTGGCCGATGCTCTTCACCACCCCCTCTCTGGTCTGGAACCCTGGCTGGAGCCCAGATCTTGAGTTCTCTCTTTATTTAATTGTTGGGAATCAGGAAGCCAGAAACTAGGGGTTTCTAAATTCAATTCCAAGGACCTTGGATTAACACCAAAATAATTCCCTTACTAGAGACTTGCTATTAGAAAAGAACCTTAGTGGGGCCAAAGAATGGTTTTGGTTTGATCAAGCAAGCTATTTGTTTACCTTCTGAGACAGTATTAAGGCTCTCCCTTCCCAAATGCCAGTCACACTCCCCCAGCCCGGGACACTGCTTCCCACTCACTCTGGACTTCTGAAATTAGAGCTGAAGGTGAAATGCTTTGCTGAGCTTTGCCTTTTCTTCTCTCTTGGTTTTAACTGCTTTTTCTGACCTCAGGGAATCCCTTGGAAGTTAATAAAACTTACTACATCAAAGGGCTCTACAACCATTACCCTATTAAAACCTCACAGCCCTCCTGCAGCAGGTAAGCATTATTAAGCCCATTTTACAGATGGGGAAACTGAGGTTAATTGGTTTGCCTCAGGCTACTGAGGAAATGAGGGTCTCAGCTGGCTTTAGAACTGGGTGGTTTGTTTGGATTACTGGGGGTGGGGGGTGGGGGTGGGGTTGCTTCTGCCAAAATCTGTTTTTCAAAGCACCTTGATTCTTAAAGATTTCTTTCTCTTTCATGAAACTGATTCCTCACTGGCTGCACTGATGATGAGGAATTTCTCCAAAGCTGGCTTGTCAGAAAGCAGCAGCCCCTGCCTTCCACCAGGAGAGGTGCCATAAAAATAGATGAAAGCTAAGAGTTCAGTGCAGCAATTTAGGAAACAATTTGGGCCTTTCAGAAATTAATGTTATTTAAAGATGCAGATTCATCCACCCTAGGGGCCTCCTGGGAGTGCTTGCTGAACCATCTGTTCAATCAGCTCATTTTCTTTCCCCCTAATCCTCCTGGCTCTCCTGTGTGTATGTACAGCGAAGGTTCCTGGGGAACTCACAGCATGAATAAAAAGCAAAGACCTTTCTCTTTCACCAGCCACCTCTCCTCTTTTCCAAACAGCATTAAATTCCTAATCCTGTTTATTCTTAGTGGGGGTATAAAATTCATGTTCCAACAGACAATAAGGAGACCTGTGGAGGCCTCCACCTCAGGGCTCATGTCCTCTCAGTTTGGGTCCAGCCGAGATGGTTGAGGTGTCTTTACCCCATTCTCTGAGAGGAACTACAAAACCTGTTAATATTTGGGAATACATTTGCCCAGGCCTGCTGAAGGAAGAAGCCAAAAAAAAAAAAATCTGGGGGAGGGAGTGGTGGTGGTGATGTCTGGCTAAAGCTATCCATGAACCACAGGGAAGATTTCAAAGGCTCAGGTAAGTGTTTTCAAAAGGAGGGTTTCAGCACCATCCCAACTGTGTAAGTCCCCGCTTCTTGCCGTTCAAGTCCAATTATAATCCACAAAGGCAGGATGCTGTGTTTACATAAATAATTACCAGATTTCGGATAGCCAGACGTGTTGCAGCACACAGAAGACAAGCCCATAAATTACATTTGGGGAATTAAGGGTCAGATTGATCTTCTCTCTCTAAATCCGGCCAAATTCTGGCAAGCTACAGGCACATCCGGTTGACTGAATCTTGGGAGGCATAGGCCCCAGAAATCAGTGATCCTGAGGATGTCACTCCCCCTCAACCTCATCCCCCAAACCTCCCTTTTCTGCTTCTCCCTGCTCAACTTTGCTGACTGGCTCTGAGAGCTAGGGGGTGGCCGAAAGAACTGTCCCAACTTGCTCTTTTGCCCAACCTGCAAAGGAGGAAGGCAGGAGAGGGGTGTAGGCATCTCACTTCTCTCCTCTCTGTTTCCTCCTGGACCACACAGGATCTCATCCCTGAAACAACAGCAGCGATGTAGGAGTAGCGATGGGAAACATTAAAGCGGTAACAGTAATGCAACAAGGCCCCTACTGGAGATTTCCCTCCTGCACAGGCAGGCCTCCGTGTTTTCATTCATTCAGCACCTACTGGACCCCCAGGGCCATGCACTGTGCAGTGGTGAGGGGCTCCGGCTCGGAGTCACAAGGCTAGATTTGAATCCTGGCTTTGCCAGCCACCCTGGGCAAGTGACCTAACCCTCCTGGCCTCAGCTTCTTTATCTAGAAAATGACGTAATGATAGCACCACACCCTAGGAATAAGGTGAGGATTAACTAAGTCATTCATAAAGAGGTCTTAGAACAAGGTCTGGCACATAGTCTGTTGGTTATTGCTATTATTATTATTATTATGACTCTGCTAAGCACATGTGGGCCTCTGTTCTGAAAGTGGTTACAAGCTGGTTGAGACAGAATTCCCACATAAACACAAAGGGTATGACAAGACACTATGGTTGATTAGGTACCAAGTGAACGGAAAAGACAATTAAGTTCTAGGGAGCAGGCTGAAGGGTGAGATCGCTGTGACAGGAGAAGGCTTCATGGACGAAGGAAGCTAAAACTGGGCAAGATTTGGCTGAGCCACAGAAGTGCGTGACAGATGTGGGGAGAGCTCAAAGCACAGCAGGGTGATGGAGCCCCAAGAATCCTCAAGAATCAAGCTAGGAGTCAGAGTGTTATACAAGTTTGATGCTTCTAAGAGTTTAAGCCAAACCTCTTCAATTAAGATTTCCAAATCCAAATTTGGAATCCAAATCCAAAACCTCTCTTGTAAACAAAGATATATTGATTTGTGTTCACTTCATCTGACAAAACAACATTATGAAGTTGGGCAACAGAGTGTGTTGTGAAGAGACCAGAAGAGGCATGGATAAATAGAGCCTAAATTTTTAAAATGGGGGGATAGATATATGGATAGAGTTGTTATTGAAATAAAATAATATTGTTTGCTGAAGTAGAAAGTATTCTACACGAAACGGTGTTCTATTCATTCAATCACTCTTTCAATATTGAGGGCCTACCATGTGCCGCACATTCAGGGAAACTCGTAGTGAAAATAAATATGATTTCTGAGATCCATATGTATTGATCTCATATTTGTCATTTTTTAAGTTATAAAATAATTTAAAATAAATAAGTAAAAGCAGGTACACAGAAAACAAGCATCTAAAAAACATTTCTATACAGTGTGTTTCTAAAAAATTTCTAATTTGCCTCCATGCAGTTACTTAAATGAATTTGGTTTTCATTTGAGTAAGAATTATAATAATTTATTATTGAACATTTAAAAAATTAACCCAATCATTGACAATTGAATTTCTGAAAAACTTTTGCTTGAATGTCACTACTTACAAAGATGAATTACTTCAAGAAGCATTTAGTGAATGAACCAACCATGTGCCTAACACTGTTCTACCTGAAAACAAAGGATAAGAAAGGATTTGAAGGAAAAGAAGGATTTTCACTTCCAGCTAAGGAGCAATAGGAACTGGATATGCTTTCTTCCATGAAACCACCAAAATGACAGACAGATAGACAGACAAAATATATGAAACAGTGGTTTTCAAACCACTGCAGGCAATGAAAGACAGTTGCTGAGAGAAAGGAAAACACACAAACTCTTCCATTCCCCAAGCTTTCTGCCATACAAGGGTTTCCAGGCTGTAACACAGGAAGAGAAAACCCAGGCAGAGCTCAGCCAATCCTCTGAGTTGAGAATTCTCTGCCTGAGGACAGAGTTAGAAGTTTGGGGAGACCAAGGTGGCCAGAGTTTGCATGACAGAGGGCCAAAGGGGAGAGAGGCTACACACCGGATCTGGAGGTCTACAGAAGGTCTCCCTCAAGTGTGCAACATAGCTGGCCCGCGAGTGTGAGGAAACTAACCAAGGCCAGGGAAATAAACATCGGGGAAGATGAGAGAAGACTATAGGTGTTCACTCAGAGCTGGGAACAATGTCTATCACCACCAACCAGGCGGGAAAACTTTGCAAGTCTTGGGGCTTTGGGTAGAATACTCAAAAGGGTATTGTCTCAGTAATGGGGGATAATTAACCCTATATTAAACATGGTTCTGTTCCTATCTAACAATTCTTAACAGTAAGACCAAAAGGATTCAACTGTGTCCAAGAAATCTAGCTTCCATACAAATCTCAAGAATATTGGTAGAAATACCAAAATATCCAGCACCCACTGAGGTAAAATTCACAATGTCTGGCATGCAAACAAAGATAATCAGACATGTAAAATGTGACTCATAATGAGAAGGAAAATAAATCTATCAAAATTGACCCAGAACTAAAAGATACTGTAACTAGCAGCCAAGGATGTTAAATCAGCTATTATAACTGTATTTCATTTGTTCAAAAACATGTATGTTATAAAAAAGATTTAAACCAGACTCTTAGAGGTGAAAACCAAGTGAGTGAGATGAAAACCACCCTGGCTAAGATTAATAGCAAATTAGACATTGCAGAAGAAAATTTTAGGAACAGGAAGACATAACAATAGAAACTATTCAAAGTGAAGCATACAGAAAAAAAACTGCAAAGAGTGTCCATGCACGAGCAAGATATTTTAAGTCCTGAAAGAAAACAAAACTGCCAATCTAAATCCTATCCCCAGGAAAAATATCTTCAGAAATGAGGATACTATACAGATCTTTTCAGACATACAAAATCGGAAAGAACTTATCACCAGCAGAAAAGAGTTTAGAAACATTAAAGGAAGTCTTTCAGGCTGAAGGAAATGATACCAGGTGGAAATATGGGTCTACCCAAAGGAATGAAGAACTCTGGAAAAGGTAACCAACCACATGGGTAAATACATGTTTTTTTTTGAGGAGGGGAGAAGGTGGGGGAGGTCACACAGCACTTGAAGCCCTTGGAGAAGCCCAGCCTTTAAAAATAAGCTTTTTATTGTTGCAAGTTTTGGCTGCACTGGGTCTTTGTTGCTACCCGTGGGGTTTCTCTAGTTGCGGCGAGCGGGGGCTGCTCTCTAGCTGGTGTGCAGGCTTCTCATTGCAGTGGCTCCTTTTGCTGAAGAGCACGACTCTAGGCTGTGCGGGTGTCAGTGGCTGTGGCACACGGTCTCAGTGGTTGTGCTGCATGGGCCTAGTTGCCTCGGAGCGTGGAGAGTCTTCCTGGAAAAAGAGTTGAACCCGTGTCCCCAGTATTGACAAACGGGCTCTTTACCACTGGACCACTCAGTCACTCAGCTCAGTCGCTCAGTCGTGTCCGACGCTTTGCAGCCCCATGAATCGCAGCACACCAGGCCTCCCTGTCCATCACCATCTCCCGGGGTTCACTCAGACTCACGTCCATCGCGTCAGTGATGCCATTCAGCCATCTCATCCTCTGGCGTCCCCTTCTCCTCCTGCCCCCAATCCCTCCCAGCATCAGAGTCTTTTCCAATGAGTCAACTCTTCGCATGAGGTGGCCAAAGTACTGGAGTTTCAGCTTCGGCATCATTCCTTCCAAAGAAATCCCAGGGCTGATCTCCTTCAGAATGGACTGGTTGGATCTCCTTGCAGTCCAAGGGACTCTCAAGAGTCTTCTCCAACACCACAGTTCAAAAGCATCAATTCTTCGGCACTCAGCTTTCTTCACAGTCCAACTCTCACATCCATACATGATCACAGGAAAAACCATAGCCTTGACTAGACGGACCTTTGTTGGCAAAGTAATGTCTCTGCTTTTGAATATGCTATCTAGGTTGCTCATAACTTTTCTTCCAAGGAGTAAGCGTCTTTTAATTTCATGGCTGCAGTCACCATCTGCAGTGATTTTGGAGCCCAAAAAAATAAAGTCTGACATTGTTTCCACTGTTTCCCCATCTATTTCCCATGAAGTGATGGGACCAGATGCCATGATCTTCGTTTTCTGAATGTTGAGGTTTAAACCAACTTTTTCACTGTCCTCTTTCACTTTCATCAAGAGGCTTTTGAGTTCCTCTTCACTTTCTGCCATAAGGGTGGTGTCATCTGCATATCTGAGGTTATTGATATTTGTCCCAGCAATCTTGATTCCAGCTTGTGTTTCTTCCAGCCCAGCATTTCTCATGATGTACTCTGCATATAAGTTAAATAAGCAGGGTGACCATATGCTTGAAGTACTTCTTTCCTAATTTGGAACCAGTCTGTTGTTCCATGTCCAGTTCTAACTGTTGCTTCCTGACCTGCATACAGATTTCTTAAGAGGCAGGTCAGGTGGTCTGGTATTCCCATCTCTTTCAGAATTTTCCACAGTTTATTGTGATCCACACAGTCAAAGGCTTTGGCATAGTCAATAAAGCAGAAATAGATCTTTTTCTGGAACTCTCTTGCTTTTTCCATGATCCAGCAGATGTTGGCAATTTGATCTCTGGTTCCTCTGCCTTTCCTAAAACCAGCTTGAACATCTGGAAGTTCATGGTTTACATATTGCTGAAGCCAGACTTGAAGAATTTTGAGCATGACTTTACTAGCGTGTGAGATGAGTGCAATTGTGTGGTAGTTTGAGCCTTCTTTGGCATTGCCTCCCTTTGGGATTTGAATGAACATTGACCTTTTCTAGTCCTGTGGCCACTGCTGAGTTTTCCAAATTTGCTGGCATATTGAGTGCAGCGCTTTCACAGCATCATCTTTCAGGATTTGAAATAGCTCCACTAGAATTCCATCACCTCCACTAGCTTTGTCCATAGTGATGCTTTCTAAAGCCCACTTAACTTCACATTCCAGGATGTCTGGCTCTAGGTGAGTGATCACACCATCATGATTATCTGGGTCATGAAGATCTCTTTTGTACAGTTCTTCTGTGTATTCTTGCCACCTCTTCTTAATATTTTCTGCTTCTGTTAGGTCCATACCATTTCTGTCCTTTATCAAGCCCATCTTTGCATGAAATGTTCCCTTGGCGTCTCTAATTTTCTTGAAGAGATCTCTAGTCTTTCCCATTCTGTTGTTTTCCTCTATTTCTTAGGGAAGCCCTAAATACATGTTTGTTTGTTTTTTAACCAAGTATATATCTTTCAAAGATAACTGCTTAAACAACAACAATGAAAATTATGTATTGTGTGGTTTATTTCACATGTATAAGTAAAAAGTGAGACAGTAAAAGCCTAAAGACCAAGAAGGAAGAAATGGACATATTCCATAGTAGGTTTCTTGTACTACATGTGAAGTGGTATAATATCAGTTAAAGGCAGACTGTGTTAAAATATATATACCATAAACCTCAAAGCAACCACTAAAATAAAACAAGAATTTATAGCTACTAAGCCAACAAAGGAAATAAAATGGAATCATAAAGAATACTTAATCCATGGGATTTCCCCGGTGGTCTAGTGGTTATGAGTTCGCTTTCCAATATAAGGGGTGCAGGTTTGATGCCTGATCGGGGGAGCTGAGATCCCACATGTCTCAGAACCAGCAGAAGCAGTTTATTGTAATGAATTCAATAAAAACTTAAAAAAATTTTTTTCAAAAAAAACAAAAGAGAAAAAAGGAACGAAAAAGAAATGGAACAATGTAAAACACATAGCAAAATGGTAGACATACACTTAACAATATCAACAATCCCATTAAAAGTAAATGATCTGTGCTGTATAATTTCATTCATATGAGTAACTAGAATAGCCAAACTCATCAAAACAGAAAGTAGAGTTATTGTTACCAGGGACTGGGGAGGGGGACAAGGAGTTACTGTTTATAGGGTTAGGGTTTCAGTTTTGCAAGATGAAAACATCCCAAAGATTGTTTGTACAACAATGTGAATATGCTTCACACTACTAAACCGTATACTTAAAATGGTTAAGATGGTGGCTTTTATGTTGTGTATATTTTATCACAATTAAAACCCAACCAAACAAAAATATTCACATATTTCTTTGAGGTTAAAAATGAAAAAAAAGTAAACGGTCTAAATGCTCTAATTAGAAGGCAGAGATTGTTAGGCTGGATAAAAAAGCAAGACCAAATTATATGGTGCTTATAAGAAATACACTTCAGTTATTTTTTCAGTTATACATACATACATGTTTTATTTTTTATATTCTTTTCTATTATGGTTTATCATAGGATATTGAATATAGTTCTCTGCGCTGTACAGTAGCACCTTGTTACCCATTCTTGTTATTCATTCTATATATGAAAGCTTACATCTGCTAACCCTAAACTCCCTCTCCATCCTTCCCTCAACACCCTACCTCCAGTCTGTTCTCTTCCTCCATGACTCCGTTTCTGTTTCATAGCTAGGGTCATTTCTGTCATATTTCAGATTCCACATAGAAGTGATAGCATATGGTATTTTTCTTTCTCTTTCTGACTTACTTCCCTTAGTATTATCATCTCTAGTTGCATTCATGTTGCCACAAATGGCATTGTTTCATTCTTTTTTTATGGCTGAATAGTATTCCATTGTATATATGTACTGCTACTGCTGCTGCTGCTAAGTCGCTTTAGTCGTGTCTGACTCTGTGTGACCCCAGAGACGGCAGGCCACCAGGCTCCTCCGTCCCTGGGATTCCCCAGGCAAGAACACTGGAGTGGGTTGCCATTTCCTTCTCCAATGCATGAAAGTGAAAAGTGAAAGTGAAGCCGCTCAGTCGTGTCTGACTCTTGGCGACCCCATGGACTGCAGCCTAGCAGGCGCCTCCATCCATGGGATTTTCCAGGCAAGAGCACTGGAGTGGGGTGCCACTGCCTTCTCCAATATATGTATTACATCTTCTTTATCCATTCATCTGTCAGTGGATATTTAGGTTGCTTTCATGTCTTGGCTATTATGAATAAATGCTGCTATGAACATAGAGGTACATGTATCTTTTTGAATAATAGTTTTGTCTGGATATACACCCAGGAGTGGATAATATGGTAATTCAATTTTTAGTTTTATGAGGAACCTCCATACTGTTTTCCACAGTGGCTGTACCAACTTACATTCTCACCAAAAGTGTAGAAGGGTTCCCTATCCTCCACATCATAAGAAATGCACTTTAAATATAAAAGCACAGATATGTCAAAATAAAAAAGTTCAAAAAGATATATCATGTTAACCCTAGTCAAAAGAAAGATGAACCTGGGGATGTGATGTGCGTAATCAATAATACTGCATTGTATATTTGAAAGTTGATAAAAGAGTAGATCTTAAAAGTTATCATCACAAAAAAGAAAATTTACAACTATGTGTGGTAATGGATGTTAACTAGACTTACTGTGGTGATAATTTTGCCATAAATGCATGTGCATGCTAAGTCACTTCAGTCATGTCCAACTATTTGTGATGCTATGGACCATAGCCCACCAGGTTCCTCTGTCCATGGGATTTTCCAGGCACGAATACTGAAGTGGACTGCCATGCCCTCCTCCAGGGAATCTTCCCCACCCAGGGGCTGAACTGGCATCTCTTACGTCTCCTACACTGGCAGGGACATTCTTTGCTACTACTGCCATATATTAAACTAAAATGTTGTATGCCTGAAACTAATATAAGGTTATATGTCAATTATATCTTTAAAATGTCGATGTTTTGGAAAGATGTCTATGATATATTATTAGATTAAAAACAGTTATGAAACAAACAAAGAAACATGTAGTAGCTGTATTAATGTCAAAGTAAATTTCAGGGCAAAGAATGTTGTCAGGAATAAAGAAGATCATTTTACAATCATAAAGTGGCAAATTCATCAAGATGACTTAATTCTAAAAGTCTATTCACCTAGGGACTTCCCTGGTGGTCCAGTGGCTAAGACTCCACATTCCCAATGCAGGGGGCCCACGTTTGATTCTTGGTCAGGGAACTAGATTCTGCGTGCCACAACTAAGACCTGGAGCAGCCAAATACATAAATAAATGGAAGAATAAGTAAATGAAGTCAAGTTTATGTACCTAATAATAGAGCTTCAAAATATATGACTCAGAAAACAATAGGACTGCAAGGAGAAACAGACAACTCACAATTATAAAAGGAGTCTTCAATTAATGAGACTTCTCATTAATTGATATACAAGTAGGTAGAAAATAATCAAGGGTACAGAAGACTAACACCATCAATCAACTTGATCTAACTGACATTTATAGAATATTCCATCCAACAACAGCAGAATATTTACATTCTTTTCAAATGTACATGGAACATTTACCAAAATAGGCCATATTCTGGACTATATGAGTCTCAATATATCGGAAAAGATTCAAGTCATAATAAAATATGTCCTCTCATCACAATGCAAATAGAAGTCAATAACAGAAAGACTCTTGGAAAATCTCCAGGTATTTGGAAACTAGATAACACTCTACTAAATCACCATGGGTCAAATAAAAAAATACAAAGGGAAACCAGAATGTATTTTGAATGGAATGAAAGAAACTCAACATATCAAAATTTGTTGGCTGCTACTAATTTAGTACTTGAAAGGTCTCAAATCAAAAGTCTCAGCTTCCACCTTGAGGACCTAAAAAAAGAAGAGCAATTGAAACTCATCATAAGCAGAAGGAAGGAAGTAATAAATATAAGAGCAGAAATAAATAAAACAATATAGCAAAACAATGAAGAAAATCAGTGAAGGCAAAAGGAAGATCAATAATCTTGATAGACCTCTAACCATGTAGATCTGGAAAAAAGAGAGGGGATACAAATTATTGATATCAGTAATGACAGTGGTGATCTCACTACAGATTTTTACTACAGGTGAAAAAAAGATAAGAGAATATTATGAACAATTTTGCCAGTGGTAAGAATAAATTAGACAAATTATATGTAACAGAAAATGCACTGGTCACAGCAAACACCCTCATCCAACAACACAAGAGAAGACTCTACACATGGACATCACCAGATGGTCAACACCAAAATCAGACTGATTATATTATTTGCAGCCAAAGATGGAGAAGCTCTATACAGTCAGCAAAAACAAGACCAGGAGCTGACTGTGGCTCAGATCGTGAACTCCTTATTACCAGATTCAGACTTAAATTGAAGAAAGTAGGGAAAACCGCTACACCATTCAGGTAGAACCTAAATCAAATCCCTTATGATTATACAGTGGAAGTGAGAAATAGATTTAGGGTCTAGATCTGATAGATAGAGTGCTTGATGAACTATGGACTGAGGTTCATGACATTGTACAGGAGACAGGGATCAAGACCGTCCCCATGGAAAAGAAATGCAGAAAAGCAAAATGGCTGTCTGGGGAGGCCTTACAAATAGCTGTGAAAAGAAGAGAGGCGAAAAGCAAAGGAGAAAAGGAAAGATATAAGCATCTGAATGCAGAGTTCCAGAGAATAGCAAGAAGAGATAAGAAAGCCTTCTTCAGTGATCAATGCAAAGAAATAGAGGAAAAGAACAGAATGGGAAAGACTAGAGATCTCTTCAAGAAAATTAGAGATACCAAGGGAACATTTCATGCAAAGATGGGCTCGATAAAGGACAGAAATGGTATGGACCTAACAGAAGCAGAAGATATTAAGAAGAGGTGGCAAGAATACACAGAAGAACTGTACAAAAAAGATCTTCATGACCCAGATAATCATGATGGTGTGATCACTCATCTAGAACCAGACATCCTGGAATGTGAAGTCAAGTGGGCTTTAGAAAGCTTCACTACGAACAAAGCTAGTGGAGGTGATGGAATTCCAGTTGAGCTATTTCAAATCCTGAAAGGTGATGCTGTGAAAGTGCTGCACTCAATATGCCAGCACATTTGGAAAACTCAACAGTGGCCACAGGACTAGAAAAGGTCAGTGTTCATTCCAATCCCAAAGGCAATGCCAAAGAATGCTCAAACTACCACACAATTGCGCTCATCTCACATCCTAGTAAAGTAATTCTCAATATTCTCCAAGCCAGGCTTCAGCAATACGTAAACCGTGAACTTCCTGATGTTCAAGCTGGTTTTAGGAAAGGCAGAAGAACCAGAGATCAAATTGCCAACATCTGCTGGATCATCGAAAAAGCAAGAGAGTTCCAGAAAAACATCTATTTCTGCTTTATTGACTATGCCAAAGCCTTTGACTGTGTGCATCACAATAAACTGGAAAATTCTGAAAGAGATGGGAATCCCAGACCACCTGACCTGCCTCTTGAGAAATGTGTATGCAGGTCAGGAAGCAACAGTTAGAACTGGACATGGGACAACAGACTGGTTCCAAATAGGAAAAGGAGTACGTCAAGGCTGTATATTGTCACCCTGCTTATTTAACTTATATGCAGAGTACATCATGAGAAATGCTGGACTGGAAGAAACACAAGCTGGAATCAAGATTGCCGGGAGAAATATCAATAACCTCAGATATGCAGATGACATCGCCCTTATGGCAGAAAGTGAAGAGGAACTCAAAAGCCTCTTGATGAAAGTGAAAGAGGAGAGTGAAAAAGTTGGCTTAAAACTCAACATTCAGAAAATGAAGATCATGGCATCTGGTCCCATCACTTCATGGGAAATAGATGGGGAAACAGTGTCAGACTTTATTTTTTTGGGCTCCAAAATCACTGCAGATGGTGACTGCAGCCATGAAATTAAAAGACGTTTACTCCTTGGAAGAAAAGTTATGAGCAACCTAGATAGCATATTCAAAAGCAGAGACATTACTTTGCCGACTAAGGTCCATCTAGTCAACACTATGGTTTTTCCTGTGGTCATGTATGGATGTGAGAGTTGGACTGTGAAGAAGGCTAAGTGCCAAAGAATTGATGCTTTTGAACTGTGGTGTTGGAGAAGACTCTTGAGAGTCCCTTGGACTGCAAGGAGATCCAACCAGTCCATTCTGAAGATCAGTCCTGGGATTTCTTTGGAAGGAATGATGCTGAAGCTGAAACTCCAGTACTTTGGCCACTTCATGCAAAGAGTTGACTCATTGGAAGACTCTGATGCTGGGACGGACTGGGGGCAGGAGGAGAAGAGGATGACAGAGGATGATATGGCTGGATGGCATCACTGACTCGATGGACATGAGTCTGAGTGAACTCCAGGAGTTGGTGATGGACAGGGAGACCTGGTGTGTGGCGATTCATGGGGTCGCAAAGAGTCGGACACGACTGGGAGACTGAACTGAACTATATGTAACAGAAAGAAATCATCAGACGAACTATCAAAACTCAGTAAGAATAGATAACCTGAAAAACCCAGTATATATTAAAGAAAGTGGGTTTGTAGCTTAAAACCTCCCCCAGAGAAATCTCCAAGCTTAACTTGCTTCACTGCACAATTCTGCAAGTATTTAAAGGAGAAAATAAATACCAATTATATACAAACTCAGAAAACTGAAGAGGAATAAAATTTTACAACTCGTTCTGAGGTCAGTATTATCTTGATACTAAAACCAGACAAAAATTTATAAGAAAATAAAACTACAGACTAATATTCCTTATGAATGTAGATGCAAACCTTCCAAACAAAATTTTTGTAAATAAAATCAACATGTAGAGAAAACACATCATGACCAAATGAGATTTACTCCAGGAAGACAAGATTGACATAACATTAGAAAATCAATATAATTCATGTTATTAATAAAGAAAGAAAAGTCCTTGGATCATCTTAATGGATGCAGTGAACAATTTTTACAAAAATACAACGTCTATTCCTTGTTAGAAACTCGAAGCAAACTAGTAGTAGAAAGGAGATTCCTCAACCAGATAAAGAACATCTGTGAAAAACCTACAGTTAACATCATACTTAATGGTGAAACTGAATGCTTTCCCTCTCAGTTCAGTTGCTCAGTAGTGTCCAACTCTTTGCAAGCCCATGGACCCCATGGACTGCTAGGCTTCCTAATCCATCTCCTGGAGCTTGCTCAAACTCATGTCCACTGAGTTGGTGATGTCATCTAACCATCTTATCCTCTGTCATCCCCTTCTCCTCCTGCCTTCAATCTTTCCCAGCATCAAAGTCTTTTCCAAAGAGTCAGTTCTTCCCATCAGGTGGCCAAAGTATTGGAACTTCAGCTTCAGCATCAGTCCTTCCAATGAATATGCAGGACCAATTTCCTTTAGGATTGACTGGTTTGATCTCCTTGCAGTCCAAGGGACTCTCAAGAGTCTTCTCCAACACCACAGTTCAAAAGCATCTGTTCTTCAGTGCTCAGCTTTCTTTACGGTCCAACTCTCATATCCATACATAACTACTGGAAAAACCATAGCTCTGACAAGACAGACCTTTGTTGGCAAAGTAATGTCTCTGCCTTTTAATATGTTATCTAAGTTGGTCATAGCTTTTCTTCCAAGGAGCAAGTGTCTTTTAATTTCATGGCTGCAGTCACCATCTGCAGTGATTCTGGAGTCCAAGAAAATAAACTCTGTCACTGTTTCCACTGTTTTCCATCTCTTTGCCATGAAGAGATGGGACCAGATGCCATGATCTTTGTTTTCTGAATGTTGAGTTTTAAGCCAACTTTTTCACTCTCCTCTTTTACTTGCATCAGGAGGCTCTTTAGTTCTTCTTTGCTTTCTGCCATAAGGATGATGTCATCTGCATATCTGAGGTTATTGATATTTCTCCTGGCAATCTTGATTCCCACTTGTGCTTCATTTAGCCTGGCATTTTGCATGATGTACTCTGCATATAAGTTAAATAAGCAGGATGACAGCATACAGCCTTGACATACTTCCTTCCTAATTTGGAACCAGTCCGTTGTTGCATGTCAGGTTCTAACTGTTGCTTCTTGACCTGCATGCAGATTTCTCAGGACACAGGTAAGGTGTTCTGGTATTTCCATCTCTTTAAGAATTTTCCACAGTTTGTTGTGGTCCACACAGTCAAAGGCTTTGGTATAGTCAATAAAGCAGAAGTATTTCTGCTTTCCCTCTTAGATTAGCAAAACCAGGGATACTTCTGCTCACCACTTCTAGTTAACACTGGACTAAAGGTTTTAGCCAATGCAATAAGGCAAGAAAAAAATAGGCATCCATGTTGGAAAGGAAGAAGTAGGACTCTTTATTCAAGACAACATGAGAGGGACTTCCTTGGTGGTACAGTGGTTAAGCACCCTCCTGCCAGTGCAGGGGATACAGGTTTGATCCTTGGTCTGGGAAGAGTCCACATTCTGTGGAGCAACTAAGCTCGTGTGCCACAACCACTGAGCCTGTCTGCCTAGAGCCTGTGCTCTGCAACAAGAGAAGCCCCTGCAATGAGAAGCTGGTGACATCAATGAAGAACAGTCCCTGCTTGCTGCGACTAGAGAAAGCCTGTGTGCAACAACAAAGACCCAGTGCAACCAAAGATAAACAATGTATTGAAAAAGGTAACATGATGGCAAAAGCGTGACCCAGAAAGAAATAATAGGAGACTAGACTTAAGGAAAAGGAAAAATTTCCACTGTGTTTAGGAGAATGAAAGTCACAGAGTGGGAGAAAAATATTTGCAAAGCATATAACTGATAAAGGGGTTGTATTCAGAGTATGTAAAGAACTCTTAGAACTCAGCAGTAAGAAAACAACCCAGTTTTTAAAATTAGCAGGAGATTTGCATTGACACTTCACCAGAGGAGGCATCTGAATGACAAATAGCACAAGAAAAGATGCTTAGTGTTATTAGTCATCAAGGAGATGCAAATTAAAACCACAGTGAGAAACCGTTAGTGGAATGGCTTATGGAAAAAGGAAAAAGACTGACGATACCAAGTGTTGGTGAGTATGCGGAACAACTGAGACTTCATGAACTGGTGGTGAACATGTAAAATCAGACAACCACTTTAGAGAAATATTTGACAGCTTCTTATAAAATTAAACATACCATATTGTCCAGCACTTCACTCCTAGGTATTTACCCAAGAGAAATTAAAACATATGTCCACAAAAAGACACACTAGAATATTTATAGGAGTTTTGTTCATAAAGTCAAAAGCTAGAAATAACCCAAATATCCACCAACACAGATACATGGATAAACAAGCTGTAGTATATTCATAGAATGGACTAATACTCTGCAATAAAAGGGAAAAAAACTGCTGATAAATGCCGCAGAAGTGGATGACTCACACTGGCATTGTGCTGAGTCATAGAAGTTAAATACAAGAGACCACTATTACAGACTGAATTGTGTCCCCAGATTCATATGTTGAAGCCCTAACCAATGCGAGTTTATTTGGAGACTGGGCCTTTAAAGAGGCAACTGAGGTTAAGTGAGGTCATAATGGTGGTGGGGCCCTAATCCAATAGGACTGGTGTCCTTGTAAACAGAAGAGGGGACACAAGAGATGCATCCACAGAGAGAGAGGCCACGTCCGGACACAGAGAGAAGGAGGTTATCTGAGTGTCAGAGAGGAGAAACCAAGCCTGTCAACACCTTGATCTTGGTCTTCCAGCCTCTAGAACTATGAGAAAATAAATTTCTGTTGTTGTAAGAGCCTCCCAGTATGCAGTACTTTATGGCAGCCTTAGACAACTAATACAACTGTATATTGTATGACTCCATTTATACGAAGTTTCAGAACAATAAAATTAAGCTATAGTGACAGAAAGCAGATCCATGGCTGTCCTGGGATAAGGAGATGGGTATTGCCTACAGAGTTGCACAAGGAAACTTTGGGATGTGAGGGAAGTATTCTGTTTAACTGTGGTGGTGGTTCCTTGGCATATATATCAAAGATTATCAAAATGTATGCTTGAAATTGGTGAATTTCATTCACAGAAATGATACCTCAGTAAAGTTGATTTTAAAAGAAACAAAATATTATGTTAAAAGTATAGACAAGAATTCTGGAATGCAATGGAAGGGAGTTGTGAAGTCCACCAATGCTTCATGGCTTTCATTTTGTTATTTTGGATTTTTAGAGTTGTCTCCCCAGCAAGGGAAGCTGTGGGTAGATTCAGCCCTACATAGAAAGAGGGCTGCAGATGGAGTGCTCCATGTGGAAGTCCTGTAGAGTTATAACCAGGCATTTCCTTTAATTTATTCACAAAAAACAGCCAGCATTAAACATCAACCAACTATTACACTCGAAGGTATTTTGCACTTGAAAAATTCTTAATATAAAAATTTGCGAGCTTTTGTTTTCATTTGTTCGGGGCTTTTTGTTTTTGTCTTTTCCCTACCAAGTCCCCACTTCTATCTTCAACTGGTGATGAAGTTTTGCTTAGCCTGAGGGCCCATCTCTTCCTGGTCTAGTTCTCCAAACCGGACTGAGTGCAACGTCAAAGCCCCTCCAGTGTGCTTGCCTCACAGAGACTGAAGGTCCTCGCCATGGGTGCTCGAGAGTACCTGTCCTAATTAGAGGGGCAACTGTTAACCTTTCTTACACAGCAACTCTTGCTTTCCTCACCATAGAGAAGAAAAGAGAGAAGACTTGAATTAGATGATTTTAGAAGTGCTTGCCAGCTGTATTATCCTCTGAGTCTTTATTAGGCTCATGTTTCTCTCACTCAACTATAATGAGTTCTCTCTCCATGCTTAATTCTATTCAGGGCCCGGGACACAGCAGAGAAGCAGACAGACATGGTTTGTGCCTTCATACTGCTTGTACTCCAGTGGGAGCTCTGGGCTGCAAGCACTCCAAGTTGAACGGGTGTAAAGGATAAGGAATGTATTGACTTGATGCTTGGGAATCAGGCAGCAGACTGGGTTACAGGGGAACTTCGAGACTGCGCAGTGAGGCTGTCATTAAGATGGCCATCAGGGACAGTTCTGCTCTCCTACCCTGGGAAGACAACGTCAAAATCCAGGAGAGACACGCTCTCTTCCCAAAGGGAGTGTGATGAAACAGACTGATGGGAAACTTGGCAAGAAACCTCTAGCCAATGTCTGCTTGCACCTTAGTTAATCTGATTCGTGTCACGTGCTCCCCTCTGAACCAATCACTTTAATGGAGGTGGAATTTTCCCATTAGACCAATCAGGCTTCTCCATGGAACTGGATGCGATAGGAATGAAAGTAAAAGTGTTAGTCACTCAGTCCTGTTTGACTCTTTGCGACCCCATGCACTGTAGCATACCAGGCTCCTCTGTCCATGAAATTCTCCAGGCAAGAATACTGGAGTGGATTGCCATTCCTGTCTCCCGGAGATCTTCCTTACCCAGGGATCTAACTGGGGTTTCCTGCATTGCAGGCAGATTCTTTACTGTCTGAGCCACCAGGGAAGCCTAGGAATGAGCTGGGTGTGTTTCAGAGACCAGAAATAAGAGGCAATGCTTCATTCTAGTTGGGTTGTATTAACTGGAATATTCACTTAGTAAATCTCAACATTGGTTCAAGGCAGCTGATAACCCTTTGGTAACTTCTGGAAGCAGTGACTTCAAATACTGGTTTCAACTATAAACTGTTTTGAGGGAGTCACCTTATACAAAACATATCAGAACTATTCAGAGGTTTCACTGCATGACTGTTGAGGGGCAGTTGGGAAAGACTGCTTTGGGGAGGCAACTCTAGAGCCAGCTGCCTGTGCACGCAGCTTGGCTTTGAGTTTCTGTCTCTGCTATTTGCTAGCTGGATAAGTCCCTTAAGCTGTTGGAGCCTCAGTTTCCATTCCTGTAGAATGGGCACCTTCTTTGTAGGATTCGTGAGAGGACTAAAGGAGAATGTATGTGATGCCCGTTAGAACAGTGCCTGGCACATAGTTTTTATTTATTATTATTTATTATTAGTGTTATTATTTACATGTGCAGAGCCAGTCTAATCTACCACATTACTAGGTACACCTGGGTTTGTTTTTTGCTGCACCAGGTCTTGCGGTATGTGGGATCTTTAGTTGCAGCCCGAGAACTCTTAGTCAAGGCACGTGGGGTCTAGTTCCTTGACCAGGCATTGAACTGGGCTCCCTGCATTGGGAGCAGAGTCTTAACCGCTGGATCACCAGGGAAGTCCCACTTGGGTTGTTTTTGACCCACACCTTCATCTTCTCAGAATCTGATTTTAGGTCCCAGCTGAAGAAGAGGAGTACCGCTTACAGGCATTTGTCAAGGTTCTGTCCTCCATCTGCACTGCTTTTCTTGTGTGCTCCAATACCTCCACTTTTCTGGAGGTGATAAAAATAAAAGGTTCTGAGGTCAAACTCCCTGGGTTCAAGTCCCTGCCTTACTACTTATTCACTGTGTGACCCTGTGCAGGATACTTAAATTCTCATCTATTAAGTGGGTGTAAAGGCAACATCTTTGTCGTGAGGGTGTGAGAATGATGGCTGTGCATCTGTGTGTAGGGCTCCCTGAGGGCCTGACACATCGTAAGAACTTGCTATGTGTTGCCTCATTATTATTACTGTTTCATCTAACAACTATGACTCCTGACACCATTCTTTTTCTTTCTAAAAAAATATCTTTTATGGCTATGCAGGATATTTGTTGCTGCGTGAAGCTTTTTTCCAGTTGCAGCGAGTGGTGGCTACTCTGTAGTTGTGGCGTATGGACTTCTGATTGTGGTGGCGTCTCTTGTTGCAGAGCACAGGGTCTAAAGGCAAACCATTCAATATCACGGTTATCCAAGGCTATGCCCCAACCAGTAACGCTGAAGAAGCTGAAGGTGAACAGTTCTATGAAGACCTACAAGACCTTTTAGAACTAACACCCAAAAAAGATGTCTTTTTCATTATAGGGGACTGGAATGCAGAAGTAGGAAGTCAAGAAACACCTGGAGTAACAGGCAAATTTGGCCTTGGAATGCGGAATGAAGCAGGGCAAAGACTAATAGAGTTTTGCCAAGAAAATGCACTGGTCATAGCAAACACCCTCTTCCAACAACACAAGAGAAGACTCTATACATGGACATCACCAGATGGTCAACACCAAAATCAGATTGATTATATTCTTTGCAGCCAAAGATGGAGAAGCTCTATATAGTCAGCAAAAATAAGACCAGGAGCTGACTGGCTCAGATCAACTCCTTATTAGCAAATTCAGACTCAAATTGAAGAAAGTAGGGAAAACCGCTAGACCAGTCAGGTATGACCTAAATTAAATCCCTTATGATTATACAGTGGAAGTGAGAAATAGATTTAAGGGCCTAGATCTGATAGATAGAGTGCCTGATGAACTATGGAATGAGGTTCGTGACATTGTACAGGAGACAGGGATCAAGACCATCCCCATGGAAAAGAAATGCAAAAAAGCAAAATGGCTGTCTGGGGAGGCCTTACAAATAGCTGTGAAAAGAAGAGAGGCGAAAAGCAAAGGAGAAAGGAAAGATATAAGCATCTGAATGCAGAGTTCCAAAGAACAGCAAGAAGAGATAGGAAAGCCTTCTTCAGTGATCAATGCAAAGAAATAGAGGAAAAGAACAGAATGGGAAAGACTAGAGATCTCTTCAAGAAAATTAGAGATACCAAGGGAACTTTACATGCAAAGATGGGCTCGATAAAGGACAGAAATGGTCTGGACCTAACAGAAGCAGAAGATATGAAGAAGAGGTGGCAAGAATACACAGAACTGTACAAAAAAGATCTGCATGACCCGGATAATCACGATGATGTGATCACTCATCTAGAGCCAGACATCCTGGAATGTGAAGTCAAGTGGGCCTTAGGAAGCTTCACTATGGACAAAGCTAGTGGAGGTGATGGAATTCCAGTTGAGCTATTTCAAATCCTGAAAGGTGATGCTGTGAAAGTGCTGCACTCAATACGCCAACAAATTTGGAAAACTCAGCAGTGTCCACAGGACTGGAAAACGTCAGTTTTCATTCCAATCCCAAAGAAAGGCAATGCGCTTTCTACACAATTGCACCCATCTCACATGCTAGTAAAGTAATGCTGAAAATTCTCCAAGCCAGGCATCAGCAATACGTGAACCGTGAACTTCCTGATGTTCAAGCTGGTTTTAGAAAAGGCAGAGGAACCAGAGATCGAATTGCCAACATCCACTGGATCATCGAAAAAGCAAGAGAGTTCCAGAAAAAACATCTATTTCTGCTTTATTGACTATGCCAAAGCCTTTGACTGTGTGGATCACAATAAACTGTGGAAAATTCTGAAAGAGATGGGAATCCCAGACCACCTGACCTGCCTCTTGAGAAACCTGTATGCAGGTCAAGAAGCAACAGTTAGAACTGGACATGGAACAACAGACTGGTTCCAAATAGGAAAAGGAGTACATCAAGGCTGTATATTGTCACCCTGCTAATTTAACTTACATGCAGAGTACATCATGAGAAATGCTGGGCTGGAAGAAACACAAGCTGGAATCAAGATTGCTGGGACAAATATCAATAACCTCAGATATGCAGATGACATCACCCTTATGGCAGAAAGTGAAGAGGAACTCAAAAGCCTCTTGATGAAAGTGAAAGAGGAGAGTGAAAGTTGGCTTAAAGCTCAACACTCAGAAAACGAAGATCATGGCATCTGGTCCCATCACTTCATGGGAAATAGGTGGGGAAACAGTGGAAACAGTGTCAGACTTTATTTTGGGGGGCTCCAAAATCACTGCAGATGGTCATTGCAGCCATGAAATTAAAAGACACTTATTCCTTGGAAGAAAAGTTATCACCAACCTAGACAGCATATTGAAAAGCAGAGACATTACTTTGCCGACTAAGGTCCATCTAGTCAACACTATGGTTTTTCCTGTGGTCATGTATGGATGTGAGAGCTGGACTGTGAAGAAAGCTGAGCGCCCAAGAATTGATGCTTTTGACCTGTGGTGTTGGAGAAGACTCTTGAGAGTCCCTTGGACTGCAAGGAGATCCAACCAGTCCATTCTGAAGGAGATCAGCCCTGGGATTTCTTTGGAAGGAATGATGCTAAAGCTGAAACTCCAGTACTTTGGCCACCTCATGCGAAGAGTTGACTCATTGGAAAAGACTCTGATGCTGGGAGGGATTGGGGGCAGGAGGAGAAGGGGACAACAGAGGCTGAGATGGCTGAATGGCATCACTGACTCGATGGACGTGAATCTGAGTGAACTCCGGGAGATGGTGATGGACAGGGAGGCCTGGTGTGCTGAGATTCACGGGGTCGCAAAGAGTCGGACACGACTGAGCGACTGAACTGAACTGAACTGAATAGTTGAGGCCCGAGGGCTTAGGCATTCCCCGGCAGGTCGGTTCTTCCCAGATCAGGGATTGAACCCTCGCCTCCTGCATTGGCAGGCGGATTCTCCGCCACTGAGCCACCAGGGAAGCCTTCTGACACCATTCTTATCAGTTAGTCTCAATCTCTCTCCTTAATTCTGCCTGCTTATTTCCACCTGCCTGCTGAATATTTTCTCACCAAGATTCAACCAAAACTTCACTCTCAACCTGCCCCGAAATCTAAAATATACTGTCAACTTCCTCCTTTCCCCAGATTTCCTCCTCTGCCTCTCTGCAGCCCTTCTTTTTGTTAATATCAGCACCTGTGGGAAACAAAAAGTCTTATTTCCTGTTTCAAGAATCCAAGCTCTCAGAAAGCCTTGCTTCTCTTCCACTTGCCGCAAATTTCTCATAACTTGGGGGCACTTCCACCTAGCTTCCAAGAAATGAGGCCAGAGCTGCGAAGTTACCTGCCCAGGGTCACCAGCATGTGGGCCGCAGAAGGCTGCCTGCTTTTGTGGGGATTCCCCTTCCACCTCCTGGTGGCTCACTGTTCTCTGTGGCCATGGAACCACTTCTCCCCAGTTGTCCCAAGGACCTCTGGCAGGCTCACAGTCCCAGGCTCGGTGAGGCAAGGCTCTGTGCAGTTCTTGAAACAATTAAAATCTGATTTCGTAAACCAAGTCTCCTGTTTTCCTGAGCTGTGCGCTGCGGAAGGGCGGGAGGTGGGGGGGAGCAGCGCAGAGGTAAGGAGGCTCACTCCTTTGAGAATTTCCAAGCCTCGTGAGCCAAGGAACACCCAAATTGACAGATGTGAGTCATTCTGAGTGTGCCTCTGTCAGTCACAGACGTGTACAAGAGATGTGGGGTCTGCAGGGGCTATGAGTGGTTTAGCCAGTGTTTTTCAATTTGAGAAATTTCATGGCATAGAATTTGAGGGTGTCCGAGGGAGCCCTCCGTGGCTCTTCTTGCACTTCCATCTCTCTGAGCCTGAGCTCTGAGGGATCTCAGGATCTAACTCTGTAGCTGACAGGCACTGAACGTGGGCCACATGCAGACTCCAAGCAGGCTTCAGACACCGAAACAGCCGTCTACTTCCTCAGACTATTGAAGTCAGAAAATTCTTGCCATTCCTGAGCTTGTAACAGAGACTCAGACCCAGTGACCTCTTTTTGTTCCCACAGGGGGCTGCAGCCCCTTTGCAAGTTTAAACCGTTCAGATGTGCTCCAGCTTCATCTAGTAGACACTGTCGGTGGAGGACCAGGGCGGGGGGGTGGCGGTGCTGGGAAGAGTCCCCAGGGTGAGAAAAGAGGATGGCCACGCTCGCTCCACCTCCCCGCCGGCCATGCGAGGAACACACGTCCTGAAGTGAACTGAAGTTTAAAACTGTTCCCTGTTCCTAAAGACAAAAAGTACGGTACAGACTACCATGACCTGAGGGAGGGGGTTCTGGAGGAGAGGAGAAGTGACTGTTTAGTGCGTACAGAGTTTTTGTTGGGGATGATGAAAGTTTGGAGAGGTAATGGTGAAGGTTATACAACATTGTGGATCTAATTTATTTGATGCCACTGAATTGTACACATAACCAATGTTTAAAATAATAAATATTATGCTATGAATTCTACCACACACACACACACACACACCCACGACAATAACTTAAAAAAAAAAAAAAAAAAACCTTGTTTTCTGCATTTCTTTTGAAACTGACTTCAAATAGACTGGCCTTCAAATATGCAGCTGGATTCTTTGTCAGGAGATCATTATACTTTGCTTTAGACTGGCGGTTCTAAAGAATTATGGATGACGGGGATGATTGAAACCGATTTATTTCTCAAGTGTTTAAGATTCCTTCATCCTGGTCCAATAACGTCTATTCAGGAAGAGCTTGTCTTTAACAAAGTCAGAAAAATAAAAGAAAATGCACAGGCCACCATTTAAAGATGGCCTGGTTTAAGAAAATCTCTTATGTGAAATCTCAGATTTGGAGAACAAATTGGTGGCTGAAGATTTGCTTTACAAAAGACTGATTCACTTAACAAAAGAGTTTTCCTCAAAGGTTCCTTTAAGGAGAGAGCCCCCTGGTGCATTTAATGATATTATTAGATTAAAAAAAAAAAAGCATCCCGACCGTTCAAGGACATTGCACTGTAAATATGTGAATGCATTGTATTGTGTTGTAAGAGTGGAAATAAAGAAGTCAGGACTCTTTGACAAATGGACCGTTTTTTGGCCCAAAGTAACACAAGGAGGAAGCAAGATGAGTGTTCTTGGCCTAAAATCCTGGCAGCTTTCTGGGAAGGCTTTGGGAGTTTGTGATTTATTTCAGACCAGCTAAGCCCGAGGCCCACGATGTGTCCATTTTGAGAACTTAAGGTCCACGTTCTAACTCTGCTCACGCTGACCCCCATCACCTGCCCTAATCACAAAGGCCTTCAGACGTGAGCTCAACTCTGTCCTGCGATGGCAGAAAAATATATCTGTTGCCAGAAAGTGGATTCTCTCCGGTGACGAAGAATGATCCTTATTTATGTCTGCATAGGTACATTCTGGGGCCCATAAAGGTTTAATTGTCCCTCTAACTAGTTTTTAAAAAAAACCCACAAAGAGGCTGCCAGCTTTCCCCAGAGTTTAAAACCCACTGAATGCGGTTCAGTGGAAACTGCTCTAAGTGTGTAACTCGCGCCGTGTCCCGGGCACAAGGCGCGATTGTTGGGGGAGTCGAGAGATGCAGCTCTTAGGAGGGCTTTCAAAGTCAGTGTTTGTGGCTTTGGGCTGCTGCTGACCCTGGCTTACTCTAGAGAGAGAGAGAAGCAGCCTGCTCTGGAAGTTACTCCCAAGGTGCCACTGCCCCCTGCTGCCACCTCCCAGTTCAGGAGGACACCCCACCCCACCCCCGTCACAGGACCCTAAATGTCCTCCCTCTTCTCTCTGATGTTGCCTTTGCTGGTTTAAAAGATTCACAGGACCCTGATGACAGAGGAGACACAGAAAAAGAGGAAACGTGTTTGTGAGACAAAAAGAGAAAGATGGGCACCGTTAACGAACCCACTGGGCCCAGAGAGACACTCTGCCTGCCCCCCAGCACCGCTGCCTCCCCTGCTTGTGCCTATGTGTTTATTTGCCAATTATTGGCGGGATACCGACTATGGGAGTGAAGTGCATGCAGTTCCTGCTCTCAGAGAACTCAAAATCTCCCGGTGGAGTTAGACAATCCATCAGGGTTATCATGCACAACCAGGTAAGGACAAACTGCAGGGACTGCAATGCAGAAAAAGGACCAGGACAGAAGCTAACAGAGTGATATATATACACACGTCTGTTTGGAGACATATATACACATATATATATATTGACATATATACAAATGTCTCTTTGCAAGAGAATTATTAAGTTAACCTTAAAAATGCATTCCAGTATACAGGAGATGCAGACAAATGCGGTTTGACTCCACTTATACGAGATACTTAGAATAGTCAAATTCACAGAGGCAGAAGGTCCCACACATAGATTCCAGGGGCTGGGGGGTGGGGAGGGAGAATGGGGACTTAGTATTTAATGGTGACAGAGTTAGGAAGGCGAAAAACATGGGAGATGGATGATGGTGAGGGCTGTACGACAATGCAAATGTGCTTAGTACTTCTGTACTATACACATAAATATGGTTACATGTGTTTTCTATTATGTGACTTTTACCACATTAAAAAAAAAAAGAAGAAACTAACGGAGGGCCATGGGAGGTTCTCTGAGGGAGTTATGCCTTGTGAGCTAGACCTGAAGAATGAGAGGGAGTGGGCAGGGTGAACAGGGGTCAGAGGAAGGGGCGGTGTGTGCAAAGACCCTGTTACAGGGAGGAGCGGGACTGGAGAAGGAGGCCCCCAGCATGGATGCCTTGTCTTCTCTTGGAAGCCCTTCCCTGAAAAGATCTGTGATGAGTTCCCATCCATCACACTTCCATGTGAGCTTCGAAGGGCCTCGTCCAGACTCGCCCCAGATCACCTCGACCCTTCTCACACTCCTCCTGGGTTCTGCGAAGAAAATACATTTGTCAAGAGGCTAAAGCAAATAGTTTTGATGTGTGGTTCTGTACCATAAGGGAGGCTATAATGAAGTCGATCCCAGTTTACATGACTCCAAATGGTTCCATTTAAACGTCCCACCCTGTATTTACGTGTCCCTACCACTTTAGTTGACTGTTTATCTTCCAGTATACTCCACGCTACTTGCAGTCTGGGCCTCTAGTTAACATCATCCCTTACTATTTCCATTCCATGGCCTATCATTTACATTTTTCTTTAGGAAATGTAAATATTTATTTACCATATTAGCTTTTACTCTTACTTAGCTCTATATATTATGGAATAAACAGACTGTGATATGGGTTCTAGTCCTAAATTTTCTGTAAACTGGTGGTGACCTTAGACGAGTCATTTAACCTCACTGAACCTAAGATGCTTCTTTGTAAAGTGAGGCGTGTTTTGTTTTTGTTCTTTTGTTTTAGCTAGCAGATCCAATATTCAGGATTCCTCTTAAATTCTGTGGTCCTCTACTTCTTACGGATATCCTTCTCTATACCACCCCTCTTTCAGAATGTCTTTGTGGTAGGATCAACTTTCTGTATAGTTTGCTCTTGTGGGAAAGTGTACCCAGGATCGTATTTAATGAATGAGGATAGGTCATACTCTTGGGCTTGTGTTAAAGCATACATATGTGGGGAAGTGGTTGAGAAGTAGGAAGACTCTAGCTGCTGGCCTGAAATTCCCTTAGGCTACTTCTCAAGCTGGGGTATCTGCACCCATAGGGTGCACACCACAGAGGTGTGCCAGTAAGTATAGGAAGCCATTTCTCTTTGAACAAGAATTCTACTCAAAGATTTGCCAAGAGCAAAAACAGCAAATAGTGTTAAAACAAACACGACATCTTAGTTTAAAACGGCCCCCCTGGGGTGACGGCTTTGGGCACACTGCAGTGTGAGAGGAAGCAAGGCTGCTGCGCTGTCCTTGGGCTGTGTGAGAAATACGTGCCTTATGGGTCTTTTGAAATATGTGCACTTTAATAGGGTAAAGGTACTGAGTTACTTGGGAGGGGCACTCCCACCAAAGGACAGACATATATGGAAAATCCATTTTTACCCATTATGAGAGTTTAAAGAGGGGTCCTGAGGTTGAGGGGGAGCCAGGCTGAACAAGAAACCCATTTCTAAAGACCAAATTGGTTACACAATCTTGCTTAGGATTCTGGCTTATGGCTGGGTTTGAACTGATCCCAACATCTGGAAGGTCTCTCACCCTTTTTCTGACCTCCAATAACAAATCTTCTATGTACTCCATTCTGGGACTTACCATACCATTACATGTTAGTTGTATTTTCTTGTTTATCCAGCTTCTCAGCCAGAGTCAGGTGGCGTGAATTATTAAAAAATATATGATCAAGAGTCAAGACCTTGCTTGCTGTGTGACTTTGGGAAACACCCTGAAATCTCTCTGACCCGCAAGTTTGCTCATCTATTAAATGGTCCAATATAACACCTGCCGCCTACTGAACAGACAGAATTGTGTGCAAAGCGTATGGATTTGCAATGTAAAAGCATTTTGTAGATCATTAAACAAAAATCGGTTATTATTAACTAAGACCCCTAAGGGAAGGAGAGTTTATCTCTCACATCATCTTTCTGTTCTCAACTTCTAACTTTTGCCTAGTTGGTTCTGATAACTATTCAAGATAAGATCATGAAATGCTGTCCCCACGCTGACCCTGAGAAAACTCCAACTCTGTCATTCTCTCCTACCTGCATCCTTCCCTTCTCTTCTGGCCGGTCTCCTCCCCCATCCATGTGCTACCCCACTGCTATTTCCTCCTGCTGCCCCTTCCCCATAGCTTGGGTAAGAAGCGGATACCTAAAGGGGCTGCGTGATATATATAAATGAACTGCTCAAGTACAGTAATTTCAGGCATCATTAGGGAGAGTCACAGCAATACCATTTTTATGGGAAAACAAACTGGTGTCATTCTGAAAACTTTCTCCCAGAAATAAAAATGCACAAACAGGATTCTGGGGAAAAATTTTTTTTAAAGCGAAATCAACAACCTAACCTACATATCTCCCTGTAATAATGAAAAATATTTTCATCGCACCTTGCTGAAATCATGCAACTTCCTCCCACTTCTTCAGGCTTTGGGGAGTAGGCCAGCCTGCTTCACAGTTGACATCCCTGAGGGAAATACCAGGAAAAGGTGATGAGGAGGAAGGGGCAGGTTTAGTATGTACTGGTTTGAGATACTCTGGCTAAACAGTACCTTTGCCAGGCCATTCCCCTCCTTTCTGCCTGGGCCTCAGAGTGAAGCGGATTTTCTTAAGCAGAAATGTTCTTGGATCTCTTCATAATTTTCCCCTTCAAAATGTAGGAGTTGTGCAAGAAAAATCTACATTCCACACTAACAAGGCAAGGGTTATAATGAGAACTTGGTTTCTTACAGGCAATACTTTCATCTTTTGTTTTATTTATTTATTTTCAAAGTAAGCTTTTGTGGTAAGAAATCAAGTCAGAGTAATAAAGAACGATGGGAGAGTGCGGAGTGGAAATTTTACTTTTCGCCACCCCCCACCCCCCCCCCCCCCCCGCAAAGTACAGGGAACTGGAGAAGAGGGGGAGGGGTCACCTCAGGTCCTCACATCACTTCAGGGGCAGCAGGAACCCAGAAAGGCCGGCGATGTGCTCCCTGGAGCTCAGGGATCCGACCCCAGCACCCACATGAGCCCCTGGGTACCGCCCTCCCAGTCCCCCGCCTGCTCTGACCAGCACCCGGCAGGGTTCTCGGCTTCCACACCTGGAGAATGGGAGAAGGGTGCTCCTCCTGCACCGCGCCCAGGCTAAGGAAACCACCTGCCTGGCTGTGGACCCTTGTTTCTCAAGCTTTCTGAACAGGCTGAAGAAACACAACGGTGCGCCTTCCCTTCCTCGGTCGTTCCAGATGATCTTTCTCGCGGAGGGCGGGAAATGCCGGGCAGGGACGGGCCAGGTCACCGGAGGCCTCGAGCCCTTGAGGACAGAGGCCCTCCGACCGCCGCTTCCGCCCGCCGCGGCGGCGGCACGTGCCCAGCCCCGTCGCCCCGGAGACGGGCCGGGGTTTGTGCTCAAAGCCCGGCCTGTGCCACCCTGACGCGGGCGCGGGGGGTGAGGCCGGGCTCGGCCCTCCTGCCTGCACGCCGCCTCTCGGGCCCTGCCGGCCGCCGCCCCCCGCCGCCCCTCCGCGGTGGTACGGCCCGCGCTTAGCGGAGGGCCTCCGCCCCGCCGACGCAAGAGCGGCTGCGGGCCTCCGGGGAGAGGTGAGGGCCCCGGAGCTGCCCGAGCCCTGGTGGGGGCCCGGAGCCGGCGCTTCGGGCGGGGAAGGCCGCCCGGCTCTGGCCGCAGTGTCGCGCTTGTGGAGGCAGCGCTCACTTCTCGGGTTCCCCTTCCTCCGGGCCGTTCTGCCCGCTTCCCTCCCTGAAGCTGCCCGCCCAGCTCCCTCAGTGGGGTCCACGTCGGGCGCGACGGGCCGGGCCCCAGACCCCCAACCCCCGCGGTAGTTGAAGCGCCCTCTTCCCCGCCGCCCACAGCGCCCGCGTTTACTTCCCCACCCAGATTCTATCAGCAGGATGACGGACGTGAAGGAAAACGTGCCTGGGAAGGACCCTGGCGACGCAGAGAGCAGACCCTGTAAGCCCGAAAGCTCAGGACCGACCCGGGAAGACAAGAGCAGCCTCAGAGACCACCCTTCTCGTAGGTCCAGCCTCGGCCCTCGGGGTGTGCTCAGTGAGGGTCGGGTGGGAACCGCCACACTCCTCTCGTCCCCTCTTTCCTTACCTCCGGCAACCCCAGCCTCTTCCTTTCAGGCCAGAGGCACCCTATTGAACCGAAGATCTGCAGAGAGTTTGGGGTCTTGGAGAAAAGACGTGACCCAGGAGCGATTTCTTGAATCGGACAAGATTGAGGCTCAGTTCAGAGCCCTGTTTATGTTCTGTTATTTTTAATTCGTAGGTGGAACATGGCAGATACCTGGGGTAGAGTTTAAAGACCTGAAATGATCCCTGTGTTCTCTCTGTGCTTGGTGGACTGCATTAGTAATGCTGCTGAGGCCTCACTCTTATCGAGGGCATGAGGAGATGAGACGGTTGGATAGCATCACCGGCTCAATGGACATGAGTCTGAGCAAACTCCAGGAGATAGTGAAGGACGGGGAAGCCTGGTGTCCATGGGGTCGCAAAGAGTCTGACTCCACACAACAGCAACAATAGTACAGTGTTCTTTTATGTTCCTGGTGGGGCACAAAGTCTCTTCCACTCTTTAGGTCTGATCTCACTGGGATTCATCCAGCATTTCTTTTATAATAATCACCAGATAATTTAAGTAGTCCTCAATCGGAAGGCCTGCCCACGTGCCTTAACCACCTGAGTTAAATTCTTCAAATTCAGTCCCATTTCTTTCTCTTGTAGCCACACGGGGTCGCTGCTGGTTAAGGAAAAGTAGCAAATTGGGTGCTTGGAATCCTCCCTTGGCATAGGTACTTTTCAATAGATGTCTAACATGATCTGGGGTGGCAAATCACTCTTTTGGTAGAAACAGGTTAGGCTATTTAAGTTCTTGAGGAGGTTACTTAAATGAGTCTATAGACAAGACAGCTCTAACCTGAATAACCAAATTCCTCTTTTTAAAAAATTTCAAAATTTTGTATATCAGGGTGACCTGGTTAAGTTACTTACAAGTTATTTTGAAAATGTCTTTGCCCTTGGGATCTGGATTTTAAAAATCTGTTTAGTTACTTTTTATGTCTAATTTCTCTTTGAGCCCTCCCTGTTCCTGAATTTTGCAGCTGTAGCAGTTGCATAGCGCTATGGTACTTTGGACAACAGACCAGTGTTGTTGAAGCAGGTTCTGAGCTCTGATCTGTTGAAGTTGGGAAGTGTTTCTGTGTGTGTATTCCTCAGTCCTTCAATAAACTGCTGGAAGAAGCTCAGTCTCCCTCTGAAGATTTTCTTAGTTCTGATTTTGTGTTTGGTGAATTAGCAGCAAGTCTGTTTGCATATTTGACTGTATTTTGCCACTTTGCCTGAAACTAAAGACTTTAGAGAGGCTGATGAACTAGAGACCTTCCTGTCACCCAAGGTTAACTTCACCTTTATGTTTGCCTAAACAGAAATGCCATCTGTGCCTTTTTGATAAATTTTACAGTCACCTTTTATCCTTAACTTTTTATTTTGAAATATTTAAATTCTGTTGAAAAAAACAATGGTTGCCCACATTGTTAATACTCTACCATATTGTTTTTTTCGCTTATTATAGACAGGTATTTTTTCTTGAAGTTATAGGGTCAGACTTTAAATACTTTGTGTATCTTCTAAGAACAAAGGCATTCGCCTATGAAACCTTTCTTCTGAGATTATTTTTCCTTTTTATATTTTTAAACCTTTTTAAATATAGAAAAGAAACATACACAGAAATAGAGACTGGAATGATGAACCCCCATTTAGTCACCGCCCAATTTCAACAGTTATCAACTAATGGTTAATCTTAGTGCTTTTATATCCCCTCCACATCTTGGAGCCAAATACTTTTTTGTGAACAAATTATGAAGCTTTATTGAAAGATCATGAGAAGATGATTTACTGTATACGACTCTTAATACTAAGTAATCATAACTACCATGTATGCCTGTTATATGAGAATGTTATCAACTAGGTCTGTACTAAGAACAATGGTTCCCAAATGCTAGTGCTCTGTTCAGTTCAGTAGCTCAGTCGTGTCCGACTCTTTATGACCCATGGACTTCAGCATGCCAGGCCTCCCTGTCCATCACCAACTCCTGGAGTTTACCCAAACTCATGTCCATCGAGTCGGTGATGCCATCCAACCATCTCATCCTCTGTCATCCCCTTGTCCTCCTGCTTTCAATCTTTCCCAGCATCAAGGTCTTTTCAAATGAGTCATCTTTTCGCATCAGGTGGCCAAAGTACTGGAGTTTCAGCTTCAACATCAGTCCTTCCAATGAACACCCAGGACTGATCTCCTTTAGGATGGACTGGTTGGATCTCCTTGCAGTCCGAGGGACTCTTCAAGAGTCTTCTCCAACACCACAGTTCAAAAGCATCAATTCTTTGGCGCTCAGCTTTCTTTATAGTCCAACTCTCACATTCATACATGATTACTGGAAAAACTGTAGCCTTGACTAGATGGACCTTTGTTGGCAAAATAATGTGCTGCCTTTCAATGTGCTGTCTAGCATTGGAGAAGGAAATGGCAACCCACTCCAGTGTTCTTGCCTGGAGAATCCCCAGGGACAGCGGAGCCTGGTGGGCTGCCGTCTAGGGTCCCACAGAGTCGGACACGACTGAAGCGACTTAGCAGCAGGAGTAGCAGCAGCAGATTGGTCATAACTTTCCTTCCAAGGAGCAAGTGTCTTTTAATTTCACGGCTGCAGTCATCATCTTCAGTGATTTTGGAGCCCCCCAAAATAGTCACTGTTTCCATTGTTTTCCCATCTATTTGCCATGAAGTGATGGGACCAGATGCCATGATCTTAGTTTTCTGAATGTTGAGCTTTAAGCCAACTTTTTCACTCTCTTTCACTTTCATCAAGAGGCTCTTTATTTCTTTACTTTCTGCCATAAGGGTGGTGTCATCTGCATATCTGAGGTTATTGATATTTGTCCCGGCAATCTTGATTCCAGCTTGTGTTTCTTCCAGTCCAGCGTTTCTCATGATGTACTCTGCATAGAGGTTAAATAAGCAGGGTGACAATATACAGCCTTGATGTACTCCTTTTCCTATTTGGAACTAGTCTGTTGTTCCACGTCCAGTTATAACTGTTACTTCCTGACCTGCATAGAGATATCTCAAGAGGCAGGTCAGGTGGTCTGAAATTTCCATCTCTTGAAGAATTTTCCACAGTTTCTTATGATCCACACAGTGAAAGGCTTTGGCATAGTCAATAAAGCAAAAATAGATGTTTTTCTGGAACTCTCTTGCTTTTTTCAGTGATCCAGTGGATGTTGGCAATTTGATCTCTGGTTCCTCTGCCTTTTCTAAAACCAGCTTGAACATCTGGAAGTTCACGGTTCACGTATTGCTGAAGCCTGGCTTGGAGAATTTTGAGCATGACTTTACTAGCGTGTGAGATGAGTGCAATTGTGTGGTAGTTTGAGCATTCTTTGGCATTACCTTTCTTTGGGATTGGAATGAACACTGACCTTTTCTAGTGGCCACCAGTCCTGTGGCCACTGCTGAGTTTTCCAAGTTTGCTGGCATATTGAGTGCAGCACTTTCACAGCATCATCTTTTAGGATTTGAAATAGCTCAACTGGAATTCTGTCACCTCCACTAGCTTTGTTTGTAGTGATGCTTCCTTTTGTGACACAATTCCTAGCAAGATTTAGTGGAATGAATTAAAGATACTGCAGTGAGTTTTTCCTAAACCTAAAGTTGATTCATTTTAAGGACCAATCTTTATTATGACCCTTCCTACTTTTTTGGAGGTTAAACTATTTTTTTTTTATGAAATGATAGTTTTGGTGGTGGTAGAGTGGTTTCTTTATTTGCTGTTTTCATACTGTCCATACTTGACGAAACAAAAAGTTGGCGAGTTATTGTCCCTTGCTCAAAATCATTTTGGAAATTTACTGGTTTGTGAAATCCTAAATTCTAGAAACTACTTTAGAAGACCAAGTGAAATTGACACCATTCAGCACTTCTGTGTGGAGAATTTAATGTCCATCAAAGACAGGAAGAGGAGAATGTAGTCATAATACCCTTAGATAAATGTTTGTTTTTGCAAATTACTTTTTTGCTGCTTTATTTTTTTACTTTGTGAGAGTTTCTTTTTAATTTAATTTTTAAAATTTTTTTGGCTGTGCCGCGCAGAAGGCATCTTCATTGTCATGTGTGGGCTCTAGTTGCAGCATGTGGGGTCTATCCCTGACCAGGGATGGAACCTGGACTGCCTACTTTGGCAGCATGAAGTCTTAGCCACTGAACCACCAGGGAAATCCCAGGAGAAAGGTTTTTAATCAGTTTCATTTTCTGTTGTTTTTTTTCTTTTTAATAAAATAGTTTCTTTGTCCTCCCTTATCCCCACACTGGGCTACTAAGAGGCTCTGTCATGCGGCCTTGAGTTCAGAAAACATAATTGGCTAGAATGGTTGGAGGAGTGTGTGTTAGGTCACTAGGATGAATCTCAGTTTGGAGCCCACTCACGGTGAATCTCTGAATAAAATCGCAATTCAGACTTGTGTGAGTTCACTGGTGTCCACCTTACATTCTTTTTTTTTCAATTGAGATATAATTAACATAGAACATTAGTTTTGGGTGTACGTCATACCTTCTTTCTGTCACAGGCCTGAGAAATACAGTTAATGATGTTTCCAAGCTGAGCAGCGAGATTGGAATGAATCGTGATTTCCGCGTGGAAGAGAAGGTTTTGCCTCCTGGCAGGTACAGGTTCTTCTGATTTTCCCATTTTATTCACCCTGCTACGGGTATTTAGCGCAAATGCCTTCTGACTAGACTTGAAGCATTTTTGTTTACAAATGCAATCAGTGTTTGAATCTAAGCCATAAGAGGTCTCAACAACTTGAACAGAAGAGTAATAAATTATAATTATTAGTACCAGAGGGTCATGAAGCAAATGTTATTTAACCAGGGACTAAACCCAAGCAGTTATTGGGATGTTCACTTTGCATGCGTGCTAAGTTGAGCTTCAGTCATATCTGACTCCTTGTGACCCTGTGGACTGTAGTCCACCAGCCTCCTCTGTCTATGGGATTCTCCAGGCAAGAATACTGGAGGGGACTTTTGAAGTGAAGTTGCCTAGTTGTGTGCGACTCTTTGTGATTATATGGACTTTAGCCTACCAGGCTCCTCCATCCGTGGAATTTTCCAGCAAGAGTACTGGAAAAATCCAAGAATGGGTTGTCATTTCCTTCTCCAGGGGATATTCCCAACCCGAGGATCGAACTCAGGTCTCCCGCATTGCAGGCAGACGCTTTACCCTCTGTGCCGCCAGGGGACTTTAGGACCTCAGTTAAGACTGAGAGTTGAGGTGCATTTCAGCTCTTCTCTGACACATGTGGAGGAATTAGCCTGTAGTAGCTGTCTATTGCTGCATGATAAATTACCCCAAAACTTAGCAGCTAAAACAGTGTTCTCTCCCAGTTTCTGTGGGTCGGGGATCTGGGCGTGGCTTCCCTGACACAGCCTCTGTCAGGCTGTTGAGGTTGGCCTACACCGCCCTCAGCTCCTTGCCCCCTGAGCTCCTCCATGGAGCAGCTCACCGCATGGCAGCTGCCTTCCCTCACCCAGCACGACAGAAACCAGTCTTTTGCTGCCTAATCTCAGCAGAGATGTCTGTGGCCTCTGCTACATTTTGTTTGCTAAAAAGGAACCCTCAAATCCAGGCGACACTTGAGGGCACAGGGTCACACCAGAGGGTGAACACTGGGGATCTAGATCTTTGGAGTCTTTTTATGGATATTGGTTGCCTACCACATGACTCCTACTATTATGTGGCCGCAGATTTAAACAGGCAAAGATGAAAAGATTAATTTTTATAATAGTGGTGTTTTCAACTGTCCCCTCACCCCCACCCTGCTTCATAAATTAGCTTAATTTGTGAATCAGGATCAGAATGCTGTTGATAAACAATGCTCCCCAATCCCCATCAAGCCTTATTTTTCATTCTTCTTATTTATATTGATATTGCAATGACTAAATAAGAACCATTGTAAGTATTAATATGACTTGCTAGTTTACAGTGGGTAAATTCAGTGTCAGATTTTTACATTTTAAAACAGTTCTGATTTCCCACCAGTGGACAGATACACAGTGGCAGCTTGTGATTCTTCAGTTTCCTCAAATGCCTTTGTTATTTGTCAGCTTCAGGAGATGTTCTACGCCCCAAGTTGCTGCCCTGGTGTTCATGCTCTGGTCTGCTCTCACCAACAGATGGCCACGCCAAGCACAGCTTCTCTGGGGACAGGTTTTCACCAAAGCCCAGATCCTCTCGCATCTCTCTCACTGCTTAGACACATTTGTTGCTGTCAGGAGAGGGGAAAGAAATGAGTAGAGGAAGTGAAAGAGGGAGGATGAAGCAGGGAGACGGTACTGCTCAGAGCTGGGTTCTCAAGTAAGGCAGTTCAGGTTCACATCAGGAAAAAGGGTGAAGTCAAGGTGTTTTTTTTTTTTTTTTCATTTTCCACCATTTATTCTTGGTATCAAAACTAGTTCAACTCTTCTTACAAAACAAAGGCAAAATACTGGAGACATATATCACATTTTTCTTCCTGTGGCTTTAGCCCATCCCTACCCCACCAAAAGAGACCAAAAAAACACCCCCCCAGAGCTCAACAGCAAAACCAGCTCTACCTGACCACATTCACGAAAAATGGCACCGGGATACACTGCAGAACAGAAAGAGGTCGTCTGCTCCGTGTCCGAGGCCTTCTCCATCGTGTCTTGTGCTAGGTGAGCAGCCGTCACTGAACGTGCTGTGTGTCAAATGCAAGCGTACCTTCAATGTGTCAGACCTCAGGAGAGACGGTGAACACAGCAGAAACTGAAACTCTCCTGCAGTATTTATCTTTAAGCACTGTCAAAGCAGCAACTCTGAAATCACGAGTTCATTTCTTTTCAACCTAGTCAGTCCTTATTTTATCTGGGCTGTATTCTTTCAAGCAACTGACTAGATTTCCCTTCAACAGAATGTGTTTGGCTCACTTATCTCTCCCATAAAAATTTCAGGGAAGAAGTGTGCTTTACATGCAAAAGAGTATTCTAAACAAAATCCTCCTAGCTTCAAACCTACCTACATGCACAGGCTTCATACAAATGCATTTTTATTAGGCCTCTAGGAAGAGGTCTCCACAACGAATAGCACCCCCAAAAAAGAAAAAGCATATTCAAAATAAAGGCTCTGGCAAACTATTAGAGGAAACACAAAATCACTTTGAAGTGGCCAGTGGCAGTAGATATAATGCATAAACCTGAATAAGTGAAGTTTGAAGTCACTCCTTATTGGCAGTTGACTTCACTTTGGCCTAATAGGATGATGTTACCTCAGTTCAGTTCAGTCGCTCAGTCATGTCTGACTCTTTGAGACCCCATGTACTGCAGCACGCCAGGTTTCCCTGTCTATCACCAACTCCTCCAGTACATTCAAACTCATGTCCACTGAGTTGGTGATACCATCCAACCATCTCATCTTCTGTTGTCCCCTTCTCCTCCCATCTTCAATCTTTCCCAGCATCAGGGTCTTTTCTAATGAGTCAGTTCTTTGCATCAGTTGGCAACAGTATTGGAGTTTCAGCTTCAGCATCAGTCCTTCCAATGAATATTCAGGACTGATTTCCTTTAGGATGGACTGGTTGGATCTCCTTACAGTCCAAGGGACTCTCAAGAGTCACCTCCAACACCACAGTTCAAAAGCATCAATTCTTCGGTGCTCAGCTTTCTTTATAGTCTGACTCTCACATTCATACATGACCACTGGAAAAACCGTAGCTTTGACTAAATAGACCTTTGTTGGCCAAGTAATGTCTCTGCTTTTTAATATTCTGTCTAGGTTGGTCATAACTTTTCTTCCAAGGAGCGAGCATCTTTTAATTTCATGGCTGCAGTCACCATCTGCAGTGATTTTGGAGCCCCAAAAAATGAAGTCTGTCACTGTTTTCACTGTTTCCCCATCTATTTGCATGAAGTGATGGGACCAGTTGCCATGATCTTAGTTTTCTGAATGTTGAGTGTTAAGCCAACTTTTTCACTCTCCTCTTTTCACTTTCATCAAGAGGCTCTTTAATTATTCTTCACTTTCTGCCATAAGGGTGGTGTCATCTGCATATCTGAGGTTATTGCTATTTCTCCCGGCAATCTTGATTCCAGCTTGTGCTTCCTCCAGTGTAGCGTTTCTCATGATGTACTCTGCATAGAAGTTAAATGAGCAGGGTGACAGTATACAGCCTTGACATACTCCTTTTCCTATTTGGAACCAGTCTGTTGTTCCATGTCCAGTTTTAACTGTTGCTTCTTGACCTGCACACAGATTTCTCAGGAAGCAGGTCAGGTGGTCTGGTATTCCCATCTCTAAGAATTTTCCACAGTTTGTTGTGATCCACACAGTCAAAGGCTTTGGCGTAGTGAATAAAGCAAAAGTAGAATGTTACCTACAGTTGTATTAATTGGGAAATCCCTTACTTGGGCCATTCATTCATCAGGCATTTGTTGAGTCCTTATTATGTGACAGGAAAAATTGCTGACTTCTGGAGATAGAGGTGACTATGCTGCTAAGTCGCTTCAGTCATGTCTGACTCTTTGTGACCCCATGGACTGCAGCCCACTAGGCTCCCCCATCCCTGGGATTCTCCAGGCAAGAACACTGGAGTGGGTTGCCATTTCCTTCTCCAATGCATGAAAGTGAAAGAAAGTGAAGTTGCTCAGTCGTGTCTGACTCTTCGTGACCCCATGGACTGCAGCCTACCAGGCTCCTCCATCCATGCGATTTTCCAGGCAAGAGTACTGGAGTGGTGTACCATTGCCTTCTCCAAGAGGTAACTATAGCTATGAACAAATAAGGTCCTGTCTTTGCTGTCAGGACACTTTTGTAGGAGAGACAGTTGAATTAGAAAGTGACTGTTAAGTTCACTTAGAGCTCTGTATGGAGTTTAATTAAAGTTCTCAGCTGCCTAAGAAACAAGGTTTGCCTATGATGACTTGAGTCTTAGAGGTGGTCTGGGTGGGAAGGAATGCTCCTGGCCGAGGACACGGGTTGGAGGCACAGTGTGAACTGAATAAGTGTCTTGGTGTGATGGAGCATGAAGTGTTACGAAGTAGGAGGAGAGAAGTTAGGGAGGCAGAGCAGTATCAGGAGGGTCATATGAGTTGTTTGTGCTGCTGATGTCAAGAAGCCCCTAATTGACTCTGAGCATGACCTCATAATCAGGATTGCATCTTAGAAAAGTCATTGAATTTAGAATGAATTTGTGGGGAACAGATTAAAAGGGACAAGACTGAAGGGAGAGGAACCAGTTAATAGCCCTTTGTAGTAGTGTAGGTAAGAGATGATGGTAGGAGCAGATGATTTCAGAGACATTTCAAAAACAATTTATGGAACTTGGAAGATGGATTGGATGAATAGGATGAGGAGAAAAGCTTTAAGACCAATTCTAGTGCGCAATCGACTGTTAGATTATGGTTGGTTACCGTTGCTGATTGAGATTGCAGTGTTGGGAGAGGAATTTTGATCTTTGTTTTATTCATCTTTGTATTGTCTCTTTTTTGTTTTTCAAGGAGCATGCATTATGAAGAGGGGATGTTTGATTCCAGAAAACCAATCACTATTGGCAGTGACTAGGTGCAGCCTCAGAATTTTCAAATCGTTCTTTTTCTTCTTATTAGCCTAAGTATATTGGTCAGAGAAGTTACTTAAATAAGCATTCAGAGGAAAGTGAATTCCTTTAAAAAAGTAATAGACAATTTTTTAGCATAGTTTAATTTTATGGAAAATAGTTCTCACATTCCCTCCTTTCTCCTACATACAGTTTCCTCTATTTACATCTTACATTAGTGTGGTTTATTTGTTACAATTTATGATCCAGTATTAATGCATTATTATTAACTGAAGTTTACAGGGCTATTCACTTTTTGTGACAGAATTCTATAATGACATTTATTCACCGTTTCTGTATTCATCATTTCCATATCATACAGAGTAATTTCACTGCCCTGAAATTCCCTATGTTCTATCTATTCATCCTTCCCTCCCTCCCCCTGAAACTTGTGGCAACCACTGATCTTTTTACAATCTCTGTAGGTTTTCTGAATTTCTTACAGCGGGAGTCATACAGTGTGTAGCCTTTTCAGGTTGCATTCCTTCAGCTAGCGATCTGCATTTAGGGGGCTTCTCTGGTGGCCCGGTTGTTAAGGCTCTGTGCTTCCAGTGCAGGGAGCATGGGTTTGATCCTTGGTTGGGGAACTAAGATCCTACACGGTATGGCCAAAAAACACCTCATTTAAGTTTCCTCCATGCCTCTTGAGGGCTTGATAGTGCATTTCTTCTTAGTGTTGGATACTATTCCATTGGCTTCCCTAGTGGCTCAGTGGAAAGAATCCTCCTGCCTGTGCAGGAGATGCGGGTTCGATCCCTGGGTCAGGAAAATCCCCTGGAGAAGGAAATGGCAACCCACTCCAGTATTCTTGCCTGGGAAATCCCATAGACAGAGGAGCATGGCAGGCTACAGTCTGCGGGGCCACAAGAGTCAGACTCTACTTAGCGACTAAACAAAAACAAATACTTCATTGTCTGGATATACCACAGTTTATTTATCCGTCACATACAGAATGACATCTTGGTTGCTTCCAAGCTTTGGCAAAAAATAAAGCTACTATAAATGTTCATGTTTAGGTTTTTCTGTGGATATAAGCTTTCAACTCCTTTGACTAAGTCCCAGGGAGCACAATTGTTGGATTGTATGAAAGAGTATGTTTCATTTTGTAAGAAACTGTGGCACCATCCTCCAGAGTGACGGTCTTCCACTTTGCATTCCTTTGAGCAGGGAATGAGAGTTCCTGTTGCTCCCTGCCCTTGTCAGCATTTGGTGTTGTCAGTGTTTTGGGTTTTGGCCATTCTAATAGGTGTGTGGTGGTATCTCATTGTTACTTTAATTTATAATTCCCTAACGGTGACTTCAGCCATGAAATTAGAAGATGATTACTTCTTGGCAGGAAAGCTATGACAAACAGACAGTGTATTAAAAAGCAAAGACATCATTTGCCTATAAAGGTTTGTATAGTCCAGGTTTTGGTCTTTCCAGTAGTCATGTATGGATATGAGAGCTGGACCATAAAGAAGGCAGAGCATTGAAGAATTGATGCATTTGAAGTGAGGGGCTGGAGAAGACTCTTGAGAGTCCCTTGGACAGTAAGGAGATCAAACCCGTCAATCCTAAAGGAAATCAGCCCTGAATACTCATTGGAAGGACTTGATGCTGAAGCTCCAATACTTTGGCCACCTGATGTGAAGAGCCGACTCACTAGAAGAGACCCTGATGCTGGGAAAAATAGAAGGCAGAATGAGAACAAGGTGACAGAAGATGAGATGATAGAACGGTATCACTGATTCAATGGGCATGAACTTGGGCAAACTCTGAGAGATGGTGAGGGACAGGGAGGCCTGATGTGCTGCAGTCCATGGGGTCTCAATCGGACACGACTTGGCGACTGAACAGCAGCAGTGAGGCACAAGGTTGAGCATGTGCTTATTTGCCATCTCTACATATACTTTGCTGAGGTGTCTGTTCAGACCTTTTCCCGTTTTAAAATTGTGTTGTTCTGTAATGACCTACATGGGAAGAGAATTTTTAAAAAGAGCAGATATATGTAAATGTATAACTGACTCTGCTGTTTAGAAGAAACTACCACAATGTTATAAACTAGCTGTACTGCAGGAGATTAATTTGAAAAAAATAAAATTGGATTATTTTCTTATTCTTGAATTTTAAGAGTTCTTTGTACGTTTTGGATACTAGTTCTTTATCAGATATGTGCTTTGCAAAGATTGGAGCTTCTCTTTTCCTTCTCTTAATAGTGACTTTCACAGAGCAATTTTTAATTTTAATGAAGTCCAATTTACCAGGTTTTTTTCTTCCATGGATCTTGTTTTTGGTGGTATATCTAAAAGGTCATTGCCAAACCCAAGGTCACATAGATTTCTTCTGTTCTAGAAGTTTTAGAGTTTGTTTTTTACATTAAGGTCTATGCTCATATTTGTGGAAGGTATTGATTAAAAGTCTGTGTCTAGGTTCATTTTTCTTCCATGTGGATGTCCAGTTGTTCTGGCACCATTTGTTGAAAAGATCATCCTTTCTAACTGAACTGCCTTTGCTGCTGCTTGTTTCTGGAAGGGGAAAAAAGACCCATATTCTGGCTTCCATGACTGGCTATATGGTAGTGCCACTGAGATTAGGAACACAGGAGGAGCAGGTTTGGATGGGAAAGATGGTGAATTCAGTTTTAGATGTGCTGATTTGGAAGTACCTATAGATAGTCAGTTCAGTCGCTCAGTCGTGTCCAACTCTTTGTGACCCTATGAACCGCAGCACTCCAGGCCTCCCTGTCCATCACCAACTCCTGGAGTTTACCCAAACTCACGTCCATTGAGTCAGTGACTCCATCCAGCCATCTCATCCTCTGTCGTCCTCTTCTCCTCCTACCCCCAACCCCTCCCAGCATCAGAGTCTTTTCCAATGAGTCAACTCTTCGCATGAGGTGGCCAAAGTTTGGAGTTTCAGCTTCAGCATCATTCCTTCCAAAGAAATCCCAGGGTTGATCTCCTTCAGAATGCACTGGTTGGATCTCTTTGCAGTCCAAGGGACTCTCAAGAGTCTTCTCCAACACCACAGTTCAAAAGCATCAATTCTTCGGTGCTCAGCTTTCTTCACACTCCAACTCTCACATCCATACATGACCACTGGAAAAACCATAGCCTTGACTAGACGGACCTTTGTTGGCAAAGTAATGTCTCTGCTTTTTAATATGCTATCTAGTTTGGTCATAACTTTCCTTCCAAGGAGTAAATGTCTTTTAATTTCATGGCTGCAGTTACCATCTGCAGTAATTTTGGAGCCCCCTAAAATAAAGTCTGACACTGTTTCCACTGTTTCCCCGTCTATTTCCCATGAAGTGATGGGACCAGATGCCATGATCTTCGTTTTCTGAATGTTGAGGTTTAAGCCAACTTTTTCACTCTCCTCTTTCACTTTCATCAAGAGGCTTTTGAGTTCCTCTTCACTTTTTGCCATAAGGGTGGTATCATCTACATATCTGAGGTTATTGATATTTCTCCCGGCAATAGATAGTCAGATGTTGTCGAAGAAGGAAAATCCTTTTCTAGATTTAAGTCTATAAGAAAATGAAAGATCACTTAGTTCTTTGCTGTATGTGTACGTAAAGGGAAACTAAGTCACGTCTTTTCTACACTAAATGCGGAATCAGTGTTAACGTTCAGCCTGATCTCTGTTCAGGGTTCTTCCTACTGCAGAAAGTGGCTGCGCCAGACCGTGAGGAGCCCTTCTGAGAGGTTGTGCCAGTGCCCTTGACATCCAAGTCTAAAACCCCAGCTTGTTCAGCTTTGCTGCCCTCCATACTTAGTTCCTGGCCTTCCCTTGTCTGTATAATTTTTTTTAAATCAAATATCATTTGGGGCTTAGTAGATAGTGACCTTATGGCAGTTTTTGAGTGGAGAAGATAATTTGTTCATTTAACCCCCTTACAGTTTGGAAGGCAGGATCAGGGAGACCATGCACGATGCCTTTTGGGAGCATCTGAAGGAGAGACTGTCAGCTACTCCGCCAGACTTCAACTGTGCTCTTGAACTTCTAAAGGAAATTAAAGAGGTGAGTGGCAAACCTTACCTTTGCAGATATAAAGTTTCTGGACAGCTCCCACTCACTGGAATGTCAGTGGCCAGCAAATCCCAACTGAACATGGTCCATGAATCAGTCAGAGTCTAGGATCAATAGACAGAAATCACTCAGTAATTTCAACAAAGAAGTTTTAATATAAAAATGATTATAACAGGGAATTGGAGAAATGAAGGCTTTGGGCTAGTAAGAAGCAGAGAAAACTCTGCTGGAATATGAGATAAAAGCCCTAGGGTAGGGGGAACACCCAAGAACTCAGTGACTCATCTGAGGGCATGGCTGTGCCAAGGGAGCTCTCTGGCCTGTGTGTGCTGTTGACCAGCATGTATGGCAGGAGCTGGTTGCCAGAGTGGTCGCCTGTGCCCCAGGAGCCGAGCCCTGGAGAAGCAGCCACTTGCTCTGTAGGAGTCCAGTACTCGAGAAACCTCTCAGCTGCAGGAGCCAGCTGCCTATAGAGCCACATGGACTACAGGAGCCTGCTGTGAGAGCTTCCAGAACCAGGAAAACTAATTAATAGTACCTTCTGACATATACCCCAGTGTTCACAGCAGCACTGTTTACAGTAGCCAAACCTGTAAACAACCTAAATGTCCATCAGCAGAGGAATGGGTAAAGAAGATGGGGAGTACATATACATAGTGGAATATTATTCAGCCATAAAAAGAATGAAATAATGCTATTTGCCACAACATGGAGAAGGCAGTGGCAACGCACTCCAAGTACTCTTGCCTGGAAAATCCCATGGACGGAGGAGCCTGCTAGGCTGCAGTCCATGGGGTCTCTAGGAGTGGGACACGACTCAGTGACTTCACTTTCACTTTTCACTTTCATGCACTGGAGAAGGAAATGGCAACCCACTCTGGTGTTCTTGCCTGGAGAATCCCAGGGACGGGGGAGCCTGTTGTGCTGCCGTCTATGGGGTCACACAGAGTCGGACAGGACTGAAGTGACTTAGCAGCAGCAGGGGAACCTAGAGGTTATCATACTAAGCAAAGTAAGTCAGAAAGACAAATATGATATCACTTATATGTGGAATCTAAAATATGCTACCAATAAATTTATTCACCAAACAAACTTAAGATTACTAAAGGGGAAAAGGAAAGGGGATAAATTAGGAGTTTGGGATTAGCAGATACAAACCGCTATATATAAAATAGATAACAAGATCCTACTGTATTGCACATGAACTATATTCAATATCCTGTTATAAATCATGTGTATGCTTGTGTGCTGAGTCACTTCAGTCATGTCCAACTCTTTGCGACCCCATGGACTGTAGCCCACCAGGCTCCTCTGTCCATGGGATTTCCCAGGCAAGAATCCTGGAGTGGGATGCTGTGCCTTCCTCCAGGGATCGAACCCACGTATCTTACATCTCTTGCATTGGCAGGCAGGTTCTTTACCACTAGCACCATCTGGGAAGCCCAACATAATGGAGAAGAATATGAAAAAGAATTTTATTACATGTGTATCTGTAGTCTGAATCACTTCGCTGTACAATGAGAATTAACACTACATGGTAAATCCAGAAGAAAAAGTACAATCTACAGACAAAACAAAATTGTTCCATCTGGTAAAGGAAAAATATTTAAAGGACTTCATTTTCTCAGAGCAGAGAAGGGAAGGGTGGATTTAAAGAGGATTTGAGTGGCAATAAATTGATAAATGTCACATTCCATTCCTTTGGTTACTCAGCTTCCATATATACCCTTCTACTCACATTCAAATTCCTGAAAACAGTTCTGTTTTTACATAATAAGACATGGCTATACAGGGAATTCCCTGGTGGTCCAGTGGCTAGGACTTCTCATTTTCACTGCCAAGGGCCCAGGTTCAATTTCTGGTTGGGTAACTAAGATTCCACAAGTTGCAAGGCATGGCCAAAAAAAAAGACAAAAGACACAGCTATGTCTCTTACAAGTTCTTATCTTTTTCCCCAAATGAAGAAAGTCACAGTCCCAATGGTTGTTATATCTGTTGCTCTGGATATCTTCAGTCACTGTCCCACTGAATATTCTGTTCAGTTCAGTTGCTTAGTCATGTCCAGCTATTTGTGATCCCATGGACTGCAGTACGCCAGGCCTCCCTGTCCAACACCAACTCCCGGAGCTTGCTCAAACTCATGTCTATTGAGTAGGTGATGCCATCCAACCATCTCATCCTCTGTCGTCCCCTTCTCCTCCTGCTTTCAATCTTTCCCAGCATCAGGGTCTTATCAAATGAGTCAGTTCTTCACATCAGGTGGCCACAGTATTGGAGCTTCAGCCTTAGTCCTTCCAATGAATGTTCAGGACTGATTTCCTTTAGGATGGACTGGTTGGATCTCCTTGCAGTCCAAGGGACTCTCAAGAGTCTTCTCCAACACCACAGTTCAAAAGCATCAGTTCTTTAGCACTCAGCTTTCTTTATGGTCCAGCTCTCACATCCATACATGACCACTGGAAAAACCATAGCTTTGACTAGATGGACCTTTGTTGGCAGAGTAATGTCCCTGCTTTTTAATATACTGTCTAAGTTGGTCATAGCTTATCTTCCAAGGAGCAAGCGCCTTTTAATTTCATGGCTGCAGTCACCATCTGCAGTGATTTTGGAGCCCAAGAAAATAAAGTCTGTCACTGTTTCCATTGTTTCCCCATCTCTTTGCCATGAAGTGATGGGATAAAGTGACTGGACTGGATGCTGTGATCTTCGTTTTTTAAATGTTGAGTTTTAAGCCAGCTTTTCACTCTCTTTCACTTGCATCAAGAGGCTCTTTAGTTCCTCTTTGCTTTCTGCCATAAGGGTGGTGATATCTGCATATCTGAGGTTGATATTTCTCCCAGTAATCTTGATTCCAGCTTGTGCTTCATCCAGCCCGGCATTTCTCATAACGTACTCTGCATAGACAGTAAAATAAGCAGGATGACGATACACAGCCTTGACGTACTCCCTCCCAATTTGGAACCAGTCTGTTGTTCCATGTCCCGTTCTAACTGTTGCTTCTTGACCTGCATACAGATTTCTCAGGAGGCAGGTCAGGTGTCTGGTATTCCCATCTCTAAGAATTTTCTGCAGTTTGTTGTGATCCACACACTCAAAGGCTTTAGTTTAGTCAATAAAGCAGTAGTAGATATTTTTCTGGAACTCTCTTGCTTTTTCAGTGATCCAATGGATGTTGGCAGTTTGATCTCTGGTTCCTCTGCCTTTTCTAAATCCAGCTTAAACATCTGGAAGTTCTCGGTTCATATACTATTGAAGCCTAGCTTGGAGAATTTTGAGCATTACTTTGCTAGCGAGTAAGATGAGTGCAATTGTGCAGTAGTTTGAACATTCTTTAGCATTGCCTTTCTTTGGGATTGTAATGAAGGCTGACCTTTTCCAGTCCTGTGGCCACTGCTGAGTTTTCCAAATTTGCTGACATATTGAGTTATTTTGGCATATTGTTATGCTGGCATATTGAGAATATTCTGTTACCTTTAGGCTAAAGTGTAAAATTTAACTTCCAACAACCTGTCTATAAAATAATAATGAGGTTCCTTAAAAAATTAAAAACAGAGCTACTGCATGATCCAGCAATCGCACCTCTGGGCATATATCCAGAGAAAACCATAATCAAAAGACGCACGTGCCCCAGTATCCACTGCGGCACTACTTACTGTAGCTAAGACATGGAAGCGCCCTAAACGTCCTTAGACAGATGAATGGGTAGAGGAGAGATGGTACATGTGCACAGTGGGATGTTACTCAGCCATAAAAAGAACGAAGTAATGCCATGTGCAGCAATATCTACACTCTACAGTGTATAGAATCTGGGAGTGCCCTGGTGGTCCAGAGGCTGACACCATGCTCCCAATGCAGGAGACCTGGGTTCGAGTCCTGATCAGGGAACTGGGTCCCACATGCTGCATGCAGCTAAGACCTGGCACAGAAAAATAAGTTAATAAATATGAAAAAGTAGACAATCAGTAAGGACTTACTGTAAAGCACCACAACCGACTCAATATTCTGTAACAACCTGCATGGGAAAAGAATCTGAAAAAGATAACTGAAACCACTTTGCTGTACACCTGAAACTAACAAGATGTTGTAAATCAGTTATGCTCCAATATGAATGAAAATTACAGATAGTAATGGAGAGAGAAGAGAATAGCATGTACAAATAAACCCAGGCTTGTGAGAAGCAGAGAGAAAGTGCATGGTCTTTGTTTCTGTAAGGTCACAGGGCTGTAGTTGGAATCTGTGGTTTCCTCTTACTATTCATCGATATTTCCCTTTCTTCCGTTCTTGGGGTTCTTTATCTGGCAGAGTGACCCAAACCTTCATTGCCAAAGAGTCTGAGTGCTCAGGCATTTTCCTTTTGTTGTTTGTATGCTGTGGTTTCCCCTTGACCTTTATTATTGGGTATGGAAATACCAAGAAGTACCTCAGAATCTTCTAGATTCCAGACTCAGTCCTTCTTGCCCCCAGTGTGTAGCAGCAGCCCAGCTTCCTCTTGGTACTCAGGATCAGTTATTCTAGTCCAGAGAGGAACTCCTTTTTTACCTTGTTGGCTCAGTGATATTGTTGTCGTTCAGTTGCTAAGTTGTGTCCAACTCTTTGCGACCCCATGGACTGTAGCACACCTGGCTCCTCTGTCCTTCACTGTCTCCTGGAATTTGCTCAAATTCATGTCCATTGAGTTGGTGATGCTATCTAGCCATCTCATCCTCTGCTGCCCCTTCTCCTTTTATCTTCAGTCTTTGCCAGCATCAGAGTCTTTTCCAATGAGTCAGCTCTTTGCATCAGGTGGCCAAAGTATTGGAGCTTCTGCATCAGTCCTTCCAATGAATATTCAGGGTTGATTTCCTTTAGGATTGACTGGTTTGATCTCCTTGCAGTCCAAGAGTCTTCTTCAACACCACAGTTGGAAAACATCAATTCTTCAGTGCTCAGCCTTCTTTATAGTCCAACTCTCACATCCATACACAACTACTGGAAAAACCATAGCTTTGACTAGACGGATCTTTGTCAGCAAAGCGATGTCTCTACTTTCTAATACTCTGTCTAGGGGGCTGTCTTACTTTCAAATTCTGTGAAACCAGTGCAAGCTTTCCTCCCACATCAGCAGGGCCCGAAGTTGGCAGGATGGGAAACAAAAGTTCTGCAAGTGAGTTTTTAGATATAATAGAGAGAGCAGCCAGCCCTACTTCTACCTCTGATTCTGGGACCAAGTCTGCTCACTTTAGGGAACAGCACTGCATAATAGTTTTGATTCAAAGCATATATTGCATCTTGCAAGACAGAACTTCTTCAGTTCAGGATGTTATCTCTCAACTAATGCTATAACTGAGTCTTCAATAAGCCATTCCACTTTTCAGTTAAGATCAGTCAACTTTCCATGGCGGGGCATGTGGATATGAACCCATTGCTATACTTTCTTGGCTATAAAAGGAGTTCCTTGATCAGATCCAATGCTGTGGGGCTTGCCAGAACCCAGACGGTAGATAAGGCCTTCTGTGAGATTCTGTGAGTACATGGGTGTTGGTGCTTAACAGAAGTAGAGAAGACAGCTTTATATTCAGAATGTGTTTGTTCCTTTGAGGGTGAGTCTTTGCCTCCTCAGTGAAGGAAGAGGTCCTAAACAAATCGTCTGCTACCAGGTGGCTGGCTCATCCTCCCTGGGGGAGCAGCGCCACATTACAGACTTAGTTGTTTGTGTTTTGGGGGATTTTTTTTATTATGGTAAACGTAAAATTTTTGCCATTTTAATAATGTTAAGGGCTACAATTCAGTGGCATTTAAGTGTTATGCAACCATCACCATTATCCATTTGCAAAATGTTTTCATCCTCGCAAACAAAATTAGACAGTAACTCCTCATATACCTCTTCCCTCAGTGCCTGGTAGCTTCTGTTTTATCTTCAGTGTCTGTGAATTTGACTGCTGTAAGTACTTCACATAAGTGGAATCATATAACATTTGTCCTTAAGCATATGGCAAATTTTACTTGGCAAAATGTTTTCAAGGTTGATCCTCACTGTAGCGTGGATCAGAGCTTCATCTCTTTTTGTGGCTGAAAATACTCCATTGTGTGGATAATACTACATTTTGTTTATCCATGCATCTGTTGTTGGGCATTGTGTTGTTTTCACATTTTTGCTGTTGTGAATAGTGCTGCTGCGGCAACATTTGTGTACAAGTCTTTGTTTGCGCATCTCTTTTCCAGTCTTTGGAATATATACCCAGGAGTGGAATTGCAGAGTCATGTGATAAAGTTTAATTTATTGAGAAACCACTAGAGTGTTTTCCACGGTGTCTTACCATTTTACATTCCCACCAGAAATGTAGGAGGGTTCCTGTTTCTCAACATTTTCACTTACTTTTCAGCATGTATTTTTCCATTTTGAAACCATTAGCCCTCTTCCCCTGGTGCGGCCGCGTCTGACGTGGAGTCTTGCTGTGGTCTTGACGTGCATTTCCCTCGTGGCCAGTGGTGAGGAGCATCGCCCTCTGCTTGGCGCTGTCTTCTGCGTTGTCTTTGGCGAAATGTTTACTCAGGTCCTTTGCCCATTTTAAAATTGAGTTGTCTTTCTGTTGTTGAGTTGTAAAAGTTCCTTAAACATTCTGCATCCTTGACCCTTGTCAGATAAATGATTTGCAGATATTTTCTTCCATTCTTGGGTAGCTCCCCCCCTACTTTCCTTGCTGTGTCCCTTGATGCACAAATGTTTTCATTTTAACGAAGCCAAATTCATCTAGTCTGTGGTAACTTCTGCTTTTGGTGTCATATCTTGTGAAATCCAAAATTGTGAAGATTTGCTCCTGTTTTCTTCTGAGACTTTCAGAACTTAAGCTCTTATGTTTAGGTCTTCTACCCAAGTTGAGTTATGTTTTATTTGGTGTAGGTATGGTTCAACTTCACTCTTCTGTACGTGGATATCCAGTTTTCCCCGATACCATTTGTTGAAAAGACTGTCCTTTCCCCATTGAATGGCCTTGGCGTTGTTTTCAAAACTCCTGTGGCCACATGTCCAGGTCTTATTTCTGTGCTCTGTACTCCAGTGTGCTGTGTGTCTCTCCTTACGCCGGTATATGCTTGGTCTCCTGTGGGCCATTTTCATCTGACGATAGGTGGCTGTGTGCACGTCCAGTCTTGTGCCTAGGTCAGTCAGACAACACCTGATGGGACGCTCAGGCCACATCTCGCCCACTGTCCTGTGTTAAGGTGTTTGCTTTCTCCCAAGGGTCAAGGGCGAGCCAGAAACGACTTCTCCAAAGGCAAATAGTTATCCCCAGAAGACGGCGCAGATGTGCTCCCAAATCCTAGAAGTCTGTGCTGTGCTGCTCCTGTTGGTACTTGCCCAGAGAGTGTGTACAGCATCCTCAACTTGCCAGGGACACTTCCGGAATCATCGAGTCTCCTGGATTGGGCTGGGCTTGCTGCAGGGCCTGAGTTTTGCTTGGTTCCACTTGAAACTGGCAGCCTTGTGAGTGACTCTAAATGAACGTCACAGTCTCAAATGTGGTGTATGTTACCTTGAAAATCCACAAAGATCGACAAGGGTTTTGCCTTTTTTCATGATGGGTTGTTTGATGTGCAGCAGCTTATCTTTCATCTTGGAGTGGATCGCTTGACAGGCTCAGATCACTGAAACTCTTAATCACTTCCCTGAGGTCATGGGCTGCCCATTCTTACAGGGATTATCTGCCAGGCTCCAGTTTGCATGTTTTTCTGAGACATTTTAAGTACTTGCTACTTTCTGCTCATCAGATCCACTGGACGTGTGGCCATTTGAGTTCAAACCTCACTCACTGTGCAGATTTTGTTTCAGTCAGGGTGCATTCGGGCCAAAGAAACCACAGGGTGATTTGAACAAGGAGAGGCTGCTGTGCAGCGGGAACTTGCTGGGAGGAGCACCCCGGAGCCCGGAGAGAGAGCCTCTTCCTCTGGCCGTGTCTCTTTAGCACCCTCTGCCGGCAGAACATAGCACTGTGCCGGCCCGCAAAGGAAACCTAAAGGGCCCAGCGCAATTTCCCAGAGTAGGCACTGATGGGCAGATTTGGAACTGAGAGGCTCCGGATGCATAACTGGTATAGTTTGTCAGTTAAATGGACAGCGCGGGGCAAGTTTTACTTGTTCAAGATGAAGCTAAATAATTGGGACCTTGCTGTGACGATACAGTATTCCATTCAATTATTAATAACTAACCCTATTCCTCACCATCACTAATATCTGTATGTTACCGAGGCACAGATGTGAATAAGACAGTCTCTGTCCACAGGGAACTTATGTATTTTTCTGTTAATAAGTTATTTCAAGGGGCTTTTAATAGTTCCTTTGCCTGTTTCATTCTTTGAAGTAAAATTTAAGTGTCAAAAATGCTTGCCTTGGTAAATTAAGAGTACCTCATCAGAGTGCCCTGGTGGCTCAGTGGATAGGAGTCCACCCGCCAGTGCAGGGGACACAGGTTCAATCTCTGGTCAAGAAAGATCCCACATGGTGCAGAGCAGCTAAGCCCACGTGCGGCAACCGAGCCCGCGCGCTGTAGCCCGGCGCGGCAGCTGCTGGAGCCGGCACTCCTAGAGCCTGTGCGCTGCAGCACAAGCCGCCGCAACGGAGCATAGCCACCGCCTGACGCAACCGGAGAAAGCCTGTGCAGAAGCAGCGAAGACTCGGTGCAGCCAAAATAATAGATGAATACAGTGAAAATGAAAAAAGATTTTTAGAGAGTACTTTAGCACCATGTGACAGTGTATATTTTATATCTGTGTACCTTGCATTTCTGTTTTACCATACCCCTTGATTTTATTTATCTCTTTATCTCAATCTGTGTAGAAAATGATATACTTACTGCTGCTATCATTGATCCCCTAAACCCTTGAACTATCACTGGTCCCTAGACAAAGATAAATAATATTCTTTAGGGAATTGAGGGACCTGTGGTGTTGGAGAAGACTCTTGAGAGTCCCTTGGACTGCAAGGAGATCCAACCAGTCCATTCTGAAGAAGATCACCCCTGGGGTTTCTTTGGAAGGAATGATGCTAAAGCTGAAACTCTAGTACTTTGGCCACCTCATGAGAAGAGTTGACTCATTGGAAAAGACTCTGATGCTGGGAGGGATTGGGGGCAGGAGGAGAAGGGGACAACAGAGGATGAGATGGCTGGATGGCATCACTGACTCGATGGACGTGAGTCTGAGTGAACTCCGGGCATTGGTGATAGACAGGGAGGCCTGGCATGCTGCGATTCATGGGGTTGCAAAGAGTCGGACATGACTGAGCTACTGAACTGAACTTTAAAAAAAAAATTTTTTTGGATTATAGTTGATTTACAATATTGTGTTAATTTCTGCTGTACAACAAAATAGTCAGTCATACATATAACCTCTCTTTTTTAGATTATTTTTCCATATAGGTCGTAGAGTATTGAGAAGAGTTCCCTGTGCTATAAAGTAGGTCCTTATTAGTTACTATTTTATATATAATAGCGTATATTGTCTATCCCAGTCTCCCAGTTTATACCTTTCCTCTGCCTCCTACTTTCCACCCTGGTAACCATGAGTTTGTTTTCTACATCTGTGGTTCTGTTTCTGTTTTGTAAATAAATTCATTTGTACCATTATTTTAGATTCCATATGTCAGTTCAGTTCAGTCACTCAGTCATGTCCGATTCTTTGCGACCCCACGGACTGCAGCACGCCAGGCCTCCCTGTCCATCACCAGCTCCCGGAGTTCACTCAAACTTGTGTTCATGGAGTCAGTGATGCCATCCAACCATCTCATCCTCTGTCGTCCTCTTCTCCCACCTTCAGTCTTTCCCAGCATCAGGATCTTTTTTAATGAGTCAGTTCTTTGCAACAGGTGGCCAGAGTATTGGAGTTTAAGCTTCAGCATCAGTCCTTCCAGTGAATATTCAGGACTGATTTCCCTTAATGGAATGGTTGGATCTCCTTGCAGTCCAAGGGACTCTCAAGAGTCACCTCCAACACCACAGTTCAAAAGCATCATTTTTCGGCACTCAGCTTTCTTTAGAGTTAAACTCTCACATTCATACATGACTACTGGAAAAACCATAGCCTTGACTAGACAGACCTTTGTTGGCAAAGTAATGTCTCTACTTTTAACCATAACTTTTCTTTCAAGGAGCAAGCATCTTTTAATTCATAGCTACAGTCACCATCTGCAGTGATTTTGGAGCCCAAGAAAATAAAGTCTGTCACTTTCCATTGTTTCCCCATCTATTTGCCATGAAGTGATGGGACCAGATGCCATGATCTTAGTTTTCTGAATGTTGAGTTTTAAGCCAACTTTTTCACTCTCCTTTCACTTTTCATCAAGAAGCTCTTTATTTCTTCTTCACTTTCTGCCATAAGGGTGGTGTCATCTGCATGTCTGAGGTTATTGATATTTCTCCCGGCAGTATTGATTCCAGCTTGTGCTTCATCCAGCCCAGCATTTCTCATTAAGAGTACTCTGCATAGAAGTTAAATAAGCAGGGTAACAATATACAGCCTTGACGTACTTCTTTCCCAATTTGGAACCAGTCTGTTGTTCCATATCCGGTTCTCACTGTTGCTTCTTGACCTGTATACAGATTTCTCAGGAGGCAGGTAAGATGTCTGGTATTCCCATCTCTTGAAGAATTTTCCACAGTTTGTTGTGATCCACACAGTCAAAGGCTTTAGCAGAAGTCAATAAAGCAGAAGTAGATGTTTTTCTGGAACTCACTTGCTTTTTCCATGATCCAGCGGATGTTGGCAATTTGATCTCTGGTTCCTCTGCCTTTTTCTAAATCCAGCTTGAACATCTGGAAGTTCTCGGTTCACGTACTACTGAAGCCTGGCTTGGAGAATTTTGAGCATTACTTTACTAGCATGTGAGATGAGTGCAATTGTGCAGTAGTTTGAACCTTCTTTGGCACTGCTTTTCTTTGGGATCGGAATGAAAACTGATCTTTTCCAGTCCTGTGGCCACTGCTGAGTTTTCCAAATTTGCTGGCATATTGAGTGTAGCACTTTCACAGCATCATCTTATAGGATTTAAAATAGCTCCACTGGAATTCCATCATCTCCATTAGCTTTGTTCCTAGTGATGCTTCCTAAGGCCCACTTGACTTTGCATTCCAGGATGTCTGGCTCTAGGTGAGTGACCACACCATCATGGTTATCTGGGTCATGAAGATCTTTTTCGTACAGTTCTTCTGTGTATTCTTGCCACCTCTTCTTAATGTCTTCTGCTTCTGTTAGGTCCGTGTCATTTCTGTCCTTTATCGTGCCCATCTTTGCATGAAATGTTCCCTTGGTGTCTCTAATTTTCTTGAAGAGATCTCTAGTCTTTCCCATTCTATTGTTTTCCTCTATTTCTTTGCATTGATCACTGAGGCAGGCTTTCTTATTTCTCCTTGCTATTGTTTGGAACTCTGCATTCAAGCGGGTATATCTTTCCTTTTCTCTTTTGCCTTTCACTTCTCTTCCTTTCATAGCTATTTGTAAGCCCTCCTCAGACAACCACTTTGCCTTTTTGCATTTCTTTTTCTTGAGGGTGGTTTTGATCACTGTACAATGTCACAAACCTCTGTCCATAGTTCTTCAGGCACTCTAATCAGATCTAATCCCTTGAATCTATACGTCATTTCCACTATATAATCGCAAGGGATTTGCTTTAGGTCATACCTAAATGGTCTAGTGGTTTTTCCTACTTCCTTCAGTTTAGGTCTGAACTTGGCAATAAGGAGTTCATGATCTGAGCCACAGTCAGCTCCCAGTCTTGTTTTTGCTGACTGTATAGAGCTTGTCTGTCTTTGGCTGCAAAGAATATAATCAGTCTGATTTTGGTATTGACCATCTGGTGATGTCCATGTGTAGAGTCTTCTCTTGTGTTGTTGGAAGAGGATGTTTGCTATAACCGGTGCATTCTCTTGGCAAAACTCTATTAGCCTTTGCCCTGCTTCATTCTGCACTCTAAGGCCAAATTTGCGTGTTACTCCAGGTGTTTCTTGACTTCCTACTTTTGCATTCCAGTCCCCTATAATGAAAAGGACATCTTTTTGGGGTGTTAGTTCTAGAAGGCCTCGTAGGTCTTCATAAAACCATTCAACTTCAGCTTCTTCAACATTACTGGTTGGGGCATAAACTTAGATTACTTACTGTGATGTTGAATGGTTTGCCTTGGAAATGAACAGAGATCATTCTATCAGTTTTGAGATTGCATCCAAGTACTGCATTTCAAACTCCTGTTGACCATGAGGGCTACTCCATTTCTTCTAAGGGATTCTTGCCCACAGTAGTAGATGTGATGGTCATCTGAGTTAAATTCACCCATTCCAGTCCATTTTAGTTCACTGATTCCTAAAATGTCCATGTTCACTCTTGCCATCTCCTGTTTGACCACTTCCAATTTGCCTTGATCCATGGACCTAACATTCCAGGTTCCTATGCAGTATTGCTCTTTACAGCTTGGGACTTTACTTCCATCACCAGTCACATCCACAACTGGGTACTGTTTTTGCTTTGGGTCTATCTCTTCATTCTTTCTGGAGTTTCCATATGTAAGTGATATCATATGTTTGTCTTTCTCTGTCTGACTTCACTCAGTATGACAGTCTCTGGGTCCGTCTATGCAAATGGCATTCTTTCTTTCTTTTTTATGACTAATGTTCCATTGTATATATGTATGACGCCATCTATCCATCCCTGTTGATGGACTTTAGGCTGTTTCCACAGGTTGTCTCCAGTAGTCCTGGCTATTGTAAGTAGTGTTGCTGTGAACATTGGAGTGCATGTATTATTTCACATTATGGTAGTCTCTGGATATACGCCCAGGAATGGGAGTGCAGGCACGTATTGTAGCCCTATTTTTAGTTTTTTACGGAACTTCCATACTGTTCTCCACATTGGATGTACCAGTTTATATGCCCACCAACCATATAGAGGGTTTCCTTTTCTCCACACCTTCTCCAGCTTTTATTGTTTATAGATTTTTGATGGCCATTCTGGCCAGTGTGAGGTGATACCTCACTATAGGTCTGATTTGCATTTCTCTAATAATGAGTGACGCTGAGCATCTTTTCACGTGCTTTTTGTAAGGGACCGAACTTCCGACCCTTAAAAGACATAGGCTGGGATGCCTCTGGCTGAAGGGGCATTGTCCGTTAGAGAGAGGTGGGGGCTCGGAACAGCAAGCACCGCACCCTGACTTCTTTTCCTGGGCAGATCCTGCTGTCACTGCTGTTACCGCGCCAGAACCGCCTGAGAAGCGAGATTGAAGAAGCCCTGGACATGGACCTCCTTAAGCAGGACGCAGAGCACGGGTCCCTGAATGTCCCTCATCTCTCCAAGTACATTCTCAACATGATGACTCTGCTGTGTGCACCGGTTCGCGATGAGGCAGTGCAGAAACTGGAGAACATCTCAGACCCTGTTCGGTTACTGAGGTGTGGAGCTTGACCATCGGGCCGGGCACAGCTGGGCGGGACGCTGGCTCGCAGCCACTGTCTCTTCCCCACTGAAGACCGGGCTGACTCCTCTTTGCCGTGGCCCGTTCACTTTTCTTTTCTGAAGATGGCCTTAGATTGATTTGGGCCCCCTGTATACCATCCTACCGTAGGTCACTGGAGTATGTAATCCTTTCTTCCAAGGAACGCAGACACCCCTATGCCAGGCTTTCTCATTGCAGTTCCCACAGTGTGAAGACAGAGATTGGAGACTATCCCTTTTTCAGAGTTATGGAAACCAAAACCCAGAAAGTGAATTGTCCAAAAACAGCATCAGCTGTAATCTTACTGTTCAGAGAGATTTGTTGTCATCCTGATGTATTTCCTTCTACTGACTCCTTTTTTTTTTTTTTTTAAAGAGACACAGAGTGACTGGTGTGGAAAAGCCCAAAGGCTGGAACTCCAGAGACTTACTTGCTCCTCGTTCTGCCAGTCATTCACTCTGGGCCTTAGGTCCTGGGCCGCAGTGCCATCTTTTGTAAATTTCAGAGGCGAGACCTAAAGCCCCTCCCACCTCTAGAATACAGTGATTTAATGATATCTGTGTAGGTCCCCCCCCATCCCCCACCGCCCGCCACCATCGGAGAAAGTAAGGAAACATCCCTTCATAGTACAAATACTCCATTTTCTCCTGTGTCAGAGGGATCTTCCAGGTTCTGAGCCTGATGAAAATGGACATGGTGAACTACACTATCCAGAGCCTTCAGCCCCAGCTGCAGGAACATTCCATCCAGTTCGAACGAGCGAAATTTCAGGACCTTCTCAACAAGCAGCCCAGTATGTATATAAACTTGAGGGAAAGCGGGGGTGGGGGTGGGGAGTATGACCTTGGGTTCTGGCTTTATGATGTGAGCGGGAACTCTGCCTCTGTTTAGGAACAGAGTTTCTCACTCAGACTAGGGGCTGCAGAAGGCCAGAAAGACCCCCGACCAAAGCGTTTCCCTCCTGAGGGGAGGAGACCTCCAGCCGCGGTCCCCAGGCCACAGGGGCGGTGCTGAGGGGGCCTCCGCTCTGCGCAGGCCTCCTGGATCACACCACCCGCTGGCTGACCCGCGCGGCCACAGAGCTGTCTGCGCCGCTGCCCAGCGGCCCCGGCCCCGACGCTGCCGACGCCTCCAGCTCGGCCTGCTCCTCCCCCAGCGAGGCGGCCAGCAGCCCGGAGCCCCTCAGCCCCACCATGGTGCTGTCCCAGGGCTTCCTGAACCTCCTCCTCTGGGACCCTGAAGACGACGAGTTCCCTGAGGTAGGAGGGGGCACCCGGCCCTGTGGTGCGGGCCGCAGGGCCTGCCCGGGGCTGCCCTGCTGACGGCCTGCCTGCCTGCCCCCCCAGACCCTGCTGACGGACAGAGCGCGGCTGCAGGAGCTGGAGGCGCAGCTGCGCCAGCTAACCATCCTGGCCTCCGTCTTGCTGGTTTCCAGCAGCTTCTCTGGCAGCGTTCTGTTTGGCTCACCTCAGTTTGTGGATAAGCTGAAACGCATAACCAAAGCCCTGTTGGGGGAGTTCAAGTCCAGGTGAGCTGCAGAGGTCTGCTTTAGACCAAAGTGGTGCGAGGACACGGCGCTGAGGCAGGATGCCTCGCGTTCCCGCGAACCGCAGAAAGGCCCTGTGGACTCAGCCACAGAGATGCAGGGTGTCTTTCCTTAAGTGCTCTCGAGGCTGCTCTTTTAAAATTTTTATCGAGGTATAATTGATTTACAATGTTGTGTTAGTTTCAGGCACATAGCAACATAAATTGGTCATAATTTATCCTCTTTTTTAAGATTCTTTTCCCGCAGGCCATTACCGAGTATGGAGCAGAGCGCCCTGTGCTACATAGCAGGTCCTTATTAGTGACCTGTTTTATACATAGTAGTGAATATATACGTCAGTCTCAGTCTTCCAATTTATCTCCCTTCTCTTCTTGAGACTTCTAACAAAGAAAAAGGAAACTTTCTTCCAGCAGGGCAGTGTGGAGGATTGCTTACTATAAAATGATTCATTATGTTGTTGCTGCAGAGGAATCTTTCTCTAGTTGTGTGGGCTGGTCTTACCTAGCTCCAGGAGCCAGTCAGCAGTGTGGATTGAGCGTCCACTGAGTGCAGGGTGACACACCCTGGAAGAGGAAAAAGTGGAATCAGAGGGCCGGGTCATTGTAATTGGTGAGAGTAAGACAGATGACCATGGAAAATGTCCAAGAAAGTCTTAAAAGTGCACATATTTAAATTACGTGGAGTTGGAACGTTCTGAGTGGATATGCAACCCCTGTCCAGAGTTGGTTTTATAGTTTATCTTGTTTTCTAAGAAGAACGTGGTGTCATACAGAGAATACTGTCTGGAGGGTAATGGTGGAAACACTGCCCTGCCCATGGGGCTCAAGCTCCCAGGGTCTGGGATGAGGGCGGCAGGGTGGCTGGGCGTCTCCCTGGTGCGGGCCCGACTTACGGTGTGGAGTGTCGGGGCTTGTGGCCACCCCCGGGTCCCAGCTCGCTCTCCTCCATGGTCTAGGCCTGAGGAGGAGGCTATGCTGACTGTGAGTGAACAAGTGGCTCAGGAGATCCACCAGAGCCTCAAGAACATGGGCCTGGCTGCTCTGAGCAGCGACAACACGGGCTCTCTGATAGGGCAGCTCCAGGACGTCGCCAGGAGGGAGAACTGTGTCCGCAGCGTCATTGGTGAGTGTGCGCGTCGGGTAAGAATGGTGAGGGGAGAGGCTGATCCCGACCCCTGGACACTGCTCACCAAGCCATTTAACAATAAAAAGCATGGTAACTAGATAAGTCACTGGGTAGACTTTAGTTTTTGCAAAATGCTGGGTTGAAAATATATCCCTTTTGGTTTAAAGACTGCTGCTGTGAGGTTTCCCTGTGGTCCAGTGGTTAAGATCCCACGCTTCCACGGCTCGGGTTTGATTCTTGGTCGGGGAAGTTCTACATGTTGTGAGGTGCAACCAAAAATTTTTTAAAAAGATAAAAAATAAAGGCTGACTCTATTGGTTCTAAGGGAGATTTGTACCAGCAATTCATAGCTTCTCGGTGTGGCATACTATCCAACTTGGTTAAGTCATCCTTGGCTTATTTCTGATAGGGGCTTCCCAGGTAGCTCAGTGGTAAAGAATCTGCCCACCAAAGCAAGAGCCACAGGAGCTGTGGATTTGATCCCTGGGTCAGGAAAATCCCCTGGAGGAGGAAATGGCAATCCACTCCAGTATTCTGGCCAGGATAATCCCATGGACAGAGGAGCCTGCCAGGCTACAGTTCATGGGGTCACAAAGATTCGGCATACTGTCCAACTTGGTTAAGTCATCCTTGACTTTCTGGGTCATTTCTGGCTACAGTCCAAGACATGTGACACCCATCCCCTGCCAGCAAGAAATTGATGCTGAATTAGGTTGGGGGACATGTCCCCAAAGCAGGGATTTCCCCTCTCCCATGTCGAATTGGCAGCTGTGAACTTGACTTTGCTCTAACCTCAGCCATCTGAAGGGTCAGTCGAAGATCACCCTGTTGCATCAGACACTAGGACCTATCTGACGGATACTTTAGGAATCTTTTGAATAGAAATGTACTAGCCCAGTAGTTTTGGATCTTCTCTCTGTCGTTAGGAGCTGGGTCCCTTTCCAAACAAAACAGATGTCTTTCTCTCTAGGTGAGTGGGTGGGTAGTGCGTATCTCATTTAACTTTGAAGTTAGGAGTGTGGTGGGCAGTGTTTCTCCCTGAAGTTATTTCCTTCTCACTATCTTTCCCTGCTCACAGATCAGCGGATCCACTTGTTCCTCAAATGCTGTTTGGTTCTTGGTGTGCAGCGGTCTCTGCTGGACCTCCCTGGAGGCCTCACCCTCATCGAGGCAGAGCTGGCAGAACTGGGCCAGAAGTTCGTCAGCCTCACACACCACAATCAGCAGGTATTCGGCCCCTACTACACGGAGATCTTAAGGAGCCTCCTCCCCCCAGCTCAGGTGCTGGAGACAGAAGTGGCGTCTCTCTGATGGTGCTGGCTCTGGGCCCTGGCTCCTCGGACCCAGCAGCGAAGCCCGCCATCTTCTTGGGGTGACATCACCGAGCAGCACGCCCTCTCCCCGTCCGCAGCCAGCACACCATGCTGTAGTGACCTAGTGTGTGAACTCCCGCTAGCCCAGATGCATCCACTAATAAACTTCTGAACTGCAAGCAAACCCCCTGCTTCGCGTGCTGCAGCCGTGGCCAGGCCCTGTGTGCTCAGCCGCCCACCAGCCGAGCAGCCAGCAGGCCCCAGTTTTTCCTCCAGGTGCCGCCTTCAGCACACGGAGCAGAGAAGCTAAGACACCCGGTACTAACACTGTTCTCTGAGGGTAAAGTTATTTCTCTAAGGGCTCTGAAGACTCTGTGGAATTACCTAAAATGTGAGTGTCTTTCTGGAATTTAGGAGTTTGTTTTGTCTAATTCAGTTTGGATTTGGGCATGATTGAAAAAAATTATTGGAAACCTCATTTCCAGGACCAAATTCCCCTAAAGGTTTCATTCTTTTTTTTTTTTTTTTTAAAAAAAAGCTTTATGTGGCTACGCTGGGTCTTAGCTGTGGGATCTTTAGTTGTGGCAGGCTGACTCCCTGTTGTGGCATGTGGGATCTAGTTCCCTGACCAGAGATCAAACCTAGGCCCCCTGCTTTGGGAGCTGGGAGTCTTAGCCGCCAGACCACCAGGAATGTTCCCTGGCTGAAGGTTTCAAATGACGCAGTAAGGGGTCCGGAGGAGTAAGCGCCTCAGCTCCCTCTGCTGGGGCAGGTCCTGAAGCAGGGTGCCAGCTGGGGCCAGGCGACAGTGGGTGTTGACTGCTCGCAGCTTCCTGCTGAGCACATGTCTGATCCTGGAATCTCCCTGCCCAGTGTCCAGAGTCCAGCTTGGCCAGTTGGGGTGATGACTGGTTTGGTAGGTTTATTCCTGGTCCTGTTCTCTAGCTGAGGGGCAGAGCAAGTCTCCTGCCCCCTCCTCTCTAAGCTTAGCCCCCTGATCTTCCCTGCAGAGGCCACATGGGCATCCTGGGCGGATGAACCTCCTCCCTTCTCCCCACTTCCAGGCTGGGACTCTCCCTGGCAGCTCTGCTGTTGGCATCACAAACGAGGGCTGTCCTAGGAAGGACTTGGGCTTGTTGAGATCCAGCCCCTCATTCCCTGGCTGACTGTGGCTGGTCAGGATGGCTGAAATGAAGAAGTGTTCCCTTCGGATTTGGCCCTGTTCTTGGCAGAGGACAAGAGAGAAAACGGGGAGTCACCTATGTGCTCTCAAGGCATTGTAACGACAGGCAACACTCTCACCGTTTCAGGAGACAGAGGGAGCTAAATACAGCGCACTTGGCCTTAGAAGAGCATCCAGAGGGGGATTTGAGTTCCACTAGCCCAGGGTTTCTCCTGATTGACTTCTTAAAAAAAATTTTTATTTATTTGACTGAGCCAGGTCTTAGTTGCGGCACTCAGGATATTTAGTTGTAGTGTGCGATCTCTTAGTTTGGGCATGGGGGATCTAATTTCCTGATCGTGGCTCGAACTGGGACCCCTGTGTTGGGAAGGGTAGCCCCTGGACCACCGGGGAAGTCCCTGATTGCCACTTTAGAGCAGAGCCTAGTCAGTGACAGAGCCAGGCCACCAGCCGACCTTTGCTGTGCCCAGAAAAGCTGGAGGTCCTGGGTCATTCAGGTTCCAGTCTTGTAGCTAGACAGCCTCAGGATGGGGAAGCCCAGGCTCGGGGCTGTGTTTAAATAAACAGCCAGGCTTGCCTACAGCTTCTCTGATTTGCAACTGTTTGAACTTGTTAAAAATCCGTATTTTGGAAGCCCCGTTATCTTAGATGTTGAACTGCTCCGGAGGGGTATCTGAGAAGAGGACTGCCTGATTGGTGGGTGCAGATACTGGGCTGACCATAGTACTGCTTTGTACTTCATAATTAAGATCTGGAATGATCAATTTCTTAGAAATTTTGAGTTTATTTTCCTGTGTTTCCATGTGGAGGAGACAGGGGTCCTGGCCTCAACAAGGAAAGGTCGCTCCATTCAATCCTGCCCACAGTTTGCAGGACACAGACTTCAATTTCTCATTTCCCCTTCCCCAGCCCCTGGTGGCCACTAATCTGCTTTCTATTTCAGTGGATTTTCTGACTCCAGATAAATGGAATCATAATATGATGTCTTTTGTGACTGACTTCTTTCACTTAGTGTATTTTTAAGATTCATTATATTGTGGTGTATTTCAGAACTGAATTCCTTTTTATGGCTAAATAATATCCCATTATACAGATACACTGGGGGCTTCCCTGGTGGCTCAGATGGTATAGAATCTGCGTGCAATGCAGGAGAACTGGGTTCAACCCCTAGGTTGGGTAGGTCCCCTGGAGAAGGGAATGCAACCCACTCCAGTATTATTGCCTGGAGAATTCCATGGACAGAGGAGCCTGGTGGGCTATAGTCTGTGGGGTCGCAAAGAGTTGGACATGACTGTGCAACTAACGCTGTATAGATATATCAAATGTTTATCTGTTCGATGGACATTTGGATTGTTTCACCTTCTGACTTTTGTGAGCAGTGCTGCTTTGGATGCTTGTGTGCAAGTTTTTGTTTGGACACTTGTTTTCAGTGCTTCTGAGGATATACCCATATATCCAAGAGTAGCGTTGGTGGGTCACATGGTCATTATTTGGAAATACTAACCTGTCCCCCGCAGTGGCTGTGCCACTCGACATTCCCACGAGCAGTGTGGGAGGGCTCTGCTTTCTCCACATTTTCACCAACACTTGTTTTCTTCTTTCTTTCTTTTTCTAACTTACAGGCGTCTTTGTGAAGTAGAATCTCACTTGCATTTCCCTAACAGCTAGTGATGTCGAGAATTTTTTCATATGGTAACTGGGCGTTTGCATATCTTTGGAGAAATATCCATTTTAGTCATTTGCCCATGTTTGAATTGGGTTGTTTTGTTATTGTTGAGCTGTAAGAATTCTTTGTGTATTTTGGATACTAGGCCCTTGTCAGATGTGTAATTTGAAAATACTGTCTTTGACTCTGTGTGTAGTCTCTTCTCTTTCTTCGTCGTGTCCTTTGCAGGCTTTAGTTGCGGCATGTGGGATCTCGGTCCCTGCCCAGGGACTGAACCTGGGCCCCCTGCTTTGGGAGTGTAGAGTCTTAGCCACTGGACCACCGGTTTCAATTCTGATGAAGTCTGATTTGCCGGGTTTTCTTTTTATGAATTGGGCTTTGCGTGTCAAGTCTAATAACTGTTTGTCCAGGCCTAGGTCCCAAAGATTTTCTCCTGTGTTTTTCTGCTAAAAGTGTTATAGTTTTATGTTTGAAGTTAATTTTTATGTTAGATGTGAGACTTAGGTTAAGATACTATTATTTTCTTTTAACTATGGATATACAATTGCTCCAGCATCATTTGTTGACAAGGCGATCTTTTCCTGCATTGAATTTCTTCTGTACCTTTGTTAAAAAAAGAATTAGGCATTTTTGCATGGGTCTCTCTTCTGTTCCACTGATCTGTGTTATTTTTCTTTCTGCCATACCATACAATATTGACTGCTATAGCTGTATAGTGAGTCTTGAAAACTGGGTAGCCTGATTCCTCAGACGTTATTCTTTTTCAAAGTTATTTCAGCTCTTCTAATTCCTTTGCCTTCTATAGACTAATCTTGCCTATGTCTATAAAAAAACCATGCTGGGATTTTGATAGGTATTATGTTAACCTATGTATCAGTTTCCAAAGAATTGACATCTTTACTCTGTTGAATGTTCTAATCCATGAATAGTATCTGTCTCTCCAGTTACTTAAATCTTCTCTGAGTTCTTTCATTCGCATGGTGTAGTTCTCATCATACAAGTCCTGAACGTGTGTTATTAGGTTCATGCCTAATACTTTTATTTTGTTGAGTGATTATAAGTGGTATCTTATTTTTAACTGTGCTATCCACCTGTTCATTTCTAGGAGACAGAAATACAACTGATATTTTAAATTCGTTTTGGCTGCACCATCTATGGCGTGTGGGATGTTAGTTCCCTGACCAAGGACTGAACTTTGAACCCAGGCCCTCAATGTGAAGTCCTAATCACTGGACTGCCAGGGTGTTCCCTTAACTCACTTATTCCAGCATTTTTGGGGGGCAGGTTCCTTGGAATTTTCTTCATAGACAATCATGTGATCTGGAAATTGGCACAGTTTTATTTCTTCCTTTCTGTTGTGAATGCTTTTTATTTTTGTACCTTGTTGCACTTGTTAGAACTCTCATCTTAAGACTGGTAATAGTGGAGTCCTCTCCTTGTTCCCAGTCTTAGGGGAAAACATTGTATTTCACTGTTAAACACAATGTTGTAGGTTTAAAAAAATTTTATTTATTTGGCTATGCTGGGTCTTAGCTGAGGCTTGCAGGCTCTCTAGTTGTGGTATGTGGGATCTAGTTCCATGACCAGGGGTTGAACCCAGGTCCCCTGCACTGGAAATATTGAGTCTTAGCCTCTGGGCCATGAGGGAAATCCCAGTGGTGTAGATTTTTGTGGATGCTCTTTATCAGGTTGAAAAAGTTCTCCTCTGTATTTTAGTTTTCTATTGCTACTGTAACAAAGTACTACAAGTTCCGTGCCTTGAGACAATGCACATCTAGTATCCTACAGTTCTGAATGTGGGGAGTTCATAGTGGGTGTTACGGGCTAGAATGAAGGTGTAGGCAGAGCTGCATGAGGCTTAGGGATGCACTAATTTCCTACAGCTGCTACAGCAGATGACTGCAAGTGGAGTGGCTTAACAAAAGCAGATAGACATACTCTTTCACAGTTCTGGAGGCCAGAAACCGGAGATCAGTCTGTCCGGCTGAAAAAAGCATGCTGGCAGGGCTGTGGCCCCTTGGAGGCTCTAGGAGAGGGTGCGTGCCTTGTCCCTTTCAGCTCCTAGCGGCTGCTGGACCCCCTTGCCTGTGGCGCCATGGCCTGCTCAGGGCCACGTGGCCATCTTCTGTGTGTAGCTGACCTCCGTCTGCCTCTCTCTTACAAGGGTATCTGTCACTAGATTCAGGGCCCACTAACACAATCCAGGACAATCTCTCATTTTAAGGTCACTGACTTAATCACATAGCTAATTGTTACGTTCCGCGTCTCCCCCACCCTACCCTCAAGGCCCTATGTTGAGTCCTGATCCCCCCGTACCTCATTTGTGAACTGGGTCACTGTGGGTGTACTATCTAATGTGAGGTTAGACGAGTTGTGTGGACCTCAGATCCAATCTGTCTGGTGTCCTCATGAAAAGACGGGTCACATGAAGAGACACAGAAGTACAGCAGTGTAAAGAGTCAGGGAGAACGCCGTCTGCTCCAGGCTCCCAGAAGCTGGAAAAGAGGCATGGGACAGATTCTCCTTCACAGCCCTTCAGTTCAGTTCAGTCACTCAGTCGTGTCCGACTCTTTGTGACCCCATGAATCGCAGCACACCAAGCCTCCCTGTCCATCACCCCTTAGAGGAAACCCAACTTGGCTGCCCTTTGATTCCAGACTTAGGGACTTCAGGTAAAGCAAACGTACCGTGTCTGGGCCCCAGTTTGTGGTGCTCTGTTATGGCAGCCCTGGGAAACTAATACAGAAACAATTACAGGTTCCAGTATTAATAATCAGGACCTAACATCTTTGGGTGGCCATTATTTGGTCTCCCACCAAGGAAGAACTTATTTCCTTGGCTTTTTCCAGTTCTAGAGACTGCACATTCCTTGGCTGGTAGCCGCTTCCTCCAGCTTCTAAGCAGTTGCTAAACTGTCACTTCCATCATAACTCCTCTCTCACTTTGACCCTCCTCCCCTCTTTTTTAATAGTCCTGGTGATTGCACTGGGCCATTCTAGATAATCCAGGATAACCTCCCCATCTCAAGACCCTTGATCTTGATCACATTAGCAAAGTATCTTCTGCTACATAAGGTAACACAGTCACAAGTTCTGTTGATTAGTTAGGATGTGGGCATCTTTGTAGTTGTTGCTGAGCCACTCAGTCTTATCCAGCTCTCTTGTGACTCCGTGGACTGGAGTCTACCAGGCTTCTCTGTCCATGGAATTTCCTAGATAAGAATTCTGGAGTGGGTTGCCATTTCCTTCTCCAGGAGGTCGTCCTGACTGAGGGACTAAACTGGAGTCTCCTGCTCTGGCAGGAGCATTCTTTACCACTGAACAACCAGAGAAGCCTGGGGACGTCTTTAGGGATCTCTTGTTCACCCTCTGTTTCCATTTTTGTAATCTTTTAAAAATCATGAACGGGTATTGAATTTTGTTAAGTATATTTCTGCAACAATTGATGTGATTTTTCTTCTTTAGCTCATTAATATGCCTTATTACATTGCTTGATCTTCAAATATTGATCAGCCTCACACCCCTGGAATGAACATCATTTGGTTATGATGTAAAATTCTTTTTCTATCTATCTGAATTATATTGGCTAATAATTTGCTACCGATTTTTTATGTTTCTATTCATGAGAGTGGTATTAGTGTATAGTTCTCTCTTTTTTGTAGCTCTTGTTGGTTTTGGCATCAGGATAATATTAGCTCATAGAATGAATGAATTAGGAGCCATGCCTCCTCTTCTGTCTTCTGAAACAAATTGTGTAGAATTGGTATTGATTCTTCTTTAAACATTTGGTAGAATTCTTCAGTGAAATCATCTGGGCATAGGTTTTTTTTTTTAAATTATGGATTCAGTTTTTAATGATGGATTAAAATTATTTGTTTCACATGGTGAATTGTGACTGTTTTTTGAGGAATTGGTCTGTAGTTCTGAGTGGTTAAATTTGTGTGTTTAGAGTTATGATAGTATTTGGTTATTATTCCTTCTGATGTCTGCAGGGTGTGTAGCAACAGCCATTGTCTCATCCCTGATGTTGGTAGTCTTTTTTGTTTTCTTTTTTTTCTCTTCTGTTAGTTTCTGCTACAAAACTACAGATTTGTCCATTTTATTGATCATTTCATAAAACAAATTCTTTGTTTTATTGATACTTCCCTATTTTCTGTTTTCATTTATTATTTCCTTCTTGCTTTGGGTTTATATTGCTCTTTTTTTTTTTTTTTAGGTTCTTGAGGGTAGAAGCATAGATTATCAATTTAAGCCTTTTCCTTTTTCCCAGTGTCTGCATTTACTGCTGTGAAGGTCCTTTTCAGCACTGCATTGCCCTTCCCCACGAATCTGGCTGCGTTGTGTGTTCATATTCCTTTAGTTTAATGTTTATTTTGATTTCCCTGGAGATTTATCTTAGACTCTTAGTTTACTTAAATTGTGTTATTTCCGAGTGTTTTAGAGAATTTTCTGTTCTCTTTCTGTTACTGATTTTCTATTTTGATTCTGTTGTGTTTCAGGAACACACTCTTTTAGTTGTTTTAAATATGTTGAGCTTTATTTTATGGCCCAGGGTATGGTCTGTCTTGGAATATGTTCCAGGAGCACTTGAAATAAAAGTTCACCCTGCTGTCACCGGCCAGACAACAGCATTGTGAGTGAGCTCCTGTTGGTGACGGTGTGGTGCTCTGGGTCACTGCTGATTTTCTCTCCAGTTGTTCTACCAGTTGCTGACAGTTTCCAGCTGAGTTGACTCTTCAGCTCGATATTTGTGGTATTAGTCTGCTCAAGCTGCTATAACAATGTACCATAGAAATTTATTTCTCGTAGTTCTAAAGGCTACAAAGTCCCAGATCAAGGCCTGGCAGGGTTATTTTCTGGTGAGGACTCTCTTCCTGATTTGTAGACAGTCACCTTCTTGCTATGTTTTCACATGGCCTTTCCTTGGTGCCTGTGTCCATCTTTATACTATGTTAGGGCTTAAGCCTGCCAATTAATTTTTTATTTTTTAGTTATTCTGTTTTCACTTTTCTGTTCTTTTTCCTATCTCCCTGTGAGTTTCTTGAAAACATTTAAAAATTCCATATCTGTTTCTCTCTCTTTCTCTGTCTTCCTCTTCTTGTAAGGCCAGTAACCCTACTGAATTAAGATCCCACCCTTATGACCTAACTTAACTTTAATTACCTCCTAAAAGCCCTATCTCCAAATACAGTAAACTGGGAGTTAAGGCTTCAACATACAGATTTTGGAGGGACACAGTTCAGCCCAGAGCATTCGTGAATTTGTTTCCCTTTTCAACTCAGTTTTTACTTCACATATTTCACTGCTGTGTTGTTTGGTGCACATGTATTTAGGATTGATATGTCTTCTTGGTGCCTGACCTTTTATGATTATATAGTACCCTCTTCTCTCTCATGGTTTTCTTTGCTCTTGAAAGGTTGTTGCTGAGCCGTGAAAAATGCTGGGATCCTTGGCCTCCAGGGGAGAGGAAGTCAATCCAGGGGACTCCCCTGGTGGCTCAGATGGTAAAGTGTCTGCTTACAACGTGGGAGATCCGGGTTCGATCCCTGCATCAGGCAGGTCCCCTGCAGAAGGCAATGGCAACCCACTCCAGTATTCTTGCCTGGAAAATCCCATGGATGGAGGAGTGTGATAGGCTACAGTCCATGGGGTCACAAAGAGACAGGACTGAGCGACTTCACTTTCGCATAGTTCATTAACATAGCTTAAGAAAAACATTTCCATAAGAAAAACCACATCAGTTGGCTCAAGGTTTGCGAAAAGTTCAGGTGGAACCAGGTGTCATCATGGCAACACAGGACTTTAAAAGAAACCTTTCAATTTTGTGCAGAGAAGGGAAAGAAAAACCTGGCACTTGTGGTTTGTTTCCTCCTGCTGCTTAAGAGAGAGAGAAACGTCTGACACTTGCAGCCTGTTTCCTCCGTTTGGAGACCCCTGGCCTTCCTGCCCGTTACCCTCTCAGTCTGAAGTCTGCTTTATAAGATATCAACATAGCCACTGTTTTCTTTTGATTAATGTTTGTATTATATATATTTTTCTATCCTTTTTTGTTAGCCTGCCTATACTATTGTTATTTGAAATGGGTTTCTTATGTAGTTGGTTCATTTTTAAAAGTCTCCTCCAGTCTTTTAATTGATGTTTTGTAGACCATTTAAATTTAGTGTAATTATGATATGTTAGGGCTTAAGTCTCCCATGCCCAAGGTAAGAGAAACCCAAGTAAGATGGTAGGTGTTGCAAGAGGGCATCAGAGGGCAGACACACTGAAACCATACTCACAGAAAACTAGTCAGTCTAATCACACTAGGACCACAGCCTTGTCTAACTCAATGAAACCAAGCCATGCCTGCGGGGCAACCTAAGACAGGTGGGTCATGGTGGAGAGGTCTGACAGAATGTGGTCCACTGGAGAAGGGAATGGCAAACCACTTCAGTATTCTTGCCTTGAGAACCCCATGAACAGTAGTAAAAGGCAAAATGATAGGTTACTGAAAGAGGAACTCCCCAGGTCAGTAGGTGCCCAACACGCTACTGGAGATCAGTGGAGAAATAACTCCAGAAAGAATGAAGGGATGGAGCCAAAGCAAAAACAATACCCAGCTGTGGATGTGACTGGTGATAGAAGCAAGGTCTGATGTTGTAAAGATCAATATTGCATAGGAACCTGGAATGTCAGGTCCATGAATCAAGGCAAATTGGAAGTGGTCAAACAAGAGATGGCAAGAGTGAATGTCGACATTCTAGGAATCAGCAAACTAAAATGGACTGAAATGGGTGACTAACTCAGATGACCATGATATCTACTACTGCGGGCAGGAATCCCTCAGAAGAAATGGAGTAGCCATCATGGTCAACAAGAGAGTCTGAAATACAGTACTTGGATGCAATCTCAAAAACGACAGAATGATCTCTGTTCGTTTCCAAGGCAGACCATTCAATATCACAGTAATCTAAGTCTATGCCCCCAACCAGTAACGCTGAAAAAGCTGAAGTCGAATGGTTCTATGAAGACCTATAAGACCTTTTAGAACTAACACCCAAAAAAAGATGTCCTTTTCATTATAGGGGACTGGAATGCAAAAGTAGGAAGTCAAGAAACACCTGGAGTAACAGGCAAATTTGGCCTTGGAATGCGGAATGAAGCAGGGCAAAGACTAATAGAGTTTTGCCAAGAAAATGCACTGGTCACAGCAAATACCCTCTTCCAACAACACAAGAGAAGACTCTACACATGGACATCATCAGATGGTCAACACCAAAATCAGATTGATTATATTCTTTGCAGCCAAAGATGGAGAAGCTCTATACAGTCAACAAAAACAAGACCAGGAGCTGACTGTGGCTCAGATCATGAACTCCTTATTACCAAGTTCAGACTTAAATTGAAGAAAGTAGGGAAAATCACTAGACCATTCAGGTAGGACCTAAATCAAATCCTTTATGATTATACAGTGGAAGTGAGAAATAGATTTAAGGGCCTAGATCTGATAGAGTGCCTGATGAACTATGGAATGAGGTTCGTGACATTGTACAGGAGACAGGGATCAATACCATCCCCATGAAAAAGAAATGCAGAAAAGCAAAATGGCTGTCTGGGGAGGCCTTACAAATAGCTGTGAAAAGAAGAGAGGTGAAAAGCAAAGGAGGAAAGGAAAGATATAAGCATCTGAATGCAGAGTTCCAAAGAATAGCAAGGAGAGATAAGAAAGCCGCCTTCAGCGATCAATGCAAAGAAATAGAGGAAAAGAACAGAATGGGAAAGACTAGAGATCTCTTCCGGAGAAGGCAATGGCACCCCATTCCAGTACTCTTGCCTGGAAAGTCCCATGGACAGAGGAGCCTGGTGGGCGGCAGTCCATGGGGTCGCAGAGAGTCGGACACAACTGAGCGACTTCACTTTCACTTTTCACTTTCATGCATTGGAGAAGGAAATGGCAACCCACTCAAGTGTTCTTGCCAGGAGAATCCCAGGGATGGGGAAGCCTGGTGGGCTGCTGTCTATGCGGTCGCACAGAGTTGGACACAACTGAAGTGACTTAGCAGTAGCAGCGATCTCTTCAAGAAAATTAGAAATACCAAGGGAACATTTCATGCAAAGATGGGCTCGATAAAGGACAGAAATGGTATGGACCTAACAAAAGCAGAAGATATGAAGAAGAGGTGGCAAGAATACACAGAAGAACTGTACAAAAAAGATCTTCATGACCCAGATAATCACGATGGTGTGATCACTCATCTAGAGCTAGACATCCTGGAATGTGAAGTCAAGTGGGCCTTAGAAAGCATCACTACGAACAAAGCTAGTGGAGATGATGGAATTCCAGTTGAGCTGTTTCAAATCCTGAAAGATGATGCTGTGAAAGTGCTGCACTCAACATGCCAGCACATTTGGAAAACTCAGCAGTGGCCACAGGACTGGAAAAGGTCAGTTTTCATTCCAGTCCCAAAGAAGGGCAATGCCAAAGAATGCTCAAACTACCACACAGTTGCACTCATCTCACACGCTAGTAAAGTAATGCTCAACATTCTCCAAGCCAGGCTTCAGCAATACATGAACCGTGAACTTCCAGATGTTCAAGCTGGTTTTAGAAAAGGCAGAGGAACCAGAGATCAAATTGCCAACATCCGCTGGATCATCAAAAAAGCAAGAGAGTTCCAGAAAAACATCTGTTTTTGCTTTATTGACTATGCCAAAGCCTTTGACTGTGTGGATCACAATAAACTGTGAAAAATTCTGAAAGAGATGGGAATACCAGACCACCTGACCTGCCTCTTGAGAAATGTGTATGCAGGTCAGGAAGCAACAGTTAGAACTGGACATGGGACAACAGACTGGTTCCAAATAGGAAAAGGAGTACGTCAAGGCTGTATATTGTCACCCTGCTTATTTAACTTATATGCAGAGTACATCATGAGAAATGCTGGACTGGAAGAAACACAAGCTGGAATCAAGACTGCCGGGAGAAATATCAATAACCTCAGATATGCAGATGACACCACCCTTATGGCAGAAAGTGAAGAGGAACTCAAAAGCCTCTTGATGAAAGTGAAAGAGGACAGTGAAAAAGTTGGCTTAAAACTCAACATTCAGAAAACGAAGATCTTGGCATCCGGTCCCATCACTTCATGGGAAATAGATGGGGAAACAGTGTCAGACTTTATTTTTGGGGGCTCCAAAATCACTGCAGATGGTGACTGCAGCCATGAAATTAAAAGACGCTTACTCCTTGGAAGAAAAGTTATGAGCAACCTAGATAGCATATTCAAAAGCAGAGACATTACTTTGCCGACTAAGGTCTGTCTAGTGAAGGCTATGGTTTTTCCAGCAGTCATCTATGGATGTGAGAGTTGGACTGTGAAGAAGACTGAGTGCTGAAGAATTGATGCTTTTGACCTGTGGTGTTGGAGAAGACTCTTGAGAGTCCCTTGGACTGTAAGGAGATCCAACCAGTCCATTCTGAAGGAGATCAACCCTGGGATTTCTTTGGAAGGAATGATGCAGAAGCTGAAACTCCAGTACTTTGGCCACCTCATGCGAAGAGTTGACTGATTTGAAAAGACTCTGATGCTGGGAGGGATTGGGGGCAGGAGGAGAAGGGAACGACAGAGGATGAGATGGCTGGATGGCATCACTGACTCGATGGACGTGAGTCTGAGTGAACTCCGGGAGTTGGTGATGGACAGGGAGGCCTGGCGTGCTGCAATTCATGGGGTTGCAAAGAGTCGGACACGACTGAGTGACTGAAGTGAACTGAGGGCTTAAGTCTGCCAATTAATATTTAATTTTCTAGTTATTCTGTTTTCATTTTTCTGTTCTTTTTCCTATCTCCCTGTGAGTTTCTTGAAAACATTTTAAAAATTCCATTTCTGTTTCTCTTTGTGAGTTTATCTCCTTGAAAAACTCTTTTGGTGTTTGCTCCAGCTATTATATATATATACACACACACACGTAACTGTCCATAATCTATTGGTGTCATTGTTTACCAGTTCAACTGAAGTATAGAAATCTTGTTTTATATCTCCTCACCCTCCTCATTTATAAAATTGTTTAAAATACTTCCTCTACCTGCATTTAGAACATTAAACAGTGCTAGGATTTTGCTTCAACCATCAAACATAATTTAGAAAACTCAGTAGGAGAGGGAAAGTCCATTGTATTTACCCATATTTTTGCTTAATGTTCATCCTTCCTGATGTTTCAAGGTTCATTTTTTTTTTTTTCCTTTTTCATTTCCTTTCTATTTAGAGAAGTTTCACCATTCTCTTAGGGTAGGTCTGCTGGTGAATAAGTTCCTCAGTTTTCCTTCATCTGAGAATGTCTTGATTTTTTCTTCACTCCTGAAGGATATTTTTGCAGGATATAGAATTCTGGGTTCACAGTTCTTTTCTTTTAGCACTGGAAAAATATACTACTTCCTGCTGGGCGCCACAATCCTGCTGACAAGTCAACTGTCTGTCATTCAAATTATTTTTCCCTGATAGGTAAGATGTCATTTTTCTCTTGCTGCTTTTAAGAATTTTTGTCTTTCATATTCAGAAAATTAATTGTGATGGCATGGATTTCTTTTTATCTGGTTTGGGCTTTGCTCAGCTTCTTGATTCTGTAGGTTAGTGAGAAGTCTTCAGCCATGATTGCATGGAGGTCTCTCTCAGCCCCACCCACTCTCTCTCCTGCTGGGACTCTGCTGACGTATGTGTTTGATCTTGTGTTAGGTCCCTGAGGCTCCTTGTTTTTTTAGTCTGTTTCCTCTGTTCTTCTAATTGGGTAATTTCTACTGTTCTGTTCTCTCCTTTGTGGATCCTTCTCTTTGTTGTTTATTCTGCTCTTGAGCCCATCCACTGAGATCTTTATTTTGGTTCCTGTTGTTAAGAGCAACCACCTAATTGCTGGGTGATTGCAAGTTCCCAGTTAGGCCTCCTCTAATGCCACCCCAGAGGGCGTTAGGGCACTTTGATATGTGGTGAGGAGGGACGTCTAGGCTCACCACTTGGCCTTTTCTGGCTTGTGGAAGGAGGGGCCAGTTTTTTTTCTGTGATGCTTGGATGAATTAGAGCAGTTCCATGTCTCAAAGCTGTCTTGCCAGGCTGCTTTTTTCCTTGTCCTCTGAGAGCAGGCTTTGTTTGGGCTTTGTACCCACTGGTGTGTCTGCCGGGGTTTTAATTATACTTGCAAGAATAGGGGAAAGTCTGTCTACTCGATCTTCCTGGAGGTTGATTTCCTTTTGAGACTGTTGTCAAGTTGTCCTTCGTTACATACACGTGGTGCAAAGACTGTTCTCAGTTGTTTTAATAATGATGCATTTTGCTTTGCAGAAATGTTTGATTTTTATATAGTTGAATATATAAATCCTTAAGAAAGTGAACTCAGTTATGTGACATGTTTGGAAAGACCTTTCTCATACCAAGATTACGAAAAACTCCCTCTCTTCTAGCTTTGTTGGGTTTTTTGTTTGTTTTTAACATTTAAACATGTGAACCATCTGGAATTAATTTTGGTATAAGTAGTAATATAAATCTCCTTGCACCGTTCCCACCACCCCCACGGCTACCTGCTTGTCCCAGCTCTATTTACTAAATAATAAATATTTTACGGTGTTAAGGAAATTCTTTAATTTGGTACATGCTTGTTTGTAACTGTTTGTAATAGCCAGTCCTGAGAAGAGCAGTCACAGAGCTTCAGGGGCTGTGCTGGGCAGTGGAGTTGAGACCCCACAGCTGCTGGTTGTGATGGCCAATGCTGTGAGCTGAGAAGGCCTGCTGGCCTGCCCACTGGGTTTTGGGGGACCTGGACCCTTGCGAGGTTGGAGGCCAGAGGCACCGAGGCCAACAAGAGGGTGTCTAGACCAGCCCCCTGGTCACTTCACCTCCTTCCTGACAGCCCTGCTGCCTGGGTGACTGGTCCACGCCGCATCTGCGAGAGGGGGCCAGTGAGGGTGGGGAGCAGGGCACGTGGCGGCCTGGTCTGGGGCCCACAGTGCAAGCATGGGCATTGGAGGCAGTGCCCGATTCCTGGCCCCTGCTTTTGCTTCTGGGTCCTGAGGAGCAGGGGGTAGAGATGGGAGCGTGGACTGATGCACGGTGGGACGTGTCCCTCCACCCCGGCTGTGGGCCGCCCCACCACCCCTGCGCCTCTCCCTGCAGTCCAGCTCTGGCTCCTCCTCGGTCAAGTGCAGGCTATGGCCTGGCAGGCCTGGGTGCCCAACACGAACCAGCACAGCTGGACATCACTGGACTAGAGGGTTTCTAGGTGCCTCTCTGGCTAGCCCTGGGTGGGCATTTTAACCTCTCTGAGCCTCAAGTTTCCTCCTCTGCAGAGAAGGCAATACCCAGGCAGGGGTGAGGGCTGATGGGGCGGTTGTTGGGGTCGTCAGTGTTGCCTGTGTCTTTCCAATGCTCTCCTGACCAACAGCCCAGGTGGCCAGCCGGCTTGGCGAGCACCGTGTCCCTCCCATCCCCACAGCTCAGGATGTGTGGACAGCCTCATTGTGTGGCCTTGGGCTGGTAGTAGTTGTCTGTGTAAAACTTTGCCTCCACAATCTAATGCATTCCTGAAGGAGACTCTGCTTCCAGAGCTCTCGACTCCCATTGGCCTGATAACACTGGCATTCAGTCACGTCTGTGGGTGACCAGCCCAGGCCCTGCTCGGCGTTCAGACCAGCAGAACCTGAGGAGAGGAAAGTGACCGCAGGGCCCTCACACCAGAGCAGGGTCAACGCTGACCAACAGCCCTTCCTGTTGGAGAGAGCCGAGTGGAGCTGATGCCCCAGACTGGTGCCAGCCAAGCAGAGTGGATCCTCCTTAGCACCCCGAGCCAGCGGCTGGCCTGTGTCTGCACTTCTGCTGGAAAACCGTCAGGAAACGTTCTAACTCAGACTCCACAACGTAAGGCTGGCTTCATGTCACTTCTCATTTATTAATTCAGTCTGTTCTAAGTTGTACAGTTTCGAAAATAACAAAACCAAAGCCAAAAGCCCAGGAATATTTACACTCTCTCATGTAGTGAGGTCAGTCTATGCTGTCGCACAGGTCGGTTACGCTTGGTACCACAAGATGTTCGTAATTTAGACAAAATTGGACAGATTAACAATTATATGTACAGTAAAATAGAAGGGGAAGTCATTCAAGTATCAAAATACAGAGACAAAGATTAAATAACATTTTATTACAATTCAGTCCCATTGCCACACCGTTAGCAACAACACTTTGTGAACTGTGTCTGACAGTCGTCCTGCAGGCCAGGGCACCCCCCAACACGGGCTGAGGGCAGACTGGCCTGCTTAGCCCCAGGCTTCTCGAGGGACTCCCTAGAGCTGCAGCTGGAGGCCCTGGAGGGGTGTGAGCATCACAGAGGCAGAGCCTGTCTGGAAGGAAGCCCCGCTCACTCGGAGCAGCTGCGAGGAGGAGGGCAGACCAGAGAGCGCCCCCATCTCCAGTCCTGCCTGAAGGGCCTGCTCGGTTCAGAACGGGGCTGCGTTTGCGTGCAGAAGCAAGGCTTCTCCATGTGAAGCCTGTCCTCAATGTTATAATATTTCTTTCTAGGGAAGGGAGAGTACCTGTCCCAGAGGAGGAGTAAAAAAGATCTAGCCCCTCCCTTTTTGACTACTGAGAAATAAACCAATCTCAAAATCCAGAGCAGATTAGCCAAGGCTTTCCAATATGAAAACACCCTGAATAAATAAAGAAGATATAGCAGCTTCAAGAGGAGACACCTACCTAGGACATAAAAACCAAAACAAAAAACAGCTTGAGGAACTCATCGTAGTGTCTACAGTTTTCTTTGTGGATCCACCACCCACCACGAGGGGCCTACTTAGAGGAGACCGGCCTTCCTCAGGAGGAAGAGGGCACAGCACCTGTGCTGTGGCTGGACCCGCGGCCTCCCCACCCAGCTTGGGCTCCTTGTCCATCCCTGGAAGGAGGGGCTGAATACTGCACAGGAGAACTGTCAGGCCCTGGGAGCAGGAGGACATGAAGTCAGACTTCCGGTGTTGAGGTCTTTGTTTAGTACTGAAAGGGCAGGGTGACCACCTGTCTCCATCCCAGAGTAAGGGCGACCCCCTGGGCCTGTGGTGTGGACGGTGCAGGGAGCCCACCGGGCCTGCACCCCCTGCCCCCGGAGCTCTCGGCCAGGGGGTGGGGTGCGGCCAAGGCCTTGGACCTACTGACCCCAGGACCGACTGCACCATGCCTGCAAAGCAGGGGGCCTGCTTGGGGAGGAAAGGCTCTGCTCTGGGAGCTGCTAGACATGCAGCTGACCTGGTCCAGCCGCAAGGAATGAGACCCTCCCACTCTACTGCCTCCAGGAGGAGCAACGCAACCAAAGGCGCAAAGCAAAGCCAGCCAGCAGGATGGCTCTGGCGGCGGCACAGCCGGCCCTCGAGGCCACACTGGGGGAGCAAACTGCCTCCGCACCCAGCCCTCTCCGCCCTCAGAGCCTGGGTGAGCCCAGAGCTGAAAGGAGGACAGTCAGACCAAAGTGAGTACTAATCACACACACCTGATTAGATAAATCACACACCTGCAGGCAGCCGCCTCAGCTGACCTACCCGTTAATGCCCAAGACAAACACAGCTGCTTCCTCTCCTTTCTGATCCCACTCGGCCGGCCTGAGGTCACTGGAGGGCCCGTGGCCTGCAGCCCAGGGCGGTGGTCTGACCACAGTAGCCCGGGACCTGCTCATCCTCTGCCCGGCCCGCCGGGGACGGAGTGGAAGCCGCCGCAGCGGGGACGAGAAACCGGGTGTGCGGCTCAGAAAGGAGCAGCAGCTGATGGGGGCAGCTGTCGGGCCACTCGGGTCACCCAGCGCCTCCTCTCGGAGCTGCCCAAGGATGCTCACGCCCCGGCCTGAGGACAGAGGCCCACTACCTTCGGACCGTATGGCCACTGGTCTAAAGATTGGCAGTTTAACCTAGAGGTTTGAGCCAAGTGTTAAAAGTTAATTTTATAAAAAAAATTTTTCTATTAAAAAACGTTTTCTGGACAAGCCACTTCTAGGGTCTCTGGAGTCCCAGTCTCATCTGCTAGAGGCTGGAGGGCTGCTCGGCACCGGGGCAGGGCTCCCTCCACGAGGCCTGGCGGCCGGCCCGGGCCCACAGCCGGGAGGAGTCCTGCGGGCAGAGGTGGGCCTGGGTCTCCAATGCAGGTGAGGCGGCGGTGGCAGCGGCGGTGGCGGGAGCCTGCGCTCCGCACGGCTGTTTCTGCAGCACAGTCGGTTCCTCGGTGGCTCAGCTTGGCAGAAGCAAACACAACGGGGGGAGGAAAAGGTTAACCAAAGGGGCTGCACACAGTGGAGGAGACGGAGAGGAAACAGGGAGGCAGAACAGAAGGCCCCTCGCGGCCTCCCCGAGCACCCTCCGTGGCTCAGGCATCTGCTCGGAAGGCACGAGGGCAGGAGGCAGGAGACCCACCTCGGCTTGTCCACTGGGTTTCGGCTCTAAAGGAACTGCCGCCACTGAGCGGCGGTGCTCCCGAGTCACGCTCCGTGCTGTGCTTCCCCCCACGGAACCACGGCTCTCCCCCCGCAAGGGCGCCGGGCCTCCACAGCCTCCGCGCCGCCTTCCCCGCTGCTGACCGCCCTGATCCCCACACCACGGAGAAGCACCAGTAAGCCCTGCCCGGCCCAGGTCACCGCCCTCGAGCGGCGCCGTCCTGAGGGGAGGAGGTGCAGGGCACTGACCCCATCCTGCGGGTCCCACAGGGCGGCCTTCCTCTTCCGCCCGCCTGTCACTCCCCAGCCAAGGCGTGAGGAGCCATCCCACTCCACGCAGCTCAAGACCCCCGAGACAGACTCCAGGCGCGGGGAGCCAGCCTGTGGGTGTCCCAGGCTCTGGAGCCAGGCATGTGCCCTAGGGCCCTCACAGTGGGCTGATCCCGGCCCAGCCCAGCGCTGAGCTGAGGGTCTCAGGCAGGAAGACAGGCCTCGGGCCAGCGTGAGCGGCTCTGCCCCAGGCGGTCACAGTGGCTGGTTGTGTCGGGAGAGGCATGGCGAGCTCTTGGCAGCGTGAGACTCAAGCTGGGGGAGGAGCCGGAAGGGAGCCCCGCCCCGTCGGGGGGGCCACTGCCTGGAGACGGCCTCCCTCGGGATCCAGCGTGCCGCCCTCCCGCTGCCCAACCTCAAAGGCAACTCGCCCCCTCGCCAAGCCATCCTCGACCAAGGGGAGATTCACAGTGTCCGGTGGCGGGGGGTGAGCTGACGCGGGAGGGGAGGCCTGGGGCGGGGGTGGGGCCTTGGCCTCAGCGGGTGGAAGGAGAGCTGAGAAGAGCAGAAAGGCGCCGGAAGGCACGTGAGACTAGTGGAGGCGGGGCGGGTGCTTAGAAGATAGTGGTCTCGTACTTGGTGCTGAGGCTCCGCTTAGAGTCTGGCTTGGGGTCCACGACCCAGGAGACGCTGGCGTGGGACTGGGCGTCAGGGTCCGTGTCAGGTGGCTCCAGCTGCCAAGGAGGAGGGGGCAGGGTCAGAGGGGCCACACTGGCATCCGTGTCCCCGGGGGTGCCCTATATTCTCCGCCAGAGAGCCGGCTCTCGGGGTGGGGAGCAGGAGGGGGCACCTCGCAGGAATGTCCCAGGAGGCTGTCTCCTGGGGGCGCGGAACGGCTGGGGTCCCTGGGTGGTTCCTGGCGCAGGAAGCCGGGAAGGGGTTGGAAAACCCAGTGGGGCCAGAGAGCTCCCCCGGGCAAGACCACGGCGGGCACCCTGACCTCTGGAGAGAGGAGGACACACAGCAGAGAGACAGGCCACAGCACAGAGGGAGGTGCGGGGCAGCTCAGGGAAAGACGGGCACACGGGTCGGGGGGCGCCAGTCTCCAGGAGCTCACGGTCCCGCAGGGAGACTGACACACACAGCAGGTGTAGAGACCTTGACTCCAGGACTAACAGACGGCAGCGGGAGGTACGAAGGACGGTGGGCGGGGCGGGTGTGACAGGGACAACAGCGACTGTCGGGGGACGGCAGCACCTGGGGCGCAGAGCGAAGCAGACAGACACGGGCGGGGTCACGGCCGCACCAGACCCTCCACCCCGCTCCTCCCGGGGCCCTGGGCCCCGAGGCCCACGTACCGCTGACTTCCTCACGCCCACCCGGGGCTTCGGCACCGGCTTGGAAGATCTGGTCTCGATCACCTCAGCGGCAGAGGCCCCCATCGGCCTGGACTTCTGGGCCTGCAGGGCCAGCTGGTAGGCCACCTCGAACGCCTGGCCGAGCGTCAGGATGATCTCATAGGTCAGGTTCTGGGAGCAGGCAGGGCACAGGGTGAGAGGAGGGAGCGGGGAGCACCGACCTGACGCTCCCCCCACCGCCCCCGGGGACCCACACAGGCTGGGCAGCAGCACACAGGTGCAGGGAAGGGCTGCGCTGAAAGCGACGTGTGTCCTGAGGAACAGTCTGAACAAAGCACACACTTTGTTTCCTTGTGGGTGATTCCACTCGAGATGAGCCCTGGGGGTCCCTGTGGCTTCAGGGCGTGGGGCCCAGAAATGACAGGGAAGGTGAGCTGTAGGAACTGGGCTGGGCACCTTCTGGGGGACTTCCTCTTTAGTACAAGCCCTAAAATAGTTACACTCTGTCCCGCTGTGCAGGTGTGGAGCAGGGAGGGGAGTTCCTAGCTCACAAGCCAGCGCGTGTCAAAGCCGAGAGGCTGTGGCCGGGCCCAGAGCACTGACGGAGGTCCCGGGCAAGGCCCTGAAGACCTGGGGGCAGCAAGCCTGGCACAGGCCCCGTCTCGGGGCCGCCACCCGGGTCATGCGTCCACTCCCCGGGGGCGGCACGCGAACACCTCCCGTCAGCCCAGCGGCGCCAGGGCACAGCCCAAGCTGGGCTCTGGCGGAAGGAGACTCCCTGTTGGTGGAGGGCTTTTTAGGAAGACGGCCCCGCAGGAGGGTCAGCCACAGCCAGGGGAGGTGCAGCCCTGGCCCGGGAACACACGCGTGGCCAGAAGCAGGGCAAGTGCTGTTGCCAGAACCCTGGGCGAGCCACTGCGCCACTCTGCGCCGGCGTTCGCTCCTGACAGGCGCGGCTCCGTGCCCGCCAGGGGCCAGCACCCAGTGCGCGGGCCGCGTGGCCGCCACCTACCACATCCACTGTGCTGAAGACGTGGCAGTAATGGTGGCCGGTCTGCAGGTCCTTGGTGACGTAGGCAAAGGCGCACAGGTCCTCTGGGTCCTGAGCCGCGCAGGAAATGTTCCGGATCTCGTGCTCGGCGATGACGTTCTGCGGAGAAAGAGGCTCTGCAGTGCCCCGTCACCAGCACTACTTTTTGGTCCCAGCCCAGGGCGTCGGCCAAACGCCACTTCCTCATCTGCTCTCTGGGGGCGAAGGGGTCGAGGGTGGCGCCTAATCTCCTCTGATTTAGGTTTGGGGTCTCCACCCCTGTCCACAGCAGCCGAGGGAGTAAATGTTCACATCCAGCCCCCTCTTGCCCTCCAGGGCCTGAGCGCGGGGCCTGGGGGTGTCCTGCGCTCTCTAAGGCCTGTGAGCAGCGAAGTGGCCCACGTTGAGGAAGACAAGCTGTCCCCTGGGACCCAGGTAAGGGGGTGCATGAGAGACTGACACGGGCCAGGGGCGGAGGTGGGAACAGGCGGGGAGGTTCTGAGGAAGGCGCCCTGCTGGCAGGAGTGAGGGATGGGGAGAGGGACACACCTTGTTGGAGGCATCGATGAACTTGACCCCTTTGTACGTGATGGACAGGACGATGGTAGGGATCTTCCTCATGTGCTCCGTGGATTTCTACAGTGAATGGGAGGCCTGTCAATGCTGCTCCTCAGGGCGGGGCCCCGCAGCTGCAGCTCGCGCCACCATCTGCTGCCTGCCGTCCTGGCTGTGCCCAGTACCCCACCGCCCGTGACAGCCTACCCGCATCTTGGCACAGGCGTCTTGTGTGGACTCTGTCCCTCGCAGATCTTTGATCAACATGGAGCCCAGATACTGTGGGAGCGAGCAGTGGGCATGTTCAGCTGTCCGTGTCACCACGCTGGGACCGCCCAGCCGACCTGGGCCCTATCCCATGACTCCTCTCCCCGCAATGCCGGACGGCTGAAGAGCTGAGAACAGCATGGGGCCTGCACTGGAGCTAGGGGTTACTCACGTTGGCTTCGTAACCGCAGGACTCAAAGATGAGTTTCTCCGGCTGGTGTTGCCAGCTCTGCACAGGGGCGTAGGGGGCAGCCAGGCTGGGGGGCCGGAGGGTCAGCTTGGCCTCTCGGTGCTCCTCCTGCAGAACATGTGGGGCCCCAGGTCAGCCTGCCGCTCTAGGGGCTCCTGAGCGCCCCACCTGGCTCTGGCCTGCCAGCCACCTCCGGGAGCTCCAGGGCAGAGGCAGACCAGCCCTTCAGATGGGCTAGGGCAGAGGCGAGGCCTGTCCAGGCTGAGAACGGGTAGGGAAGCCGGGACCTCAGTCGCCCATCTGTGAGCAGCTCCACATAGAAGGCTCTGTGGTGTCGGAGACGATCTGATCCTGGGGTAGTGGGTGTCTCCGTGGCACGAATGTGCTTTATAGGGGTCCTTGTGACAGGAGTCGGGGTGCAGGGGGGTGGGAGGCCACCACGGGCCAGATGACGGGGTCCTCAACTAGGGCACAGGTGGAAGGCATGGGGACGAAGGGAAATTCAGGGCTCCCAGCAAGATGGAAAGTCTTGATACAGAGTCACTAAAACTGCCAGACAACATGCTTTTTGAGTCTTGTAAAATTCAAAGTTGTGCTGGTGCAAAGGTGTGGGGACTCCTCGGGCCAGAACTGAGACCAGTGTGTCACAAGAGAAGTGGGTCAGAGACGCGGAGCGAAGGCTCGCCCTGTGGGGGACGCGGGCCAGGCCACAGCTGGGGGGCGGGGTGAAGCCTGCAGCCTGCGCCAGGCAGGGGGAACCCTGTCCTGCTGGGAGGGGTGCAGGGACCCCATCTGGGCCCCCTGCCCACCTGGGTTCTGAAGCGCTCTGCCCGAGAGGACGCTGCAGGCTCGTGCAAGCTGTCGTGCAGCCTCCTGCCCGTGTCCCCAGGAGGCAGCAGCAGGTCAGCTGACCGCCCGGCACAGGAGTCGCTCTGGCTCAGTGGGGACGACGTCTGCGAGAACAGGTCCTGGCACTGCGGCAGGGAGAGCCGTGAGTCTGGGGGCTGCCCGGCCAGGCCTCAGGCTGCCAGTATCGGGGCCCAGCCCCAGGGGGTATCGGTGAGAAACTGGTATCGGGGTCCAGCTCCAGGGGAGAGTCGGTGAGAAAGGGCAGGAGGTGGGCATCAGGGGCCAGACTCCTCCGGCCAGAAAGCCCTGACAACTGGGCCCTGCAGATGGGCAGCCAGTCCCGAGCACAGCCTGCAGCCCGGAGCGCGCAGGGAGGAGGGGTGGTTGTAGGGTGGGGAAGCGCGCTCCACCTTCTCAAAGAGAAAACTGTCTGCTACAGCTGATTCCAGGTCCTGGGGACGCGTGACTCAATCTCAGGGTCCCTCCTGAGAAGACACTGTGCTCCCGATGGGCACCCTGTCTCTTCGGTTTCCATGTCTGAATGTCAGCGGAGCGTCTGGTCTCAGAACCAGCCTGGGCCCTGAATTCCTCACGTGTGAAAGGCTGAAGCTGTGCCCACTTTGAGACTCTAGCCCAGGGCCCACCCACTGCCCACCAGCAGCCCTGCAGGTCTGGGGAGAGTCATCCTGAACCACAGGCTCACAGTCTAACCTGCTTTCCAGTCAGAAATTACCTGCCTTGAACAACAAAACATCTGTGAGGTTTTAAAAATCACAGGGATTTCCTTAAGAAACGGAGGAAGACCCAGCCCTGCCGTGTTCCAGGCTTTGTCTCCGGCTCATGTCAAACTGCCTGAGGGGACTCCAATCCCCAGACAGCTGAACGTGACATTCAGACATGGCCGTTTGGGATTTGGGTATTTGTTTTCCTGACTTTCCCAACACTTGACCCCAACACTGGGAGAAGAGGGATCAGCTCTGCTGCTCCTTTCCCACAGAGGTGACACTGTCTCTGAGAAATCCTAAAAGATTATTTTCAATTCCTGCCGACACAAAGCACACACTCCTCCCTCTCCACCCACCCGACTCACTCTCAGCTGGGAGAACCGTGGAGGCTTCTGGGGCGGCTCCTCGTAGGGTCTGTCCGCCAGGGAGGCGATGATGCGCTTGCGATGGCCGAGCAGATGCACCTTCAGGACCTGGGTGGGGGGGCGGGGAGCGGTCAGGGGACGCCTGGGCTCCCAGCCCCGCCACAGGGCAGCCAGGGACACTCATGGCTCAGGACTGACCGGCCGGGCCTGAGCAGAACTGCACTCACGTTGACGAGCTCCAGCTCCCAGAGGTTCTTCACAGTGTCAATGGAGCTGTAGCCACTCGACAGGAAGGAATGGACGTAGTCCTGAAGCCCCAGCGAGTCCAGCCAGGAGGGCACTGACGCGGGGCTGTTCCCGTCGTAGCCCAGCGCCTTCACCTGTGCAGCGAGGACAGGAGGCAGGCCTGACAAGGACCGCAGGGACCCCAGGGACGTGAGAGACCACACTGGAGGCTGGGGTAGGGGTCGGATGGCGCCTGAGGACCATCAAGGGCCTATGAGCTCAGCACCTGGGTCCCTCGGCCCACACAGCCATCTCTGCCTCAGCTCTGGCCTCACCTGGGACCACCCGGGCACCCCAGGTCTGCTGAATCAGGGCCCAGCTGAGGCGGGAAATCAGTTAGAAAGGCAGGTGCCCTGTCAGGTGAGGCCAGATGGGGAGGACGGTCTGTGAGGCCCCGTCTATGCCCGACACGGTCATGGACCTGGCGGGACAAGGAGATGGTGTGCGTCTGTGGGACGGGTGCTGGCCTCCCTGCTGGGACTCATCTGTGCGTCCTCAGACCTTGGCAGTAGAAGGGACCAGGGGACTTTGCGCCAGCAGAGCTGAGGAGAGAGGCTCAGGCCTACCTCCCACAGCCCCCCAGGCAAAGACCGCTTCCTGTGCTGCCCCGCACCCCGGGCCTCGGGAGGAGGGCCTGGCCTCCAGGTGATAGGCCACGCCTGCGGGCACCAGGCTCCACGCCAGACGACCTGCTCCTGAGGCTGGACTAGGTGTGCACTGTCCCTGGGGCTCTGCTGCCCTCAGAACGTGGCAAAGCGGTGAACAGGACACTGTGCTCCCCGTGGGGCTCCCAGGATGGGGCACACCCCCCTTGGTGGCCCCCAAGCCCGCCCTGCCCCTCGCTGAGGCTGAGGCGCTGTGGGTGGCACCTTGGGCAGGGACCGCGCGGCCTGGAGCAGCTTCCGCCTGTGCTGCGCATCACTGATGCCGATTTCCCGCAGGTCCTGATCTTCCATCACGTTAGGCCCCTGGGAGCAGAAAGGAGAACGTGAAGGCCTCCTGCATGAGGCTGTGAGGCCAGCCTGTTATGGCCCCTTGCCAAGTTCTTCTTCGCCACCAGCACCACGAGGGCGTGAGCCCCGGGGCACCCTGCGAGGCCAGGCTGGGCTACATGGGGCCTCATATAGCAGGAAGACAAACCTGCCCGGCTGCCCACCTGTCCTGAGCGGCTCCAGGGCGCTGACCTGGGCCACAGCAGGCAGTGCACAGGCCCTCGCCCACCTGAGCCCATGTGCATTTACCTGGGGGGCAGATCTGACAACTCCCCAAGGTGATCGTATCCGACTCTTTGCAACCTTATGGTCTCACACACTGCAGGTGGATTCTTTTCCAGATGAGCCCCAAGGGAGGCCCTCTCCACAAGGTGAAGAACACGATTAATTTCCAGATTCCTTACAGATATGATTTTGTGATTTTAGGTTAAAACAGCCACCCTTAGTGGGTGGCAGGGGCAGGCACCCAAGGAGGAGAGGAGTCTCAGGGAGGAGAGGAGTCTCAAAGCGGAGACCTGCCTGGGAGCGGAGGGAGGGGCAGTGGGGCTGACAGAGTGTGGCTGGTGTTTGCCGCATCCTTGCTGTGTGACAGGGACCAGGAGCTTTCACGTGCACCTGCCCACTTCAGGCTCATAGCCCTGTGTTAGGTTCTGTTTGCATCCCCATTTTACAGAGAAGGAAACTGAGGCACACAGAGGTCAGAAACACATCCGAAGTCACACACCTTGTGGTGGGGCTAGGATCTAAGATGGTCTGACTGCACTCACCACTCCTAACCCCTATTGTGCTGTCTTTAATTACTCACAGTGGTGTCACAAGATAGGATGTTTTTTTTTTCAGATTATGATACATGAAAAGTCATGCATTCTGCCGGTCTCTCAGCTACAGAGCCCCAGCCCCCAAGAGCAATGGTCCCCACTTTCCTGGATGTCCCTGCAGATCCCAGCTGGGCACCGACACGTGCACACTTGATTCCTGCATGAACGCGATTCTTGTACACACCGTCCATGACTACTTAGTATACAGGAGATCACTCTGCATCAGTGTATGGAGACCTGTCCTTTCTTTTAAAGCTGCATCATCATCCAGGTCATGGATGATTCTACATTTATTAACCTGTGAATATTATAAATTTTTACACCAGTTCTGTGTTGAAGGATGACTGCTTCCAGTTTCTGCTTTTACAAGCGGTGCTGCACAAACCCCCTCTATGTGCATCGTTCTATGGTGGTTATCAAGAAGAGAGATTGCTGCCAAACCATTCTCGAGAAAGAAGAACAAAGCTGGAGGTATCACTCCCTGTCTTCAGACCATACTACAAAATTGCAGTGATCAAAACAGTATGGCTCTGGCACAAAAACAGATGCACAGATTGATGGAACAGAATAGAGCACCCAGAAATAAACCCACACTTATATGGTCACGTAATCGATGGCAAAGGAGGCAAGAATATGCAGTGGGGAAAAGACAGCCTCTTCAATAAATGGTCCAGAAAACTGGACAGCTACCTGCAAAATAATCAAAACTGCTGTTCCACTTTCTCATATCATATACAAAAATGAAATTTAAATGGATTAAAGACTCAAATGTAAGACCTGAAACCATAAAACTTCCAGAAGAAAACATAGGGAGTACACTCTGACATCAGACTTAGCCATCTTTTTTACATCTGTCTTCTCAAAGGAAACAAAAGCAAAAATAAACAAATTGGACTATTTCAAACTGAAAAACTTTCAGACAGTGAAAGAAACTATCAACAAAATGAAAGGGCACTCTACTGAATGGGATATTTGCAAACAATGTATCAGATAAAGGTTGTTAATATGCAAAATATACAAAGAACTCATATAATCAATATTTAAAAAAACAAATAACCTGATTGGAAAATTTTCTATTCAGATCCTCTACTCATTTTTTAACAACATACAGATGACTGAGAAACACACGAAAAGATGCTCTCAACATCACTAATTGTTAGGAAAATGCAAATTAAAACCACAATGAGATATCACTTTACACCTGTCAGAATGGCTATTATCAAAAAGACAACAAAGAGGTATTGGCAAGGATGTGGACAAAAGGGAAATCTCACGCACCGCTGGTTAGACTCTAAATCGGTGCACTGACGGATGAATACTGCGGTGTACACACACGGAGGAATAATACTCAGCCAAAAAAAAAAGAGAATGGGACTTCCCTGGTGGTTCAGTGGGTAAAAGAATTCGCCTGCAAATGCACACAGGGTTGATCCCTGGTCTGGGAAGATGCCACACACCGCAGGGCAAGTAGGCTTGTGCGCCACAACTACTGGGCCTGTGCCCTGGGGCCCCTGAACCACGACCCCTGCAGCCTGGGTGCCCCACAGGCCGTACCCCACACGGAGAGAGTAGCCCCCTTTCCACAACTGGAGAAAGCCTGTGCACCACAACCACCAACCAGCACAGCCAAAATAAATGAAACCGTACTTTGAAAAAAGAATGACATCTTGGCATTGGTGACAGTGTGGATGGGGTCCAGAGTGCATTATGCTGAAACAGACAAGTATGGTATGATCTCACTTATACGTGGAATCTAAAAAATGAACAAGCAACCAAAATGGAGAGAGACTCATAAAGTGAACAAACAGGTGGTTGCCAGAGGGGAATCACGTGAGGTGGAGGGGAACGCGTAAAGGGGATTAAGAGGTACAGACCTCCAGTTCAAAATAAAGAAGCCATGGGGATATAACTTACAGCCTAAGGAATACGGTCAATAACACTGTAATAACTTCGCACGGTGATAGACGGTCACTAGACTTACTGTGATCATTTCATAGTGCATCAGACGCCAAAGCACTATGCGGTACACCTGAAGCTAATGTCACGTGTCAACTATTATTTCGATTTTAAATTTTCAAAAAAGGGTATAAAACAAATTGCTTGGGCAAGGGTATGTGTGTTTAGAAGGCGGACAGGCATCTGTACTCTCATCAGGGCAGCTGTTTGGAAATGGCTTCTCACTGCGTGTCTTAACACAAGGTCGGCCCACTCGTAGGTGAGCCCAAGCATCCTTTCACAGTTTATCTGTCAAGTACATTCACAGCACTTACTGCCCCCCTCCATGTGCGACACGCTTTGCACTTGCTGAACTACTGAATAATGGGGACTACTATTATCCCATTTTACCACTCAGGAAGCTGAGGCCCGGAGAGCACCAGTGACCTGTGGGGCTGAGTTCAGCCCAATGTTTGTGTCCATGCAGCTCTGGGCTGGGTGCTGGGAGCAGCCACAGCTACTTCTTTGGGAATTACTTTATCCTGCACTTGATCTGCAGGAACGCTTTACACAGTGAGGAAACGAACCCTTTAGCTATGAAGAGCCGGGCACGTGTCCTTCCTGTTTGCCGCTGCCTCTGAACTGTTGCGCTGGCTGTGTTCAGGCGGAACCTGTCTGCTCGCACGGGAACACACCCACTTGTCTCACGGAGCTTCTCTAAAGTTCCATCAGGCTTAGAAAATCCTTTCTGGGATTTTTAAACATTTCTTTCACAGTTTTTCCCTGAAACTTCACAGTTTCATTTTTTACAACCCAATCTTTAATCTACCTCAAATTTATTTTAACATAAGGTTTAAGGGTCCACTTAGTATTTTTTTTTCCAGGCAGCAGATTGTCTATTTCTTGAATGAGCTATCTTTTCTCTACCAACGTGAAATGACTTCTGATGTGTCCTAAATTCCTGTTTCTAGGATTTTTTCCGGACTTTTTATTCTGTGGAGGTGGGTATCATTTATGCCCGCTTTACAGAGAGAAGGTTAGTAAGCCGGGCCAGCTCATGTAGACCATTACCTGGTGGCTTCACCTGTGTGCCTAAGCTGCAGTGACTGCTGATGTGGGAGCCTCCCGAGAGCCTGTGCCTGGCGATAGAAATCTGGCCTCACAGAGGACAGGCCGCAAGCAAGACAGCTCTGAAGCCGGACTGCTCTGCTCAGGCTGCAGGGCACACCCCTCTGCTGGGACCCTAGAGATCCCTGGGCCTGCAGAGAGTCCCCTGGGTCCTGGCACCACTCCACATCTGACCAGCTCCCAAGTCACCCCTGAATCCAACAGTTACCACGCCGAGTTCCTGTCGTCACTCTGGGCCCAAGTCTAGGGTGTGCTGGCGGGGAAAAGTGGTGGGGGAGAGGGGGGCGGGCTTTCTGCGTGACGATGAAGGCCCCTCAGCGAGGACCTGAGAGTGAGCCTCTGAGCAGGCGGCACTGCAGCGACGCTCTGAAAACCCACTGCAACCCCGACATTCCCTCAGAAGCCTTCACAAATGTTTAGGGTACCGCTAATACTGAACTGAAGCCTTACCACCAGGAAACCAGATCCAACTGGAGACAAGGCCGTCATGAGCCAGACCTCCAGGCAAGAGAATGGGGGCGGGTGCAGCTTTGAGGAGAAAGAGGCAGATGTCCCAAAGGACGTGACGGAAAGTCAGAGCAAACAGCTGCCGGAGCACGCCCTGGGCACAGTGCAGGGTCCTGAGTTCCTAAACCTGCCATGTCTACATTCTGTGGGATTAGTTTGTGTGTGGCTATCAGGCCCCCAAATCCTCGAAGACAGGAAACATTCTGGAAGTTACTCCACTCTCCTGGCTGAGGAAGAAATCTCACAAGGAGGTTTATGGGGAAAGGGAACCTCCTACTTTGTTCACCTGCCACACTAATGCTGACCAAGAGCTGACTATATGCCAGTCCGCGTTCCAAGTTCCCAGTGAGCGAACAGTTAGGGAGCTAACCGAGCAGAACAGCTCATTGGCCTAATAAGCATTTCAGTGAACAGAGATTTCCTGAGATTTTAATAAAGTTTCCAAGTCTAAGTGAAATCTGAAGCAGAACTGCTGACGCTTGGCTTGGTTGGGTTCCATCCCTAAGGGAAAGGGGACCGGCGGGAGCAATGTCCCGTTGTCTCCTCCTGGAGAGGCGTGTGCATGCAGCGTGCCAGCTTGTGGAAAGGCAGGCTGGGAGATGGCACACCTGGGCTCTGCCCACCTTGCCCCACCACGGCCAGTGTCAGCCCTGGCAGGACTTGACCTCTGCTCCAACAAAGGCCTGTGAGCTCTGACGGGAGAGGGCCCACTGGGCAGAGCTGCTCTAGACTGGATTCCTCGGGAGGGGTTTTGTCCCTCAGCAGTAGTTCCAGACTCTTCACTTGGCCTGCCCCCTCCAGCCTAATTTCCATATTCTGTATGGCTTCTCTCTCTTCTCAGACAATAATTCAGCCATTTCTCCTGCCGGGAGTCATTAAAAAAAAAAAAAAAAAAAACAAAAACCAAAGGCTGAAACCTCCTCTCTTGGGGGAGAAAGAATAAGACTGAGGTACTGTCCCCAGCTTTACTGGGCCTCCGGAGAAAAGCCTGGCAATGCTGCTTCTCCCCCTGCCCGCCTCACCCCAGTCTTTCTTGGGCCTCAAGGAACAGGGACGGTGGGAAGAGCTGTTCCAGAAGGATAAGTGTGCTGGGGTGAGGGGTGGGGGGCTCCCTCGATGCACACAGAATGCAGATGAAGACCTCAGGAGCAGATTTCTCAAATTAGGGGAGGGGAGGATGGGAGGATGAGGGAGGAGCCAGCTGAGTGTGCTGAGCGGCTGACAGTCATCACACCCCTGGCTGTACTGATCTGTGGGGCCTGCCTGAGCTGCTAAGAAGGCTCCTTAACACCTGAGCAGTTAGGTCAGCGACCACGGGGCCCCCGGCCTCCTCCAGAGCCGCTGGGCACCAAGGGGGTAGCTAAGCGCTTCCTTGGGTCCTGGCTGGTTCAATGTGATACTTATGCTTTCTCTGCCTTCCAGGACTTTGTAGATTTCCACTGGGCCCTGCTTCAATCTCTCCCTCGTATTAAAGGGGAAAAAAATGTTTTTCTAAGTAGAAAAGTTGTAAGTTTATTTTTGAAAATTCTGAAAATAAAAAAGGATAAAGAAAAATGTAAAAGCCCCTTATAAATCCATTGCCTCTGGTGGGGGTGGGGGACCAAGCTTACCATTTGGGTGAAGTCTTCTCAGTGACAATATTCTGGCAAAATTGGGACGGTGGTCTATGTATTATTTACTTAACCTGCCTTCTCACATGCTGACACGCTTGCACACTGAACTGTCTGCCATGGACCCCCAAGGACTGCGTCCTCTCCAGGGCGCCCCCCCGTAATGCCGCCGCCGCCAGACACCTTGCCCCCACTCCCACACGGTGTTCTGCGGTCCCCAGGCGCATTAGCGGCCACAGCAGCAGGGCTGCGGGGGGCAGAGTCATCTGGGCGCGGGGCGCTGAGCACAGACAGGACAGGACCCTGGTCTGAGCCAGGACCACCTTCCCAGGCTGAGTGGCCACAGGTACGCGGTGGTGGGTGGGCTGGAAGGGAGAGCGAGGAGAGCACACGTCTTCCCCAAACCACAGCCCCAGACCCAGGGAGTTCGGGGAGTGGGGGGCTGACCCAGGGAGAGTGGGGAGGACCACTGGGAGAAGGAAGAGGAAGCGGAGAGGGGCAGGGCTCTGCTGCTCACCTCTGTGGCCTACAAGCCTGAATAAAGATGGAAAACAGAAGCCATGCTCCTGAAGCATCATGTGGCCACTCATCCAGGGGTCGGGGCTTCCTGTGCTCTACCCACTGGGCAAGGCAGCTGTGGTATAAGAGAGTAAGACCTGGGTTCCGGCTTCCCTGGTGGTCCAAGTAGCTGGGAATCCACTGTGCAGCGCACTCCCTGGTCCAGGAATGAAGATCTCACATGCCGCAGACAAACTAAACCTGTGTGCCACGACTCCTGAGCCCACACGCCCTAGAGCCCAAGCTCCACAGGAGAAGCCACTGCAACGAGAGGCCTGCTCACCCAAACTCGAGAGGAGCCCCCCTCACTGCTACTAGAAAAAGCCCGCACGGAGCAACATGACCCAGTGCAGCCGAAGAAGAACTGGGTTCAAATCCCTCACGACGTCAGAACTTTATAAACAGGAACAAAGCCACCAGCCTGTGCAGGCTAAGTAACGAATCCCTGGCGCTGAGCGCTGACCTGCTGGCAGGAACCAGCACTCCGCAGCTCTTCCTGCGTGCGCCTGTTTGCTGCTGCCTGGCCTCACCGACCCCCGCCTCCCTGGGGCATGGTCACAGGACTTCCCAGACTGACGCCGTCCCCAGCTCATGGGAGCCCCACAAAAAGCTCGCCGTCCTCCGCAGCAGGAGCAGCTCAGCCTTGACCCCCATCCCACCCTGCCCAGCCCCGTCCTCAGCTAGAGAGACAGAACACCAAGGGTAACCGGGAGCAACTAGTTCTAAGATGAGGACGAACCGCAAAAGCTACCAGCTCCTAGATCCAGAGGCCGTCTCCCCCGGTCAGTCTCCAGGGAGGGCTGTCAGGGATGGCTCTCCTCCCTGGTGGAGGGAAGCCACACCCCTGATGGCCCTGTTCTCCCAGGAAGGGCCCCAGGGCCCCCCTTCTCTCTGTTCCAGGCGCAGTCTCCTCCTGCCCATCTACTGCCCATCACCCCTGAATGTCTGCCTTGCCGAGGCCTTATCTGATGTCAAGATGCCATAGTCACTTCAAGCCACCAGTGCAGGCCCAGATCAGTGAGAGTCAAGGGGCCTGGATCCAAGACCACCCAAAGCAGGCTTCACCACCTTCCCACCTCACATTCTCACACTCGTCCATGGCCAGTCTCAGTGGCTGCTCTGGGTGACCACAGCTAACACTGTGCCGTCTTCAGAGCTTACGTGCAGAAGGAAGCAGTGAAATGAGATCCTGTGGGACAGGGATGGGGAGTGGGTACAGAGTAACCTGCCTGAAATCATGCAGGGGAGCTGGAGGAAACCCAGGTCTCCTGACTCCCAGCTGCTTCTCAGGGCAGGTGATTAGGCCCCATCTTTTCTCCTAAGCTTTTCCCTGTCCAGTTTCCTCAACTGTGACCTCAGCCAGCTGCCCGAGGCCCTGGATCTTCCCTGAGGGTGGAGGTCCCCAGGGCCTGAGCCCCATCAGCTTCTACCCCAGCCTCTTGTAGACCGGCCCTGACACAGAGTGCGGAAGGAATGGTCTGCTGGCCCAGACGGCGCCTTGCACTGGCCGAGCCTGCTGGCTCCACCTGTGGTCCAGTCACAGCATCTGCCTGGGAGAGGGGGCTGTAGGGCACCAGAGTGCGAGGCGAGGGAATTGCTCTGGGCCCAGGAGACCTGGCTTCTGCTTGAGGAGCAGCCTTGAGCAAGTGACACCCCCGGGGTCCTGGGTGTGCTGTCCACGGAACCTGGGAGTTGAGACGGGCCTCAGGGACACCTGAGTCATAGCTGATGTCTGCCAGGGACACATGGGCCCTACTGCTCTGCCCGCTGCACTCCTGCACATGCACCCTGGGGAGTCGACTAACCGAACACAGAGACGTGCTGAGATGCCAGACACAGGCCCCAGTGGCTGCTCACCCGAAGAGCCCAGACCCGGAAGCTACAGGACAGGATGTGTTCACCACTCCAACTCCATCCTAAGTGCACTTAGTTAAATTAACAGACAAGAAAACGGCTCTCAAACTCCACTATGAAGGGGACGGGAGCAAGCCAGCGCCGCATGGGGGCACGCGGAGCTGGATGCTAAGTAACTCCAGTTGCTGGCCCTCTGGGTAACTCCGGGGAAGCAAGAGAGCGCACGCGCTGGGAAGGGGCCCAAAGGGAGCCTGGCTCTGGTCTCAAGGCTCAAGGGCTCTACAGAGACAAGGAAGCAGCAGCCCCTGGGATACCGAGGAGCTAAGTTCTTAAGTGACTACAGAACTGAGTTAGCACAGGAGGCAGGATCCACACTTGTCTAAGAATATTCCTTCCAAAGGAGTAAGCTCCAGGAGTTGGTGGTGGACAGGGAGGCCTGGCGTGCTGCAGTCCATGGCGTCGCAAACAGTTGGACAGGACTGAGCGATTGAACTGAACTGCACGGATTCCTTCCAAAGCCTTAGGTCCACATCCGTCCAATGAGCCAGGTGAGGAAACTCTCCCTCTCGGGCCCTGCTACACACAGGGGCACAGAAACGCCCCTGCCCCAGAGCTGTCAGCTTCCGGAGCACTGGCTGGAGAGACGGTGAGGCGGGGAGGCAGCCTGACAGCAGGGCAAGGAGAGGCCAAGGCAGAGACATCGGAGGGGGATGAAGAGCTGCGGGGGGAGCCTGGGCGGGAACCCAAGGGCACAGCCTGGCTTCCAGGGTGAACAGTGAGGCTGCTCTGGGGGTACAGCAAGAAGCGGGGCTCGAGGGTCTGGGAACCTGGCTGGGAAGCTTCACAGAAGCCAGTACAGAAGGAGCCCCTGGCCAAGTTCGTGCCTTGAGCGCTCACAGGGGCTGGTCCTGCTCACCTGCCATCTCTCCCCTACATGTGGGACCAGCTGGTCCATCAGGAAAACATGGGCAGGGGGGAGAAATAAACCAACGGGAGGCGCACGAGGCTGTCTCAGCACTGCCCCGGAGAGGCACAGGCCTGCCGCTCAGCCTCCGTTTCCAGCCCAGCCTGAGCTGCTGCTGACTCCTTCCCATTCTCCGCTTGTCCAAACTCCCAGCCTCGAGCACCTGCCACATGCCCGCTCCCCACTCCACCATGCTGTCCGCACCCTTGACTCCCTGGTGCCCTGCCTGGCGAAGGCACAACCACAGGATCCCTCCCCCTATACCCAGAGCTCAGAGATCGTGGGGGCCCCCCAGAGAGTGGCTTTTGAGGCCCCTCAACATCAGGCCCAGCCCCCCTCGCTGCCCTCTCTGGGTCCTGCCCGTCTCTGCCCTCAAGCTGGCCTCGAGCTCACCACAGACAGTGGGGGCCTCTCCCTAGAGTCTTTCCAGCTCCTGCAGCCTCTACAGAACCCCCAGGATGGCACGGGGAATGTAGGGGTTCAAAGTCAGATAGCTCTGGGCAAGTGTCCCGGCTCTGCCACTTCCTGGCAGTGCCTCCACCCTCTGGGCCCAGCGCCCTGTTTGCAACTTGATGGGTACACGCCTCAGGGCTGGGCGCCAGCTTGGTGCCCGGCAGGCGGTGAACCCTGGGTGAGAGAGGCACCTCCTCCGCGCCCAGCACTTAGCACTCGCCGCTGTTACCAGTGCTGTGTGTGCGCGTTCTCCCAGCTAGCCTGTCAAATTTGTTAGGATGCCCACAGTATCTGCTTATCTGATTTCAGAGCCATTCCTTGTAGGAAACGCAGAAAATCTATTTCACTCTCAAAAAGGAAACAAAGCCATAATCCTCCTGAGATAACGAACAGTAGAATACATTTTTGGCTTACTCCCTGCACTTCGAGATGCTTCCTATTTTGAAAATTAATATCATGTTGCACACGGATTTTTGTGTCTCAGTTTCTTCACTCAGCACTCCAAGGTGAATGTTTCTGCATGTCAGACAGTCCTGAGAACCTTTCTAAAAATCCACCCGACCCCAGCGTGAGGAGCGCTGCTGCTGACTCCACAACACTCCAGTGAGGGGAGGCCAGGCCGAGTCCCAGATACTGGACCTGCATCAGCCCGCTTGAGCTGCACACTCGCCAACCACCAATTACCTTCTTTCTGTGCTGATTAAATGCATTTCCTCCCTTCTCCCGAAAAAGCCCATTTTCTGAGGACGAGATTTGTGGTGAAGCAAATGGGACTGGCTACGCGATACTCGATGCTCGAGCCAGCGTGGTGGGCGGGCCGGCAGGCGTGTGAGCCAGGAAGGGCAGCCCCTGCCCCCTGTGGGCGAGACAGTAGGAATCAAGCTCAAACTGCAGCACTCACTCATCCGGCTCAGGCCTCACATCACAGGAGGAAGAGCCAAGAAAAAGAGGGTGTTGAGCTTAGACAAAACAGGACCCAGGAGGCCGTGACAGAGATCTTCCATTTTCTCATGGCCTAAGTGTGCTCTGCGTGGCCCCCAAAAGTAAACCTGGACCCGGGGACAGAAGCCACAAGGAAACAGATTTGGCTCAATATAAAGAATGGTCTAAACCTGCCTGAGCGATCTAGAGCATAAAGGGGCTGTGCCTTTGCAAGGGGGAGGGCCCGTCCCTGGGAACAGGGCAGAGCTCATCTGGAAGGACCTCGGGCACAGAGGGGACGATGAGACCACGTGGTGTTAAGGTCCCCTCTCCCCTGGGAGGGAGCCGAGTGACTCTCGCAAACGCCCTAGACTCCTCCCACAACTCAGAGGACCCCGTCACAGGGAGATTCCATAGCAGCCCTTGGTCTCAGACGTTCCTACTACATTTAGAGCCTGGCTGGCTTCCTGGCAGCCACTTGTGCATCTTGTAGAAAAGTCTCCAGGGCATTTCACAATGAAGGGAAACATTTACAACCTACTGAAAACCAAACCACACAGGGATAATGCCACCAGCTAACGCAGTATAAGTTATACCATATGTAACGAGGGAATGTTTCTAAACAAAACACTCCCTTCTTACGTGTTCTCATCCTCTCTTTTCTGGTTATGAAAACTTAATTAGCCTCGCAGCCCATCTGGCAACTTACATGTAATCACCCAGGATGCTGCGCACGGCCACTCAGGTCGCTGAAGGCCTGAGAAGCGATGCACTAGACTGAGGCACAATCAGCCTTCCTGCCTGCCAGCCGCCCCTCTGGAACTGAGAGGACAGAGAGGACCGGCTCGCACCCAGGGCAGCAGGAGGGGCCTGGAAGGCCCTGGAAGAACTGAGCTGCGGGCCTCCCTCAATGATCCCCTTCCCAAACAGAACAGGCGCGTTCTGACAGAGGCCCCGCATCATGTGTGGATGCCTGGCCCAGGGCCAGACTTCTTCCCCAGGTGCTGGCCCAGCTACTTTCTGGTTGGAGCCCAAGGCGGGGCAGAGAAGCAGTTTTAAAGGAGTTTTTATACTCAAGGAATGGGAACCTTGGCCTTTCCAGACCAGCAGGAGGAGGGGTGAGAAGTCAGGAGCTCAGCCTCTAAGATCCCCCAGCGCAGGGAGGGGACACTCACGGCCACCCTCCCTCGCCCACCTGACGGCCAGTCTGAGGAAGGGCCCTGCTCAGAAGCGGAGCATCGAGGGCCCAGTGCCCTCACTCACTGGCTGAACACTCACCTCCGTTTTGGGTTTGCTGGCCTTCCCCAAGGAACCTGGTAAGTCAGGGATTAGGTTATAAGAACCATAAATATACTCAGTTCAAGTTAAAAAAAAAAAAGCAAGCTATTTAAAACCTAGTATTTTTAAAAGCTGAAAAATAACTGGCCTCAAGTTGGCTTGGGAAGGTGGCTTGCAGCAGCCTTCGCTGTCTGCCCTGGGACACAGACAGCCTGGTGGGGTGAGCTGTCCCAGTCAGGGTCCCCCGTAGTGCCTTGGGCCAGCTCCCTGGGTGGCCCACTACTTGTGAGGTGCCCAATGCCACCCCGTCAGTGAGAGCCCCACAGAGACCCATGCTGGACAGGAAAGGGCAGGGGGAGCCCTGGGTCCACTGACCACCACCCTCAATCACGGTGGCTGAGGGGGCTGCATGGTCAGGGATCTGCTTCAGGGAGCGAAGGCACCTCAGTGTCCACTCGGGACTGCACCCTGGAAATCGTGAGAGGTGGGACAGGCCCACCAGGAAGAAAGGAACCTCAAACCAGCTCCCAACACAGCGCCGGCAAGAAGGCGACTTCAAGCATCCAAAAGGCACCACTCCCATTCCCCTCAGCCACCAGTAAGAAACAGGCCGTGTGCGTGGCAGCAAAGCAGGACCCTCGGACCTGGAGTGCCAGGCTCGTGTCCTACCCCCCCCAGTTCCCAGAGATGTGAGCATGAGCAAGACACTCCACTGCTCTGGATCTGGAAAACGAAGACAGATGTGAGTGCACATCTCAGGGCTGCTGGGAGAGTCAGTGAGCGCCTCCCTGCACCCAGAGTGCCAACAGGACACGTCAGCTCTGTCCCCACCACGGCGCTCGATGCGGGGGAGGGCTTCCCGAGGAGGGTCAGGCATGGGCACCCTGCCCGCAGCTGCTTCTTGGACCTCCACAGGGAGCCCTGGGTCTGGACCCAGGGTCCGGGGGGGCCCCTGCTCCACAGAGAGGACACTTGGGTTTTTCTTTCTGAGCTGTTGCGCTTTGCAAGAAGAGAGTGCAAAGTTATACCTCAGCAAAGCAGCCGATCCTTCCCACCCCCACTCAGCCTCCTGTCTGGGCCACCCATGAGGCCACCAGCCCACTACCAGGCCTTCCTGCCAGAAGCCTTCTGACTTCAGTGACCACAGGCTTGACAGTAAAGTTTTGGGGAACAAAGGGAGCTTCTGGTGTCTGGCTGGGATCTGAGACCCGGGATCTGAGAGGGAGACAGGAGTGGCCCAAGGGATGTGTCAGGAACGCTACTTCTCTGATGTGAACTTGCAAACAGTTCTCCCGACAGGGTGTGCCCAGAGCGGTGCTGACAATGCGGCGCCACCGCTGGGTCTCAGCCGCGCGGGCCCCTCTTCCTGGGACACAGGTCTACGTACAGTTTCCACCTCCAGCGGGGCCTGGGGTGCGGGAGCGGCCTCCCCCAGGGTTGGGCACTCACCAGGAAGCGAACATCGTCAAAGCCGTTGAGAAGCAGCCTGCTCTCATACTGCTGCAGCCCCACGGCCTCCAGCCACTCCCCGACGCTCTGTTCCAGCGGCCGCGCACCTGACGAGAGAGGAATCGGCAGACGCTTGAAAAGGGAGAAACCATCGAGGCGGTAGCAGCGGCACTCGGAGGAAGACAGATGGCACCGCCACACCATCGTCATTACCACGGAGCAGCCACACTCGGGACCAGAGCAGGCGAGCGCGGGCCCGCGGCCCCTCCTCCGCGGGTAGCACAAGGGCACCGGGCGGCCGCCGCCCACTCCCACGCCCCCTGGGGTCCAGCTGCCCGGGGGCCAGGGGAGCCGAGCCCCCAGGCTCTCTGGGTCGGCGCTTGTCCGCCTGCACGCAGGAATTTCACAAAGTCCGTCCCCACGGGCCCCAGAAGGGGCGGGGGACGAGGGACCAGTCCCACGACCTTGCAGCCCAGGCCAGTCGGGGGCGAGCGCGCCTCTTCATGCAGCGGAGGGACACAGGCACAGCGAGGGCTCCGCGCCCGGCCCCGGGCAGTCAGCGCATGCAGCCCAAGCAGCAGGACCCCGGCCCGCGGAGAAAGGAGACTTTTACTTGTCTTCCCCCAGCAGTCCCGGAACAAGCAAACCATGGCCACCAGGCTTTCGTGCGCAGAGGCTCAGGGCGGCGCGGGCCGGGCGGGCGCATGGGCGAGGGCTGGGGGCCGGGACCCCACTACACTCCGGCCGCCGCAGGGGAGCGGGCTGTCTCCCAGGGCAGGTCGCTGTCCGCCGGGCTGCCTTCCCGGGCGGGGCTGGGCGGCGGGGGTTGGGCGTTCATCTTCCTCTTCCGACGGTGGCTGTTCCCGTGACTAGCCTGCTCGGGTGGAAAGCAGGCGGGCAGATCCAGTTCTCAGCTAAAGAAGACAAAACCCAGCTCAACACAACAGAGAAAGGCAGCGGTCCTCTGTCATCGGAGTGGCTTGAGCCTATTTCCCGTTCGGCGCTGCTCTCTCTCTGGCCGAGTGATAAAGGCGGCAGCTGTCTTCCCAGCGTCTCCGGGGCTTGCCCCCCTCCTCTGAAGATGAACATGAAAGGGAGGACCTCATTCGCTCTGCTCCTCCGGGAGGACCGCGAGCCTGCCAGCGCAGGGAGGAAAAAAGTTCAGCGCTTCCTGGGAGACCGTGGATGCTCTGAGCTGGTCACCTTAACCCCATCTACTTCTCCGGTTCTCATGGGCAAGAAGAGGTGAAAGAAGGAAAAAGGAGGACCAACTACAAAACGTCACCTCCGGAGCAGTCTTGCGGTGTTCCCAGCACTTTCTGCCCTGTGGGCAGGCCAAGTGGCTTGGTTAAGGTAGGAGACCCTGGTGAGCCACTGTCCCAGGCTCCCCTCCTCTGTCCTCTGCAGAACAGATGGTGGTCAGGGCCCTGGCGGCCAGCCTCCCGATGCACACGGTAGCAGCTCTGCGAGATGCTGAGTCTGGGGGCGGCCTGGGCCCCCGGCCCCAGAGCGGGGCCGTCTGCTCTAGGAACCTCAGCAGCGGGCTTCTGTGTGCCTGTGAAATCAAGTGTCTCCCAGCCGCCGATTCATTCCTGCCCGTAATCCCCTGGCCAGGCAGCCGTAGTCCCGCCGGCTGCTGGTGGCTGTGCGCGCATCCAGAACCGCAGCAGAATGCTTTGTCTAAAGGCTCCGGGGCGCCACGCTGCCTGCTGTCGGCTCCACAGTCCTTGCTCACTCTCCTAACGTCTGGCCCTCCCCCTCCTCCCCTCCCCTCCCCCCCCCGCCCTTCCACGCTCAGGAAAATACATCAGGGATCGGACATCGCAGCAGAAGCTGCTGCTGCTGCCACCAAGGGAGAAGGAGACAGCAGCCACCAGCATGGGAGCAAAAGGACAAGTTCTCCAATAGACCCTCCAGTATCGGCTGCTGGCCAGTGTGCACATGTACGAAAGCCAGAGGCGGCCGAACTTTACCTCCAGCTCCAGGGGCTGCAGACAGCTGATCAGGGAGAACAGAGAAGGAACGTCCTACAGTTTTGGCCGATAGTTTCTAGGACAGCCAGACGGGACAGAGGAGTGACACTCTCCTAAGAACACAGCCTATAGGTGAAGTCACACCACCCCCCATCACTTCAGGAGTGACTGTGCCTCTCTGCCAAGAAGATAAGCCACGAGGTATCACAAAAACAGGTGATACAATAAGGACAGGACAACAGAGTTCTCAGGTGAGTGCACCCAACAACTTAGGAAGTGGCTTCTCTCCAGGCTGTGAGAACCCAGCAGAGAAGCGCCAGGCCCACAGCAGGCTGGCCAAAATCAGGGGAGGACACGGCCAGGGGCACCAAGGGCAAGTGGGAACTGGGACCAAACCTCCAGTCCAGCCGCGGAGACCCAAACCCAGGGACTACATGCCACCTCTAAACGTGCTGGGAGACACCTGCCCCCCAGCAGGCTGGCCTGCTGCTCTCCCAGGACACAGGGTCCCCTGGAGCAGCCCACGTTCAACACCTACTCAACCACCGAAACGGCTGACGGCAGCAAAAGAAAGTCAAGCGTTTTCTTTCACTGGCTGGACAGCACAGGCTGTTGGTGAAAGCAGCAAGGCCCGCCCTCCCTGGATTCCTGACAGTGGGACGAGCTGGCAACAGGTCCGTCGGGGATACAGGTCACCAGCTCCAGTGCCAGCCACTCAGGGGCCCACGGCCCAAAATAAGAGTGAGACTCAAGCACCACCTTGGGGTCTCAGCTTTCAGGACTGCGAAACCAGTCACAGGGGGCAACACCCTGCTTAGCTAAGGGCTGCCTGCCTGTGAGTCTGCTCCTCCTCCTGGGACGGCGACCCCTGAGCCCAGGTCTCCTCTCCTAGATCCAGAAACCAAGGACGGTTTGAAATCTGACGCTGACCATTCAAAATGAACAAGAAATCTACTTGGGGCTTAGCCGAAGGCTGGTGCTCCCTGAGGTCCTGGGGAAAGTCCCCCCTGACACATTGGACCGAGGTTATGGGCCCCACTCCATCCTTCACAGTCCAGTCGCCGCACGGACACCGCAGGCTGGGACTCTGCAGTGCGGGTGGACGCACCCTCTGCTCAAGTGGCCACTTTTGTGTACTCACCCTCAACTTTCCTAAGCTGGGGTCTGGAGGATGCTACTCAGTGCTACTAAAAACACTGTGTGTTGGGACCCAGAAACCTAGGAGGGTAGCTGGACCATCTCTCGCCATTCATGTGGGTTCATGGGGGCTGAGATTTGGAGGGTGGGGCCCACAGGGCAAGGAAAGGGCTCACTGTCACCAAGTCTAAGAAGAAGGACTCTTCCAAAAGAGTGTTTTCCAGAAGGGCTGTCACATCTCCTGATTCACCAAAGCCAAGAGGCAACGGCCTGCTTCTGCGCCAACCTCCCGAGCACACACAACTGATGTAAGCTCCTCAGATGCAGAGGGGCCCAGGGAAGCGGACAGCAGCCTCAACTGAACTGACTGCAGCCAACCCATCCCTGCTGCCCCTAGAGAACAGCTTTGAAAATGGCCACAGTGTCTGTCTCGGTCCTGAACATTATCCCCAATAAACACTTGTTCCTGGCAAAGCCTGCAAACCACAATTAAGCTCCCCAGACTGTATGTATTAAAGTGCCACGAAACAGAGCCACAAACTCTTAGCCAGAAGAGCCACGTGTGCAGACTGCCCACATAATCCATTCCTGGTAAAGATGGACCCAACCCAATCGGGCTTTCTCTGCTAGAGCCCAGGGAAACAGGGCTGCTGAATGGAGGGTGGCTTGAGGAACCCAGTGCATTTCTCAATATGAGGAAGTAATTGTTTCATGGACAAAAACAAGCACCGCTTTACCTCAAGTATTTGTATGTATTACTTATCCTTAACAAATGAAAAGAGGTCAGTACAATTATCGAAATGTCGTAGATAGGAAACTGGGCTCAGAGGAAGTGAGCACCTCGCCCTGGACACACGTGCATCTAGAATCCAGCTTTGAGACAGGGCCGAGGCTCCCCACAAGGCCCGTGGCCTCAGCAGCAGCTTCCTCGCCGAGGTGCACACTTCCCCATCATCCACCGGACTTCCTGCCAGAGCCAGGGGCTCACAGAGCAGTCTTGGAAACAGCCTCCCGACTGCACAAGGAAGCCGCCCTTAAGTGCAGAGGGCGCCTTCCCTGATGATTGGAAGAGGCCAGCTCCTCAGCTGCTGTCGGCCCAGGTGCCCTGGTGGCAAGAGGGCCTTCAGAGGCTTAAGGGGAGGGTGTGAGAGGTGCTCTGAGAGGCACCATAAGAATGTCACCTCACCTGAGCAAGCTGTATAACCATAATTCTACCACCAAGGAAAACAGCTTAGGTAGGGCCTCCCTAGAGCCTTTGTTTCAAAGGCAGGTAGAGCTCACCTGTAGGGCTTTGAAATGAAAAGAATACCCCAAGTAACAGTGCTCTGAAGTGAACATGACAAATAAATGGAAAAATGGAGAAACAGACACGAGGAGGCAGAAGCAAATCCAGCCCTCCCAGGCGATCAGGTGAAGAGCCCTCGCCGGGGCAGCCACCGCCATGGGTCAGGAGGGCCCAAGCCACGCTCCCGGGGAGAGGCGGAGCCGCCCGGGAGGCCAGGGCCAACTCAAGGAGCACCCCCAGTGAGCCAGCCAGAGGAAGCCCAAGCTCAGGAAAGAAACAGCGGCAGTCGATCCCTTCACAGACAGCCTAAGATGCCTCTGTCCACTCTCCCCTCCACTACGCAAAAGGAGTCATGGCTCCTAAAATCACAGCTGGGTGGGCGGTGTAGACGCGAGTGTGATGTGGTCTGGGCTGACCTCTCTCACCCCTGAACGTCTGTCCTCTGGGTCAGAGAAATGTCTGAGCCGGAAGGGAGCGAGAGGGCTGCGTCCCGTGGGGAAATGGCTGCGTGGTACGGTACCTGAGATCCTCTGCTGTTCCTGAGAAAAGTCGATCCCTTCTCCAATAGAGCTCATGATCTTCTCAATCTGAGATGGAAGAGAAAGGAACAAGATAGGCTGTGAGGCTCAAGTCACGCTGCCAGCTCACCAGCAGCGCGTGCAGGGGTAGCCCTCCAGGATTTTTCCAGATGATGCCAAGGTCCAGCACCGACCTGCAAGGTTTCAGGGCTCACACTCAGGTCAAGAAAGGCTCTTCTCTGGCCTCTGCCCTCGAGGGTCTGAAGATGTGCTCTGAAGGGAGTGCGTGGGTAACAATCGGGGCTCAGCTGCTGGAAACACCCAAGAGCCTCCCTTCCGAGGCAATTTATACATCACTTCCCCCACCCTCCAGCCTTTCCAGACCCAGTGGAGACCGTGTGGAGGGTGCGAGAGCAGGCCAGGGCAGGCGCCCTCCACGGCTCCTGCTAGACTCTAAATTCCATGAGAACGGAGGCTGCACCAGCTCTGTTCTGGGCTGAACCCCTCGCACCTGGAGCAGGGCCTGGCAATTCGTAAGCACCTTACAGATAATTGCTACTGCGTGACCACCAGCTCTGAGGTGTGGGGACATTTTCCAGAGCTCAGACCAGCAGAGCCCTGGAATGGGCATGTAACCCTGAACGGAGGAGCTTTTGCTCCCTGGAGGTGGGCAGTCCTGCACACAGCTCTGCACTGCGGGGGAGAAGAGGGCAGACACTTGTCCTTCCCCTGGACCACAGCACACAGAACTGGTCTCTGAGCAGCCAGATGTCTCCAGCATCGCCCCCACCCCCATATGGACCACCTGTCCCAGCCATCTGGCTTTGGTCACTCGGAGCCAGATCCAAGGCCCCTGCTCCGGGAAACCTGGCCAGGGGCGGGACAAGGCGGGACAGGAGGAGGAGCTGCCCCCCGCCCCGCCCCTGCCCCCGCCCCCAGCGTAGTGGTGATAATGAGATCATTCACTGCTCTTTTTCTAAAGAAAGGAAAAAAAGACCTTCTGTACCAGGACGTGGATGCTTTTTCCTCTAAGTGCAAGTAAGGAGCCTTAGGTCTGACAGTCAGAAAAATAACAACTCTCCAGCCAGCCTCCAGCTGGCACACAAAGGGAGAGCATTTGAGCGTGGCTGAACAACACGGGATAAGCACCTCCTCTACCCGGCAGCCAGAGCGCAGGAAGGTCTCCTCCACCACCGAAACGCCTGCTGGCTCAGGCAGGCACGCAGTCCCCTGACTGTAGACGCGCCCACGAACTCCAGCCCCCAGCTCTGCAAAAGCAGGGGAAACACCTCTCACCCCCAGCTCTGCAAAAGCAGGGGAAACACCTCTCACCCAGACGACCGGGGCAGCCCAGAGGCGGGCCTGGGAAGCAGCTCTGCCACGCCCCTCCAAGAGAAGGCCCCCCGCCAGCCCACCCCAGAGCACCCCTTCCTCTGGCCCTGCCCGTTTCCTGTCGAGTGCATTTGGCCTAAGACCTGGCTCTAGATGCTCAATAAAAAGTTGGCTTGCTCCCCACCCCCTTTCTGTTGTCCATAGCGCTCTGATCTAGTAAAGTTTTACAACGTATTTTTACTTATTTTCGTACAAGTAATAATTTGCATGATTCAAAATTCAAAAGATGCAAAAGGTTATTCAGAGAAAGGCCTCTTTCTGACCCCTGTCTCCGAGCTGCCTATAGTTCCTCTCCCTGGAGGCAACCAGCGTAACCAGCTTCTCAAGCATCTCTTAGGTTTATCTGCAAGTAAGCAATTACGTGACTGAACTCCACACCACTCCCCAACTCTGACAGAGCTGTTCCAAGTGTGCTGCTCTGGATCTCGGATTTTCCACTTAATAACACATTCTGGAATTCTCGCCACAGTTCAAAAAGAACACTTTTTTCGTTTTTTAGACGGACCAGTCTTCGGAGAAGAGGCACGCATGTGGCGTTCCCAATTGTCTCTCTAAACAGTGCTACAATGAATACAGCTCCACATACACCTTTGAACCGAAGTACGTCTGTAAGGTGATTCCTAGTTATTTCCTGAGAGTTCTTCCAGACACAGAATCTGGAGTTAGCAGCAGGGAGCTCACAGGTCATACAATCCCAGCTCCCACACCACTTTAGTCTAATGGGACTAAAGACCTCCCAGGGAGGGGGCCCTGGCTAACTCTCCCAGTCAGTTCGCCCCATTTGCAGAAAGCACCAAGTTATAGAACATTTACCTTTCTACAGATTTAAACTTTTTCCCCTGATGTCACCTACTCTTCCACAGAAAACGCTTTGGGATATGTGGAGACAGCTCTTGCCTTCCAGATAAACTGCTCTCCAATTCCCAGGCCACAAGGCCCAACCTGGCATCTGATGACACACCGGTCATTACAGTGCAGAAGCCTGACACCTGAGCAAAGAGCAGGCACTCAACAGAGATCTGCTGAGGTGCCTTCTGTTTCCTTTTCTGCATTTATAGGAGAAAAGTAGGCTGCTAAGGTGAGGAAATGTCCTTACATGGGGTGTTGGGTCCTTATCTCTGGAACGGGCCTACCAACCGGGATGCCTGAGGGGGTAAATGTGGGAGAACCACCACAGGAAACACCAGGAGGGATGGAATCCAGAGTGTTCTATCTGCCCTTCTACCCACCAGGCCCGGCTCATGGTGAGAGGGGCAACTGACTGATGAAAAAGCCCAGTGTCCACTTAGTTAATGCCAACAATGAAAAGCTACTTTCCCAAGGCCACAGTCAGGGTGGGAAAAGCTCAAGTGGAAGGTGACTCCAAGGTGTCTTTTAAAATAAAGTCAAGTCTCCTACATTATATATTTCATGATTATCATATGATTAATCACCTAACACCAAGGCCCCCACTGGCTTGTAGAGTCAGTGTCTCCTGGTTGCCCAGTTCATGACATTCTGCCAAAGGCCCTTTTGAAGTCAGGGAGAGCAGAGCTGGACATCTCTCTGCTCCGCTTCCTCCTACATGCCCCAGGGGTCGCCCCTCAGGACAACTGCAAGTGGCCAGGAAGAGTCCAGCCTCCCCAGCGGCTGGGCGCTTTGGTCTGCAGCAGGTGCACAGGGCACTCTCAGAGCTGTGCCATCCAACCTAGAAAGTGCGCTTTGTTTTCTGTGAACTGCGGCAGCTGAGGCCAGCTGCGAAGATTCTAGTTTACAGAGGATCTGAGGGTTCTCCCAACAACCTGAAGCCCAGGAGCCCTTCCAGCCTTGGCGAGAGCGCAGGGTGAGGAGGGAAGTGCAGGCAGAGACTGGCACAGCCCTGTCCAGGCCCTCAGCCCGGGCTGTGGAGGCTGGAGGAGCTGGACCTCATCACCTCTCCCTGCCACAGCCCTGGGGCCCCAGGACCAGCAAAGGGGGAATGTGGTCATTTCTGGACAGAGGAGCAGCCACAGAAGGCAGATACCGCTCTGATCCTCGCACTTTGGGTAGTTTAACTATTTAGGCTTGAGTTAAGAAACAATCTGATTAGGCTGTTTTCCCAGAAACATTCTGCACCTCGGGGGAATGTCGGGGGAAGAGGCTGGCAGAATAGAACGGAACAGTTCAACATTCTCTGGTTTTTTATTGCTTAGGATCTGTGACATTTTTGGAGAGAGGTGGGAAATGGTCACGCTTTAATAGTGCACTTCATGTCAACTCTATAAAGAGCTTGTATTTGTGTTTAGTAAAGCCTGAAAGTTATCACCATAATGGACTCATCTATTCTATAAAATGCTTGCAAATATTCCATTTTCAGCAAGTATTCAGGCTTTCTTTTTTTCCTCCTACCTGGGTTGTATAAAATATGTTCCTTGTATGGCTGAAAACAACCAAAACCACACACTAGGGACCTGCTGCCAAGGCCCTCTCCCATCTGCTGGTTCAGAACACAGGACCCCGGTGCCCACACGCTGGCGGCAGGAAGAGACACTCTATATAATATACAGACAGGCTCCCTCTCCCATCACCATCACCTGGATGCCAGGAGCAACTCAGATCATGCCCGGCTTTTCCGTGGACACTGGGAGTGAGGGGAGGGAGAAGACAGCGCCTGGGGGAAAAGTACTTCCTGGGCTTTGCTGGGTCTTCTATGCCCCGGAGGTGAGTTGGGTACAGGCAGTCCAAGGAGGACCATAGCCTTGGGACAGCGAGGCTCCCTCCTAGGAGGTGGCACAGGTGAGAAGCAAGGGCGATGGGCATGGGCTCCATGTGCAAAAACGTCGGGAGACCAGGAATCAGTCTGGTCCTAAGATGAGCCTCACCGAGAGCAGGAAGGCAACGGGATCGCCTTTCTTCTACCTCTTGGGGCAAGCAGGAACATGAGGGGAGGTGTTTCTGGAACTGAATTTGGCTCCTAATGTCAGACACGTCCCCCCAACCCCCACCCCCGTCTATTGCCCAGTGAGCTGTCAGCTCCCGAGGACCCTCTCACTAGTGACAGCTCCTGAGGGCCCTCCTGTGAGATGGAAAACACACAGTCCCACTGGGCCTGTACCACCAGGACTGGGGACGCCGTCTCTCTCTTTTGCTGCCCCGGAGACTGACTCCTTTATTGGCCTGGAGACACCCCACACTTGCACTGTAACTTCCCCACTAGCTGTTTTATGGTGTGTCCCGGGGACATGAGAGGCCCAATGCAGGGGAGGACCCTGGATCAAGCTGTTTCTTCTAAAGGCCACACGGTGCCTTGCCCAGAGCTGGTTTATGAAGGGACCCGGTGACAAACGAGTTACCACTTGTTAAATGCCCAGGCCAGCCTCAACTCCTCACTAACACGGTAAGAGGGGAAAGGCATGTGACGCCTCTGGACCTCAGTCTGGATTCTCTAACTCCCCTCTGCATTTTTATCTTTTCCCCACCTCCCTGGGTTGCTGGCACAGGGACCTCACACCCACAACTACCTGCTGGCCACTTCCCTCAACAATCCTGCCCAGCCTAGCTCACTGCCAAGTGAACTTGCCACCCCATTTCTCAGGTGAGGACGCTGCAGCTCTGCCCACAGGTCGACAGCCAGTGCCCACCCCATCCCCCACCGATGGCACTACTCTAAGGGGCCGAGGCTGCTCTCTGTGTGAAGAACCAGGGCCAAACCCCCTCCTCAGGCCAGCCGGCCCTGCTCAGACAGTGCCCCCCATTCCCAGGCACACAGGAGGAGTCCTCGCCTCCCCAGAGGCCCAAGCCCTTGCCACCAAGTGACCGACGATGCCAGACTGGCTGCTCCGCGGTGCGAGGCTCCCTGATGCTGCCGCCACCACCTCCCAGCCCAGAGAGCACGTAAGAATTCATTGCCATCTCTTGTCTTCTGCCCTCAGCAGCAGACAGGGCTCCTCCACCCGGAGCGGAATTTGATTCCCCACATTTGATAAAGGGTCTGAGTTATTTTTTCACCTCTCCCCCCAGACTGAATTGCACCAGGCCTTGAAAAGACAAGGATGGGAGGGAATGGCAAGGCATACTTAAAGTGATGAAAGACAATAACCTACAGCCCAGATTACTGTACCCAGCAAGGATCTCATTCAAATACGAAGGAGAAATCAAAAGCTTTACAGACAAGCAAAAGCTGAGAGAATTCAGCACCACCAAACCAGCTCTCCAACAAATTCTAAAGGATATTCTCTAGACAGGAAACACGAAAAGGGTGTATAAACCTGAACCCAAAACAATAAAGTAAATGGTAACGGGATCATACTTATCAATAATTACCTTAAACGTAAATGGGTTGAACGCCCAACCAAAAGGCAAAGACTGGCCGAATGGATACAAAAACAAGACCCCTCTATATGCTGCTTACAAGAGACCCACCTCAAAACAAGGGACACATACAGACTGAAAGTGAAGGGCTGGAAAAAGACATACCACGCAAATAGAGACCAAAAGAAAGCAGGAGTGGCAATACTCATATCCGATAAAATAGACTTTAAAACAAAGGCTGTGAAAAGAGACAAAGAAGGCCACTACATAATGATCAAAGGATCAATCCAAGAAGAAGATATAACAATTATAAATATATATGCACCCAATATAGGAGCACCGCAATATGTAAGACAAATGCTAACAAGTATGAAAGGGGAAATCAACAATAACACAATAATAGTGGGAGACTTTAATACCCCACTCACACCTATGGACAGATCAACTAAACAGAAAATTAACAAAGAAACGCAAACTTTAAATGATACATTAGATCAGTTAGACCTAATTGATATCTATAGGACATTTCACCCCAAAACAATGAATTTCACCTTTTTTTCAAGTGCTCATGGAACCTTCTCCAGGATAGATCACATCCTGGGCCATAAATCTAAACTTGATAAATTCAAAAAAATCAAAATCATTCCAAGCATCTTTTCTGACCATAATGCATTAAGATTAGATCTCAATTACAGGAGAAAAACTATTAAAAATTCCAACATATGGAGGCTGAACAACACACTTCTGAATAACCAACAAATCACAGAAGAAATCAAAAAAGAAATCAAAATATGCCTAGAAACTAATGAAAATGAAAACACAACAACCCAAAACCTGTGGGACAGTATAAAAGCAGTGCTAAGAGGAAAGTTCATAGCAATACAGGCATACCTCAAGAAACAAGAAAAAAGTCAAATAAATAACCTAACTCTACAACTAAAGCAACTAGAAAAGGAAGAATTGGAGAACCCCAGAGTTAGTAGAAGGAAAGAAATCTTAAAAATTAGGGCAGAAATAAATGCAAAAGAAACAAAAGAGTCCATAGCAAAAATCAACAAAGCCAAAAGCTAGTTCTTTGAAAGGATAAATAAAATTGACAAACCATCAGCCAGACTCATCAAGAAGCAAAGAGAGAAAAATCAAATCAATAAAATTAGAAATGAAAATGGAGAGATCACAACAGACAACACAGAAATACAAAGGATCATAAGAGACTACTATCAGCAGTTGTATGCCAATAAAATGGACAACATGGAAGAAATGGACAAATTCTTAGAAAAGTACAATTTTCCAAAACTGAACCAGGAAGAAATAGAAAATCTTAACAGACCCATCACAAGCATGGAAATTGAAACTGTAATCAGAAATCTTCCAGCAAACAAAAGCCCAGGTCCAGATGGCTTCACAGCTGAATTCTACCAAAAATTTCGAGAAGAGCTAACACCTATCCTCCTCAAACTCTTCCAGAAAATTGCAGAGGAAGGTAAACTTCCAAACTCATTCTATGAGGCCACCATCACCCTAATACCAAAACCTGACAAAGATGTCACAAAAAAAGAAAACTACAGGCCAATATCACTGATGAACATAGATGCAAAAATCCTCAACAAAATTCTAGCAATCAGAATCCAATAACACATTAAAAAGATCATACACCATGACCAAGTGGGCTTTATCCCAGGGATGCAAGGATTCTTCAATATCCGCAAATCAATCAATGTAATTCACCATGTTAACAAATTGAAAAATAAAAACCATATGATTATCTCAATAGATGCAGAGAAGGCCTTTGACAAAATTCAACATCCATTTATGATAAAAACTCTCCAGAAAGCAGGAATAGAAGGAACATACCTCAACATAATAAAAGCTATATATGACAAACCCACAGCAAACATTATCCTCAATGGTGAAAAATTGAAAGCATTTCCCCTAAAGTCAGGAACAAGACAAGGGTGCCCACTTTCACCGCTACTATTCAACATAGTTCTGGAAGTTTTGGCCACAGAAATCAGAGCAGAAACAGAAATAAAAGGAATCCAAATTGGAAAAGAAGAAGTAAAACTTTCACTGTTTGCAGATGACATGATCCTCTACATAGAAAACCCTAAAGACTCCACCAGAAAATTACTAGAGCTAATCAATGAATATAGTAAAGTTGCAGGATATAAAATCAACACTCAGAAATCCCTTGCATTCCTATACACTAATAATGAGAAAGTAGAAAAAGAAATTAAGGAAACAATTCCATTCACCATTGCAACGAAAAGAATAAAATACTTAGGAATATATCTACCTAAAGAAACTAAAGACCTATATATAGAAAACTATAAAACACTGATGAAAGAAATCAAAGAGGACACTAATAGATGGAGAAATATACCATGTTCATGGATCGGAAGAATCAATATAGTGAAAATGAGTATACTACCCAGAGCAATTTACAAATTCAATGCAATCCCTATCAAGCTACCAGCCATATTTTTCACAGAACTAGGACAAATAATTTCAAGATTTGTATGGAAATACAAAAAACCTCGAATTGCCAAAGCAATCTTGAGAAATAAGAATGGAACTGGAGGAATCAACTTGCCTGACTTCAGGCTCTACTACAAAGCCACAGTTATCAAAACAGTATGGTACTGGCACAAAGACAGACATATAGATCAATGGAACAAAATAGAAAGCCCAGAGATAAATCCACACACATATGGTCACCTTATCTTTGACAAAGGAGGCAAGAATACACAGTGGAGTAAAGACAATCTCTTTAACAAGCGTTGCTGGGAAAACTGGTCAACCACTTGTAAAAGAATGAAACTAGATCACTTTCTAACACCGCACACAAAAATAAACTCAAAATGGATTAAAGATCTAAATGTAAGACCAGAAACTATAAAACTCCTAGAGGAGAACGTAGGCAAAACACTCTCAGACATAAATCACAGCAGGATCCTCTATGATCCACCTCCCAGAATACTGGAAATAAAAGCAAAAATAAACAAATGGGATCTAATTAAAATTAAAAGCTTCTGCACAACAAAGGAAAATATAAGCAAGGTGAAAAGACAGCCTTCTGAATGGGAGAAAATAATAGCAAATGAAGCAACTGACAAACAACTAATCTCAAAAATATACAAGCAACTTCTGCAGCTCAATTCCAGAAAAATAAACGACCCAATCAAAAAATGGGCCAAAGAACTAAATAGACATTTCTCCAAAGAAGACATACGGATGGCTAACAAACACATGAAAAGATGCTCAACATCACTCATTATTAGAGAAATGCAAATCAAAACCACAATGAGGTACCACTTCACACCAGTCAGAATGGCTGCAATCCAAAAATCTGCAAGCAATAAATGCTGGAGAGGGTGTGGAGAAAAGGGAACCCTCCTACACTGTTGGTGGGAATGCAAACTAGTACAGCCACTTTGGAGAACAGTGTGGAGATTCCTTAAAAAATTGCAAATAGAACTACCTTATGACCCAGCAATCCCACTCCTGGGCATACACACCGAGGAAACCAGAATGGAAAGAGACACATGTACCCCAATGTTCATCGCAGCACTGTTTATAATAGCCAGGACATGGAAACAACCTAGATGTCCATCAGCAGATGAATGGATAAGAAAGCTGTGGTACATATACACAATGGAGTATTTCTCAGCCGTTAAAAAGAATTCATTTGAATCAGTTCTGATGAGATGGATGAAACTGGAACCGATTATACAGAGTGAATTAAGCCAGAAAGAAAAACACCAATACAGTATACTAACACATATATATGGAATTTAGAAAGATGGCAATGACGACCCTGTATGCAAGACAGGAAAAAAGACACAGCTGTGTATAACGGACTTTTGGACTCAGAGGGAGAGGGAGAGGGTGGGATGATTTGGGAGAATGGCTTTCTAACATGTATACTATCATGTAAGAATTGAATCGCCAGTCTATGTCTGACGCAGGATGCAGCATGCTTGGGGCTGGTGCATGGGGATGACCCACAGAGATGTTATGGGGAGGGAGGTGGGAGGGGGGTTCATGTTTGGGAACACATGTAAGAATTAAGGATTTTAAAATTAAAAAAATAAAAAACTGAAAAGAAAAAAAAAAAAGACAAGGATGGATTGAAGTAAATTATTTGTCTTGATTTTCTAACCCAGTCAACTGTGTTTAGGGGAGGGAGACAGGATTGGAGGGGGAGGGGAGCAGCGGCCGGCAGGGGATGAATGCATATCTGCAGTGGTGGTTGGGTGGGGGGGCTGTCCCTCCCCAGGCAGTTCCACGAACAATGAGTCACTTCTTCTCCATGGAGCACAGCTAGTCTCCGGCTCATGGTGGGGGGCTTTGGACCTTTGCCATGTTTATAGTATCCCCATCTGAATCCCTTTTACATTGTCACCTTCCTTCTCAATCTCATTTTTCCTATGAGGCTGAGACCACAGAGCTGTCACGTTTCTGAAGTCCCTGTCCTTTGGTCTGGGACACAGGCTCAGATGAAAGCCTGTGCGTGTCTGCCCCAGGCTACACTTCCTGACCCCCATCAAAGTCTCCAACTCCCCTTCCCCTCCTCATTTTTATCCTTTACACACCTCTTGGGTGGCTGATACCCACCGTGCTCCCCAGAGTATCGTGCACCCCACAACTACCAGCTGGCCCTTTCCTTGACCAACACCCATGCCCCAGACCGGCCACTTGGGGGAAAGTAAAGGAGACTTGCCAAGTGACCTTCTCATGCCAGGACAGCCTCCTCTGCAAGGACTCTTCACTAAAAGCCCCAAGAAACTGCTGAAAGAAGAAAAAAGGTGGGAGACCTAGATTCCAATTAACTTTGTTACTGCTGCCACAGAACTCTGGGTTATGCACCAAATACGGGCTTTAATAAGTGGGACAAGACTCTAAAAGATTAATGAGGATTATGTATTTGGGTTCCTGTCCAATTGATGCAATCTACTTTCTCTCCAGGAGTAGGCTGGTTTGGGGAAGGAGTGAGGAGGAGGAGGAAGCTGCTCAGAGAGGTGCAGTTCTCTCACACACTGGGAAATCTGTCTCTTGGTCTTTCTTTGGTTTTTCTTTTACCACCAGCAACCTTCCCTTGTTGGTCCTGCTCTTCCACAGCTTGAATTCCACTGCAGTGCGCTGCACTGTGGGTCTGGCTACGGATTAACGCGGCCCAAAGCAAACACCCTAGGCGCCCACTCAGGATTGATTTCCTCAGCACTATGGCCAGGGAGAGAAAGGGGTTCTTCAGTATCCATCGGCTCCTCAGACTCTGCAGGGGAACATTTGCCATGTAATATCAGAGGAGACGAATGTGAAATTTTGAGCACCAAATTATATACACTGAAGAAGTAAAAAAAAAAAAAATTACATATACTTAATACAAATACACTACCAATATCCATCAGACACCCTGAGACTTCTACAGTCTGCCACTCCTAGTTATCTCTGTGAAATAGAAGTTGGATGAAGTTGATAGAGTTCCCCAAATTCATTTTAAATCACTAGGGAAAATCTTTCAGATAAGCCTTATACAAAAGAACACACACTGCACTGATTCCATTTATATAATGTTCCAGAAAAGGCAGAATGAACATCCAACATTAGGAAGAGTAGTTGCTGGTGGGGTAGGAAAGGGTAAAGATTGGCTGGGCAGGGACATGAGGGAACTTCCTGGGGTGATGGCAGTATCCCATATCTTGACAGAATTTGGGTTATACGAATGTATGTACTTATCAAAACTCAGGGAAAGGCGACTCATGGTTTAAGTCTTTCATATGCATTAACCTCCCCTCAAATTGATGAACAAATACCAAACTCTAGATAATGACACGCATGTTAAAATGCTTAGTGATGACATGTACTGATGTCTGCAAGTTATTTTGAAATGCATCACAATATAACATCAATTTTTCAGTGGACTGAAGGCTTAACAGATATGAGATAAAGCAAGAACAGCAAAATCTAATTGCAATCTAGGCTGTAGGTGGTGAATATACAGGCATTCACTCACTGTTCAAAAGTCTCTTTCAAGTTTTTTGTATGTTAGAAGTTTTTCAGAATAAAATACTGGGATAAAGATCTCTTTCAGAATGAAATCTTTTAGAGAATAATAAATGGTAAGACCAACGCTGTTCTGAGTTTCTTCATTTGTAATGAGCTCCGCTCAACATGCTAATGAGCAGAAACATGCCCAACAGGCAAAGGAAACAAAGAGAAAGGACTGTGGGAACTCCGACTGACTTCACCATTATTCCGAGTCACAAAGCTTCAGGGTTAAGGGCTGTCAGCCCTGCTCCTCTGCAGTGTGGCGTTCTCTCTTCTGGAACTCGGCTAACCCCCGACTTGCCGGACTGAAAACTCAATTATCAGCGTTCCCAGGGATGAACAGGCCCTGGGAAATTGGTTCTTATTAATCAGACTCAAAAGACACTGATTCCTCCTTTGGTGGGCTGCTTTAGCACGATAAGCAGCACGTTGGGATACTTGGCTAGTATCCTCTACTGCCCGAAATCCATCAAATGGGATCAAAGCCATCCTCAGAATACTGCACGGGCAAGAAGCATGGACCATGCCAAGGGCTTGTTCAGTGACCCCCTTCCTACTTCAGGAGGCCATCCTGAAAATCAGGACAAGTGCTCACAGCAAGCAAGGTACCCTTCTTGGAAAGCACTTAGATCAGCGCTGTTAACACTCCATCTTTCCAGGGTGGACAGGTTCCAGGGCTAGGTTCCCGCAGGGGGCTGCCGTGCCCTCGGCGTTACCAGCTGGGGTGGGGGTGTGGGCAGAGGGACGGCGAGCCATCCCAGTCAGTGCTTCTACATTTTAACGTGTGCATGTTTCTGGCTGTGCTGGGCCTCTGGCGCTGCTCACGGGCGTTCTCCAGTTGCAGTAAGTGGGGGCTGCTCTCTAGTTGCGGTGCACGGGCTTTCCACCACGGTGGCTCCTCTCGTTTCGGCGCACCAGCTTTAGGCGTGTGGGCTTCAGTAGCTGTAGCGCACAGGCTTAGTTGCCCTGTGGCATGCGGAATCTTCCTGGACCAGGACAGGGATTGAACCAGGGTCCCCTGTCTTGTAAGGCACAGTCTTCACCACTGGCCCACCAGGGAAGTCCCCTCCCATTTTAATGATGAGGAAACCAAACATCAGAAAAGTTAAATAACTTTTAGCTTAAAGAACATGATCACAGAGCTAGAAATATGTGGCCAGTGCCTGATTATCTTTTTAATTCAACTTATTTAGGGCCTAACTCCTACTCTAGGAAAACTCAAGAGAACAATTTTAAATACATGGGACTGAGGACACTGGAACAAGAAACCTGAGGTCAAAACGCACTTAAGGGACTTCCCTGGTGGTCCAGTGGTTAAGATTCTGTGCCCCCGCTGCAAACGGCGTGGGTTCAATCCCTGGTCAGGGAACTAGGATCCCCTATGCTGCCCAGTGAAGCCCCCCAAAAATCTACTTATTCAGTTGTGGAATCTTGGGTAAGTCATTTAACATTTTTTCAATTTCTCTTTCTATAAAATGTGAACAAAAAAACTCATCATTCAGGCAATCACCATAACAGGCAAATTACTTGACTTCTCATCCTTACCCTGTGGCTCAGCTGGCAAAGAATCCGACTGTAAGGCGGGAGACCTGGGTTCGAGCTCTGTGTTGGAAAGATCCCCTGGAGAAGGGAACGGCTACCCACTCCAGTATTCTGGCCTGGAGAATTCCGTGGACTGTTCAGTCCATGGGGTTGCAAAGAGTCAGACACGACTGAGCGACTTTCACTTTCACTTTCTTTCACTTTCTCATTCTTAAGCCTCAGTTTCCACAAAGGCAAAATGGAGACCTCAACATGAGCCTGCTGTCAAGATCTGAGACAGCACATGAGGAGTGAAGTGTTTGGTTCCCAAACAGAGCTGCAGGGTGGAGTTAATTTACTGTGACACGAGTTTGAGCAACCTCTGCACTGCCTAAAAGACGTGGGCTTCCCTGGATGACATCACCCTGGGAGGAAAGACAAGGTCCTCTCGGCTGCAAGCACAGATGGCGAGACCTGATCCTTCTCCAGAGGCAGTGTCGGTCTACCCCGGTTCTGGGGAGACTCGGGGCCTGCCATGTCCCTGGGCCCCGGCAGGAGGTACTAAAGTGCCTTCTTAAATTAAGTCCTTGGAAAAATAGGGTTGAGCCTAAGAGCCATTTAGTTTTCATTCTGTAACCCACTTGAGCAGATGTCAGCCTCCCTCATGCAGAGAAACATCTGCAGTCCTTGTGAAACCACAGAGGCTGGTGGAGAGTCCACGCAAGCCCTTCCTCACCCGCTTCAGCTTACAGAGCTTAGATGGTGTTTGCGCATGTGAGTCACAGTCATCTGGTTCCAAAGGAAACAGAATTCCACCTAAAAACAAGTTAATCAAAACCCAGATTCCTTTGTTTAAAAAAAAAAAACAAAAACGGCTGACCAGCCGTAAAGGGGTTCTTCCTTCTGGCAGAAACTGTTTGGAACATGCTGCGTGAACAATAGCTCACATCCTGGACGCTCAGCTGGAGGCTGCTTCTCCATTCAGGACAAAATGTTTCATGTGAGGGAGGTGACGCCTTTCTAGCAGGCAAGAGACGGAGGACCAGGGACAATACTCAGCAGAGGAGAGCAAGGAGAGGGAGAAGAGGGAGGAGGGCTAGAGGCACCAAGCCCTCACCTCAGAGAACTCAGGGGAAAACAGGGGGACGTGGGGAAACCACGTGGTCACCGGTGATGAGGTGACACCTACCCTGCAAGTCTGTTAATGATTTTGCTTAACTATGGTTTTTCTAGTAGTCATGTATGGATATGAGAGCTGGATCATAAAGAAGGCTGAGCGCTGAAGAACTTTCAAACTGTGGTGCTGGACAAGACTCTTGAGAGTCCCTTGGACTGCAAGGAGATCAAACCAGTCAATTCTAAAGGAAATCAACGTTGAACACAAACTGGAAGGACTGATACTGAAGCTGAAGCTCCAATACTGTGGCCACCTGACGCGAAGAGCCGACTCACTGGATAAGACCCTGATGCTGGGAAAGATTGAGTGCAGGAGGAGAAAGGGGCAACTGAGGATGAGAAGGTTAGATAACATCACCGACAAAATGGACATGAATTTGAGCAAACTCTGGGAGATAGTGGAGGACAGAGGAGCCTGGTTTGCTGCAGTCCGTGGGGTCGCCAAGACTCAGACACAACTCAGCACACACACACAACTGAGCAACAAATTAGCGACTCGTTAATCGACCAATGCTGCCCACACCCACAGGGGCAGAAGCCTCTCAAGCACATCCGGAGTCTTCTGCTTCCACTGGCTGAGGGTTCTGCTCACTAAGAACCAGTTGGGATCATTTCCAAAAATGTTTAAAATAGTTATATGTGTGGATAGAAATAGGCAATTAAACGCTATAGAAATGAAACAAGTGCAAAAAGCTGTTTCAGTGATGACCAGGTAGATGTCTCCAAGAGACTAATTTTTAAAAATGTGTTCTTGAATTGTGTTGTTGGAGAAATAAACTGTAAAAATTTCTAAAAGAATTCTATACTCAGAGGGCTTCACAAGTGGCTAAATGCTTGTCTCTCGAGAAACTCTGTCTAAAAGTCTGAATCAATCCTCTATTGTAGATGTGATACATGTAATAAAGAGGACAGAGAATTCCAAATTAGCAGGCCCACCCAGAAAGAAAAAGCCCCAGCTTCACAAAGACTAGCCTACATATCTATGCGTTGGGGTTAAATTACGACATTTGTATTCTTTTTAAGATGACTTCCTCCTTTAGCAGAGTTCTGTGATTAACCCAACAACCTTCGTCCTGACTGGCCACACAGACAGCCCCCCGGGTGGAGCTGGCAGCACTGTCTGATAGACTCCAGCCTCTGCTGTATCAATACCCTGAGCTCTGCAGGTAGGAACTCTCAGACCACTGTCATTATCAAGTAAGCCCAGACTCCCACACAGAGCCCTTCTCCGGCTGCTTCCTCCAAGAGGCGTCTCTGCAGAGGGCTAGGAAACAGTTCCAGGTGGCTGGAGCATACTTCAGCCCTTCCTTTTTCCGCACTGAGGTTCCTGTTTGAGCAGCGCCTTACCCACCGCCAGGGTCCAGGGCCAAGCAGCCTGGGCTGTATGACTGCTTCTGGTTACAGAGCAAAGTCCTGGGTTCTTACGTACTACCAACTCAGAGGCCACCTCACACAAGTCAAACCTCCAGCTTCTACTCATGGCATCAGGCACGTGATGAATGGGAACAGCCCTAGGCCACCCGGATCTCCAGCTAGGAGCACAGGGACAGCCGGGCACTTTAACCGAGATGGGTCCCCTTATGTCCGCCTGCTCCCCTTCCCCTCCCCCAGCAGACCATGGGACACCAGGGTCCTCTCAGTCTCAGAGATGTGTTCTAAACTTCAAGGGCATCCAAGGTCATCCTGAGCAAACAACCTGAGCTAGGAACTAGTCTGTGCCCTGCCCTAACCCCAATCGGCTGTGCAAAACAAATCAGGAAAATATCATCCTTATATCTCCTAAATATAATCAGGGTAGATAACACACATGGAAATCCTCCGTGGGAGTGGCAGGCACACAGAGGATAGCTCTCGTGCCGGTGGGAAGCCGCGCTTGGCGATGCAGACAACAGTGAGCCCGAGGCGCCCAACCCTGGCTGGGCTGGCATGGGCCTGCCTCTCAGCCCACCGTCCTCACCAGCCCGCGCCCTGCTCAGGATCCCCACTGTGGGGCCGCCCCTGCATCTTCACCCTACTACTCCCTTCAGGTCCGGCTCGAGTCGCCTGGGCTCTTCCACGCCGTGTGGTCTAATAGAGCAAAGTATTCCGAAACAGAACAAGGCTTTATCCTTGGTCTGTGACTTTGGCAAAACACATGAACCTACCTGAACCTTGTCTGTAAATGGAGAAACACCTGCTTCAAGGTATGAGACGGGGATTAGATGCGATACCTGAGGGAGGGTGCCCGGCACACAGCGGACATCTAATAGCTTCAGTGCTCTGCCAGCACCCTTTGGGGACTGAATGCATCCAAGGTTTCTGTCTTCAGATCCTCAAGGCACAGGTAGCCTGGCCATCCTAACACAAACGTGTCCATGTAAATATGGTCCAAGGAGGTTCCTGGTCCTTTGACATAAGCCTACCACACCTCTTCCGCTTCTCTTGTATTTCCCATGGGTGCTCCTAGCAAGTACTGAGCACTGGCCTGGCTGAGTCAATACCCCGTGGAAAACACACAAGGACTTTTAACCCGAACAGGTTCTTAGGAATTTGCTCAGGACATACATTTTTCTTCCATCTGAGACTTTTCCTGAAGAGGAAATAGGAGGGCGAAAGTGATGGCTTTCCCCGCAGCCATGCGGCATCTTGCCTCCTAGTCCCTCCACTGCATCCTCACTGCATCCCTGCGGGTTCCTGCTGACATCCTCTCGCATCTCAGCCCCGTGCCGACCTCACCCACAAGGAAATGCGACCGATCCTCTTAAAAAAAAACACAACTGAAATACTTCTTAAATTCCAGACAGTATATTTTATAACACTGTAATTTCAACACTAATAATAAATGACCCATTCACAATCTCCCCACCTGGTTCAGGAAACAGAATACAGCCAATACAACACCGCCCTTCCCGGGTCCCAGCCACCCTTCCCTGCCCCAGAGGCCACTGGCCTCCGGCAGTAAATGCGGTCATTCTGCTTTTCCTTACTGTTAGCCGTCCATGTCTGTGCTCCTAAGGAACATGGGTTCCTGTCGCTCTTTCCTGACCACGTGGACAGGAGCACAACTTGATATCCCCAAAGGAACACTTCAGGTTCTGGGACCAGAGCTCAGGCACAGGGCTGTCTCTGGTTGGTGAGGAAATGGGGGGCCATGGAAAGGCCCAGCATCTGAAGACACACCAACACGCCCCCGCTTCTCATCAGGCTGGCAGGGTGAGGCCATGTGCCTTCTGGGACTGAGAAAACCCACTCCCTACATGGGCAGCAGCATGAAACGACTGTGGATTAAATGCCATGTTCAAGTACACAGTCACACCAGCCAACCAGAAAGAACACAGCCTTTCTCAAGCAGTCTCAGTGGGGACCGCCCGCCCTGGGAAAGCCCTGGGGACCTGTACTCTTGGGCCTGTTGGCAAGGGAGTCTGGTGTGTTGTGATGACAGAGTACTGGACTTTCTCAGGAAGAACATGAAAGGCTGCACTCGGGAGAGGAAAGGCAGAAGAGACAGTCACGCTGCCTTCTCCACCCTGTGAGGCGCTGGGGGACCCCTGGGGCCCCCCCACCCTGCAGAGCCCATCTCTTGCCTTGGCTCGCACCAAGATTCCAGAGCGAACACAACCCACCAGTCCCAACTGTTCCGCAAGTATTTATCAAGGGCAAGACTGTTCCCCAGGGGCTGGGGTGTGCGTCTAGGAGGGAGGGCCTTTGGAAAAGGAGTGGGAGCTACAGCCTCAGGACACCACCACGAGGGAGAGGTTGTCAGAGGAGCCAAAGAAAGACCCAGTGTAGTCCTGCTAGTGTGAGACCCAGGGCAGCCATTACTTAAAAACATTTCTCTACCATCTCTACTGTTGGCTCTTTCTGCCAGTCTGTTTCCCATTCTCGCCTTGTTTGATAAGCAATAGTTTAAAAGGGGGCTGCGTGCTTATTTCAGAGGCAGCAGAACTGGGAGACAACTTCCAACTTTGTCCCTTCTTAGAGTTCTGGAATAAGAGGAAAGAGGGAGGAGACAGCGGGGAAGCATTCCGAGCAGGTGTGCAGGCTCCAGGGGTCCTCGGGGAGGAGAAGGGAAGGCTCCCCGACGCCCCCAAGGGTCCCGGGTCCGAGGTCAGGGGTCCCAAGCTGGGCTTCCCAGCTCCACTGTTAACAAGTTACAGAACCTTGTCTAAGAGTCTGCCTCTTACAGAATCCCATGCGTGAGTGACAGAGGAACTCAGAAAGACAGTGCAAGTTCAGCCTGAAGGATCTTAGTACTCACGGCAACCGAGACCAACAAGATTTGTTTTTCTCAAGTATCTCTGAGCTCAGGTCGTGTGTGTGTGTGCGTACATGTGTGTGCGGTTGTACACACACACATCAGAATCTCAAACATGCTCTTACACTGTTAAAAATAAACAGGATAGCTTCAGTCAAAACTGTGAAGTAAGAAACCTCTAAATTCCCTTTTTTCTTTTTATACTTTGCTTCCAGAAGTGAGAATAAGTAAGTACAGCTGGTTTAAGGATTAACAAACTCAGCCCTTGGGCCCTCACCACTGTGTCGATGGCAATGGAGGCCAGGAAGGCTGGACCAAGTGAGGTGGGAAGCCACAGACTTGGCCAGCGGGGGCCTTAGAGAGGATCCAGATGAGCCCATTTTGCAGGTAAGGAAACTGAGGCTCAGAGTCATCCACTGACTTCACCAAAGCCATGAGAGAGGCCACACAAGGCTGACCCTTGCTTTCTGCTTCTGTTGAGACACCCCACTGACCTGGCAGCTGAGCAGGCAGCAGAATACGGAGTAGCCCTTGGTGAATACACTTTAGCCTCCAGAGGGCTAAGTCCTGAAAGAAAAAGACCCGATGCAAAAATAAGCTTCTCTACATCCTGGGACACTTGCCTCTTTTTAGAAAATGGCATCTGTGCAGAGCACCGTGTTGTCTTGCTTCAAGGAGACACGGGGCAGTGGTCCTTAAACTCAGCAAATGTGTGGGCCATTTTCCCCTAAACTGGGACAATGGGAATATTACAAGGTTGCCTTTTCATCATGACACATAGAGACTTTAAAAATGAGCAGGATGGAAGTATGAAGGAGGTCTTTGTGATGACAGAACAATTCTGCATCTTGACTATGGTGATGCCTATACGAACCTACACTCAAAAATACTGCATAGAATCACAATCCCCCACCCCAAACCAGTGAAACGAGAACAGGGTCTGTGGATTATATCAACTTCCTGACTCTGATATTGTGCAAGAGTTATGTAATGCATTATACTACTGGCAGAAACTGGGTGACAAGTCCCAAATAAAGGACCTCTCTGTACTATTTCTGCAACTCTCTGTGAATCTATAATTATTTCAAAACAAAAAATATGAGTAAAGGAAAAAATCTTAACATGAAAATTTCCTTGTTTTATAAAAGGACACGTAAAGTACAAAGGATGAACATATTTAAAATTAAAGCAGTTGGCAAAAAATCTGCCATCAGCACCACATGACACTCCTCACTGCCCCCAATCTCCTTTTATCATGGACCAGTCAAAACTGTTCTGAGGACTATCTTTCCTCCGTCCTCAGCAGCCTAGCGAGCACACTCACTGTGCCGACAGGCCCACTGGAAGGGAGGCCTGGCGCTCCCAGCCCGCTCGGCTTCAGACAGTCCTCTGCAGCCGCGAGAGGCCGGAACACAGAAGTGGGACAGGATGGGGTGCGGTCTGAGGCTGAGGGGGCAGGGGGGGTTTCTGGCAACAAACTGAAGCTTCTCTTCTGCCTTCTACTCTTCTGACCAGCACCCAGAACCTTCTGCCTTCCCTCTTCTCCTCCACCAGAGCAGAGAGACTCACTGCCATTTACAACCCCGAGATTTCATCATTTGCGCCTCCTGCCCCTCACGGGCTCAGACTCTGAGACCCAGGTCCGTTCTCACAGCACATGCTCCTGTCCTCCTGCCGCCACCCTTGGCTGCTGCTCTCAGAGCCCTGAGGACGTGCCTGCCACATTCCTGGCAGCCCCAGACCCCAGGATCGGGTGTGTCCCAGCACCACGGTGGGGGTACCCACAGACTTCCAGGCTGGGGGAGGGGTGTAGCTCGGGAAACCTTAGCCCTGGGCCGCTGACAGGGTAGCATCAGCATTTATCACGCCCAACAAGCCTGGTTTCCAACTACAAACACCTGCAGCTCTCTGCGGGCTCTTTCCAGTTGCCAGGACCCTTGGGCCTGGACCCTGGCTGGACTGGAAGTGGGCTGGAAGTCCAGAGAGCAGCACGCACTCAGACTGAGGGGCTCCTTCCCCCCCCAGGTTCCCTGGTGGGTCTGAGCCCAGGCCCAGGCAACAAGCCCCTTAGTAGTTCCCTTACTTTCTCACACTCTTGCTCCCCAAGGAGTGCTTCCTAGGATCCCCTCCCAGATAAACTGTTTGCATCTAGATACTGCTTTGGGGGAAATCTACCTAAGACAGATGATCACGGGGAAGACCAACAGTGGAGAGATGAGAGCCGAATTCCCGCCATGAATGAGCATATCTCTGCGGGTGTCTGAAGGATGTGATTGGCGTAAGGAGGGAAATTGCCAACAGCGTGGCCACCATCAGATATGAGAAAGCTAATAAGGGGGGAAAAAAAGATACAAACTTGATTTGCCTCGGTAATACTCATTACAGCCATTTCTATAAACTGCTTTTCATTTACCTAATTACCACTAGCACAACAATTATCACGGACATATTAAATGTGCCCGATAAAACTGGCATTAAATTTTACTTGCTTTCTAGTGTTATGCATCCCTACATTTAGTTCTTGTATGTTCATAACTGCGTGCTCCGTTCACTGTCTGTTCACAACTGGAGGAAACACGCCCGAGACTTACCTCCTAAAACAGAGGCTGTCAGACTTCGGCGTGCTTGGACTGCCGGGAGAGCAGAGCCTGTTACAACCTTGGTTGCCGGGCTTCCCACAGAGCGGCTAATTCACCAGGTCTGGGGAGGAGCTAAGAATTTGCATTCTAGCAAGTTCCCAGGTGAAGCTGCTGCTGCTGCTCTATAATCATACTTTGAGACTCACTGCCTTAAAGTGCAATAAGGGAAACAGCAAACTGTAAGGTCAAACTTTTCAGCTGGCATCTGCAACATGAAAGACTGGTAGTCTCTTCCAAGAAAACAAATGGAATCTTCTAACAATCTAGATCAGACACTCAACCAAAATCAGATTTGGTATGCTGGTACCATTACCAAAAAGGGTAAAATTAACTCTGTTGCTCAAACAAGTCCCAGGAGATCTGGGTTTGCTCCTTTGTTCAACCAGTGGGAGTGCCCCTTCTGTGCCAAAGATGTTGCTAAGCAACAGAGGCTTGGGTACTGTCAAAGGTCTCGTGAGACACTGGGTAGGTCGCATTCTCTACAGGCCGAAGTCTACTAACCTGTAAAGGAGATAACTCATATTTACGGAGTAAATATGACATTTTACGATGAATCAAAGTAGTATTATGGCTCAGAGCAAAAATATCCTGCCTGGCTGTGTGGGCAGCGTGATGAGAAATATGGATAAGATCCTAGCTGTTCCAACAGGGTGACTGTGAAAGAGCAGGTGACACCCTGGCAGCAGTCCTGGCCCTGCTCAGTCCAATCTGAGTCAACGAAGACCCCCAGTTAAAGGTGCTGCCAAGGTAGGTCAGTGCTGTGCCCAATACCAATCAAAGAATGTAAACGCACCCAGCATGAAATGCATGTTCATAACTGGCACTCCCCTGATATATTATGACATTTAATCACTCCAACTGCTCAAGAGAAAGCTGGAGCCACTCGCTAGAATTAAGGATGCTATGCTAACCTCCTCAATTGGGATTTTAAATGAGCCTCGTGCTAACAGCTTTCCTGCTCTGAATGCAAAGCAGGACACCGAGCAGAGAGGCGGGGCGGCCACCTGTGAAGGGCAGCCGCTGGTGACACCGCTCTGTGCCTCTGAGAGGCCTGGCTTCCAAATCATCTCCTGATGTGTCCCAGGCGAGGGACTGACCTTCCAGATTTCACAGGGAACCTGTAGGAAACATTCTTGTTTTATGCTCCTTTACAGATAGAAAAACTCATACCCAGAGATGACCACAATTTGCTAGAAACCACCAAGGAACCAACCGTAGAACTGAGGAGAGGAGTGAGGCTGTCCGATTTCTGCCCAAGGCAGGCTGGCAACATCCAATCAGCACGAGGCGAGGGACGAGGGAGAAAGGAACTCAGTTAAAACAAACACCAGCCCTAAGCCCCATATGACAAGGTGGCGTCAAGGTGACAGAGGTGGAAAAAGAATCTGGCCACGGCAGGATCAAGGCTGGGCACCATGGGCTGGGGCACACTTACCCCCACCAAGCCAACCCAGGAAAACACACAGTTCTTTTACAGACAAACAACTACCGTTTTCTTGGTCTCACATGAGGTGTAAACCAGAGCATATTTAGAAAGCTGTTTTTGTTGAACACATAAAACTTAAGTAAAAACACTAAAGTGCATCATTAAGACCAGCCCCTAGTCCCTACTTTCTGTCAGACCACTGCCCTGAAACTCTCCTCACACAAAATCCAGAAGCCAGACTCCCTTCAGAAAAGCTCCCTAAGACAAGGAGTGAGGTCCTTTAGCTGTGTGCCCGGCACTCAGAGCTGGCACCGAGTAAGTACCTGCTGGTACGGTGGACGGTGTCAGCCTGCCTGGACAGCCACTGACAGTGCGGCTGAGAGCAGGCTCCAGGGAGGCCAGCTAGCGCCTCTGCACCCGCTACTCATGGCGAGACGGTTCCTGAGCCAATGTCTGCCACCGACTCACAGGACAAAGAGCCCCACAGGCGTACAATCACCGTGTGAACTGGGCTGCTTCCTTGATCTGTTCTAGTACACCACCTTTAAGTGTCTGTATCTTTGTTTCATCTCATTACGCTGGGATTTTGGGGCAAGGCTGTGCTCAGCCTATTCAGTCCTGCAGATTTCACAGGTGTCAATCATATTCTTGGCTCCAGCTTCATTTCTTTGGACAGGGAACCCTCACCCTTGGAGAGCTGACTGCCTCTAACCAAGGTGGCTTTGGATTTATGATGCTGTATTTCCTTTTGTAGCTCAAAATTGAGAAAATATAGACATAATTACCACACTACATAGAACTGAGCAAACAATGCAATGATCCTAGCCTGAATAATGCTAAGCATACGAAGGCTTGGAGATGTATTTCAATTAATACCAGTAGGAAGCATTTGTCTAAACTAAATTAAGGAAAGGGCACAGTGGCAAACTTGGTAGAGGTACACAAATGCTCCCCAAAGCAGCTCTTGAGTGGTATGATTACAGAAGATATTCAGGGACTCTCAAATGAAATTCACTCTTCCCATTGTTGGAAATGTTACAGGGCAGGTGCACCTCATTTTCTACAAGCCAGGCTGAGATCCAGCAAATGCTGCTCTGTGGAATGGCTTGCGTGTGACCACCAGTGATGATGTCACATAAAGCTCTCAGTGACACAGGATGGAGCTCTTGTCCAGGAATGGGGCCTGAAGAGGCTGCAACATCCAGCCTGCTCGGGTCCATCCAGGCAGCTGAAACCCTTCTGAGACATGCATGCCTGCATCTCTACATGAGGACCAACAGACGAGTGCTTCACTGAGATCAGCCTCTGGTGCCATCCTCAAGGGTCCAGGAGATTTGACATTGAAATCTCTGTCAGCAGTGAAACAAACGCATCCATCACTGGGCTCTGGCCTTAGAAACTGGCAGTTCTCAAATGGCTGCCCAGGATGAAAACAGGCCAAACCTAACTGAACCTTCAGAAGAAATTCAGCCTAGGGAAACAGCATTACCTGAGCCGCAGCATGCCCAGACCTCTGCGTTAACCCAACAGGGGAAACTCATCAAGGACCTTCATTCTGGATCAGCGGCAATACTATTGATTTTTTTTAATGGGCTTTGGAAAATTCCCTTTTCTGACAAATCAATTCTACCTGCACCACAGATGTCAGCGATGCTAACGCTTTCACTTTATCAGGTAAGTACCTGTGAAGCCTTTCAACACATGGACGCAGCTGAGGATTTCTCTGGTTCTGCATTCACTCCACTGCAAGTTCTTCTGGACACCTACAGGGATGGATGGAGCTACCTGGGCAGGAGCTGATATTTTCACTGAAATGGACCTGAAACATACCATACTTGGTTTGGTTATTTTCTCCTCTCCATCTAATTGAAAAGATTAGGGGCCAAGAACTGGCCAAACCTATTTCTAGTCTTTACTTCAATATATGATGTGCTAAGTCGATTCAGTCATGTCCGACTCTGCAACCCTATGGACTATAACCTTTCAGGTTCCTCTGTCCGTGGGATTCTCCAGGCAAGAATACTGGAGTGGGCTGCCATTAAAGCAGAAAGAGTTATAACGCCTACTGTGACATTTGCAAGGGGGGATTTTTATTTTCAAATCCTTTATGACTGTTAACTATTTTATGTATGGGGGAAGGGGCAAGCAGTAAATGGAGTTAGCTTAAAACCGATATCAGCATTTAAATATAAAATTTAATGCTCCCTCTCCAAATTAGAATGTTTTCATAAAGCATTTTTGGCTTAAAAAAAATGGAGGGAGGGGAGTTAATCTATCAAATTAAGTGAGAAATCCATAAAACACTGGCAATAAACCTCTTCTGAAATCCATAAATTTCTATGCTCCCATCTATGAAGCAAATTATTCTGCATATTCTCTAGAATCCCTTGTTGTGATATAAAAGAGCTATTACTTATTACTAGAGAATGAGTAAGAAAATAAAATTCAAGATTGAAGGGTGAAAAAAAAAAGATAGAAGGGTGAGCTGGAGAAGGACTTAATTATTCTATCTCCCTCAGGAACAAAAAGAAAGCTCTCTCTGCTCAAGCCTGGAAAGGTCCTCAGCCATCCAAACGTTGAGTCCTTAGACTCAGGACCTCTGACATCTTTCCAAGGTCCTTGACCACTGACACATTTCTAAGTGTCCCTTTTGTAAAATGAACTGTGATTACTATCCTTGAAACGTCTCTAATCTGGTTAGGGAAACAGACCATGCACAAAAAGACAAGATCAGCAATGACCAGTGTGGCAGATCAGTGCCTGAGGAAAGAGTGTCCAGTGAGAGGCCTCTGCACTCCCGGGCTGTGGGGGGGCAGGTTCTGGGACCAACAGAGGCTTGCCCTCCTCTCCTTGACTGGGGTCCTGTCCTCACTGATCTAAACTGAGCCCCGTTCCCCACCTTCCACCTCTCACAGTACTTCCAAGAGCACTTATCTTTGTTTGTACTTGTTTAATATAATCTCTTCCTTTTGACTGTAATCTCTCAAAAGCTGGGTCTATCTATTTTGTTTACTATTTCACTTCTCTACTATGCCCAGGGCCTAGAACAATGAGCACACAGCAGGCTCTCAATAACTGTGAATGAATGAACAAGCTTTTGGAATTTCAACAAGAAACAGAGAACAGCATTCCAACAGGGACAAAGTGTAGAGGAAAACAGTGGGTAAAGGAATTGATGGGAACCAGAAAAATGGAGTGCAAGATGAGACAGAAAGCCATGTGCAGAAGCTGGAATTGGGTTATTCTCTGCAGAACCATGAATCCAGGCTGAGAAATTTCAACTTTGTGCTATAGCAATAGGGCACCGGGGAGGTTCTTAGTCAGGGGAGATGATACAAAATATTTAGGACCATGTCAAGGCAGTGACAAGTAACATGGACTAGAGGAGAAGCCCAGGGCAAAGCAGAACACTGAGGTGGCGGCTGTTGAGCTGACATCAGGAAGGTGGGGATGGAGAGGAAGGAGGAGATTCTGAGAGAAAACCTTGGTGACTGACACAGGGTGGGGAGGGGAGGAAGCACTCGGAGTCAAGGGCACATGAGGGGTTGAGACAGCCTTTACAGAGCCGGGCATGGGGCAATTCACACCACACAGGCTTCCCCAAACCTCATACATCCTGTTGCTTAAAAAAAAAAAAAGAACTGCTACAAAATCATCTCTACCTCTAAATAAGGCCACAGTGAGAGGCCTACAGACGCTACACACTGCCTGAGAAGGCCTCAGGGGCCAGGCAGCCCCTCGCCTGTCAGGAGGAGAGCAGGTACAGTCACACCTCCATGCCAGGGGAAAGACCTACACTGATTTTGCCAAAAAGCACAACGGGGGAGAGGCTGAACTCTGCCTCAGGTGGGGAGCGCGGGCAGAAGCTTCACAAGGCAACCCGGAGCCGTCAGTCACCTCACAGAGCAGCTCTCTGTATGGCCTCCTAAGGCGGAAGAAGGGGCTCTCACACACACAGCCCTGGATTTGGGTTCACTGACAACGGGTTCCTGTGATTTTTCAGGAGGGTAGGTTCATCAGACTCCTTGATGAGGTGTTACCGGGTGGTATGTGACAAGTAAAACTCCATCAGAATATATAAGGCAGTCTGTGGTGATGTCCTACGACTCTGAGAGGACCTGAGACCTAAACGCAGCCAGAGAAGAGCTGGGGCGGAAGCGGTGTGAGAACCACCACCCGAGCTGAGGGAGAAGGGGCTGGATTTCCTGGCAAGGAAATGAGAAGGTCTGAGGGTGGGAGGACAGAATCTCAGTGTCAAATATCTGCAGAACTGCTAGGCAGGACAGTGTGCGCGATCCAGAACTGATGCGGTGGAACTCACAGACCCTAACCGGGGTCTTTCCTTTATATACCTAGACCAAAAAAAAAAAAAAATTCTTTTTCTGGAGTTAGGGAGAAAAGTAAAATAGGGCTGCAATAAATTGGGGTTAAATAAGAACTGAAAAGTAACTGCTAATTAATACCAAAATGAAAATTCAACTCACCTATATGCTATTAATAACTACAATCTCATTAAGATTTAGAAGCTCCAACTGGTCTCCCTCATTTAACAACACCAACATCTTAGGCAAGTCATTTCAGCTTGCAAACTTTAGTTTCCTCATTTGGAAAACTCAATCCAATAGTGGACAAGATCAAATAGTTGCTATAAAAATCACTAGGATGCTTGGTCTTGGCAGCCATTTTTTGGATTTGACACCAAAAGCAAAAGGCAACAGAAGCGAAAATAAGCAAGTAGGACTGCATCAAATTAAAAAGCATCTGCACAAGCAAAGGAAATCAGTAACAAAATGAAAAGATAACCAATGGAATGGGAGAAAACATTTGTAAACCACGTATCCAAATAAGGAGTTAATATCCAAAACATACAAGGAATTCAACTCAGTAGTAAATATATATATGTATATAATAATTTTTAAATGGGCAAAGGACCTAAATAGACATTTTTCTAAATTAGGCAATCAGGGCTTCCCTGGTGGTCCAGTGGTTTAGAATCCACCTTGCAATGCAGGGAATACCAGTTCAATCCCTGGTCCAAGATTCCACATGCCATGGGGCAGCTAAGCCCGAGCGCCACAAGTACTGAACCTAAGTGCCACAACTACTGAAGCCTGCATGCCTAGAGTCTGGGCTGCACAACAAGAGAAGCTATTGCAATGAGAAAACCACACACTGCAACGAGAGAGTAGGCCCTGCCCACCGCAACTAGAAAAAGCCCGTGTGCAACAACAAAGACCCAGCAAGGCCAAAAATGAATAAAGAAGACAAACAAGTGGCCAACAGGTACATGAAAAGATGCTCTACATCATTAAGCAACTTGGAAATGCAAATCAAAGCCATAATGCGCTGTCACCTCACACCTGTCAGAATGGCTGTTCTCTCCGGATCTACGAGCCAGCACAGAGCTATTCGCCCAGCAGCAGACCCCAGGATGGCATGCCCAAACGCACAGCAGACACAAGGCACCGCCCTGGTTTTCTTTGGAGGGTCTGTTGAAAATAGCTCCGAAGCAGAAAGGAACTGGAACATTTATACAAACCACACCACTTCCACTGAGTTTACAATGGCTTCCTGGTTGTTTAAATCAGGGCAGGCAAGGACAGACTGTCAGACAAATTGTCATTTGCAGGCTCCTAGTGAGCTCAGGCAGTTTCCACCTGTCCAGAGAGATAAACAGGCCGCTCTGAGTTATGGACAGGTGGGCCCTGTGGCGCAAAGACTGGCTCATCCGAGCTCCTGAGCAGGACAGAGCAGAATGCCTGGGGTAGAGTCCTCAGCATCGTGGCCCTGCCCAGGCCACAAGCGCTCCTGTTTCCCACTGGCTACTCCCCTGGGGGCACCAAAATGGGACATCGCTGGGGAAGAAAGCAGGACAAAGGAAAGTAAAGGAGCCCCAGGCGGGTCGGGCAGTGTTCCATGAAAACACAGAGCAGAGACAGGATCACATCTCTGAGGGCGAGAGCACAACAGTGGCATCCAGAAAAGAGCTCTGTGTCATTGCTGAAGGTCACAGATTTCAAAGGAAGTCCACGTGCAGTCCACACTGTTTTCCCAGAGTCTATATAAATAAAAAGCCTATTCCACGAGTAGTAAGATGCTCTGCAGAATATAAAAATATTTAACAAAAAATAGAAAACCCCGGGCGGAGAAGGCTGAGAATGAAAGGCTGTTAGCAAAGCCTCTCCTTGATTCTACCAGTAAAAATAAGAACGAAGAGGAAAAGAAAAAAGAGGAAGAAAGTAAAAAGACAGGAAAGAGCACAGATGAAAATGAGAGAAAGAGCAAAGGGGTGAAAAAAAAAAGAGAGAGAAAAATCAAGAAGCGGAATTTCCCTGGTGGTCCAGTGGCTAGGAATCTACCTGCCAATGCAGGGGACACGGGTTTGCTCCCTCGCTGGGAAACTAAGATCCCACGTGTTGCGGTGTCACTAAGCCCTTGAGCCACAACTACCGAGCCCTCACCCCAGAGTCCGTGCTCAGCCATGAGAGAGAAGCCACCAGAGTCACTGCAAGTAGAGAGCAGCCCCTGCTCACCGTAACTTAAGAACACCCACTCACAGCAACTAAGACCCAGGGAAGCCAGAAGTAAGTAAGTAAGTAAAAGAAAATAAAGGGCAGAATAAGTAAAAAGATAGGAAAAACAGCAACGAGGAAACCCGGAGATGCAGGCAGGGGTGGTCACACTGATCTTCTCATCACTGGCCTACTGCAGAGCCAGGACCAGCTCTGGCTTATTCACAATGCACCAGGCCACAGAGATGCCCATATTTACATATATATTTAATCTAGACTAAGAAAGTCACGTGGATTTGTCAGACAAAAAGGCCAAAACTGTTTACACAGGACTCTATACCCTGTAGCTCAGATGGTAAAGAATCTGCCCGCAATGCAGGAGACCTAGGTTCGATCCCTGGGTTGGAAAGATCCTCTGGAGAAGGGAATGGCAATCCACACCAGTATTCTTGCCTGGAGAATCCCCATGGACAGAGGAGCCTGGTGGGCCACAGTCCATGGGGTCACAAAGAGTCAGACACAACTGAGCGACTAACACTAATACTACTATTCAATAAATGAGCTTATTTTTAAAATAGGAAAACAAAAACACCCTCCATCCTACCAGACCACTTAAAACCAAAGGTGAATGTTGAGGTTCTAGGATAAAAGTTGTGTCTCCTGAATAAACCTAGAAGCAACGTAAATAGTCACTCCAGGCTCCAATCTGTCCCCAGAGGTAGGAGGGTCACACTCTTGCTTCGAGTGGGAGGGCTGTGCTCAGCAGAAAGGGCTTGTTTACATAATAAAGAACAATACACACTGCAGAACAGTGGTGTGGGAAGTTCAGCCATGGTCAGTGGAAACTCAAGCCCAAATCTCTGGGTTTAAGATCTAAGGTATTTTCTTGCACACCTGACCCTCAAGGGTTAAAAGCAAGCACAGCCTCGGTGGAGTTGAACCAATCAGCATTTCTCTCGATGACATCATGCCTCCAACTGGAGAGCCTGCTGGAGAAGCATCTAGGACCTGGCCTGGGAGGGTGCCCTCCTGGCTGCTGCCCCTTCACTCCATGTGGAGGGACTCAAGGTCCCTGCAGCTACCATTTCGGTCAAAACCAGGACACTCCCCAAACCCGTGGCCAGAGATTACTCTGTTTGCACAAAATGTATGCAAAGCATGTCCCTGTTCTTCACCCATCTCTCACTAGTTTAATGTTGATGAAAGCTGATTATGAAACACAGATTCATCACTAAAGCCTTTAGCTAAGTTCTAAATGACTCAAATGTTTATGCTAAGTAGACAAGCGGCCTTCTGTGGCTTTTCCTTTCCAGAGCTTCAATCCCATTCAAAGGCAGGTATGAGTGAGACCTATCTGATCCCTTAGGACTTTTTATCTGACCAAACTACTATCTGACCAGACACCAATTGCTACTGCCGTGTGTGTGTGTGTGTGTGTGTGTATCTGTGTGTGTGTGTATGTCTGTGTGTGTGTGCGCGCGCGTGCCTATGGGCACAGTGTGCAGTGCAGCGACACAGGATTAAAACACATCTAGGGAACCGAGATGCCGTCGACACTGCCAACCGTGTGGAAGGAGAACAGGTTTCTTCCCTAGAGCTGGAAGCGGGAAATGCTTCCAGTTAAATGATGAATCTCTCCTGCTTCCCAGCACCCTGAACATCCACGCCTTCTGGTTCATCTGCAAATGAAGATTAATTTACAATTTACATGCAAGAGCCCTGCTGACTGCTCCCGCACACAGCCGTCTATGGTTGTTTAGACTTGACAGACACCGTGCTAGAAACGCTCATATCACTCATGGTCCCTGCAAGAACAAGAAGGCACATTCCAACTGGGGAACTGAAGGAGCTAAATAAAGGGATTACTGGTACAGGTTTGTGTTGGGGACAGAGAGAGGAACAAGGGTGGAGCCCCAGACCTAGAGGGTCTGGGGGAGGAATGTCACAGGGCTGGGGGGCTTCAGTCGAGCAACCCAGCCAATCCAAGATTTCCTTGGCCGAGTGATGCAGTTCACAAGGGTGGGCCTCCGGCGGCACACAGGCAGGTAGGGAGGGTGGGGAACACACTGAAGGGCAGACGGAAGATGCCACGCACCACGTCTAACAACCAGAGAACAGCTAGAAGAACGAACTAACTAACCTGATGATATAAGCAGAGACAGGATACTGTGCTTTTCAGAATGAGGACCTGAATCCGATCTTACTGACACGGTCCCAGCAAGCCATCCCCGATACGAAGCAATTAGGTAGGAAAAGCAAATTATAAACCAGCAAATGTACTAAGATCTCAAATTTAGATATATATCAAACATTAACAGAGACTGACTATGTAGAGAGCGGAAGGTGATTTTCCCACTCCCTATCTATATATTTTACAGTTTATTTATCTTCAGCCTCTCAGTTTACCTTCTATGATGCCGCAAGGGATCATTAAGACAAAGAAGGTGCTGATTTGACTGGAGAACACAGCAAGTGTCTACTGAAGCTGGGATTTAGAGCGCCTCTTAGCCTGAGCACTCTTCAAAGCAAACTCTCATTAGTAAACACAACAGAAAATAGGGAGAATACAAGCATCACTAGTGTCCACTGTCTCAGAGGTTGCCCTTAACCAGGCTAACTTCCAGAATCCTCGGTCCAGGGCGATCGATAGGGCCCACAGTAACACCTGAGAGGAACAGGCTGCATGTGAAAACCTGGGCCGTCCACTGTGCACGTGCCCAGTGGACACTACTCCCACACCCAGCCGATCACGCGGCCACACAGGCCCGGACGCAGAAGCGACACCAGAACAATAAAGGGGAGAGGCTGCGGATTGCTCTCTACCCTCTACTCCCAGGGAATCAGGCAGAAAAGCTCGCTAATTTCTCAAAGGACAGTGTGGGGCACCTGCCCTGCTCTCCCAGGCGGGGCGGGCTCTTCTGTCTTGGGTAGGGCAGAGTCAGGCAGGAGGCTGAAGCACTTGAACTTCCTAGTCTCCACTGACCCTTCCTCCAAAGCTCTGCCTTTCTCAAGTTCTGAAGATGCTCCAGGCCCCAGTTCTCTCCCTCCAAAGCTGCAGGCACAATAATAGTATTAATATCTACCATTCACGCAACACTTTATGCCTACTGCGAACTGTGCTGAGTTCTGAAACGTATCTAATTGGTAAAAACACCTCTGAAACACAGATTTGACCGCCTCTGTTTCACAAAGGAGGGTAACCACTCCGAGGCTTCCTGGAGCCTCCCACATGGAGGTGAAGTTCATGGAGCCAGGTCTACTGACTCCGGAGCGGGGCCCCTGAGCTGCCTTGTGCTGCCTTCCAGGATCAGCCCGGCCGACCCACAGGCAACCCTGTCTGTGCTGGGGTCGCAGCACCCTGCCCCAGAACCTCCCTCTTCCTCCTGGTCCCCTTGGTGAAGAGCTGAGCTGGGCCCAAGCTCCTTCAGGGCAGCCTTCCCGACCCCTTAGAGCTAATGACAACAAAGAAAATAAAACTGTCAAGCACAGGATACAGGAAAGCAGCCTTCAGGCAGGGGTCAGGGTGGGTGGCGAGCAACCATTACTTAATGCCCTGCTCTAGGGAAGTCTGCCAAGCCCTGCATTTAGGGCCAAACAGGGTGGGAAACTCTCTTCAAGTTTCTCTTTAGATAGAGCTATCCCCCCAAACCAAGTATAATATGGCTCAAAACAATACTGAAGGGTTAAACATAAAGCACTCTGTTAATGTTTACTATGCAAGCACAGCTTCATCTTCTGAATGCTTTCCAACAAGACCTCAATTGCCTTTAGTTTTTTCAGACTTAAAATGTAACAGTCCTTCTGGTGGTTAGCCTCACCACAGCCTGGCCCAGGAGTCCCTGGGTTCCCTGTATCCACTAGCAATCTCTACCCACCAAGACAGTATCAGCGTATGCACCTCCTTTCATTAGGATGTAAGGAGACCCAACAGGCAACTTCAAGTAAGCCTGGCTGTGCCTCGGTGATTGTATGTTTCTCTTCCAGGAGGAAATGGTGGAGCCCGTAACACTGCCTGGCAGTGCGGCACACCAACAGGGCCTGGACAGTCTGTGAAGAATCGTCCAGCACTGCTGACCGCTTGGGATGGAGGATGTACTCAGGGTGAGACATAAAGAGGGGGTGATTCACCGGGCTGGTCCAGCAGCCCGTGTGAAGAACTCTGAGACACTGCCGTGGCAGCCCATCACTCCCTCACCTCTCAGCCTCACGGCAGAGCCCTCTCACTCCCTGGTCCCAGCCTCACCTTCTGCCCTTCCTTCTTCCTCTCCCTACACAGACTCTGCACGCTACAGGAGCCACGTGACCGAAGCTCCCCCAGACGCTCGCGCTCGCTCACCTGCTCTCTCTGCCTCCATGTCCTTTCTCCATCCCATGGCTCCAATCTGGTTCTAACCAGAACACCTGGCTCTTGAATTCCATGTCCAGCCCCACTTCTCTGTGATCTTTCCTGAAGCCCTCTGTCCGCCCTCTCATACGCCTCATCTCTGCCCACCCCACTGCCACTGATGTTTTTCTCTGTTATTTCTCCTGCCGCTTCAGAGAATACTGCCTCTTACTCTTAAGCTGCCTTATCCTATACTGGACTGTAAGTTAGAAAAACTCTGTTTTGAAAACAAAGGTAGAGCACATGTCCCTACAAACCTCTGCTCTCCCGTGTGCCATCTCGGGCACAGGTGCTCTCGGATACCAGCTCCCTTTTCTTAAGTGGCCTGGCATCAGGCACAGGCTCACCACCAAATCCTGGTTTGCTAAACAGTGAAGATATTCTCTGGCACAGGATCTTCCTGTCCCTGACTAAACAGAGTCCTAAACCTCATCTTATCTGGAGATGAGTGCTGGAGGAATTGGCCCCGCCCTGTTCCCATACTGGGAATGGGATTAGCTTTGGTTTACATAACTTTTACAGCTGCAACCCGGATGGGCTGGGTAGGGCATTTAGTCTACAGAATGTTCAAATGGACATGCCAGCTGCAGTGGTCCCCTCCTCTTCGAGAGCTAAATTCATCTTGTGAAAATGTTCCAGGGAGACAGATCCAGTCCGCTTCAAAGTCAGCTTCCTCTCAGCTAGAAGCCTGAGAGGGTAGTACTTGAACATTCCCTGCATGTTTACCAAGCTTTGAGAAACACATTCTTCTGCCCAGGAAGACATGTCACAGGTCATTGCAAAATACTTGGGCACATATTTCTATTCTGTAACAATGGCTCTGAAAGGAACCTGGGCCTCAGATTCCAAATGTGTTCTCCTCACTAATCACTCTGTTTCCTGAACCACCTAGCCCTCTGCCCCACCAACCCAGGAATGTGGGATGGGCAGAAGGTTCTGCCGGGAGAGCATGTGGTCTTCCTGGGAAAAACAGGAGAATCACACGCGGTGGGAAACAGAAAATCCCCCTCTGGTCCCCTTTCAGCAGCTTCTCCCAACGCCCCATCCCCCTAGCCCTGCATCTCCCCTCTTCCTCCTGAAGGCTCACAGGAAGTCCTCTACTTCTTCTGCAGCATCTTCAGGGCGAGCCTGGCTCCCTCAGTTAGGCCGATGGGATCCAAATATTTCCAAACACCATGTCACTTCTAGGAACTGCTTCTTCCTCAGTCCTGCTCTGCTGGGCCTCCGCCCTGCAGATTAACCGTAAGTGGACTGGTCCTCTGCCACGCAGGCACGAAGACCCTTGTCCTGGCTCCAGGGCACCTGCCCCCTCCCAGCTGTCGGAAACACTCTGGTGGAAGTGTGAAGGAAGCCGGCAGCCGCAGCCCATATGCTGGTCCTGGGCATCGGCACCCGGGTGAGCACGGAGGCTTGGCCAGCCTGGCACTCTTCCCCAAGACAACACACAGCCTTACCTCGTCCCACTCGGAGGCGAAGGAGGGCGACTTCTCCAGCCTCTTCTTCCCAATGCTGCAGTTGGACAGGGACTCACTCCGGCTCCCCATCGTGGCGTCCTCCGTGGGGGAGCAGGTCAGGAGATCAGAGTCAGACTTGGACAAGCTGCGGCTGAGTTTGAGCTCAGCCTTGGGTCTGCTGGTGGGAGGGGCTCGGCTCCTGGCCCCGCTCAGGTCACCTTCCTCCTCAGCGCCCCCAGGGCGTGGAAAGGCTGTGCGCATCACAGTTTTGGGGTGCGTCTGGCTGTGGGCGGGGGGCAGGCTTGCTGGGTGGCCCACTCTCCTACTCTGGTCCAGCACGCGGGGCAGGGAGGCTCCGGACGCACGCCTGCCTGTCTGCTCCAGCTGCATCTCCTCGGGGCAGGCACCCTGCGCGGGGGACCCTTCTCGATGGTTCTGGCCAGGGGCAGGGAGCAGCTGGAGAGGGTCCTGCCCCGCCTCACACACTGGGGAGGAGCCGTGGAGGAGACCTGAGAACTGCTCCGGGACCTGCCCGTCCTGCCCCTCCGCAGAGTCCTGGCTTCGGCCACCACTGCTCCGCCTGTGGTCTTGGAGTGGACGGAGACACAGAGAAATAACAAAATTAAACGCGGCAAAAACCAACAAAGTTCCAATGCAGCGAGCACACGGCTGAGCAGAGGAATTCAGAAGCAGGGGAAAAGGGAGAGAAGCTGGATGGCTGGGGAGCAGGCAGAGGGAGAGAAGAGGAGAGAGGAAGTCAGCAAACACAGTTTCGTATTGTTCTTAATGTCCAATTTGTACCCAAAGTCAGAGCATTTATGAAATTCCAAACACTGGCCTGATTAATGCTATCTGGCAGCCTTCCTTGTTGTTAGATTTCTGTTAACATTAACGACCAGACCTTGCTATATAAGGCGACAGGAGGTGCTAACTATATCCTACAGAAAGGACACAAGTGAGGAGAGAAGGAGTGAACTCGGAATAAAAGTGAGAGGGAGGGAGAGAGAGTGCGCCAGCAAGCAAGCACGAGCAAGCGAGACTCACTCCTGGAACATCTGATACATTTCCATAAAGGCCAAAGTGTTATTTAGAGCCACCCGCCCTCCCTTCCTCTGGCAAGCAGCAACAGTTTGGGGGCGGGGGGGGGGGGGGGGCGGGGGCGGGGGGGGGAGTGTGATGGAAGTCATGATCCACAACCTGCGACTTCTGGAATTCCTTAACCGAAAGTGCACAACAAACTAGCAGAGAAATAACTGCTTCCTTCCTCAGATTCGGGTGGGGGGGTGGGGGGCGGCGATCCAGAGTTCCACGCCTCATCCTTCCTTCCTCAGGGAACACAGATTTTTTTTTTTTTTTGAGAATGTGCACATCTCACTCTTTGCAAAGCCTCCCAGCTGCTCCTATTTGTTTAAGTTTAACCTTAGCTGGTCCACTGAAATCAAAAGGGTCTGATTTGTCAGTGCCGAGACGTGTGCCCTGCTCCTGAGACGGCCCTAACATCCCGGAAACCCGACACTACCAGCTCGCGAGGCCAGCCACTACTGTATGCTTCCCTGAGGGACCAAATACCTCTGCCCTGAGGTAGCATAAATAATTGACCAAATCAGAGTCCAACAACAGTATCGTGCCAGGGCACCGAACAGGTTCTCCCTGCACGAACTCAGACCTACTAACGATTTTAACCCACATCGGCAGGGCAGATGACAACCCTGTGCTGAGCACTAGTTCACACTCCACGGCTAATGTCCAACCTGACTTTCTCGTTAAGTGGAAATGTACGGTACCGACACCAAATGATTCTCTAGTCTGTACAAAGCTCTCCAAACTGTTCATGAGATCAGAGGTTCTTGGAACCCAAAGGGTCAAGCTCAACTATTTTTACAGATGAGAAATCTAAGGCCCTTAGCCTCCGGTGGTTGGTCTGGAGAGGTGGGGGGGACCCAAGCGTCGGCACACCTGGCTCTGGTCCTGCTATCTGCTCTCTCGTTGTGTGGCCTTGGCAGCGATCTCATCTTGCTGGGCTTCAAGATCTAAAATAAGCAAGTTGCCTGCATGGTCCTTAAAAATCCCTTTTATGTGCTGATAGTGATGAGAAGGCACGTCTTCACCACACTGCGACGGCACACTTTCCCTCGGGGTTGGCAGAGCCCCACTGGAGGCCTCTCTCAGGCCTGCCTGCACAGCACACCCTCCTTCATCAGCACGCCTGCAGTCCCAAGGCTGTCAGGTGAGGAGGGCCGCACTGCCCACACACAACCCTGCACTGCCCAAGCCCGACGCCAGGGTCCCACAGTGCTAGGCCCACATTTCAGGAAGGACCCCGATAACCAGCTCTCCAAACGTTGAGCCTGTCACCCTGAGGTCTGAGCAGGGATATGGCTCCATGCACCCCACCCCACCCGAAGGACAGTTTGGTCTCTACAGCTGGCTCGGCTTTTGGCAGGTCTGCAGAGGCCGTGGAGGGGCGGCCAAGGAACTCCAGTCCGCAGATCTGATGACTCACCCACAGGAGCCCAGAAGCATGAACTCTGGCCTGTCCTTCCTCTACTCTTGACTGCTTTGAGAATTTCACACCCCAAACCCCAAACGTCAAGTCCAGAGCACTGAATAAGCCCTGAACAGCCTGGATCGTATCTCCAGGGAAGAAGTCCTGCGTACATGGAGTTCTGCATGGCTTCATTCAGGCCTCAGGAAGCCCTGACTTTTGGGGTATGAACACCACGTGAGTCAACTGCCAGTGTGCATGAAGCTGTCCATGAGGCTGACTGTGGGGCCACATAAGCATCTAATGGTGATTCGGGCCAATGGGAATTCCTAGGGAAGTGGGAGTCAACCAGAGTGGAAAACTGGCCATCTCCAGGACCATATCCTAATGGCCAGTTTCCTCTAGGTTCTGGCCCAGGGGCAGTGTCCCCCTGACCGCATCTGAATGTGAAAGAGGGCACTGGTAACAGGCTTCTCTTCCTTGGCACCAGCTTCCAGCTCCTTACTTAACAACTTTTTTGAGGAGATGGGAGTCCAACAACAAAAGAAAAACACCAGTCCAGAACTGGGAGCCAGCCAGGCTCACACTGCCTGGGTGGACCTTGGAACCCAGGCCATACAGCATGTTCTGACTGCTGCTGGCATCGCCAACAATGAAGGCCCTGTCCAAAAGCCATGCACTCATGCCGGCTATCAATGCAGAAAGAGAGACACATGCCAAGAGCTCCATAACAGACAGACGCTGGAGGAAGGAAGTGGGCGGAAAAAAGAATGGAACCTTATGGCAGGAGGAAATATGCGAAGAGTAGGAATTTCTGAGGGTCATAATCCCATTAGAGAAACCACAGTCCACCAGAGTAGAGGAAATCAGGGGAAGGGATTCTTATGTGACACGACTCACCCAGGAATTTCCAAGAAAAGACACCTTGACATTTGAACAGCTGGTCAAGATCTAAGAACCTGAGGATCTCAACAAGCTGGCGCTCTCTTTCCCATAAAATACTATATCCAAGGCTAAGCTAGATTTCCTGGCAAAACAATGAGTGGGAAAAGACCTACTCGATGGTCCTTTCCTTCAGTAAAGTCAGGATAATATTAGGTCTCTTAGGAACAAGGTGTTAACAATATAATACACCAATCAAAAACCAGATCTCCCCCAAGCCCCAACACCAAAAGCCAGCTCTTAAGCAAATTACTGAACTTCTTTGTGTCTGGCAATCTCATCTATAATTCTGGGATCTTAATAGTACTTATTTCATAGGATTGTTATGGGAATTTTATGTGTGAAGCATTTAGACAATGCCTGGCACATGCCAGCTCCAAACAGATGTTAACACCTGTTCTTCATATTTTGTTCACAGATGAGACCTACTACTACTTCTCTGTTCCTCACAGGTTGTCACAAGGATTGTCAACAACACTGCACATGCCCAGTACAAACATCATCCTTATAAGTCTCGACACAGGAGGAGGTGACCAAAGGTAAGACAGTCAGAAGGCCGAAGTACTGAGCCCAGTGAGAAACAGGGCCCAGCACCATCACTGTGATCCCTCCTTCCATCAATACACGTGTGCGAAATACCCATCTTCAGGGAGCACCCGAAGATATAAAGACGAAGACACGGCCTCTGCTCCATTAGCCTACCAGCTATTGGAAGAGACCAGCGTATAAAGAAATAACTAGAACTCAAAGCAAAGATTAAAGAAAAGTATAAACCAAATGCACAGTACAGTGAGTAGCAACGAGTGTGTGATAATTTTGAAACAAGAGGCTTCTCAGAGGAGGTAGATTTTGAGTTGGACACTGAAGGAGAAGAAAGGCCTTAACAGGCCTCAGAAAAAGTGGAAATAAATTAGAAAATCAGAGACAGGACCCTTGTGCCCAGGGCTCATGGACTCCAGAAGAGAACCCTCGGCCCAAGGCCTTCCTTTGACTGAGAATCACTGTGCTCCCGCCCTGGGAGCTCCACAGCTCCTCAAATGCTCGTCCTCCACTGCCCATGGCACTCCTCCACCTGCCCTTCCAGGAGAGGAGCAGGGGGAACAGGACACGGGGAGGGCTGTGTCCTCACTCTCCCCATACACCAAGGCCCGCCGCTCCACTGAATAGCAGGACACACCAGCATGCTAATCCCAGTCCCTGCAACTTTCCATTTTTATTCATTCTGGGTGTGCATTTTCCTTTTGCTCTGTGAGCTGCTGAAGCAAGGGGTCTTCTCTGCTGCATTTTAATTACTATGATGATCCATGGGGATTCTCAAGGGTTTCTGAATAATAACATTTTAACATTTACACATTTCTAGTCACCCCTGCCAGTTTAAATGAGGGCTGAAAAACGCAGCATGTGAGAGGACTTGCTATGTTAAAACAATCCTCAGGCTCAGAGGAGAAGGCTGGGGTACTCCAGTTTCCCGGGCTGTTCTACTTTCTTTGTGCCCTTAGGATTAGAACCTTCCAAACGCTTAGTCACAGTGGTGAGCGCCAGAAGCTGTGTGTGTCCAGGGAACTCCCAAGTACGGGGATGCTTCTGGAGGGTCACTGTGCTTCCCTCGGAAAGAAGGTCCTGAGTAGGTTATCCAGACATTTGCTGGAGACCATGACCTGACAAGACAAACAGACAGAGAGTCCACACTGTTCCATGACAACCAGAGAAATGGACCAAGAGCTGGACTGGGAGTCAAGCTGGAGCTGCAGCCCCGTGACTTTTCCTCTCTGGGTCTCTCTCAAAAATTAATGGCTGGGATGCATTCTCCAAGGCTTTGAGATTTAGTATGGTTTGAATCTGTGATTAGATGACCTAAGTTCCCTTCCAGCTCTGTGACATTAAAACATGAATAGTAGCAGGGCTTCAGGGGAAATGATTTAACCTCATAGTTAAACAGGCTTTGGATATGGCCACGTTAGGGCTTAAGGGCCAGCTCTAACACCTAACTTTTTCTTCCTCATCTATTAAACAGGGATAAAAATAGCCTCTACTCGGAAGATTTGTCTGGAGATATGCAATGACCTAATCAGTGTAAATGAACCCAGCGCACAGCTGGCCCGTAAGAAGCGTTCAGTTAATGGAAGCTGCCATCATTAGCATTTTTCATTTACAATGGTTTCCAAACTGTTCTTCATGCTAACACGGCACCGAGTCTGGTTTCCTTTTCCCCAGCTCAACAGAGAAGACTGGTTTCTTCTAAGTGGCCCTGTGAACCAGGCAGAATAAAACTCAAATGCCAGGGCAGGTCCAGCCGTCTCGCAAGTTTAGTGCAGAGCTGTGTGTGACAGCACGGCGGAGAACACTCAGGTCAGGAACCACGTCCTCCCAAGACAGCGACCACAGGCACAGCTCGGCCATGAGGCTCAGGACTGTTCTACTAGGCTTGGTCCCGACTACCTGACATCCCCTCGTTTCCCTAAACTCTCCCCTAAGAGCCTGTTCACGGGCTGTTGTTGGACCTCTGGCCCCTCACACTTCCCTGCTCAGCATCACCAGCTCTGCCTGGATCAGCTTCCACTCGGCCATGATATTTAACCAGGCCTGACTTAATAGCACACTTGCCATCTCCGTTTCCCTTGATCTTCTGCCAGTTCCAGTACTGGGTATTCACAACCATTTGCTTTCTCTTCTCCAGTTGCTGGAATGTTGAGCCCTGCTGAATACTCAAGAAGCAACTGACGGAGTCCTCTACCAATTTAACTCAGCTGTCTTCCAATAGCTACCAAGCATTAGGTGCTGGCTCCTCTGTGCCACACACTGTGCTAAGCATGTTCTCTTTTAATATTCACAACAACCATGAGGGAAGAATCTGTATCCCTACTTCACCCGTAGACTGAGGCTTAAAGAGGTTACACAGCTTCCTCAAAGCTGCCAACCACGAAGTGGGAGAGAAGGAATTCAAATACAAGCCTTACTACCAGGCTCAGTCACGCTTTTATTCACCTCGTGAAAACTATGATTTCTCTGTAAGATCAATTCCTCACCTCTTCCCTTGGTGCCTATACTCATGGGAAGATAACTGCACCAATTTACTTAGATGATTTAGAGCAAGCCTCCTTAACTATTTTCAACATCATGTCAAAACCTGGGGATAATTTCACCTCTTCCCACTTGAGAAGCATATCTTCTCATCTGCTGCTGCTGCTAAGTCGCTTCAGTCGTGTCCGACTCTGTGCAACCCCATAGACAGCAGCCCACCAGGCTCCCCCATCCCTGGGATTCTCCAGGCAAGAACACTGGAGTGGGTTGCCATTTCCTTCCCCAACACGTGAAAGTGAAAAGTGTAAGTGAAGTCGCTCAGTCGTGTCCGACTCTTAGCGACCCCATGGACTGCAGCCCACCAGGCTCCCCCATCCCTGGGATTCTCCAGGCAAGAACACTGGAGTGGGTTGCCATTTCCTTCTCCAACGCGTGAAAGTGAAAAGTGAAGTCGCTCAGTCGTGCCCGACTCTTAGCGACCCCATGGACTGCAGCCCACCAGGCTCCTCCGTCCGTGGGATTTTCCAGGCAAGGGTACTGGAGTGGGGCGCCACTGCCTTCTCCAATATCTTCTCATCTAGGATTCCCCAAAGGCCGTCTCACTGCCCGATGATTTTTCTAGTCTTCATCCTTCTAGCTCTTACTATATCACTTGACACTGTTCACTAGTTGCCCCCATTCTCTCCTCCTTCCTTGGTCACGGGACTTTTTTAGACTAGCTCACGACCACCTAATAAAGACTACATTTCTTATCTCGGTGGCTAGGTGTAGCCACATGACCAAGCTCTGGCCCATGGGTTGTTAGTGAGTGGTTTGTGCAACTTTTGAGAACCATCTTCAAAGTGCCCTTCTTCTCTTCCTTCTGGCCTGGGCTGATAGCTTAAACTTCAACAGTTGTCTTGAACTGTAAGATGGTAGAAGGAAACCAGGTCCTTGGCCACCGTGAACTGCCATCCTAGCTTTAGACTTCTTACTTCTGGACTATCTGATGTAAGACAGACTGTTATTTGGGGGGTTTTGGAAGTTCAGCCTGGCTTCTAAGACACTGCATGATCCTGGCTATCTTCCCATGTTTTTCCTCTCTGCCGCTAAATGTAAGTTCTATTCCTGACATCTTCAATCTCTCTATTCTTTCCCTCAACTGATTTTCTCTTACGTTATCTATCACTTCAACGTGGATGATTCATGAATCTGTATTTTAATCATTACATCTTCCTTGAACATCAGACCCACATTTCCAAGAGTTTATGGAATACTTCTAGCTGGATATTTTGGCAACTGAAACACCTCAAACTTAACATAATCCGGAATTGGATTTATTTCCTCAAATGTGCCCCTCCTTCAATCCTCTGTTTCTGTTAGTTGCATAATATTTCCCCAATTAACCAGGCTCAAAACCTCAGACTCATCTTTAATGCCTTCTCCTCCTCATTCACCCATATTTGGATGAATGTAAGATCCTGCTAATGCTACCTGTTTAAAACCTCTGCTATCCATGTTCTCCTTCCAGTCACTTCCTATCATCCCTCTAGTCTGAGCTCTAATTTCCTTTAAGAGATTCCTTGAGATCTCTCAACTTCAAGGTGTCCCTAACTCCAGTCTCTCCCAACCGCATCTGAGATTCTACAATTACACATACACTCAGCACTCCATATCCATGGGCTCTGCACTGGTGGATTCAACCAGTCACAGATCTAAAATCCTCAGAAAGAAAAAAAAGTCCCAGAAAGTTCCAAAAAGCAAAATTTCAATTTACTATGGACCAGCAACTACTTACCACTGTTTACACTGTATCAGGAATCAGAGTAATTCAGATGATTTAAAGTATATGGGAAGCTACATGGAGCTTATATACAAAAAACTATGCCATTTTACATAAGGGATTTGAGCATCCAGGGATTTTGCTATGTGAGGGGGAAGGAGGCGAGGGTGTCCAGGAACAAACCCCCTGAGGACACCGTGACGACTGCTCTTAAAGTGTGGTTTCTATCCTGTCACCTCATTCAAAAAGTTTCAACAACACTTCACTGTCTGAGGAATACAGACCGCCATCTGAGATCCAATATTCGACGACCAGTCCTTTGTTCCAACCACACTGGATTATTTACCATTCTCCAAACATGCTGTCGTCTCCCACCATCTTACTGTTACTGATGCCACATCCTCTGCTTGGAAAGGCCCTCTTCTTCCTCACTTCTGCTCATCAAGTAGAATTCTCTATTTTGGGGTTCAGCTCAAATGCACTTCCTTCATAAAGCCATCTCTGATCTCTTACACTGACATAATTTATCCCTTTTTGAATTCTAAAACTACTTTTATACCACTTTAACATATTTTGACCTTTTATGATTATTTTACATATGTCTCATGTATACATATGTAAATAAATGGCTGTCGATACATTCGGTGGAAAAAATAGCTTAGCTATTGGATGCATGGCTTACAAAGCTCGAACTTATTCCATAATGGAAAGAAAAGTAAACTGTTCCAACTCAGAAATATACATTGAAAAGATACTATAGGGCTCCTCTGATATGAGGGGTGAGAGAAGAGGAAGCTGCTGAAGATGAGGCCTAACTGTCACACTCTCTCATTTACAATTTTTGCCTTTGGGAAAAGCACCCAAATTCACTCCCTATAATCTACCAAGAAAAGCTGGCCTGGACTTCCACATTAAGACGGCTGACTGAATGCAGGTACTTGCTTCAACCTTCTTCCCATAGTCTTACTAAAGGGGGCCTTCTACTAAAAGGTGTGCAGAGCACACCTGACAAAACTCAGTCCCAAGCTGCCAAAAGGAAAAGCCGAGCTTCACACTATAGAATTCCCCAAAGGCTCGGAGACTGGCGGCGCTGTGGATGTGGGAGTAGAGAGAGAAGCTAAAATAACATTTTTCCTCCCCTTCAAAAAGATTAAGGTCTTCACGAACTTCACACAGACCCAAATGCACAGGTCTCAGGAGCAATGACTGAACTGCATCTTAAGACCTCAGAGGTGTGGCATGTGCCAAGGACTCCCACGTATCACTGTCTTCTGATAATCGTGCGTCTCTGTCCTAAGCTGAGTAACCACTTCACCTGGACCGAAACACTGCACTATCAGTGGATGCTGCAGAAAAGCAGCACAGAGAACAATGGCTTCTAGAGGTCCTGGCTACCTTCCCCTTTACTAACAAACTTGTCCACTGTTTCTCTGAGCAGGACCATGCCCCCAGTGTTCAGGGGGCAAAGAGTTAAACACGAGAGAGAAATAAGTGACTGTGCTAAACGAAACAGGAAGCATTGTTCTCCTATGCCAGTCTTGTATTAAGATTTCAGAAGACTTTTTCTACATTTGAAACAACTGAAATAACAGAGGAATATCTAGCTGGATAAAACTGTCATAAAACCATCTGAGTCTAGCGCCTTTATTGGGGAGGGAGGATGGGTTTTCCACTTCATGGATCTATTAAAGTTTTCTCCTGTCAGTTTTTGTCATTTCTATAGACACAACTGGCATTTCTGGAGATTCTTCACTGTGAAGGTTTGTCCTGCATGCTTAGCATTCCTGGTCACTGGGCACCAAATGCCAGCATGAACCCTTCCTCAACTAGTCATAGTGATTAATTCAATAACTCACCCAGACAACTCTTTCCAAGAGGACGGGAGCAACTCTAGCCAAATAAAATTTATTCTTATTAATTCTTTCTATTAATTTTTAAAATCTCTGAATTTGTGGTTACATATATTTCTTATATGATTCCTAAACGCTGTGTTCCCCTTTTCTTGATCAGAAATGTTGAGATATTTTAAAAAACAGACAAGTTTTCATTCTAATTATCAAGCCTACTGCTTTTTGCTTTGTTTGTAAAATTTCATTTCTGCTTTGTTTCTTTCTGTGTTTAACTGAAGTGTAAATGCATACCATAAAGTAGGTGACCTGTTGTATCTGCTTTTATCTGTATTAATTGCTCTCTGAAACTTTCTCCTGCTTAAGTTTTAGTCTTTCTTGTTCTTAACAAATGAATTTAAGAAGAAAAACTTTATGCTGAGTACCACTTTGGCCAAATATTATCAGTGCTTAAGCAAAATATTTCTACTACCATTAATTTCTAAGTTGGAAAATGATAGAAAAGAAAGAAGATAGGCAACTCACAGACTAAATATATAATACTAATCAATAAGATAAGATGCTCAGTTTCACTGGATCAGGGAAATGCCAAATTCAGAAATCACTTTCTTTGCTTACTATGGGAAAAAATACGAAAAAATGATAATGTTCTGTGTTGGTAAAGGTACAGGGAAAAGAACACACTCATTCACCGTTGAGTAGGGGCCAAGTGGCTCCACCAACAGATCTAGACATGTACCTACATTCTGACCTGCCAATTCTACTTTCTGTCAATGTCTTTTAGAGAAACACTCTTAATAGGCATGAAGAATGTCTGTATGGAATGTTCACAGCAGCATAATTTATAACAGAGAAGTAATACTGAAGACAACTTAAACACCCATCAGTTAGTGAAGAGAAAAATGAGTTATGGAAGGGCTTCTCTGGCGGTCCAGTGCCTGGGACTCTGTGCCTAATGCGGGGGCCCAGGCCGAGCCCCTGGTCAGCAAACTGGATCCCACACACTGCAACTAGGAGTTCCCAGGCTGCAACTAAGACTCGGTACAGCCAAATGTATACATATGACGAATTTCCAAATAAAATAAAACATTTTTTAAAATGAGTTATGGGCTGTTTAACAACAATTTTAAAATAACAAGGTAGACTTTTAGAACTGTGACAAAATTTATTTATGGTCTATGAACAGCTTTAAAAGAAGTTTACAAAATAGTTTGTAAAATATGATCCTATTTTAAGTTAAAAGCAAACAAAACAATTTCATATGATCACTTTTGTATAAAGATAGCACATGCCCTGAAGTAAAAAATAACATACTTTCAAACTACAGTCATCTCTGGTAACTGAGTAGCAGAGAGGTGAGAAAAATCTGAGCATTTTATTTGTATTCACTTTTGTATTGTTTAAAATTTTTCCTTCCAGTGAGCTAAAATGAGTGTAATTTTAAAATGTAATTAAAAATAACTCCTATCCCACCCCTCACATTGTAATTTCTAGTATTATAAAGGGGGAGCTGAAAGCTCTGGTAGTCTCATTAACATGGCCTTTTTGAAAATTGATGAATTAATTCATAAAAGCTGCCTAAGATAATGACATAAGTGGAAAAGCAGGCAAAATTTAATATGTACTAATGCACGACATCATCTGCTGACTTGCCTCACTCTGACCAATCCTAGCAGGCGTTTCTTCGAGGCTACTGAGAAACTGGCAGAGCCTATTTTCATATTTAATGTCGGCACTCCTTTGTCTGAAAGCTCTTTGAGTGATCTAAGCAGCTTGCCTGGAGGCAGGCACACTTCTCATGCTGTGGTTCAATTAAATCTGCGTCCAGCACAGCCCACTCTCAACAGTTAGCTCAATATTGCAGAGCTGGAAGAAACCAAAGCCAAGGAGCATGAGATGTGAGGTCAGAAGTCCTCCTGGGTAGCTTTCCCCTGGACCTAGAGATTTCTTAACCTGAGGGCAGAAATGTCCTATCAAGGTCACTTGGCCCCACTTACGAAGTTCATCTGACTTTCCCCTTTCCTTCCTTTCAAAGGTTGAGTCGGCTGACCTTATAGTGGTTCCAGATCAGATCTTTGAAAGAAAGAATTAGAATCTCATTCCTCCATGATGCTAAAGATTCTTCCCTTACTAAAAACTCCTTTCAAGGGACTTTTCTGGTGGTCCCCAGTGGTTAAGGTTTTCTGTTTCCAATGCAGAGGGGGTTCCGGTTTAATCCATGATCAGGGAACTAAGATTCTACATGCCTTGCAGCCAAAAACTGATAAAATAAATTTGAAAAATTTTAAAAACAAAAAAACACCCTTTTCAAACAGAGCATTAAACTCTTTAAGGGTTAAATTTCAGTATGATTTATTACTAAACTACTAGAGCAAGTATCAGAGCTCCACCCACTCTGCAGCACTAGTCACAATAGCCAAGACATGGAAATAACCTAAATGTCCACTGCCAGATGAATGGATAAAGAAGATGCACTACGTATATACGATGGAATACTAGTGAGCCATAAAAAAGGAGAAAATAATATCGTCTGCAGCAACACGGGCGCAACTAAAGATGCTCATACTAAGTGAAATAAGGCAGAAAGAGAAAGACAAATACCACACATCACTTAGGTGGTTGTTGCTTAGTCACGAAATCGTGTCCAACTCTTTTGTGACCCCACGGGCTATAGCCTGCCAGTCTCCCCTGTCCATGGGACTTTCCAGGCAAGAATCCTGGAGTGGGCTGCCATTTCCTTCACCAGGGAATCTTCCCGACCTGGGATTGAACCTGAGTCTCTGCACTGGCAGGAGGATTCTATCAGGGAGCCATCGAGGGAAGCCCACGTTACTCATCGATGGAATCTAAAATATGGCACAAACGAACCTACAAAGCAGAAGGAGACTCATGGACATACAGAAGAGACTTGCAGTCGCCAAGAGGGAGCAGGGGAGGCAAGGGGTCAACTGGGAGTTTGGGGTAGACAGATGCCAACTATTACATTTAGAATGGATAAGCAACAAGGTCCTAATGTACACCTCAGGGAACTGTATTCAACATCCTATGATAAACCATAATAGTCTTACATTAAAAAAGAATGCATATATATATGTATAACTGAGTCACTTTGCTCACAGCAAAGACTGACACAACATTGTAAATCAACTATACTTCAGTCAAAAAATGTGGAGAAAAAAAATAAATTCTAGGTCTAAATGTATACCAAAAGCCGTAACATTTCTAGAAGAAAATACAGAGAAAAACATTAGTGACCTTATACTTTAAAAAAAAAAAAAGGTAAACTTGAATTTTATCAAAATCAAGAAACTTTTGTTCTTCAAAAGACACTGTTAAGGGGATAAAAAGACAAATTACAGACTAGGAGAAAATAAGATATCTCATAAAGAATTTAAATCCAAAATATATTAAAAAATCCTTACAACTTAATAATAAGAAACAACCTAACTTTTTTTAATGAGCAGAAGATCCGAACAGACCATTCATTAGATACAAGGATGCCAAAGAATCTCATTAATAGATGTTCAATACCATTAGACATTAGGAAAATATAAATTAAAACCAGAGTGAAATATCACTACATACCTATTTGAATGGCTAAAATTTTTAAAAACTGACAATATTAAATCCCAGAGAACATACATAGCAATTATAACTCTGATGGGACGTAAAATGGTAGAACCATTCTGGAAAATGGTTTGGCATTTCCTTATAAACCTAAGCATATATTTATAAAGCACCTAGCAGTTTTATTTCTAGTGTTTACCTCAGAGAAATGAAAACTATGTTCACAGAAATGCCTGTATGCAAATGTTTACAGTAACTTTATTTGCAACTGCCAAAAACTGAAAACGGCCCAAATGGCCCTCAACCAGAGAATGGATAAATTGTTGTACATCCATTCAATGGAATACTACTCAGAAATGAAAAGGAACAGGTTACTAATACATGCAACAACAAGGATGAGTCCCAATGAATTATGGTAAGTGAAAGGGCCAGACTCAAAAGGGTACTGGAATATTGTGATTTATAGGAAATATATACTTGGTCATTCAGATGACCAAAATGTATTTCTCAGCTATATTTGGCTTTTATTCATAGTTCCTAGCCCATAATCTTCCAAAACAAAAGGAATTTTCTGATTAAGATATTAATGAAGGTGACTTCTGGATCCTACCCCAGGGTGGGGGATGGTTGTCAGGGTAATCAGTCATGTGATTAGAGGGTTGAACGTTTGGTCCCATCCCCTGATTTCTTGAGGAAGGGAGAAGGGGTCTGAGGTTCAATCAATGCCATTGGAGGATGATTCAGTTAATCAAGACTGGGCAATGAAGCCTCTATTAAAACCAAAAAAGACAGCTTTTCAGCCGGTCCCACTTTTTCTAACAGCTTCCATGCTAGGGAAACCAGAACACTTCTGCATGCCAGCAGGCCTGGGCCCACGCTCGAGGAGGACAGAAGCTCTATTCACCAGGACCTTGCCCTATGCACCCCTTCATTTGGCTGTCGCTTTGTACCCTTTAATATCCTTTTATGATAAATTGGTAATCTAGTGAGTATGTGGGTTTCCCTCAGTTCTGTGAGGCATGAGGCATTTAATCTCTGATTTATAGCCAGTCAGTCAGAAGTCCAGGTAACAACCTGGACTTGGAACTGGCATCCTGAGCTGGAGGGGGTCACTGGAGCCTCCAATGTGTAGCCAGTTGGTCAGAGGCAGAGACCTGGGCTTGTGATCTGCACCTGAAGTGGAGGGCCGTCTCACAGGGCTGAGCCTCTTAGGTTGGAGTCTGAGGCCCCAGTGGCGTCAGATAGCTGCTTCTCGATGTGGGGAAGCCTGCACACCCGCACACGCAGAGGGGCTGGGCCTGGGGGCCCTTCTGTCGGCATGCGCTACAAGACCCCACTCATACAATGTTCTTGAGAAGGCGAAAATCACAGGGACAGACGCTGGAGCCGAGACTGTAAGGGAGGGGCAGGACTGACAACAAGAGGGTGCAGAACCTTCTGGTGAGCAAACCATGCTTTATCTTAACTGTGGGGCAGCAAACAACTGTCTTTGCCAAAACTCACAAAACTGCATACAAAAAGGCTGGATTTTACTGTTTCTGAATAACTTTTTTTTTTTTAAGAAAAGCTCCAAATGGAAACCATAAAAACAAATCAAAACAAAACTACTATGAAAATAACCCAAACTTTATGCACTCAAGGAGAAACCTTTTACACAGGACTGTTGAAACTAAGGTCTGCAGTATCAGACAAATCCACACACGCTCTCTTAGCCACCGCTACCCTGACAGGCCTCGCAGAGGGTGCTGTCAAAGACGCCACTGCATCCCCCGCTCTTACCTGCGCCCCGGGCTGTCAGAGGGTGGAAGGAGGCACTGACAGCGCCTGTGAAGGGCCCCAGGCCGGCGGGCTACAGGGAGCTGCGAGGGGCCGTGGGGGCTCCTCCACGGCAGTGGGAATCACACCGCCCTTCTTGCTCGTCCTTAGGAGACAGAGGTCGTCACAAACGCTCCAGCGGGGCACACTCACTCCGGCGGGGACTGCAAGCACGCAGCCTGGCCCGTTCTCAGTCCTGCAGCCCTCACCCCTCACAGCGGAAGCTGGATTTCGCAGAGGCGATGAAAGTAGGCCAAGGCAACTGAGCACTCCAGTTACTGGTGGCAGCCAATCACGGGCCCCTCCCCAGGAGTGGCTCGCTCTGAGGTCAGGCCTCAAAGCGGAGTCTGTGCCGTCAGCCTGAACCCAAGGGGAATGACTTGTTGGGCCTGTTTTTCCACCACGGGAACTTGAGGATTTGTGATTTGAGACCCCAAATCAATCTCGGCCACAAGGCTGCCAGCCTTCCCTCCCTCGGCACTCACCTAGTCTGACCTGACCTTTTCCTTGCTCCATATGCTCAAAGGTGACAAGTCCACTCCAGCCCGGGGTATTAAAATGAAAGGCCATAATACGCCCACCACCCAGAATGCCCTGAAACCCAACTCGCCCAGCCCAAGGAACACCACTGTCTCCTTCGGCCCTTGTGGAGCTGTTTCTGCCAGGAGGGGGGTGGGGGCTCTACCTTTTGTCTTTCCATCCACGGACACCAGCTTCTTTGTCTCTGCTGTCAGCAGCAGCTCATAAGGGTGTTCATCCTCCTCCTTGGCTGCGCTCCCCTGAATCCAGGGTCTCATGGCCAAGACCTGAGAGAGAAAGCACGTACTTCTCAGGCGGGGGGCTAACACCCAGACAGGCTATGTCAAATAAATTTGAGATTATCAGCTCCTTTTTCTTCAGAGAGGAAGAGAGGAGGGGAAGAGAAGGTAAGTCAGTCAAGTGTCACAGGGATTACAACGGCTCTCCTGGCCACACATCTGGGCCTCAAATCTCAATGGCCTCTGATTAAAACACTTCCCTTTCCTTCCCTCATTTCATCTTTCAAAATGCCATAAATAAAACCCAAGATCCTCCCCTCCCCTGCCTTGCCCCTCTCTGCGTGATCTCTTTTCTGTGGATAACACCTCCCGAGTGGTTTTCAGTCACCATGCATCATAAGGCCTTCTCTCTCCACGTTTTTTTCTAATATTTAATACATTCACACAGTACCCCAAAGGCTGGAATCCTTCCCCTCTTCTCAAGAGGGGATCAAAATGATTTCTAACTAACCCTGACTGACATACATTTACTAGGAACAAAGCTGTCTGTAAATCCTCTATTTCTGTGAGCCCTTCTTCATAGGCCCCAGGGTTATAGATGAGGATTTTCCCAAAGCTGGCTTCCTAACACACGTAGGAGAACACAATCTTAAATCAATTCTACCAATCTCTGTTCTGAAGAGAGGCAAGGATGAATTTCAGCGGAGAAAAAGCAGCTCTGTCTCCTGAGAAACCCCTAATCCAGGCAGCCAAGTGTCTCTGATGAAATGACTGGCCAGAGCTGGCCCCGACATCTGCCAACCGGCTTGAGTCAGCTGGGGGCCTGTAGCCACAGCCAGTCATGGTACCAGAGGAGCCAAGTGTCTCAACACAAGCCAGAAACACGACGGTTCATGCTACAGTTGCACTGAGAGAGAGGATGGAGATACTTGCTATAGAGGATAATTCTGGCTCATCGGTGCTAAGAATCCAATGCGTTTCACAGGCAAATTAAATATAATACTGGCTATTACAAAAGCAAACCAAAGCACAAAATCTCTGATTGAGGAGTTTGGCTGGAACAAGGGATATATTACGAAGGAGGGGGTGAGAGGGACTCACGAGTCCATCTCACAAACAAGGGGACCCTACAAGTCAGGCGTTCTGGTGCACCCAGAAACCTCCTCCTTTATTGACATGTCCCACGGCTCACTGGAAACAAATCGGGTTTGTCATTCATCAGGATTTGGCTTCTTGGAGGCATAGCTCACAGCGTTACAGCCTAATGAGATAACAGATTCTAGCAGCCTCAGATTCAACCAGAGACTGCAGCTCCTGTCTGCTAACAAGGCTGCCACGCCAAAGACAATGACGGTCTCTCCAAAATTCTGCTGAGCGCAGCAGGCACCTCCACTTCATGAGGGCCACCTGACAGCTAAAAACTATTTCATCACAGGGAGCCATTTGCCTGTATTACTTTATTCCTTTCGCCTCATCATAGGAACACAATTAAGGGAACAAAGAGGGGCCATGAAGCAGTTCAGACAGCGTCAACTTAACACCACAGGCTTCACAGACAGGAATGTGTGTTCTGCAACTTGACACACCCAGGGCCATCACTTGGGCAGAGCCCTGGAAATCTGATTCTGTGAGTGTTCTGCACGCAGTCAGGGCTCTCACAGAGCCCCAGGCAGTCTTCTCTGCGAGGTATTTGACAGCCTGGGTGCCTGGCCTATAATATCCTTTCTTCCCAAGCAGAACAGGGCTGATGACTTCCATCTGGAAAATCAGGCTACTGGACCTGCATTCACTCCCTGCCTGGCTCCTGTGCAGGACAACCGGAAGCAGAGAACCAGCAATGGCAGAGCTGGAGGGGCCCGAACCATTACAGCCACAGCTAGGGAGCATCTGGTTCCAGCTCATTCCTTCAGCGAATGACAAAACCCAGTTCTCAGAGAGGTTCCAGCAGAGCCAGGGCCAAAAAATTCACCCCTCCTCCAGATTCTAGAGTTGGCCTCTATTTTTTTCTGGGAAGTATGGTTTCTCCACTCAACTAGGAACCGTCTCCCCACTTCAGATGTCTAATGAGGGTCCCCTGTTTAGACCCACACAATCGTAGGGTGATCTTTTCCTCTTGGTCCTGGCCTCTGCCAGCTATGGGATTAAAATCTCATGAAAAAGCAATAAACTGCCTTTCTGCAAGCGTTCCCAGTTCCCACTCAAGAAGCCTTGTGTCACAGAGAATAAGGCAGTAACTGATTTTCAATAGACAGGATTCCTCTTTTTATAAATTACTCCTTAATCTTTTTTCCCCCTTCCAGGGCTTGCAATAAATCAAAAACAACAACCAAAAAACCCCCACAAAAAACAAAAATGTATTCTCTGCTCTACGGAGAGTGACATTTTAGCTGCAGAAAAAAGCAACCACCAGTCGGCACCTAACTATGACCATGGAATGGCCCACCCGGGTGTGGGCAGCTTTCTGGGGAGAGATATCACAACAGCTGCAGCTTCCCATGAATGTTCAGCACATCTAAGCAGAGAGAAAACACTCTTGAGCCCGATGCAGTTGGCAGCCCATTTGGTGGGGTAAAAACATCTGAATAGCTGAATGAATGTATGTGTGTGTATACGTTTGATTTTTTTGAGGCAGTTTCATGATCTGGTTGTTACGCTGATCAGCTTTCCTGGACCCAGGCACACTCAGTTTCTCTTAATGGCTTCCGTGGATGATCTGAGACCTCAGGAATGGGAAACAAACACCAGGGCAGAGTGCGTACCTCCTACGATATGAGGTTTGGGGTATTAAAGCTTTGAGTATATAAGAAATGAAGATGGTGAAGGCTAGAGTCCAAATTTTTTTTAAGTCCACTTTTGGAGAAGATCTATCCACTCAAACTACAGTAAACAGAATCTGCTTGGATATTAAAAGGATAATGACCCAGACCACATCATCTCTGTATTCATGTATTTATAATCATTGCTTCGGAAGCAAAGCCAGGGTTCTCAGGGTCTTCCAAATGTTGACTATGGTGGCCCAACTGATCCAGAATTCCAGGCTATTGGAATATGTATCTCAGACAGTCTCCAACCCAGAAGAGTTGTAGGGAGATTTCTCCTCCTACTACTTCTTGATAACAGTATTATTGCCAAACTGTATGCCCTAGAGGGTCCTGGGAGAAGAGAAAGTGCTGGTCATCCAACATTTCTTTAAGAGTCTTCCCCTTACCCCTGGACTTCAGAAATTTTACTCCAAAATCACTTATTAAAGAAGCAGCATAAGGCATTTACAGAGAGCCAGCCCTGACTGAAGATGCTCTGTTATTGCTAGGCTTCTCCTTGTAAAAAGGGAGTAATAAAACGAACCTCTACATAAAAACATGTAGGGATTTACTACATGCACGTGTATCTGCTGGCAATGTATTATTACCCTAGAGCCTGTAATTCTAGAGACCCCTTAATCGAGACATAATAATATGTATTTTGTAATTAAGGGATAGAAAAAAATAAGAACAGAATTTGTATCTAGTATGGAAATTAGCCCCTACCTCCAACACTGATTTTTATATTCTTAAAAGGATTTCCTTGTATTTATACACATTGTTAAACTGAAGTCATCCTTATGGCTGCAGCTGTTTATGTTAAATAAAAGAACCTGTCTCACTAGATGGTCCACAGCAGTAAAAAAAAGTCAGCTCTGACTTTTGGCGACTAAGTAATGAGATTTAATTGATCAATGTGTGTTAGCTGATTTTTAAGTTAAAGAATAATAGGGCACTGAATGAGCTACAAAAGACTATTGAAATTATAAAATATTTTGAATAAACAATAAATGTGTTCTCTGAATGGTGGGAAGTGTTAAAGGAGCATTAGGAAGATGCAAGATTAAGGAAAATATGATTTTCTTCATATACCTAAGTTAGAAGATTGAACTATTTGCCCATGACAACATTTCTTAGTTTAAAAAGTGAACTATTCTTTTCAAATAGCCTCCTTTGATGTCCCCTACCTATCCCCTGACTCCTATTTCTCCTCTAGTTGAGTTTTCATGACATTTTCCATGTTTGCCCTGGTGCAAGATTCTTCACGGGAAATGAAAATGGAAAATGCAAAAACGGAAACAAGACCTTTGGGTCAAAAGCAAATCTTGCTCATCTGGGCCTTCCTTGGTGGCTCAGTGGTAAAGAATCTGCCTGCCAACGCATGGGACGCGTGTTCAATCCCTGGTCTGGGACGATCCCACATGCCACAGGGCAACTAAGCCTGTGCTCTAGAGCCATGAGCCACTACTACTGAAACCCACATGCCTAGAGGCCATGCTCTGAAACAAGAGAACCACTACGAAGAGAAGCACGCCCACTGCAACTACAGAGTAGTCCCTGCTTGCTGCAACGGAGAAGGCCTGTGCACAGCAATGAAGACCCAGTGCAGTCATAAATACATAATTTTTTTTTAAAAGGTTGCTAATCTGATCCAGTGTAGAGAACAGTGATTGGTAGGGTATGCTATACTTTGTATGAAAAGACAACACAGGTTCAAAGGCCAAAGGAGAGACTGCTTAGCCTAATGGAACCAGGAGAAAATGTGGATGATGGCTGGCTTTCCATGTGGCATGGCAGATCAATAACTGGCCTGCCTGCCAGACAGCCCTGGTAAAATTCCTTGCTTAGTACTTTTGGGTGAGTTTGAAAGGTCTTGTTCTGGATTACTGACACACACAACAGAATTTCACTAATCCAAAGAGGTGGAAAGAAAATGAGATAGCAAAGTCTTCAAGTACACACTGGATGCACTTAGCAAAAAATCATATTTCAGTGATGGGAATAAATCCTGAACTCTCTACCTCAGAAGCTGTCAAAGGAAAATACTTCTTATCTATGTGGTCTTCTTCTTCTTCATCGGGTGGTGGTTTTGCTGGAGGCGGAGGACGTTCTCTCTGTAGAAAAGAAAAATAAGTATTTTACTATCTCTTCTTTCGAGAACCTAACTTTTTTGGTTTACTCTTATCTTTGCCTTTGGGAATAAAAAAGAATAATGTACAGAATTCCCCTGACAGACTAAACTCAAGGTTTAGTATCTGAACAGATGGAGAACTCTACACACACACACAATTCAATTACCGTTGCTTTGTTTTTTGATCTTTATAGCAGAGACTACAAACACGTCTGTCATATCCTTGGCCATACTGAGAAATATCAGCACTAAAAACACAACTGCCTCATCAGAAAATGTCCTTCGTGATAGCAATATACAAACTCCAGTGTAGGAAAACCAGTGGCTCAACTTCCAATCTACTGGGGAAGAGGAAACAGTAAATCAAAAGAGCCAACTCATCAGAATTCTAACAAACCAAAGTTATTAGGGAAATAACAAGGAAAGCAATCTAGGACAAAAACATCAATTCCTGCTCAAAGTGAAAGTGCTAGTCGCTCAGTCGTGTCTGACTCTCTGCAACCACATGGACTGCACCCACCAGGCTCTTCTGTCCATGGAATTCTCCAGGCAATAATACTGGAGAGGGTCGCCATTCCTTTCTCAGGGGATCTTCCTACTGCCGGGTTCAAACCCAGGTCTCCTGCATTATAGGTAGATTCTTCACCATCTGAGCCACCAAGCTTAATGCTACTCCTATTTATTAGCAGAGCTCAGAACTCGTCTCTTGTCCTTGGTCACTTTCTTCAGTGAGTACTACTATATATCATTAGCATATGAAAATCCTATTTCATCTCAGCCCATTAAAAAAAAGGAAGAGTTGTCAGTTATCTGCCCTCACAGGGGTTGGCCAGCTTTTTCTTAAAGGGCTACACAGTAAGTATTTTAGGCATTGCGGTCAGCTCTGCCATGCAGCCATCTAAGCAGCCATAGAGGATATGTAAATGAGTGGGTGTGGTTATGTTCTAAATACAACTTTATTCACAAAAACAGGCAGCTGTTTGTGGGCCTCAGTTCACTAGTCTCTACCCTTAAGCAAGAAACTCACTGAAGAAGAGATTATCAAGATCACGGCAGACAGTTTCAGGAACACACAGAACGATCTTTGGTGAAAGAAAGACGAAGAGCCACTGTCCCTGCTGGACTCTCAATGTCTTCATATTCCAAAGTCCTATTCATGCCTGAGAGCTCATGTTCCTACAGGGAAGGGAGCCGGCTTGCAGGCCCCTTCCTTGGCTTGTAGGTTAGTTCACTGTGTTGCTAGAACAAGAGTATTTCTAAATATCTGGGTGGAGGTGAATGTTGAAGTGACAGCCTCCAAGAAACCTGTAAGGAAAGACACTTTTCCCATTTTAGGAGCTGCCGCGTTAGTTAGCACTCAGCTCCGTGATCCCTCTGTTAAACACACTTTTCTGGCTGGTATTACATCTTGATAATCTGGTCATTCCCCTAGTCCCTGCCACCAGATGGGTGCCCAGTGGCAACAACTCCAACGCGGTCAAGCCAAGTAAAGCTATTTAGGTCGAATTTCCCACTAAGTCCACTTTCCCCACCCTCCTTGCTCCAGAAGTACAGGGACAAACCTGGTCCCAGTGACACCTTGTAAGGAGGGGAACAGCAAATGGAGCAGGCCCATAATCACACTAGTTATCCAACCAAGGGACACAATAACCGAGGAAAACCAGAATGAAGCAAAATAAAAGTGACTCGTCCTAGATGCCTCTTCAAGGCGAGAGACGCCTAGAAAGAACAGTCTGAAAGGTTTCTATGGAAGTGGTGATCACCAGGGACCCTGGAAGGAAAGAAAAGCATGAGTCTCTCTTTTCTACCATGAAAACTTTGGCTGAGGGGCTACAAAGCTGACTCATACATAACTATCTGCTATGTTTACAAGACAGGGAACAGTTCCTTGGCCACAGTTAATTATCAAGGGCCAGGAAGGCAGCACAGCCACAACATCCTCAAATAAAACTGGCAAAGGAGGCATCCCCAGTTTCTACTTAGCAGGACCACAGGAGGCTAGATTCCTAGAGTGGGATGAACAAAGAGCCCATGTAAGTCAGTGGCTGAGCCCACAGGAACTTGGTCATTCAAAGCTGACTTCAGCAACCCTGTGTTCTTCTTGCAAAGCCTCCAGCTCCCTCTAATGGGCATCACCGGTAAGTGCCACAGATGGCAGTGTCTTCTTCCACAGGTTGGATTGGCCTATTTGTACCTAACAGTGAAAGAAGTGAGAAAACAAACAAAAGCAAACCAGCTCTGTCTGCAGAAGCACTTTGTGAGTGGTGCCTGGCACACAAGCTTGCTTTGACCACCGACAAGGAGTTTATCACACTCCCTGGTAACACCCACTCTGGGGGTGCTGCCACAAGGTCGGCAGGCCTTTCCAAAATCCACGCGCAAATGCTGGGACAGGGCAGGGCCAGAAATCCAACAAAAGAGAACACCAAAACCATTTGGCCATTCCCAGGGCACTAATGAAAAGTCCGAGGATCGCCAAGCAGCCAAAGGATCGTCAAAATGGTCATAAGCCAGATTACCACCAAAGGGAAGGGCCAGCCTCTCCAACAGGAAGATGTAATATACACCTGAAAATATGCCCCAAGGTGGGACTATCACTGGAATCCCATTACAGCAGCGCCTGTTTATGAGGAGCACAGCGCTCAAAGCCTCAAACTGCGGCACTGCCAGAGCAGGGAGGAAGGGCCATGGGACCACTGACTCGGGCCTAGACTCACAGCAAAGCTCCAGGGGAGACAGCGGGGTAAGGAGTCTGGAGAACAATGTTCAAGGCTAGAAGAAGCAAGTACTACAGAAAGAACCAGTCAGATGGGAAGGTTGACCTTTTGAGGGAAAAATTCAGAGTTGTCCTCCTTCCACCATTTCAAAGCCTGCAGGGTTATAACTATGGGAAAAATGGGAAGGTATATGCTAACATATCTGCATCTGTTTAAGCCTTTCTACAACCCTGCCGAACACAGACTCTGTCCAAATCCAGTGGGTAACTTTTCAAGGGCAAATGGAAGGTCAACATGTACTCAGGGCAGACAGGAAGTTATTCAGTAAGCTCTTCCATCGATGGACCTGCTCTCTGGAAAGAAGCCAACAATACATAGCAAAGACACCAAACACGGAAGCAGCGCTAAGCCTAACACAAATAAAATGCTTCAATTTGCTCTAAGAACAATCGAGTAACAGAAAGATGCCAACGGGTTATACTGAAACTGAAAAACTAAAATTATACCTCAACATGACCTGCATAGTTAGACCCAACTAAGCAAGAGGGGGAAAGGCAGAGGGGGAGCCACCAGGAGAATAGGTGGAGGCGGCCTAGGCCTCTGAGATGCAGCTGGCACTGGGGGCCACACTTCCCTTCCCCCGTTCCCCAGCAGAGCAGAGGTGACAACAGAACCCGGGCCACATACAGGCCTCACTCCAGCAGCTTTCCCTCCGGCCGCCTCAGCCTCCCTGCTCACAGAGTCCCGGTCGGACGAGCGTCCGCTGGCCGTGCTATCCAGGGACTGGCAGGAGACAGCATTGTACAGCGCCTCATAGGGACCCTCCTCTTCTCTGTTGGTGTTAAAATCGATGATCAGTTCAGTCACTGCTTTCTCCAGGTCACCTAAAGAGGAGTGCGAAGGCAAGAATTGGTGAGAGGAGGACACAGTCTCGGACTTCCCACCACGGCAACTAGCCAAAGCCCCTCCAGTCACCTGAACTTGACCAGCGTTAACCCAGAGCAGGAAAATAAATTATGGCTCTCTCCATGGACAAGACTAAATACAGAATTTCATCTGCACTATATACTCTGAGAACTGAACAAAATTTTCTCTAGTTCAAGATGGAACATTTGACATCAATGAAGGACATCTCCCAAGACTGTTATAAATTTCGAAATACCTCAATATCATGACAGCATGAACATAAACCAGAAAATATAGCAAAGTACAACGGAAAAAACTTCAGTAATTCCTTTACGTTCTTAACAGGAACCTCCATGTGCTCAAGCAAAACAGGATGGTGGAGTCTCTCTGAGATGGGGCTGCTGTGTGGCTGTTGAGACTCACTTGCTAGGTAACTACAAACCTCAGGGTGCCTGGGATCCAAATGTGTGCCTCTGTCTGCAAAGTAACCAGGGATCTGATTATAAACCGGGGATCTCTGGGTCACTTGCAAAGAGTCAAAACTGTAACTGTAAAATCCTTGAAAGCCAAGAGCTTAGTGAACTACTAATCCCATTACCAGCAGATTATGAGGTCAAGAAAAAAAATGTGACTGTGGAGGGTTACAGGGACTCCACAGTAAAGACAGGCTGGGAAGCCCTGAACCCTTGTATCTCTGCTGTCCTCTGAAAAATCTCTTTCCTTTTTTAGTATGTGGCTTTGCTCTGTTTCTCTAGCCTTCCTCATTGTGATCTGCATCTGGGGGAGGTGTCAGCCTGTGTTCTGTCTTTCTCATCCATCAGACCTAGGATCCAAAAGGCCTGCTCAATCCATCTGAAGAGCTGGATCCTGGCTAATGATGGAGAGGCTGGACTGCCCACACTAGCACCCAGACCACATTTGTTGGACAAATGATACATTACTAAAACCTGCCATATATATAGCTACCAACCAGATGACACTCATTAAATATTTACTATGGGCCAGCTATATTCAAGGCACTACAGTGTATGCTGGGGGAAAAAAAAAAAAGTTTCCACTGAGATTTGAGTTCATCCTGAGACCATCCTATCTGTCACACATGCCAGGGCAGCTCTCATGGAGCCAACCCTAAAAGCAGAGCATAAAGTATGAAAGACGACATCCACAGTTAAGGCCTAAGCTTTGCCCAAGAAAGCTTCATACAGTGGCTGGGAAAATGGATTTGAATATGAACTTATTAAGTACTCCCAATCCTCCAAATTACAATTTACATGAAGGTTTTTCCATTCTGCCAAAGAACGTTCAATATTCAACCTTTTTCAAGCTGAGACTCCCCCCTATAGGCAGAGAAAGGCTTACTCACCCTGAGACTTCTGGGATATCGAGTCCGGGTTGGAGATGAGAGGTGGCTGGGGTGCAAGGGTTTTGTCTACTTCTTTTGCACTTCTTTTTCCAGTCATGTGATCTACATGGAAAGACCGAAAAAAAAAAAAGCTGTACCAAATACCAACATCTTGGTTCACCCAGCTGGCCCTCTGGTCAGCCAGGCAGGGAGACGGACCCATACCTTCAATAAGTGCCGCTATCTGCTGGCTCTTCTGAGACGGCAGCTCCCGGACGGTGTCCAGTGCGGTCAGTCCACGGTTATCCTTTATGTTGACATCAATTCCTAGAAAGGCACACCAGGTGGACCAGGGGAGTGAGGATTTTCAAGTGAGGGTCAAACTCCAGGACACCTAATGCTCCCAAGAGGCACAACCAACATTTTCATCCAAAGCCATTTTATCCAGCTATTCAAGAACAATTCATACATTTGCAATCAACCAGTGGAGATATACACATTGGGTTCAAAGGCAGCCGGCAAAAATCCCCCTCTGGAGATCCTAGCGGGGAGCGATCCCCACCCAGGCATGCTGTGCAGGCAAGAGCGCTGCCGACCTCTCACCTGCAGCCAGCAGGATTTGCACCACATCGGTCTTGCCAAACAAAGCAGCCTCATGCAAAGCACTGCCCTTCTCCGTCTGGAAAGCAAACAAGAGCGCAGAGCAGGATGTCATCAGACAGTGACTCAAGTTTGGCGTGGCTTCACACGACAAACGGGACACAGACGAGAAGGGACGGAAAATAAAATAAACCACACGAAGTTCTCTGTCATTATCTTTCCCACTTTTCAGGTCTGGATTCCAAAACCACAATCGTGGCCCACACTTGGTAGAGGGTGTTTGATGCGCCACCAGGAGGCCACACACGAGTAACTGCAAAGTCACCCTCGGAGCCACCCACAGGTGACACTCCCCCAAACCCCACCTTCCTGGGGGGAGCGAATGAGGAGAAGAAAAAGACAAGGGGGTGAAAATGCCATGACTTCCACTGTGGTCTGGTGGCTGCCAAGCCTAAGGAATGGCCGTCCTGAGGGAGAAAGCTACCAGCAAAGGGGAAGGCTGTGTCCTGCCGGCAACACCAAGATGACGGGACTTTGGAGGTGCGAATGGTGGCAGCGGGAGCACAGGCAGAGGAAGATAATGAAAGCTTTCTAATTTCAAGAGGGCGTCCGTAAGCACATCTTTTCAGGGTATAATGCCATGTATTACCCCTGAAAAGAAACGAAAAATAACACACTCACTGGAGGAGTTTGTCTCTAAAGTTTCGTGTTACAATGAGTCAGCAGCTAGAAGCATCTGACAGGGTGATGTGAACCGTGCTAAACAGGAACACAGCCCAGCAGCACGGAGCTCGTGCCCTCTCCGACAGGACTAGGTCCCCGGGCCTGGGAGGGCCGCCCGCCCTGCTACCTGGTAGCTGCTATCCATGCCGGCGTCCAGGAGGACCTGGACCACGGCTTTGTGGCCGTTCCTCGCTGCCAGGTGCAGAGGGGTGTGCTTCTTAGTGTTGCAGCTCAGGAGGTTAGGGTGTGCGTTGAGGAGCATCTTCACCACCTCCAGCCTCCCGTAGAGTGCGGCCAGGTCCAGAGGCGTCTCGAACTTGTTGTTGCGCATGGTGGGGTCAGTCAGCTCCTCTAAGAGCACCTTCACCACTTCAGTGTGGCCGTACTGAGCTGCGCAGTGCAGGGCCGTCTCGTTGTCGTTGTTCTAAAGAGTTAACAGGCGGATGACCGTCAGAAAGGTGACCAGCAGGCAGATGGGCACACACTGGGATCATCACATGTAAAACCATTGAAATTTAAATGAGAGAAATAGCAGCAATACTCGGGACTAGTAGAACTACGTCAGAATCCAGACAGACTCTGCTGCCAGCAAGGTCAACTGCTCTGATCAGCCTCAGTTACCGCCAGAGGGGAGCAGCCGGCTCCTTGGCCCTTGCAGTCTCCTCTATGCCATGTGAACGCATCTCCAGACAGCAAGGAGAGCCACCTTGGGAACACGGCATGCCGTGGGGAGCAGCCCTGGCACAGATGAACCCCCATGATATCACTGCCATTGACTCATTTTAAACTTCGACTGGTTTCACAATTTCTATTGAGCCAACCCCGTGGTCCTGATTTTGGATCTATTGACCATTCACTGCCTTGCACACAAGCTTTTTGGAAAGAGCTTGTCATCTGCGTAGCTCCTTACATGCAAATCAATCGGCCAACAATGAAAGTAGCAGAGCAGAGCACCCAAATCACTTTCAACATATCAGCCAACAGCCACTGCCAAGGGACGGAGGTGCCTGAGCGCAGTCTCAGAGAAATGTAGGACCCAAAGGCTGCCCTGAGCCTGCTCCAGAATTCTGCCCCAACCACTGCATGCAGGATCTGCAGCTGTGCAGGGAAGGATTTCTTAGGTAAGAAAGATACAATCAGACACTGGAATATTTTGTGTGAGAGGTGCAAAATATTCAAGATTGGAACACTGCCATTAATTCAAATTCACAGCCCCATGGTCCTCTGATGCCAATTTTGTTTCAGACTAAAGGCAGAACCTGAGATAAAACAGGACAAGTTTGTGCTCTGTCAATCACCGGAAGCAAAATGTTAATCATTGCTCTTTCTTTTACTACTATTGACAACGTATAACTAGAGTAGACAGAAATTTCCATGACCGCTCCTTTTCAGAGGCATGAACAAAAATGATAACTCTCTCACAGGATTTTGAGATTCCTGAATTTATCCAGGAGACTTCTGCCATTTGGGGGAAACAAAGCTTCCAGGGGTGTGTGTACTTCAGATCAATATTATGCACCTTTCAGTGGTCAAAAAGTAAAAATTAAATGTTTCCATAAAAGCTTTAAATCTATTAATATATTCAAAGTAATAAACTAGGAGTTACCCAAACATGCATGCAAATCCATCTGCTTTTGATCTGGCATTTGACTGCATCATTTTTTCCAGCTACTCCAAGTGTATCAGAAAGATCCAGAGCTACTAGGAGCAGGGCCCCCAAGGGACAGAATGACAGCAAAGAAATTTTTAAAAATGAAACAAGGACAGAAGGAGTGGTAGCAGGAGCCACATGCAAAAATAAATGCACACAGATAAACACAGGGAGCAGCACTGAGCTCCAACACGGCTCTAGAACGGCCGCTGAGAAGGTACAGACAAGACTTCTCTGGCCACAGAATATAGCCAGTTAGCAGTGGTTTCCTGTGATACAGTTGTGTCCAAGGGGCCAATTCCATGTCAACCCGCAAGTCTAGAGAGCAGGAGAAACGTTGGGCCAGGGGTAAATCCTTGGGGCTCCTGTGTCAAACACACCCTTGAGGCCACCCATGCACCTATTTCCTATTAGGCTATGGCATGAATAAAACTTAAGAACTGTCACTTCACATGCTAACGAGAAACAAGGACCGCTACAGCAATGAAAACTCACAGGAGCTTCCTGTACAGGGATCCTGGGGCAGAGCTGCGACCCAAGGAAGTTTAAGAAGACTCTCTGTGTTTTATATCTCAAGATTAGCATGACAGCAAGGGCCAAGAAACTCAGCTTATTCTTATTAAAACTCCAGGCCAGAAAAACTCGTTTACTCTAAAGGAGACACTGCTGTCTCTTTCATATCCAAGTTGTCTCTCAACAACCAGAATAATCTGTAAAAAGCATGTCATTAGGGCCCGAAGAACCATAAAACTCTGAACTACCTAGCAGAGGGGGAAAAAAGCCTTCTCTGGGTTTCTGCAGAACTAAAGCAGCTACCACAAAGCTGTCTCACTAAAGGCACAGTCTTGATCCCCACCAGGCAAGCTGTCTTGCCTGTCTATGTTAAAAATGGCCTAACCACCACTCTGCAGTTTATTTTCAGAGTGTAGGAAGCATCTTGTTTACATTTCAGTCTCGCCAGAAATGGTCTGGTAATGACAGTACTCTTGAGTTTATGTCTGTGGTGACCACATATCTTGACTACTGAACACAGGCCATACCACTTCCCCTTGGAGCCTGACAATTTTCAGGGCAAGAAGTCACTAAGTTTTGGATTCATGGACCCACAAAAAGGGGCAGGGGGGACTCCAAGGAGGGTACAGACTCCCAACCACCTGGAATCTTTTTTTTTCACACCTTTCAAGCCACACCTTGGGTGGACACCCCAGGAAATCTGGACTGAGCAAGGACACTGAGATGAAATACCCAAATTTTCCTCAAAGGCTTTGCACAAACTCTCCATTCCTATTTATCTTGAAGTCCACTTTCATTTTTTCCTTGCTAGGTCATTACTTAAAAATATCCCAGTACCCTTTACACCTGGAGACCCCACTCAATGCATAAATCCATTACTTATGTGTTTGACACACACACACAATACAAGCAGCAGAAAACCATCTAGAAACATTTCCATGGCCTTTTCTCTCTGGGAACTATTCAAAACCATCACCTCTCAGTGCTTCAATCATCGTCCAACCGCACTCTTGTCCACTGATGACAGATCTAAGTTAGAGACACTGGGGGCTACAGCTCCCAGGTTTCACGATGGTACAGGCCCTGGAAATATACCCACATTGTAACAAAAGGATGAAGTGAGTCTACGGAGCTTTAGAAGACAGAGGAAGAGTATGAGGACAAAGTTCATCATGTGGACCATGTGGAAGAGGAGTCAGACTTATTCTGCAAAGCTCTTAAGGCACTACTCTGACCAACACATGGAAGGTTTAGGAAAACAGACATCAACAAGCACAAAAACCCTAAATGAATAGAATCCAAAAGGAGGCTGCCAAGGGTGATTGTGTTTACTATGAAAAGAAACAAATAAGGCCCACTTTTTAGATGAGAAAAGAGAAATCCTGCTCTGGTGGAAAGTTAGCCTAGATCAGTGGTTCTTAAATAAGCTTTGTTTTAGAATTACATGAAAGCTTAAAGGGAACGAATACTGAGCCCCACCCCAGGACTGCCAAGGTAGCACCTTGAGGGTGAAGCCCAGGAATACTATTATTAAACAGGTTACCAACCTAGCAGACACCAAATTAACCCGGCAATCATTCATGACGACCAAGAGCAAAACAAACTGACATCATGTGCCCTGTGATGTGAGGCACTAAAAGGAAGGACAGAACATCAGTCTGTGGTGCCACTGCCAAGAGCGTACAGCCTGAACCTGAGCACGAGGAACTACCAGCCAAATGCAGAGTGAGGGGCAGGCTGCAGAACTACTGGCCTGTGCTCTCCAAAGATGTCGATGTCACAAATGACTAGAACAGGCTGAGGATAACTGTTCCAGATTATGTATGGTCCTGGACTGTATCTTGGACCAGAAAAAGAAATCGCTCTAAAGGACATTATTGAGACACTTGGTGAAATCCAAGCACTGATTTCATATTGTATCAATGCTGAATTTTCTGAATTTGATAACTGTATTCTGGTTATATCAAGTGAACGTCCTTATTCTTAGAGGAGATATATGCTGAAGAATTTGGGATTAAACGGTCATGAAATCTATGACTTAATCTCAAATGGAAGCTGGAAGTGAAGTCGTTCAGTCGTGTCCGACTCTTTGTGACCCCATAGATTGTAGCCTACCAGGCTCCTCCATCCATGGGATTTTCCAGGCAAGAATACTGGAGTGGGTTGCCATTTCTTTCCCCAGGAGATCTTCCCAACCCAGGGAATCTCACATAATTCATCATCAACTACAACAATTACATATATTATACACACATATATATACACACACACGCGCACCACACATACACACAAGAGCACGAGAGTGTGCACAGGAGAAGAAAGATGGTAAAAGCATGCACAATGTCACAGAGTGTCCCCAACTGGTGAACCTAGCAGAAGAGTATGATGCAGTTCACCGCATTATTCTTGCAACTTTTTGAAGGCTAGAAATTTTCTCAAAATAAAAAAATGTTATAAAAGCTTGCTGGTGATTCTGATGCAGCCAGACAAGCTGATGAACTGCTGGAGACCACTGGTCTAGAGAACATCCAAATCTCTTCCAGCTCTAAAACTGGATTACTTTTAAGTGTCTGGAAAAAACTACATCTTCCATAAAATTAATTTTACTACTGCTCATCTTATGCTATTTAGACTAAGTCAAAATTGTCTTAAATGGGAGTAAGTAAACAATTTTAATAGTTTCACCTTTGCTAAGGATGACATACATTTGGACTGGTTTATGTTGACTTGCTGAAACAGGAAAGGCTCTGTAGAGTGACGAGGAAGATAAAAGCTCATGAAAACTACCTCTGCTCCCAGGAAGGGCATCTACAAGTTCTTGTGTCTACAGGTGCCTGCAGGACTCAGCATACAAATGTACTTTAGCAAAAACAATTCTTAGACACACCAAGTCAATAAAAACCCACTGAGTCAGGAATAAAACCTAGGGAGGTGAGAATCTTATCAGCCCGAAAAGAGTCTGCATTTCTAGGACAACCCAAACAGCTTTATCCTTTAATGGAGTTTACATCTTTTGGTCTTTGAGGGGTTGGTGGGTGGGGTAGATGCAAAGGATAACACAGTTGGCCCTCCCATCCACAACTTCTTCATCAGAGGAGTCAACCAACCATGGGTCAAAAATATTCAGGGCAGGGAAGGAGTCCAGAAAGTTCCAAGAAGCAAAACTTTAATTTTCCACATGGCAACTAGTCTTTTTTCAGCCACACCCCACAGCACATGGGATCTTTGCTCCCCAACTAGGGACTTTCCCACACCCCTTGCATTGGAAAGGCAGAGTCTTAGCCACTGGATTGCTAGCAAAGTCCCCATGTGGCAACTATTCATCCAGCATATTATCGTATTATGTTGTACTGTTAGGTATTTTAAGTAATCTAGAGAGGATTTAAGGTGTACAGGACAGAAGTAGGTTACATGCAAACACTGCACCATCTTATTATAAGGACTTGCGTACAGTATCCTCACGGGTCCTAGGACCAATATCCTCGTGAATACTGAGGGAAGACTATTTCCAAAGAGAGAAGTAAGTTCTTATTCCATTTAGACTAAGTTCCTTTTATGTGTGCAAAATCAAGGGATAGGAAAATCTGCTTTTAAGAACCAAAGTTTTACCCTTTAATCAGAGCTTTATAAGCTAACTAACCAACCACCAAGTGGGAAACAATCACATCAAGGTGCCTCCCTGCAAAACAAAACCTTGAACAGACCAATGGAGCAATGTTGTCTTAAGTGCCCCCCACCAGTAACAAAGAACAAATTTCAAAATGGCCTTTCAGAAATGCCACATGATGTATACTTCTTAAAATCAGAAACTCAAATACTACTACTGATCAGATATTTTTACTTCATGTACATGATCTTATTTGAACTCCAATAATACAACCAATTAGATGGTAAACCCCATTTTACAGAAGAGGAAACTAAAGCTCGGAGAAATAAAGTAACTTGTTCAAGTCAACACCAGTAAGTGGCACCACAGAATTCAAACTCGGATCTGACCTGAAAAGAAAGACCTTGATCAATGAGGGTTTTCTATTATGCCACACTACCTCCCATAAAAAGAAGACAGAGTACCCTCGCCTCTGGAAGATTAGACAACAGAATTGAAAGTGTGGGCAAGAACAAAAGCTACCATGTTTCACCAACCCAAATCAAACTGCTTCTCCACCATTAGGGCCCAAGAGCTGAGGGCAATCTCCCATAGAGCCTGCTGCGGTCCAGCCCATAGGGAACTCATTTGCTAAATCAGTGTCTCTTAGTGAAAACCATGAAATATCTGCCTTGCATTTGGAAACACACAGAAGGACCTCACGTATCCCTTCCCAGCAGCTGCTGAACTCAGAGCAAGTGAAAGGGAGCTGATGTGAACAATGCAGTGACTCAACCGGACTCCAGACTGTTGCCAAAACGAAAAACCTCATCTGAACAAAAACTTGAGTCAAAAACAGCAGGTGAGAGCGCAGAGAAGAGAGGCTAACATCATCGCCCAATCCACCAGCTCTGCCTCCAGAGGCAGCAGAGGCCCGCGGCTGGATGTTCATCACTGCATCAGCCCGTTATCTGTCCCAGCCTCAGGGACGAAGACTCAAGGCCAGTGCCCTGCTTGGCCTTGCAACTTCAGTTCCTACTTCTGAGCTGTTCTAAGAGCCGGGAGTGTCCAAGCAGAGAGAGAAGCTATGGCTAGGGAGAAGAGACTGAAGCTTTAAGCAAAGATTCAGGTGCAAACTCAAAGGAAAGAGAGGGAAACCACACCAGCAGCTTTTAAGGGTGAAACAGAGTCACCCATGCCCTTTGGCCACACCTTCACCACGAGCTACGGAAAATCAGGTTTCATCTCAAAAGAAACATAAAAAGCAAACTTAAAAAAATTAATCTAGGAAGTACAATTAAATCATTTTCTGACGTCTTTTAATTGCATTTTTCTTTTTTGAATTTAAATGATTTTAGAAATCATGGTAGTAAATTATGCCTATATATGGTCCCTTCTATTTCCCCATTTCTGCCACTTGGAAGCTTTTCAGACATTCCAGAAAAAAAACCTTTCCAGAATTTGGTATGGGTCTTCAAAACAAAACCAAAACCCACTGAAGCTGTGTTTTCCCATTCCCAGGCAAGCCAGAAGCAGATGGGCAGAAGCGGACAAACGTTAGGATGATGTAGAAGAGTCTGAGCGGACAAGAGTGGAAGCTAGAGAGGACTGAACAGGAAGTGCAGCTTGGAGAAATGATGCAGAGAAATCCTGGCAGCAAAGTACACACCTTGGCATTGATATAAGGGTCAAAGGGGCCGTACTTTTTGAGTTCTTTGATCTCAAGAGCATTCTATAAAAAGGAGAGGAAAAGAAAATGTGATGATAAAATGGATGAAATGTATCAATGCAATGCACAGCCCTGAGGGGCCCCAACACTATACCAACTCGGATCTGTCCTCTGGGTGCCTCAAAAGGAAGTTATCGGAAGAAGATAACCTTCAGGTCATCTGTCATCACCCCTCTTGCCCAAGCTTCCAACTGGAGCAACATTAATGGTTTTTAATAAATCAGTGAAGTACTTGTAACCACTGCCTAGATACATTAGTTTCTTCGAGCTCAAGGTTGTGCCCAGGCCTTGCCCCACCCACCTGCCTGCCAGATATGCAAAGCACAGGGGCTGGGGTGCCACCTATCAACAGACACTCCAGGCGGGAGGTGGCTGTGAGCAGGACAAGCCAGCACACTCCAGTGGCTCAAAAACCCAAGCAGCTGTGTTCCAAGGCAAAAGTGAGCAAAGACAGGATTAGGAATGGGGGCTGAAAATTTCTTCAAGGAAGAGGACTTTAGTGTGTGATTTTTCAACTTTGAGGGATATTGGTTAATAGCAAACCTCTTTAAAATACTTCCTCCAGGTAAGAGCAATCACCATCATGTTAGCCAGGAGGAGTAAAACTGCATTTAGGTAAGAGGCAGGCTTAAAGAGATGATGTTCCTTCCTAATGTTACAAAGCAAACATCCTCATCAACAATCTGCAATGTCTGCTGCTCAGCTATCCAGAAAATAGAGCCTGCAGGGGGAAGGGAAGCTGACGAACAGCTACACACACACTCTCTCTCCAAATGGAGAGGGCTGGGAGCACCGCAGCAGTCTTCTCGAACCTCTCAGTGACTGAAGAGCCCGCTCTGCTCTGAACAGCTCACTGAGAATGCACATGGTCCTGCTGCCAGAGGGACTTCAAGAATGGCTTCCTGGGTTTTTTGAGGAATGAGCCTGATCTAATCCCAGAGGCCACTCCAGTACTCTTGCCTGGAAAATCCCATGGATGGAGGAGCCTGGTAGGTTGCAGTCCATGGGGTCGCTGAGGGTCGGACACGACTGAGCGACTTTACTTTCACTTTTTGCTTTCATGCATTGGAGAAGGAAATGGCACCCCACTCCAGTGTTCTTGCCTGGAGAATCCCAGGGACGGGGGAGCCTGGTGGGCTGCCGTCTATGGGGTCGCACAGAGTCGGACATGACTGACGCGACTTAGCAGCAGCAGCAGCAGCAGCAATCCCAGAGGCCACTGAACAACCTCCTCTCATCAACATCATTAGGAAAAGAATCCTAAATTTATCAAGAAAGGGCAGCATCTCTCTCATTCAAGCACCTACTTCAGTTCAGAGCAGAGAGATAAAGAGGAGAATGGCTCGTCATAGAGAGAGGGCCCTCTCCTCGTAAATCAACACCATCTCAGACCCGAACTATAGGGAGTTACACTTCATGAGAGGCTGGTCTAGAACTTCATAATTCAAATATAACTTTCCCAAAGGACTACATATAAAGAAGAGGAGGTACAGTCTAAGGGCACCTGAATCCATGGCCAGTGTATGGGGTTTCTGCTCAAAAGCTGCCTTTTTTGTTTTTAAAGAATACTCTCTGCTATGTCAAAGAATGTGTTTTTTTTGTTTGTTTTTACTTTAAAAACCCCATGTATTTGGAAATTAAATGTCCACTTTTAAATGATAGGTGTATCTAAGATGCCATAACAAGGAAAATTAGAAAATATTTTTAACAGAATAAGAATGAAAAGAAAATCTACCAGCATTTGTTGCCGGCAGCTGAAGCTACTCCATGTAATGAAATACACTATGGACTCTTGAATAAGGTATGAAGACAAATAATGGACACTAGCTTAAAATCTTGGGAAAATAAATAAAATCTGTACTTTGGTTAATAATACTGCATCACGTGTTAATTTAAAACTGGTCAGTCTTAAGTGAACATTAGAGGACACCACTGAAATGGTCTTCATTCCGCTGTGTCACCTCTGGCCTCCACTTATGTGTCTTTGTGAGTTCGCTTTTCAGCTAACAGCATGCATTCCTCCACTTCTGAGAGGTCCAATGCACGCAAAACAATAAGGTCTCCAGAGTCCTGATGCACGCTGGAGTGTTTTGGTTTAGCAGCTCAAGCCACACTGCCACGCTGATGGCAGGACCCACCAGTTTAAAATGATCCCTGGCAGCTGTGCAGGATGTACACTGTTTCCAACCTTGTGCTCGTTACAGCACTATTTCAACTGTGTGTAACTCAAATGCACACGAAATACACCCTTCACGGTACAAGGTCTCTCTGGTTCACTAAAAGGAGTGGCCCTGGGAAGAGGGGAATTACTCTTAGGCCAGGGAAGAGCTGGTTCCCTTAGATCTGAGCTGTGGGCCTGAGGTGGCTGCCAAGGTCTGGCTGGAGCTGCGTGGAGAAAGCGTCCCTTCCTTCCAACCTGCTCATTGACTTTGGTGTGTGAGGGCCCTTGATGGATGAGCAACCGCACTATCTGGGCGTCTCCTTTCCAGGCTGCCAAGTGCAGCGGGTAACAGCCTTTAGAGTCAGCCACGTTGGTCAGCGCGTCGTTCCTCAGAAGAACCTCGACCACATCCCTAAAAGGCAAAAATCGACTGTGAGTTGCAGAACCCACAAGTCTTTCCTACCAGCAGCTCTGCATGTCTGCATAGCAGGAAGCCCATTCATAGAGAGGAGCTCACCTGGCTCCCATCTCTACCTGAGCTTGTCACCTGATTCTTCCTTTGAATTCCCTGACTACTTGAACAGCTGTTGACAAGCGGCTGAGTCATCTTGAACCACACCCCACTGACTCTTCACCTCCTGGTTTAGCTATTTTCCAGATAATCCATTTATTTTCCATTATCCTGAAAAAGTCTGGGTTCCTTGTTTGTGATGTTGAAACAGCATTCAGGGACAGAATTTACATAAAAAGTAGTCATGCAAAACAAATATCGTTATTCACCACATTATTCAAAGCATTTGGTGAGGTGGGAGCTGGAAATAAGACAGGCAGAGCAGACTTAGAGTGGTTACAAACATAAACCCTAACCTTATGCAAACAAAAGCATAAACCTTCTGCAAGCAGGAGACACGTATGGTATCACTTGATACATCCAGAAAGGAGGACTTGGTTTCCTTCTTGGTGACACCACTAATTAGGCAGTATAATTATTCCCATGCACATGAGGTCCAAGAAAATCCCCACTGTAAATTAAAACAGAATATGGAGGTGAACTTGGCTAACAAGCTACAGTCATTTAAGTCCAAGATCCACTTTAACTCCGGCTACCCCACTATTGAAGGGGGAGGGAGTCTCTACAGATTATCTGTTAGCTTTGTTTAAGATGGTTACAGAAAAGACTGCACTACAGAAAATGATCACATTCAACATATCTTAGGGCCTTCCCTGACAGCTCAGCCGGTAAAGAATCCACCTGCAATGCAGGAGACCCCGGTTTGATCCCTGGGTTGGGAAGATCCCCTGGAGAAGGGAATGGCTACCCACTCCAGTATTCTGGCCTGGAGAATTTCATAGACTGTATAGTCCATGGGGTCGCAAAGAGCAGGACATAACTGAGCGACTTTCAGGTCACTTTAGAAAAGCATGCTGGAGTCATTTTGTTGTTGTCATTGTTTAGTCACTAAGTAATGTCTGACTCTCTTGTGACTCTATGGACTGCAGCCACTGAGGCTTCTGTGTCCAGGGGATTTCCCAGGCAAGAATAGAGGAGTGGGTTGCCATTTCCTCCTCTAGGGGATGTTTCTGATTCAGGAATCGAATCCAAGTCTCCTGCATTGGAAGGAGGAATCTTTACCACTGAGCCACCAGGGAAGCCCACTGGAGTCACTTAGGCTGGGCCAGATACTGCGAAAGTGATAGGGAATACCACAAGGTGCCAGGGCCCGGCTCCCTGCTCAGAAAAGTCTGACTGGTCCCAATAAACTGTCTTTCCTAAAAACTAAACTTCTACAGCTTCTCTTCTCTCGTATTAGGCCTCACACTCCCGCCGGCGCCCTCTCCTCTGCTCCATCTTCCAGCAAATCTACCCACTGTGCCTGCACCCCCCCGCCCAGGGCCTGCCCGTGCCCGGGGCCTGCCCCTTCCCCTTCACTGAAGGGCTGGCCCGCCTCAGGCCGCCAGAGCCCACCTCCAGAAAGGCTTCCACACAAATCCCACATAACAAATCTGAATAACTTCTCTATATGTAAGAGAATTAAATAGGCCATATTATTTGTGTATTTTTCCCTCAAGAATGGTTCTTGTTGTGTACAAGGCTACTTTTATGAGGCAAGAGTGGCAAGCAGAAAGATGGAGTAAACAGAAAGATTCTCCCGACCACTCGATCTCTTTTCAGCTTATAAAGAGGCTGGTTACCTGGTAGGTTATCCAGCCCCATTACGATCTAGCGTCCCCGAATGTGAGCGTCTTATTCAGATCACTGTAAGGCGCTGATCCATTTCAGAGGGGAAAAGAAGAAGCTTTTAACGTTATTTTGGAGCAAGGGTTAGGGAACGAGGTTTAAAGTATACACTAAACAGAGACTCAAGAATTGTGGACAGACTAAATTTAGTTTTTCTCTGTTTTTCAGCATCCCTGCTTAGTACATCTTTAAAGGAAGGAAAAAAAGACAACCTGAGGCCTGAGTTCTAAAGAGTGGGGCAGGAATATAGCACATTAATACTTACTTATGGCCATTCAAAGCAGCATGGTGCAGAGGTGTATACCCAGTGCTGTCAACACAGTTCACATTTGGCCCTCTCCAAATGCTATAAGGAAAAAAAAAAAAAGACTGAAGTCACAAACCAAATCTGGAGACAGCTAGCTGCTTGGGGAAAAAATCCTGTGTGGTGTTTAACCCAACAGGTCACTTCCATATGACTCCCGATACAGGATGGCAGCCATGCCCACAGAAACACACAGCGTATGTCCCATGAAACACACAGCATCTGTCCCACAGAAACACATAGCACTGAGGGTACACCAGTGGCTTCCTGAACAAGGAGTCAAGTGTCAGGACAACACTGTCATCATTTCAGAGCTGTTTTCCTGTGTCCTTCCTCACTGGTAACTTCTTTATTCACTCAGTCTGGGACTTGTGCCTCCAAAAACTGTCAGGCTTGTAAGAAATGGTCTCTTTGAAAGGTCATCAAAAATATCACTGAATCAAACCACTAGTCAGTTATAGGTACTGGGCACTCACCTCTAAGGCTGGTGACTGAAGGCTGGAGAGACCTCAGCATAGACCAGACAGATTATCAGGATCATTCGACAACAAGGACCAAAATCAAAGAACCCATGTTCATAAGAGCACCCGGACACATGTGTTAAGATGCAAGGGACAATTTTGCCTTTCCTTTGTGAATATGTCTTATTGATAATAAAAAGAATAACAACAGAATCTACAATGAGCACCTTATTTGAATCCAAACTACCATACTAAAAAGGCTGAAATGGCACCTCATTTAATCCTTGAAGTCTGAATTATGACTGTTTCATACCTTACTACATTGGCCAGAACTTCTAATATTAAGTAGCAGAGGGCAGCCTTGTTTTGTCCTTGCTTTTGATGAGAACGCCTCTAACGTTGTTGACAGTTGACCTGAGGTAGACACTCCATAACATGTGAAGGAAGTATCTTTTTTTTTTCCTTTTAAAAATGTATTAGAAATACTGTTTAAATGTTTTTACCTCTATGGATAAAATCATAGTTTTTCACAATGAACCAACTAAAATGTTATCAATAGCTTCCTTAATACCGAATCATTCTTTCATTCCTGAAATAAACCTTATTTGGCACTTATCCATTAGGGCCATGTCAATGAATTCTACTTGAGAGCATTTTACTTAGGATTAGGACTTTCACATCTGCATTCATGAGTGAAGCTGGTCTAAAGGTGTTGATCTTCTGTGCTCTCATTATTGGGTATATCAGTGTTAGATTTAAGGCGCAGATCACCTGGGCAGCTATCTACCTATTTCTATATTCAGGAATCACTGACATAGAGCACTAAAAAGATTAAGAATCACCAGTAAAACCATCTGGGCCCAGAGACTTGACACGCAGATGCTGGAAGCAGCATTATTTATAGCAATAAAATATTAGAAATAGTCCAAAAGTCCATCAATAGAGAAATAATTATAATAATTAAGGTGTAGACAGAAAGAATTAAGTACCATTTATACTGCTATCTAGTAAGACAGAACAGAGATTACAATATAATGCTAAGAAAAGAAGAAACAACACTGTAAATACTACAGAGGAAAAATATTTATCAGGATAGTGGATTGGATACACAAGCTCACTCCATCTCCTATCTAAAGCTGTGTGAAGTGAAACAATTTCTACCCTATACCACAGATAACTGATAGACATAAAATAGATAGATTCAACCCAAGAAAATTAAAAAAAAAAAGAGTTATCAAGTCACTGGCAACACTGAGGGGTTCCTAAAAGGCAGAATCGGAAAGCCTAGATCTACAGAGAAGCAATGTAGAAGAATGCAAACTAAAATAACCACATACTTCTCTTTGCCTATCAGCCTGGCAAAAATAAAGACATTGTAAAACGCTTGTAAAGATCAGGGAGACAAACTCTTAAACTCAACTGGTATGAGTTTAGACTGGTGAATTCCTCTGGGAATACAATTTGGCAGCATCCACCAAAACCAAAAATAGGCATTCACTCTGGGCCAGCATCTCCACTTCCAGGCAACTATCCAACAGAAACACTTGTACACGTGCGCAAAGACACATTCTTGTGCAGGCCTGCTCCACTGCAGAGTAAGAACTGCAGACCTAACGGCCACCTATGGACGGGCAGTTAGACATCAGGCACACCCAGAAAATAAATAATTACTCAACAGTTAACAACAACAAAGGAAAGACAAGAAAACAAGTTGGACTATGTGTCCTGACAAGGAAAGATTTTGTAAGAGGCACTGTGTAACTGTGAAGTGAAAAAAAGAAGTCATTGTATAATATATAAAAGATGAGGCCTCATTTTACACAGATACACACACACACACACACACACACACACACACACACACACACACACAGAGCAATGCAGAGAGTGCCCGCTGAGCACGGACGCTTGCCTCTGGGCAAGGAAGTAGGGTGGGGAGGCACTGCATCGGGTGAAGGAGGACTTTTAGGTTCTGCTCTTCATTCTGCACACTATTCAGAACACCGTGATGAGAAGGCATTCACAGAGTGGTCTTTTTACAATATTTTTAAATGGTGGGAAGGAAGGCACGTACAGGAAAAAGAAGAGCAAAAAATCAAAACAGTAACAATAAATGGTTGTATATGTCTGACATGAGTCACTTTAATAAGTATATAGGTATTTGGCTTAAAAGCTCAAGATAAATTTTAAGTGAAAAGAGAGGACATGTGTACTCTGACAGCTAAGTTATTTGTTCACTGTCAGTTAAGGAAACCCGTGACAAAGTCAGGAACTTGAGGGACTTCCTGGTGTCCTCATCTTCCATTAAGCTTGGATTCCTGTAGCATCTTCCAAACAAAGAGCTAAAAGCAATTATATCTCTTTGTCACATTTACATCTCATTTCCTAAACCAAAAATTATAAACCCATGCCTGACAATGAACAGAATGTTGGAAAGTGAAACAGATCTAGAAAATTTAGGAGGTGGACTTCATATTTAGAGTCAATTTGCCCCACAAAACAAAACATCATCATTTTTCTATTACAAAACGGGTGACACTGAAATCCAAAAACAATTTGCCCCAAATTATATGCCAAGTCAGTGGCTGATCCAAAACTCTCATTTAAGGCACTCTTGGTCTTTGGCCAACGGGGACTTTTGTCATGATCCAAGCGGACAGCAAGATGGAGTGAAGATGTAGTCACACAACGCTGCACACAACAGCAAGGCGACTGGGATAAATACGAGGAGCTGGGAAAGAGGAAACCCTCACACGGGTTAGAGCAGCTGGGACGTCAGATCTGTTGGCTTGGGGTATCAGATTAGGAAGCTGCTACTTTTTCAACTTTCTCAATTCAGGTCCCAAAGTAACCTTAGAACTAAGGTTTAGGGACCTCCCTGGCGGTCCAATGGTTAAGAATCCGCCTTCCAACGCAGGGGAGGTGGGTTCAATCCCTGGTCAGGGAACTAAGATCCCACATGCCACAGGGGCAACTAAGCCCATGCACCGTCCACATCCTGAAACTAAGACCCAGTGCAGCCAAAAAAACCCAAAAAAACAGAACAGAAACCCCTGACATTTAAATGGCCCTTGCTTTTAATGACAAGGCAGAACTGAGCAATTCCTCTGTCATTTTCTAACTTTTCCCTCCACGTCTCTGGTTTAGAGGTGGTTAAGTCTGGATAGCCCATTCCAGCACTAAAACTATCTCAAAACAATGAGAAAAGACAAGGCGGAGAGATAAGGAATTTCCTGCAAGAAGCTGCAGCTTTCCCAACTTGGTAAGACCTTTCCCCCTCCTTTTTCTCTAAGCATTTCCTCTAAATGCCTATCTAGAAATTTGAAGGAATGGGAAATATATTAAATAAAACCCAAATGAAAATGGAGAACTGTCAGCTCTCTGTTTGGAATCTTAGCTTCAGACAGGATGGTAGTAACATCCCCCTCCACCCATGTTTCTTCCTTTTTGGAAGCCCAAGAAAAGAGCTATTTACAATCTAGGTCTTCCTCTCTATTGCAGCTGTTCTATTAGGTTTCTCTAAAGCAGTACCAAAGGGCCACTCACTAACAGACAAGGGCAGAACACAACGCACCAAGAGAACCAAGGAAAAAACAAGAACAAAAGCCTAAAAATGGTGCAGGAGATTCCTAAACATCCAGTGTGCAGTCACCACAGCATTCATTCGACTTGACCTAAACCACAGGGAAAATTCTTTACGCTGTGCCGCCATGCTACATATTTTAAGCCCTTTAAGGGAATCCTTCATGTTTCTGAGAGCACAGCAGCGTACAAGAACTGCCCAAGGGCCACCAGTTTGCAACTTCTAACACTTGGTTTTTCCTAACCTGCGACCCCAGCGTGACATGATCTCCATGCAACATAACAAACCCGCTACTTCATATCCATTAAAAATGGCCACAATCTCTTGATGGGACAGGTAAAAATACTGCATTTGAGATGTTTTTACATAAAACAGAGACAGAAAAACTATAAGTTGAAACCAAAGGGGCCAGACTCCCTTCATCCGTGACTACTCTGTGGGATCAGGATCAAATGGTGCCCCGTTCAGTGGCTCCTTGCTGGCAGCAAGCCTGCTTCATGTGGTCCAGTCACCTAAGTGCTTACTTTACAGAGTCAAGTAATGGTATCTCAATGGGCCGGCAGGGTCCAATCCAGTTCAACTGAGTGTGCTCAGGCCCCACCTGGCATAGGCCGGAGTGCTACATGGTCTCCACCCTGGAGGAGAGTGAGGAAGTCACACAAGTAAAGAAATGACAGCACAGTGCCTGACATTCTGGAAAGTATGCAAAGCATAGCTGATGGAGAAACGGGAATACGGGAGGCCCTGCAGAAAAGGAAGACATTTGAGCTGAGCCTTTAAAGCTGAGACAATCAGCCTGGCAGAAGGAACAAAGAGGAAACAGCCATCAGGTACTCTACTCAATGCTCTGTGGTGATCTAAATGGAAAGGAAATCCAAAAGAGGGGACACACACACACAACTGATTCACTTTGCTGTACAGTAGTCACTAACACATTTGAAAGCAACTATACTCAAAAAAAGAGAGGAAACTCAAATTCAAGGTCTCCTTATTAGTCCCAGCAAACTGGGGCAAAGGCAATGACCAGTTCTTTTGAGTGGCTGGAGCATGACAGTGAATGCGTGCACGGGACGGGCAGGCAGAGCCAAGTCATGAAGGCTCCTATGTGCCACCGGAAAGCTTCAGGCAGGGAATGATCAGATGTGTATTTTAGAAAAATCTTTCTGTTGACAGCTGGGAAGTAACCTAGATGGGAACCTATTAAATCTGTTATTCACCATACTGTTGTGACGGTCTGAAATACACCACAATTGGGGGAAAATCATTATGCTAAGCATTTGCAGAGATGATGGAGACCAGACTAACTTCCAAGTTAGCGATTTGGGCACAAAGTGAGGACCTGAACAAAGAGTGTGGTAGGGAAGCTGGAGAAAAAAGAATAGATTCAATAGAAAAGACAGGATCTAGTGACTAAATGGGGAGAGGGAGTAAACAATTCCGTGGCTAATGAGAGGGTAAATTAAGGAGGAAAGGTAGTGTTGATTTGTTTTGTGATTGTGACAGTGTGTGTTGGGGGGCAGGCACAGGGAGTTTTGTTTTGGGTTAGTTGAGGCTGAAATGAATTTGACTCCCACGTGTAGACGTCTAGTCAGTCGGTAGGTAGATACGACGGTCTAGGCTACCCACTCCAGTATTCTTGGGCTTACCTAGTGGCTCAGATGAGAAGAATCTGTGTGCGATGCGGGAGACCTGGGTTCGATCCCTGGGTCGGGAAGATCCTCTGGAGGAGGGCACGGCAACCCACTCCAGTGTTCTTGCCTGGAGAATCCCCATGGACAGAGGAGCCTGGTGGGCTATGGTTCACGGGATCGCAAAGAGCCGGACATGACTGAGAGACCAGGCACAGCATAGCACATGACGGTATGAAATGCTATGGTTACATGATTAGTTTAAATGATGACACTTAAATGCTGACATGACCTTGTTCAACCTTACAACCATATTATGGTATAGGAAAGTATCAGCACATTATTTCCATCTTAGAGGTAAGAAAACTGAAATCCAAATGCCTTACTGGTTGTCATACAGCTAATTAATGTGGAATGGAAAGAAAATCCCATGTCTGACTTCTAATGCGTGTCCCTTCCAGTTTATTCAGGCTCTCGACCTTGACGGTTGAGACAAAACAACTTGGACCATGATGTGTCTCCTCTGCATTAGTTCTCAGGAAATGAAAGACTCTCTGAGCACAAAGGCAGGACAGGGCCTGCTCCATCACCAGTTCTTTGAAGGGGAAGCAATGGCAATGAACTTGAGGGGGAAGAGAGGCTCTCAGCAGCTCTCCATCAGGTCCTCATTAAATCATTAAGGTCTAAACAGGAGTTTGTCTCATCAGTCTTTTTCTGCCAAAGGCGTTCGCTGTTTCCCTCTTTTGGTCATCCTTGCAAAGGCAAACTTATCTCTGAACCTCAGAAAGGACTGGTAGTTCTCCAACACAAGGAAACACTGTCCAAAGTCCGTCTAATTTTACAAAAACTTCATCTCACTCAGATGAATTTGACACATCCTTACTAAAATGCTTTCCACATACTTAACTGTTGAAAGGAGAGAGAAAAAGGAAGCCACTCTCATTGTAAGAGAAGCTGGTGATCTCTGGAGAAAAACAAAACTTACAGACATGAAACAATCATACAAAAAAAAAAAAAAAAACAATTTTAGTTAACTGGGAAACACTGAATGTGTATTTTTATTTCTGCTCAATCCTCATTAAAATGAGGGTAAAAACAAAAAGAATAGGAGAAAAATAACAGTGAACATAAAATGGCGGTGTTTTCAGAAGATGAAAAGTAGAGAAATTAGCAAAGCTGAAAGAATGAATCCCTGCAGCCAGAGGAGAGGCCAACTGATCAGGGAAGGCTCAGGGATTAGGGGCCCCTGGTGGCACAAGAGCCCAGGGGTGAGGAGGAGCTGGAAACAAGGACCCGATACTAATTCTACACAAGGCAGCGACAGGCCACCAGGTCCCCAGTCACATCCAGGGCAGCCAGAAGACTGTCATTTCTGCACCCCGGCAGGAGAGCTCAGATGCTCAGTCGTGTCCAACTCTTTGTGACCCACGGATTGTAGCCCATCAGACTCCTCTGTCCATGGGATTCTCCACGCAAGAATGCTGGAGTGGGTTGCCATGCCCTTCTCCAGGGGACCTTCCCAACCCAGGGCTCAAACCCAAGTCTCCTGCATCGCAGATAGATTCTTTACTATCTGAGCTACGAGGAAGCTTAAATAAAAATGACAACCAAGGATGCTGATACATTTGAGGAAAGCAAACATGAAGAGAACACAAAACAAGATAAAGGGACTCAAAGGAACAGAAATAAGAAACCAAATAAAACCTCAACCAAAAAAACGTATTATCACACAAGAAGAGGATTAGAAAAAATTACATCAGTGTAAAGCTTTTGGAAAATAAAAACATGATAGTAGAAATATAAATATAAACAAAGAACTTAATGATAAAGCTGTGTAAATCTTGCAGAAAGTGGAACCAAAAGAAGAGATGGGGAAATTCCAGAGAAAAGATAAGAAAATTAGAGAACCAAAAGTTCCAGAGAAAAGAAAGAGGAGAAAATTATCAAAGAAATAACTTAAATTTTCCCAGAACTGAAGAATGTGAACTTCCAGTTTAAATAGTCCATTCTATACTCAATACAAAGAACAATTTTTACAAAGACCCGTTCCCTGCAAGGCACAATGAAATTTCTAAACACATGGGATAAAGACAATATACTTTCCAGACAGAAAAAATAGTTTGCATACAAAGGATTGAGTGCATCACATTTTCAATTATTTCAAGATTTTCACAAAGTCTTATGGCTTTCATTTCTGGAAGCTATAAGACAAAAAAGCAGTACTTTCAAAATGCAAAAGTGAAATGATTTCCAACCTAGAATTCTATAGCAGACAAAAAGTCAGTCAAGTATAAGAAGAGAGTAAAGATGTTTTTAGACATGCAGAGTCTTAAATTTTACCTCCCACACACCCTTTTATCAGGAAGTGACTGGAGGATGAGCGCTGCCAAATAAAAGAGGAAGACAGGCATCCAGGAAGCTGAACAACAACAGCAAAACAAGGCAAAGGGAATAAAGCATGGAGTGGAGTGAGCCTCAGGAATTCCCAGCCATCCTGGAGGATGCGGGGCTCTGGGGACGCAGGAGAACACGAAACTGACGAGGTCAGCTGACGGGTCTGCCTGGGACTTGGAAAAGAGAATTTAGGGATTTAAATTTACGGCTGTAGTTTAGGAATTAAGAGTGAGCTGGATAAGTATGGTTGAATGCCTTCGCTGTTCACCAGAAATCATCAAAACATTGTTAAGCGGCTATACTCCAATATAAAAATAAGAAGTTCTAAAAAAATTCCTTCTCAGCCCAGCCTTGGCTGCATCCCACACAGTTTGATAGCATTTTCATTTAGTTCAGTTATTTTTTTAATTTCCCTGAGACTTCTTAACTCATGGATTATTTAGAAGTGTGTTGTTTAGATTCTAAGCATTTGGAGATTTTCCTGTTGTCTGCTGCTGCTGCTGCTAAGTCACTTCAGTCATGTCCGACTGTGCGACCCCACAGACGGCAGCCCACCAGGCTCCCCCATCCCTGGGATTCTCCAGGCACGAACACTGGAGTGGGGTGCCATTTGCTTCTCCAGTGCATGAAGGTGAAAAGTGAAAGTGAAGTCGCTCAGTCGTGTCTGACTCTTCCCAACCCCATGGACTGCAGCCCACCAGGCTCCTCTGTCCATGGGGTTTTCCAGGCAAGAGTACTGGAGTGGGGTGCCATTGCCTTCTCCGTTCCTGTTGTCTAATGTTACTGATTTCTAGTTTGATTCCACTGTGATCAGAAAACAGATACCAACTTTTGTCTTATGTAGCTTAGCATATGGTCTATCTTGGTATATGTTCTACAGGCAATTGAAAAAAATAATATGTATTCTGCCAGAGTTATATGGAATGTTTTATAAATGCCTACTAGATCTTACTAAAAAAAAAAAAAAAAAAAAAAGTGAGCTAGATATAGGAAACTCAGAAAACCACCAAGACAGGTAATACAAGGGAAAAAAAGAGAGAGAGAGAGGATTGTAATATACTAATTGCTTTGGCAGGTGAATAATACTAATAGCCATAATAATACAGACATTAGATACTGATGTAACTAAAAATTGTCATATATCTGGGGATGAAGGGGGAGGCAGCAGACCTAGTGAGTGAAAGAAAGCTAAACCCTGCTCTTCTTTAACAAAGACAGATAAAAATTCTAAAATTTTAAAATCAAGAAAACAGCAAAAGCATAGTAATCAAAAATACAGAGGAAACACCCGAAAGTCAGAGCCAAGAGCTGGAAGCGGCTGCTTTCCCAAAACAGAACTCAAGTGGGCATAAACGGCCCCCTGTTGAGGATGGTGCAGAAATGATTCTGACACCACAAGCCAGGGTGAACAAGTCCTTGTCAGCTGTGAAATGGGTATTTCTGGTCACCTTGGCTTTTGTGGCCGTGTTTTGTGTTCCAAATGTGTGACGAAAGGCAGTGACTTTGAAGGGTTTATTCCCTTTCAAGAGATAAACACAGTGGAAAGGCAACGCCTCATTTTAAACTTACAGGTGATACAACTCACAAACAACTTGGAAGGATGTTCTTCTTGTTCCACAATGCCAGCAAGGAGCTCTCCCCTCTCCTGCCAAGGACAACAGTCTCCTGTTTCTAGTGAGTTAACTGCACACGAGCCACACCACACCACACACACACCGGCAAGTTTCTGGAGAGCAAGGGCTGTTAGAAACCTTATACATTCACTCCAGTAACTGCTGGGTTCAGTCACTGTACCCAGAAGGGGGAATGGGAATGGAGGCAGGAGGAAGCACAGTCTCTGCATGGCTGTGGGTGTGAGCACCACTGTGGGAGTGCTCCGCTCTGACCACGACGAAGTCATGAGGAATAATGCAAATATAATCACTTTTTTACAAGGCACAGTTCCCTTACCATTTTTGCAATTATTTTGGAGGCCCTTAATTTTTCTTTGATTCAGTCTACTTTAGCCTGGCTTCTTAACACTTCAGCATTCCACTTCTGTTCCACAATTGCAAGAAAGGCACAGAAGTGCTGAACTGCATGAGAATGGTCTCCAGAGTTTAAAATCCTGATTCCCACCGCACTGCATCCTCTACGACAGTAGAGACTGTGCCCCATTCCCAAGCAGCAAGCACACAGGAAATATGCAAATATTTGTGGGGAGGGGGAAAGAAGGGGAAAGCTGCTGTGCTATTCTAGGTGCCTTGTAATAAACAAAACCAAGCCACTGCCCTAAAGAACCTCAAAGGCGCAGAACCAAAAAAATTATAATGCAATGTTAAACCGAAAGTGAAAGTCACTCAGTCGTCTCAGACTCTTTGCAACTCCATCGACTATACAGTCCATGGCACTCTCCAGGCCAGAATACTGAAGTGGGTAAGCCTTCCCCTTCTCCAGGGGATCGTCACAACCCAGGGTTCAAATCCAGGTCTCCCGCATTGCAGGCAGATTGTTTACCAGCTGAGCCACGAGGGAAGCCTAACAATACTGGAGTGGGTAGCCTAGCCCTTCTCCAGCAGATCTTCCTGACCCAGGAATCAAACCAGGGTCTCCTGCATTGCAGGCAGATTCTTTCCCAACTGAGCTATGACGGAAGCCCATAATGCAATGTAGTTCATGCTATAAAAGAACTGTGCAGATGCTGAGGGAACACAGGGACCACTAGATGAATGGCATCAGTTCTCAAGCAAAAAGGATGAAAAGGCTTTGCAACCAGGGAGAAAGGTATGTGATCACACTGCAGCCAAGGTGACCTTTTAAGGGCAAATGCTTCCTAGAAGGCCATGCCCCCACCTTGTTCCTCCCCAAGCCCCCAGTCCATCCTGCCTCTTCAGCACCTCTGCAGCACTGAGCAAAGCTCTCAAGGAACTCCTTCTTTTTTTCCCTCAGCCAAGCAGGATTCTTCATGAGCTACTTGTAGAGCTCCTTGTACTCTGCTTTGATGACAGTGAGCTCAGTTCAGAGCTCTATGTTTGTCCCTATTTGACTGCCTTTCTTACTAGAACCCAAGCAACTTCCGGGCAGACTGGAGTATGTTATGTTTACCACCATATCCTCACTGCCAAGAAAGCACCACACTGGGCACACGGGGAGCTCCAGGAGTAAGAGAACTCTACACATAAAGGCACGAGGGGCCCACCTCTTCCAAGACAGCGATGGTAAATTACTTTAGATCATAGAAACTATTTCCAAGAACTCATATCCTCTATCTAGTTATTCTTGAATAAAAAATACTACACAAATATCTCTAAATATATGTGCAGATTCATACTACTGTAAGGTAACACGTTACTCAGGAAGAAAAGCAATGTTCCTTCTACTGTTTAGTGTGGGTACGGGGGGTGAGGGAAGGAGAATGTGTGGTGTGTGTGTACAGAAAAACTTTTAAGAATGGTTTGTTCCTTGGCTTGTCAAAGTCCACAGGCTGAACTGAGCTGGGCAGGAAGGCAAGATGCCTTTGTCCGTCACTTTTGGGAGCAAAGATTTCTCCAACTCAGGGAAGTCATAAATCCTGGCTTGTATCTGTTGTTCCAGCATAATTATTAACAGCATCCTGGCCTGGACAATAAATTATATGGTCACTTTACTCCATCCAGATTTTGAGACCCCTTTCTTGAAATTTTGAGTCTAAAAGACCTGAAAGTAAGAGGCAGTATTAAATGTTTACTATGATCCAAGTATACTTTCAGTGAATTAAATAACTCACTATTTACTTCCTATCAGAACCATATAGACGAACCCAAGGGAACTGGCAGTATGGGGTGAATAATCTACCCGCTGTCCCAGATCTGGAATGGGTGACACTGGGTTTAACCCTAAAATCTTAACACTGTGCTACATACAGCTTCTTGAAAACCACTCTCTGGGCTGTTTTTCTCATTCCTGAGTAAGACAAACTCTCCACAGTTCATACACTTTCATTTCCGCCCAGCTTTACGTTGCCCGATCCTCATTCATTCTGCCTTACTCTTTTTTTTCTCTCTAGGGGTACAGGAAACCAATAAAGAGTCTTGAGAGAGGCACTATACCCTAGATAGGAACCAGATCCCAGGGGGAAATGATTAGACGTAGTTAACCAAAAGACTCCTATTAACATTTCCAGAAATCCAATTAGCTGACAAACCTTGTTACTTAGAGGTAACTATTGAAAGCATCATTACAATGAGAGCTACAAGCTGACTGAATTCATTTAATCTTAAAATATTTAAGACGATTATTTCGTTGTTTTGAGGAAATTAAAATGACCAAAAAATTTCAATATAGAAATTAATAATGTAAAAGTGTACATCTAATGTATACCTCAAATGAAATTTATTATCAGATTCTAGGTCCTACATAAACCACAAATATTTCCTAAATGTACCAAGCACCACAACAGAAACAGTGTTCTGAATGTTCCTAATTTGTAGGCTGAATGTCAAAGGTCTAAATTCTTTTTCATACAAGCAACTTACCCATAAGAGTGAATCCTGGACTTGACATGTTGGATCAGCTAAAGATCATCTAAACTTTATGTAAAACAGAGATGTCACTTGTCCTACCCCTACCCTGAGAGAGCTATTTTATGGAATAAACAGGATAATGCATTTGAAAAAAAAATTGTAAACCGGGATCTAAAATATAGTTTGGCATCAATATCTAAAGTGAAGCAAAACATTCTAAAGAATGAGACCAGTGTATACGTGCTGACGTGAAAAAACCTGTAAGATGTATGAAGTGGGAAACACACCTGCACAATAGTATGTAGAGTGTGATGTCATGCAGTAAGAACAGTGCGTTTTTCTATGCCTACACGAACATATGGAAGGCTATATACCGAACTGTTAAGACTGACTGGTTCCAGGGGTGAGGCCTGAACTACTTTTGTAATAACACACACACACACACACAAAGACTCTCTTCTTGACCAAACTTTATTATGGTTCCTCTGAACATTCTTTTCAACTAGGCCTTGATTTTGGTTCCCATCCTATCTTTGACTTGCCCAGCCCAGTTTTAGCAAGAATTCTGCTAAGTAAGTTTATCAAGAGTTCTCCCACCTTTGATATCTGATGAAGTTCCCCATCCCTCCTCTTTGATGTCTAAGTCCTCCATCTGCCTTTAGCAAGAATCCTGTTGGGTCAGTTTAGCAAGAATCCCCCTACCCTTGATGTCTCCTCTGAATAATTTTCCATCCACTGACTCATTCATCCTTTTTGCCAAAATGCTCCTTGCTGTATCTGAAGATGAGCCTCTCTCCCCTAAGGCAATACTCCTACTACAGTAGTCTCAAAGTCTTCCTTACTGTTTTACAATTCTAAGAACAACTTTTTCTTTAACAACACACACAAAAAAACCCCCCACACACACCACTGTTTCTTTTTTAAGTGAAGTCAGATCTATTCTAGAGAGATGGGCTTCCAGTTATAAGATTCTTACTTAAGACAGTTCTTTTAAGAAGGGGTTCTGGAGTAATTTTATTTCTGGGTTTGGCCTCCTTTTAAAAAAACCTCCTGTGGTCTTTGATTTTTCCAGTCTCTGGTGGATGAAAATCAATTATTCCCATTTGCTTCTGAATGGAGCTCTTCAATCACAGAGGCTATGAATAAGCTTGCCAAACAACTGCAGTACCAGTCCCCAGGGGAGGGTACCAAATAGGTCAGTGATTTCAAAGGCTGGGGGATTTTAGAAGACGTTATTGGAAATGTACAAAACGGTAACGAGCTGCTGGTTTAGGTGATGGTGAGATTAGGGAGATGAAAGAGTCAACAGAGGGTTACCAAATCCCAGAGAGCCTACCTTCTAAACCAGCTTACAAATTCATCCCCATCTCCCCATTTCCAAGGAATTCCCTGACGGCTCAGATGGTAAAGAACCCACCTACAATGCAGGAGACCCAGATTTGATCCTGGATCAGCAAGATGCCCTGGAAAAGGGAATGGCTACCCACTCCGGCATTCTTCCCTGGAGAATTCCAAGGACAGAGGAGCCTGGAGGAGGGTTAGCAGGTCGCAAAGGGCAGGACACAACTGAGACTAACGCTCCACTTTCCTCATTTCCAAAGTCACTGCCTTATGCCCGAAATAACCTCCCAAGAGATCTTACTGCAAGTCTGTCTACTGACAACATCAAACATACTCTCTGAAATGCAGCATCCAAACCTGTTCAGGAGTGAGTCTACGGCAACAGACTCGAGGCAAATATCATCATTTACTCTGAACCAAGAGAGCTATGATACAAGCTACCACTCCCTTCTCAGAATCACTGTATTAAGAATCTCTTCTTTGCTTTAGTTCTGTGTAGCCAAGGTGACTTCTGTAAGCTGATTATTTCCTTTATAACAGTTACACCCTATTCTTAAAAGAGATATGGCATTTATTTCTGAAAATAATACTTACAGTTTGCTGCCTTAAGCTTTTTTGCTTAAACTAAATTTTAAAGTTATTTTTCCATAATTTAGTAGCACTGTAACCACTTCTGTCAGTGAAAATAGATGAACAAGGCATACTACTTTGGAAAATTAAAAACACACACAACAGGAAGTTGGTTTACTAAGTCCAGGTTTTCTCCCTTTCTTTGTCCCTATTTGTAATGTTTAATTTAATTCCAGAGCCTGTCCCAGGGACTCTTCTGAGGTCTGTATTTTAATCAGCCTCCCAAATCAGCTCTATTTGCCAAATTCCTTTTCTAGTATTCCCAAAAGGCACTCAGTATCCTGTCCTTGGAGTCAATCCAAAAATAAGCACTCATTTTGGATGACTAAGAACGTTGGCAAACACCTGGCTAAAAAGCAAAGCCAAGCTATGTGTAGCATTTACCAACTGAGGAATACAAGACTTGATCATGAAGGTTACAAAGAAAACATTTTCTGAGACTGGAAGGCTTTCCCACGAATAGCTTTTCGCTTCTCAAATTTTAAGTGTACCTAAGTCAAGAGGCAGCCAATTACAACAACCAAACCTCCATATGGGAAGAAACGCAGCTTCACATATCAAAGAACAAGAGGAAAGTCATATCATCTGCTGATGGCCAAGAAAGTAAAGAAGCCCAAGAAGGCTTCACTGAGTCTAACAGATGTTGTCTTTTAGTACAGCAGCTACACAGAGAGTCTGCTGTGAACTAAGTATGGTGCCAGACACCTAACATGTATCTGCTCTACTTTTCATACTCAATAGTAAAATAAGAACTTGCATTTCATAAACTTTCACATGCTCGGAGAGATGAAGCTAAAGAGAGAGGCGAAGGCACTGCCCAAGGACGCGTGGGGAGTGCGAGCCGCCAGCACGTGGCCTCATCCTGCCTGGCCCTTAAACCCGGGTCACTCTGCTCTGTTGTTGCTGTTGTTCAGCTGTTGTGTCCAACTCCTTGTGACCCCATGGACCACAGCACGCCAGGCCTCCCTGTCCTTCACCATCTCCCGGAGCTCGCTCAAACTCATGGCTGTTGAGCCAGTGATGCCATCCAGCCATCTCATCCTCTGCCACCCTCTTGTCCTTTTGCCTTCAATCATTCCCTGCATCTGGGTCTCTTCCACCCAGCTCTTCGCATCAGGTGGCCAAAGTACTGGAGCTTCCGTTTCAACATCAGTCCTTTCAGTGAATATTCAGGACTGATTTCCTTTAGTCTTAACTGGTTTGATCTCCTCGCTGTCTAAGGGACTCTCAACAGTCTTCTCTGAAACCACAGTTAAAAAGCCTGGCCTTCCTTATGCTCCAGCTGTCACACCCATACACGACCACTGGGTGAGCCATGGCTGCGACTACATGGGCCTCTGTCAGCAAAGTATGTCTCTACTTTTTAATATGCTCTCTAGGTTTTCTATGTCTAGGTTTAATATGCTGTCATAGCTTTTCTTCCAAGGAGTATCTTTTAATTTTATGGCTGCAGTCACCATTGATGGTGATTTTGGAGCCCAAGAAATATAGTGTCACTGCTCTCACTCTCCCCATCTATTTGTCATGATGTGATGGGACTGAATACCGTGATCTTCATTTCCTGAATGCTGAGTTTTAAGCCAATTTTGTCAGTCTCCTCTTTCACCTTCATCAAGAAGCTCTTTAGTTCCTCTTCACTTTCTGCCATTAGAGTGGTATCATCTCTATAAGTGAGGTTGCTGATATTTCTCCCAGCAAAATGGATTGCAGTTTGTGATTCTTCCAGCCCAGCGTTTCTCATGATGTACTCTGCATATAAGTTAAACAAGCAGGGTGACAATATACAGCCTTGATGTACTCCATTTCCAATTTTGAACCAGTCTGTTGTTTCATGTCCACTTCTGTTGCTTCTTGACTTATACACAGATTTTTCAGGAGATATGTAAGGTGGTCTGATATTTCCATTTCTTTAAGAACTTTCCACAGTTTGCTGTGATCCACACAAAGACTTTAGTGTAGTCAATGAAGCAGAAAGGTTTTTTCTGGACTTCTCTTGCTTTTTCTATGATCCAACAGATATTGGCAATTTGATCTCTGGTTCCTCTGCTTTGTCTAAACCCAGCTTTTACATCTGGAAGTTCTCTGTTCATATACTGCTAAAGCCTAGCTTAAAGGATGAACATAACCTAACATAACCTTCACATAATATGTGAAATGAGGGCAATTGTATGGTAGTTTGAACATTCTTTGGCATTGCCCTTCTTTGAAACTGGAATGAAAACAGACCTTTTTCAGTCCTGTTGAAAGCACTGCTGAGCTTTCCAAATTTGCTAATACACTGAGTATAGCACCTTCACAGTATCATCTTTTAGGATTTTAAATAGTTCAGCTAGAACTCCATCACCTTCAGAAGCTTTGTTCGTAGCAATGCTTCTTTCTAAGGCCCACTTGACTTCATACTCCAGGATGTCTGGCTGTAGGTGAGTGGCCACACTATCGTGGTTATTCAGGTCATTAGGACCTTTTTCATATAGTTCTTCTGTGTGTTTTTGTCACCTCTTAACCTCTTCTGCCTCTGTTAGGTCCTTACCATTTCTGTCCTTTATCGTGCCCATTCTTGCATGAAATGTTCCCTTGATCTCTCAAATTTCCTTGAAGCTGAAGTTGACCAATTCTATGAAGATCTACAAGACCTTTCTAGAACTGACTCCCCAAAAAGATGTCCTTTTCATCATAGGGGACTGGAATGCAGAAGTAAAAAGTCAAGAGCTACCTGGAGTAATAGGCAAGTTTGACCTTGGTGCACAAAACGAAGCAAAGGCTAACAGAGTTTTGTCAAGAGAACACACTGGTCAAGGCAAACACCCTCTCCCAAAAACACAAGAGATGACTCTACACATGGACATCACCATATGGTCAATAATGAAATCAGACTGATTATATTCTTTGCAGCTGAAGATAGAGAACCTCAACATAGGCAGCAACAACAAGACCCAGAGAAGACTGTGGCTCTGATCATTAGCTTCTTATTGCAAAATTCAGGCTTAAATAGAAGAAAGTAGGGAAAACCACTAGGTCATTCAGGTATGACCTAAAATAAATCCCTTATTATTATATAGTGGAGGTAACAAATAGATTAAAGGGGTAAATCTGGTAGACAGAGGACCTGAAGAACTATAGACGGAGGCTCGTAACAGTGTACCAGAGGTGGTGATAAAAACCATACCAAAGAAAATGAAACGAAAGAAGGCAAAGTGGTTACTCTATTTACCACCTACCAAACTCAACAGTCTGATAGATTTAAACGTTTCATATAACCATTCTGTTAATAATGAAAGCCTTAGAAAGTCTATGGACTCCAAAAATTTCTGACAGTATCTCTGTGTTGACAGTCCTAATACATATGCCTTTGTGCACACACATGCTTAGCAATTACTGACTCGAAGCCAAGACTAATATGGCTCTAAACTGAAATATGAACTAAAAATACCACATTCTAAGCTGGTTCTTTAGAAACTTCACCACAATTAATAAATGTCTAGCTGAGCTAACCAAGAAAAAGAGAGAGAGAAGATACAAATTACTACTACTAAAAATGAAAGAGGGGCCATCACTACAAACCCCACGGACTTTAAAAGGATAAAGGAATATTATGAACAACTCTACGCCCACAAATTTGGAAAATTACATGAACTAATTTCTACCAAAATTCATACAAGAAGAAATAGTGCATCTGAATGGGCCCATATTTATTAAAGAAACTGAATCAATAATTAATGACCTTACAAAACACAAAGCACCCAGCCCAAATGGTCATACTGGTGACTCTACCACACACTGAAGAAAAGAAACCAATTCTCTGCAATCTACTCCAGAAAACAGAACCAGCAGGAACACTTCCTAATTCATCCCATGAGGCCAAAATTAATACTATACATTAATAACAAACTATTAGAAAGAGAAATAAAGAAAAAAATCTCACTTATAATTGCATCAAAAACAATGAAACATCTAGGAATAAATTTAACCAAGGCAGTGAAAGATCTGTACACTGAAAGCTATTTTAAAACTCAACAGCAAAAAACCTCAAACAATCCAATTTAAAAATAAACAGACTTTCCTGGTGGTCCAGGGGCTAAGATGATGCACTTTCACTGGAGGGCTGGGGGTGGGGGGGGGATGTAGGGGGTGCAGAGGGGTGGCGTAGACCAAAAAGAAAAAAAAGAAGCTCTGAACAGACATTTTTTCCAAAGACATACAGATGGCCAACAGACAAATGGAAAGATGCTCAGATTACGAATCACGAGGGAAATGCAAATCAAAACCACAATGAGATACCACCTCATATCTGTCAGAATAGTTATTACCAACAAGACGAAAACTATCAAATGCTGGCAAGGAGGCAGTGAAAAGGGAACCCTTGTGTAGTGCTGGTGAGAATGGGAACTGATGCAGCCACCGTGGAAAACAGTACAGAGGTTCCTCAAAATTCACTGCAGTGATCATTTCACAATGTATGCAAATACTGAATTATCATGTGTACATATAAAACTAATACAGTATTGAATATCAATTATATCTCAATTTAAAAACAAAGAAAGATGGACTTTTCTGCTGCAATATTGGCTAGGATTCCACACTCCCAATGCAGGGGGCAGGCGTTCAATCCCTAGTCGGGGAACTGGACCCCACATGTCGCAACTAAAGGTGGAAGAGCCCGAGTGCTGCAACTAAGCCCTGTGCAGCCAAATAAGTAACATTAAAAAAGAAACAAAACAAAAAGTCAACAATTTACAAATGGGCAAAAGATTTGAACAGACACCTTACCAAAGATTTTCAGACAACAAAGAAGCATATGAAAAGCTCTCCGACATCATATGTCATTCAGTTCAGTTCAGTCGTGTCCGACTCTTTGTGACGCCATGAATCGCAGCACGCCAGGCCTCCCTGCCCATCACCAACTCCCAGAGTTCACCCAAACCCAAGCCCATCGAGTCAGTGATGCCATCCAGCCATCTCATCCTCAGTCGTCCCCTTCTCCTCCTGCCCCCAATCCCTCCCAGCATCAGTCTTTTCCAATGAGTCAACTCTTCGCATGAGGTGGCCAAAGTACTGGAGTTTCAGCTGTAGCATCATTCCTTCCAAAGAACACCCAGGGCTGATCTCCTTCAGAATGGACTGGTTGGATCTCCTTGCAGTTCAAGGGACTCTCAAGAGTCTTCTCCAACATCACAGTTCAAAAGCATCAATTAGGGAAGTGCAAACTGAAACAACAACAGTTCTTATCTTTCATGCACAATCGGCCCTTTCTCCTCGAGGGGCCCTTGGAATAAACCTTTCTCTGCTCCAAGTAAATAAAATAAAATAATAAAACAAAACAACAATGAAACACAAGTATGGACCTATTAGAATGGCTAAAATCCAAAACACAACACCAAGTGCTGGCAAGCATATGGAGCAAGGAGACTCACTGTTGGTAGAAACACAAAGTGAAAACAGCCAGTTTGAAATTTCACTTGGCAGCTTCCTTCAAAGCTAAATATAGGTAATTTACCACGTGATCCAGTAAACAGTCCTAGGAATTTACTCATGAGCTGAAAATTGATGTCCACACAAACACCTGCATGTGAATGTCTATAGCAGCCTTACTCATAACTGCCAAAACTTGGAACTAATCAAGATAACCTTTAGTAGGTGAGTGAATAAACTGTGATATATCCAGATAACAAAATATTATTCCGCAACAAGAGGAAATGAGCTAACAAGACAAAAAAAGACACGGAGGAACCTTAAACACGTATTACTAAATGAAAGAAAACAATTTGAAAAGGCTACATACTGAATGATTCCAACTATATGACATTCCATTAAACTAGAGATAGTAGACAGATCAGTTCCCAGGGGTTTAGGAGGTTTCCAGAAAGGATGAACAGATGAAATACAGACCATTTTTAGGTCAGTGAAACTATCTTGTATGATACTGTAGTGGTGGATGCATAACTCTGTATTTGTCAAAACTCACAGAACTGTACAATACAAAGAGTGAACCTAACAGATTTTCAGTTCAGTTCAGTCACTCAGTCGTGTCCGACTCTTTGCGACCCCATGAACCGCAGCATGCCAAGCCTCCCTGTCCATCACCCATTACCAACTTACTTACCAACTTACTCAAACTCAGCTCCATTGAGTCAGTGATGCCACCCAACTATCTCATCCTCTGTCGTCCCCTTCTCCTCTCACCTTCAATCATTCCCAGCATCAGGGTCTTTTCAAATGAGTCAGTTCTTCCATCAGGTGGCCACAATATTGGAGTTTCAGCTTCAGCATCAGTCCTTCCAGTGAATATTCAGGACTGATTTCCTTTAGGATGGACTGGTTAGATTTCCTTGCTCCCCAAGGGACTCTCAAGAGTCTTCTCCAACACCACAGTTCAAAAGCATCAATTTTTCGGCACTCAGCTTTCTTTATAGTCCAACTCTCACATCTATACATGACTACTGGAAAAAACAAAGCTTTGACTAGATGGACCTTTGCTGGCAAAGTAATGTCTCTGTTTTTTAATATGCTGTCTAGGTTGGTCATAACTTTTGTTCCAAGGAGCAAGTGTCTTTTAATTCGATGGCTGCAATCACCATCTGCAGTGATTTTGGAGCCCAAGAAAATAAAGTCTGTCACTGTTTCCACTGTTTCCCCATCTATTAGCCATGAAGTGATGGGACCAGATGCCATGGTCTTCGTTTTAACAGATTTTAGTTAACAATAGCACATCAATATTGGCTCCACTGAGGCTTCCAAGGTGGCGCTAATGGTAAAGAACCCACCTGCCAGTGCAGGTAGACGTAAGGGACACAGGTTTGATCCCTGGGTTGGGAAGATCTCCTGGAGGCGGGCACAACAAGCCATTCCAATAATCTTGCCTAGATCCCATGGACAGAGGAGCCTAGTGGGCTACGGTCCACAGGTTCACGAAGAATCGGACATGACTGAAGTGACTTAGCACACACACACGCATTGGTTCCATTACAACAAATGTACCACACAGTAAAGATGTTAATACCACAAAGACATACAGTAACTGGGGAAACTAGCGGGGGGTGGGGGGGGGGTGAGAGAGAAAAGGAGCATAGCACTGTCTGTACTTTCTGAGCATTTTTTTCCTATAAACCTAAACCTGCTCTAAAACATGAAGTTTATTAAAATATCCCCCACTCTCTAAAAATGAACACTCATGTCGGAAGTAATGATGTACAATGTATAATCCAAAACATGGGAAGAAAAGAATCAGTATCAGGATGAATCATCAAGGGTGGCACAATTTAAAAGCAAATCAGGATCTTAACTTTCCTTCAGCTACCTGCAGGTTTCAGTTCTTAGCTCAGGGATCAGTCTAAAAAACATAGATGCAATTACACAAAATCAAAATATTACAGAGAAACTACAGAGACCCCCTACCCCACGCACTCACTCTTTAGACTGAGAGCATGGAACCTAAATGTTTAAGTTCCTGTCTCAGCCCCCAGAAGCCAACAGACCTCATCGCTGCTAAGTGACTAACCTCAGATCTAGACCATAAACCCAGGAAGAGTATCTGAGCTCTGGCCACTCCTAACGACTGTTCACAGCAAATCTCCAATTACTGTGTCATGTGCTAAGTCACAAGTGGTTCTAGACAAAGCTGGTAGAGAAAAAAAAAAATCTCCTTTGGAATTTAGTTCCTCAAAGTAATGAAAGATGGCCAAATGTGGCCTAGTGCTCAGAAGACACCAAAGGATGACGTGAAGAATTCCACCTGACTGCTAAGCTACTGCCAAAGGACTATGAAGGGAAATGAAACATAGCAAGTTCCAAAAACTGAAGGCAACCAAAGTGCTTAAAACCCCTCTGTATGCAAATTCCTCAAGGTTACAACTAGGACAGTGTTACTTAGAATCTAATATACTGCTTTGTAGGCTAAGGACATTGCGAAGCTCTAATGTGCTGTCTCTCTCCTAACACCAGCAGCAGCTACACTGAGAACAGCTCCTGGCAGAGCCGGCTCTCAAGGCCCTGACTCTGGACAGTGTGCACTCCCAGCACAAGCTGGCCACAGCCCCCTGAGCTGTCCTAGCGCAAGTGACACACTCTGCAGCTCCGTGACATCTCTGAAATGTCTTTAAAGAATGAGCAGCTGCCAACTTTAAAGACTGACTAAAGTTGTACTAGGAATGTCAGGAGTATTGAACTTCAGAGAATCTGATGTAGCCTTAACAGATTAAAGAAGAAAAATCACATGTTCGTTCCTCTCACTAGATTAAAAATATTTTACAATTCAACCCTCATTAATAATAAGAAAAAAACTTCAAATTAACTAATGTCAGTAATATATTAAATGGAAAAAAACAAGTTGCAGATTATGTATCACCATTAAAACAAAATAGAATCAATTTATCTAAGCATGTTAAAAAAAATCTGAAAAAATATACATAAAACTGCTGGAAGGATTGAAGGAAGGAAGAGAAACAATGGATTGTTATATTGTTCGACTTTTTCTGTCATAAGGATGTATTAGTCTAACAAATTTAAAATGTATTTTTATTCTAGAAAAGTTAGAATCAACAGCACTCCTAATCATGGCCCATTTAACTTTATATCACACATACAAAAAAGGCCATCTACTAAGAATCATCAGGAAAAAAGCATTGCTCAAGTATACAGACCCGTGCAAATAAATCCTCTCTCATTTCCATGTTCCTCTAATCGGTCATGTGTGTCACATGCAGACTCCCACAGGTAACTCAAGGACAAAGGTCATACCATACCAAGCACATCGCCCTGAACACTGTGCAGACTGATTCAACACATTTTCCAAGTGAAACAGCACATCCCAGACTTCTTGGATCTTTGTTCAGATCTGAGAACTACACTGGACAACTCAGAGTGCTCAGTGAGGCTGCTGCTGCTGCTGCTGCTGCTGCTGCTGCTAAGTTGCTTCAGTCATGTCCGACTCTGTGCAACCCCAGAGACGGCAGCCCACCAGGCCCCCCTATCCCTGGGATTCTCCAGGCAAGAACACTGGAGTGGGTTGCCATTTCCTTCTCCAATGCATAAAAGTGAAAAGTGAAAGTGAAGTCACTCAGTCGTGTCTGACTCTTCACGACCCCATGGACTACAGCCCACCAGGCTCCTCCGTCCATGGGGTTTTCCAGGCAAGAATAGTGGAGTGGGATGCCATTCCCTTCTCCGACAAATGGTGGCCAAGTTCCCAAATGAGTCCATTAAAAGGGGTTCTGATCACCAACTCCAATGTAGGGGAGAAGGTTGCCTCACATGCAGGAGCCTGTGTACAATAAAGCAGTGTACTGTAGATCAGAACACACACCTGGGTGTTCACAGCTCAATGCAATTCCGACACTATGTACCGGGGACAACACAGATCCCACAGGCAAAGGACTCAGTCCAGCAATACCATCCCCACTTCAGACCAGCCGCAAGCCCAGATTGTTACCTGTAGCACATCTGACCCACCACCTACAGACTGCAAGTTCTCCTGACCCCCTTCTTGTGTTCAACTAATTTGCTCAAGCGGCTCACAGAACTCAAAAAACTCGTTTACTTCCTAGATCACCAGTTTATTCTAAAACATAATCTTTCCATTATCTTCCAAATTTATGGGCAGTTAGTTGTTTTCCAGAACTCGCCATGTAGAATCGCAACTTGAGAGACACAACATACTCATCAGACGGTGCAAAACACACTCTGTCCTTAAAAACCACATAGCTGCTTATCTTACGACTATTCCTGGCTCAAAAGACCAGTGGAAAGTGCTTGTGAAGTCAAGTCTGGAAATGAGAGCATCAGTCCCCATCTAACCAGGACCCAGATGACTAACACTCATGAAGCTGCACCACTGAATTTCCTCCAAAGCCTGTTCAAGTGGCCTCAGCCACTGCCCACAAGGGCTGGGAGCAGCAGTCATGTATCTTAGTTGAGCAAGATGTGACAAGACCACAGAAACACAAAACGCTCCTGACCCCTCAAGCTTGCTGTGCCTCATTTTTGCACTCTCATCTACTTTGCAGAGACTTCTAAGCAGACGGGGGAAACCAGGAACAAACACATGAAATGAAAAGCATTCAGTATTCTTAGCATACTCCCCAATCTTTTTTTTTAAATTTCTGATTACTTGAAAGCAAATAGAAGCAGGCAACCAAATATTTCACCATAGTGTATAATACTGTTGAGACAAAATGGACTAATTCTTTTTTTAATTATCTTTACCTTTATTAGTGAAACAAAAGTCAGAGGAGAAATTTGAGTTTAAATTAAAACTTTATAGACTTCCCCCCAAATTTAATAAAACTACTCTGCCTTTTAAAAAGTATGTAGTGGAATCAAGGGTATCTTAAGTTTAACTCAAATGATTACTAAAAGGCCCTGGGAAATTCATTGATTTTTTTTTCCTCTGCAAACTGGACTAATTTTTTTTTTAATTTATCATTATATTTTATTTTTAATTGGAGGATAATTGCTTTACAATATTGTTCTTCCATATATCAACATGAATAAGCCATATGTATACACATATCCCCTCCCTCTTGAACCTCCCTCCCACTCTATCCCACCCCTCTAGGTTGCTGGACTAATCCTTGATGAAAATATTTATCAAATGCAAACTACAGGTCCACTGAACCAATAACACTGGCAAGCAAATTCCATAAACATAATGAAATAGATACTAGGATTAAATTAAGTTTTGGAGCAGATGTGTGAAATCACTCCACAAAGCTGCTGAAGAGACATCCATTCCCTTGCCTGCAGGAGGCATCATGCATTCTGATCTGTTCCACCCCAAGGAGCAAAGGGCCTGCCCTGCAGGAAAAGGCTCCTGTGACCGCTCCTACTGAGTAGGCTCTGAACCTGTCTGCTCCAGATGCGAAAGTGTGGGAGCTTACTTGGCTGCAGATCAAGGCCACAATCCTCAAGCACCAATAAAAGTGGTATTTCTATCCACCTGTCTGACTGTGAATGTCACTCTTTCTTAAGTTGTTTCAGAAACAACTATATTGTACTTTGCTGTATTATGCTTCACAGACATTAGAATTTTCTCAAATTTTATTGAAGCATAGTTGATTTACAATGTAGTGGAGAGGTGTTTTTTAATTGGCTCCATTATACCTCATATTGGGCTTCCCCGATGGCTCAGTGGTAAAGAATTCGCCTGCAATGCAGGAGACACAGGTTCAATCCCTGGGTTAGGAAGATCCCCTGAAGGAAGAAATGGCAACCGTCTCCAGTATTCTTGCCCGGAGAATCCCATGGATGGAGGAGCCTGGCTACATATAGTCCAAAGGGTCACACAGAGTCAGCCACAACTGAGCACAGGTGCATACCTCGTGAGACCTGCCTCCAAAAGGCCCTAAAATCAGTGCTCCTAGCCTTTATGTAGTCCATGGTCAAATGTTTATAGAACAGTAATCCTTAGGAGAACCAGTTACGAGATGAGTTTCAAAGACACAGTGGTTTGTCAGGCTCTTAAAAACTCAGAGGGGAAAAAAACAAAACAAAACACAGCAATACAGGAATAAGTCAGAAAACAAATAAAACTGAGTAAAAATTAAAATTCAAATATGATAAACATCTGTCCACTGAAGGACAGGTGTCTGTGCGCAGGTGGAACAAGACAATTTGTGTCAGAGCAGGCCTTCACCACAGAACTATTTCACACCATTCCTCAAGGGAGAGGACAGCTCTCTTTGGGGAAGATCCTAGAGACCTCCCCTGCCCCCAACTCTAAAAATGCCTAACGCCACTGATTCCCCCGCCCCGCCACCAAGGCTCAGTTGAACAGGCCTAAAAGCATTGTTCCCAAACTGCTTGATGCCTGAAATCCTTCCAAGAAAAAGAAAAGCCTTTTAAACTGCAATTAGAAATAAATGGCTTACAATGTGCTTTAAAATGGTTGATAAGTAATGCATTTGCTATGACTGTATTTTGTCTAATTATGAATAAATGACATCAGAGCCTTCCTGACAAGGGAAGGAGAAGAGCACACAAGGTCAACAGGCGCGTTTAATGAGAGAGGTCACTGCAGAGGGCGATGCAGGTTGGTGGGAAAGAAGGACCATAGAACCATTATTCAAAATAATAACGTGCTAGAAAATTCAACACGAGAGGGAAGTGTCCGTGACATATACTGGACCAAGTCATAGAACAGGAAAGGCTCTAAGGTAACTGATTTAGTTCAAGCCCTAGGACTTTATCCTAGGTTTCCCCACAATGGACATCATAAAGACTGCCACCAGATTAATTTTCCTAAAGCTGGAGTCTGATCATGCCTAGTCCACTCCAGAACCTTCAGTAGGAACCCTCATCCTTCAAACTGAGGTCAAAATGAGACTGATGGCTTGTGTGATCCAGCCACAACTTATTAACACTTTTCCAACCTTATTTTCTTCTTTACTACATTATACCCCATTACTTCAGCAAAACTTAGCTTTTCTCCAAATACGTACAGTCTCTTCCACTTCAATGTTTCCCTCTCCACCTCTCTCCCAGCCTGCCCTGTGCCTCAATTCTCCTCCTTCGAAGCCTACAGCCCCAACTCTAGCTTCTCTCATCCTTCATCCACAAACTATACTGTTTGAGCTTCACAAATACCCTGTGAAGAACTGTAGGTACTTACTAACCCTAAATAGCAGAAGAAGAAACTGAGTCTTAGTGAAACGAAGCATTGCGGTCTCCCCTTAGTTATGAGGGATTCTTTCGAAGACCCCCAGTGAATGCTTCCTGAAACCTCAGATCGTACCGAACCTCATGTGTACTATGTCTGTTCCTATATGCACATACCTATGGTAGAGATGCATTTACAAATCAGGCACAGTAAGAGAACAGCTAAATTGATAGCATCACTGCTCCTGCATTTTGGGGCCATCATTAAGTAAATAGGGTTTGTTGCGCAAGCACTGTGATGCTGCAACACTCGATCTGATAAACCAGACAGCTTCTAAGTGACTAACAGGCAGGTAGCATATGCGGCGTGGATACGCTGACGAAGAGGCGGTCCACATTCCAGGCAGGACAGAGCAGGAAGGGGCAAGATTTCCTCACACTACCCAGAACAGTTTGCTACTTAAAACTTGGGAATTATTTACTCCTAGAATTTTCTATTTAACATTTTTGGAGAGCAGATAACCGTGGGTAATAAAAATCACAGAAAGCTTATCTGCAGATGAAGGGGGACCACATAACTTGTCCAGGGCTCCCACGATAATAAGCACTAAACCAGGATCTGAAATTGGGCACTCTGACTCCAGAGCCCAAAGCCATAACCACTGTGCCTTTCAGCACTACATATCCAGAAGGACTCTCTTTTCTCCTCTCAACTTCCATCACACTTTATCTGTTTATATCAGTTAATGACGAGAGTAAAAAAGTGACGCAATATTATGTATCCATACGCATTTTGCACATGTGTGTGCATAACATGTAATATATACATATCTTTCAAGACTTTAAGGCACATGAGATCAGGTTCATCTGTGTGAGATCCATTTTTGTATCTGCCTGGCATCCAGAAGAGTGCCCTGTTAAACTGGTAGGTACTGGGTACAATGATGAATAAATGAAGCTACGTCATCAGTCCTATGCTTTGTTTCCCAAATGAGTAGTTTCTTACAAAAGTTTGGCTTCCAAGGAATTTATTCATCTAGCTGTTGGGAGGGATATGTGTGCTGTGCTGCGCTCAGTTGTGTCTGACTCTGTGCGACCCCATGGACTATAGCCCACCAGGCTCCTCTGTCTATGGGATTCTCCAGGCAAGAATACTGGAGTGGGTTGCCATTCCCTTCTCCAGGATCCCGTGGAGGAGGGAGGGATATATTTCACATCAATTGATAGCAACGAGCCCATTAGTCCTATACAAGTTGGGGATGGGATGAATGAATAGGGAAGAAACGAAATCTCCTTAAGAGCTATCGCCTCTATTAAAATATATTAGAGACCTATCATATGAATTAGAAAACCTAAGTTGGTTTGAAAGTATGGTAGTGCTTTGATCAGGAAGGAAACACATTCTTGGCACTGGGACAGTCTGACAATGGAAGCAAATGCACAGTTTAGGCGAATTTGAATTTTTGTTCTCCTTGGCCTGGAAAGACTATAGAGAACTGGACGTCAAGGTAATGACCTCAATTACTATATCCCAAACCATCAACAGCTGGAGGCCCTTCAAGACCAGCCTCCACCAACAATCACAGACCTGTGTGCTCCCATCCGCTGCAGAAGCAACAGGGGCTCTTCAGAGGACAGGCACAGTCAGTGTCTTATACTCTTCAGAATCTCTGCCTCAATGGCAGCCTGCAGACGCCCTGGCCTGAATTCTCCCCCTGGAGATAAGGATGACGTGTGCTCTTTCAATGCACCCTACAGGTCTCAGGTGCTGAGCACTCTACAATAAGCTCCTGAAGCCCCCTCACCAGTTGCTAGGGACATGATAATCCCATCACCACTTCACCAGGGTGCCTTTTAAATAAACACCTTGCACCTTCTTTCTTTCAAGTTTCCCCATATGCCACTGGTGTCCAGAGACATTTAAGAAGTATCAATGATGCTTTTAATATTGAAATGCTGGTGTGTGTTCAACCCAGCAGGGCTTTTTAACAACGTATATTAATTTAAATGTTTTCAGGATTTACTTTCAAGATAGCTGACAACTAAAGCCACAGGAAAGAGGAGTCCAAATAATAAAGAGTTCTCTTTCTCACATTCAGGTACAGACGACAAAGCCCAACAATGTCAGCAGGTGCTGGTTCTACCTCTAATATTCACAGTTTTTAATGCAGAGTAACACGAAGGTAGTCTTGCTTCTGATTCAGAAGATGGGGCATTAAAAAATGTAAACCAGCCCATCCCTACGCAGAGAAGCATGAAAATGGAGTCACGACCAAAGGACAGAAGCCCAAGGCTTCTCTTACATTAGCGCGAGTGGGAACAGCCTCACATGGCCAATCTTCTGAGAAGGAAAACAGACCAAAGAAGAAATGTGAGCAGCCCGATGTCTGAAATGCCTAGAAAAAGACGGACTCACAGCAGTCTCATCAAATAAGATGGGGAGAAAGAAGAGGTGGTGAGGCTGGGAGGAGAGAGGGGAAGAGGACTGTTTTAGCCGAGATGTGAACAGTATTTTCTTTAAATGACTTAGCCAAGAGAAACAGGTTTCACATGTGTAACAGCAAGGGAAGCTTGGTTCAGAGCCAACTTGTCAGTTTCCAACACTTACTAAGAGGCCGAATCACAAGGATGTTTTTTCTTGCATGAGGTTCCAGGGGAAGGGATGTAGGGAAGCCCCTTGAGCTACATGTAAATGCAAATGAGAGAATGAACAATAACTAGACAGAGTCCTTGAGTAAGGCCAAAATAATGTACAGCTAGCCAAGCTCTAGGCAAGCTCCAAAGACTTCAGTGAACTTAAAAAAAAAAAAAAGCAATTTCACTCAGTGTTATAAGTATCCTGGGAGCTAAAATGAGGGCTTCTTTCCTCATCAACTCTGAAAAATGCTTCAATTTGTAAGGAGAGTAACAGAAAAATCAAAGTTTTCAACTCTCTAACATAATCAGTTAGGGAGGTTCTTGGATTCTTTTCCCTTTCTTCAAGTCAGTTCCCTGAACACCATGGTATACTAGTCTAAGACCACAATTTCTGGACTAACAGTCATAAAACATCAGCTATTGGGTGCCTTAAAAAAACAATCTCCTCAAGTGAAACTAACGTTTAATGGCATTAATTTCCATCTATTAACAATGTGTTAGTGTTTTTAAAAAGCATTAGCCATGAAAGCTCTTTTGGAAGATGTCAGTCAAAGCCACAAATGAGAAGGAAGAAACAGGACATGGGGATGACACCAAAGGAAGTCAAGTGCTGGAAGGAGGGGCAGCTGTTTCCAGAACACTTACACTGTTTCCCGTGTATGAATGTAAAATAGCTTTCTTCCCATCACTCTACGTGTGACCCCTCTGCCAACTTTTGCATCTAAAATCTTTTTAAGCCTCCAATTCCAATAGCTGACTTCAAAAAAATCCATTTAACCAATGACCTTTAGTCTGCAAAAGCAGTGATGGAATGATCAGTGACACAAATTTAAATTCCAGACAGTCAAACAAAATTTTCAAACAGGAGCCACTCTTTTAACTCAATAATAAAAAAGATAAACAGTGCAACTCAAATATGGCCAAAGGACCTGGAAAGATAGCTCTCCAAAAAGATATACAAATGGCTAATAAGCAACATGAAAATTTAGTCAATAACATTAGTCATGCTGCTGCTGCTGCTAAGTCGCTTCATTCGTGTCCGACTCTGTGCGACCCCATAGACGGCAGCCCACCAGGCTTCCTTGTCCCTGGGATTCTCCAGGCAAGAACACTGGAGTGGGTTGCCATCTCCTTCTCCAATGCAGGAAAGTGAAAAGTGAAAGTGAAGTTGCTCAGTCATGTCTGACTCGTAGCAACCCCATGGACTGTGGCCTTCCAGGCTCCTCCGTCCATGGGATTTTCCAGGCAAGAGTACTGGAGTGGGGTGCCACTGCCTTCTCCAAACATTAGTCATGAGGAAAACGCAAATAAAAAATCACTTTATACTCAGTATGATGGCTAAAATAAAACAGACAAGAGCAAGTGTTAGCAAGGATGTGGAAAAATTGGCACCCTTATCCATTGCTGGTGGGACTGCAAAATGATTCAGCCATGGGAAATAATTTGGCAGGTCCTCAAAAAGTTAAATTGAGTTAGTACATAGCAATTCACTCCAAGAGAAATGAAGGTATATCTCCACACAAAAAACTCATATGCAAATGTTCAATGTATCAATATTCATAATAGCCAAAACATGATAACGATCTAACTTTTCACCAACTGAGGAATGAATGAATAAAATGTGTCATACCATGCAGTGGAATATTATTTAGCAATAAAAAAGAAGGAAGTACTGATGGTCGCTACAATAGGTGAACCTTGAAAACACTACGCCAAGTAAAAAAACTCAGTCACAAACGGCCATACAATGCATGATTCCACTTATGTGAAATGTCCATGATAGGCAAATCCATACAGATAGAAAGGAGATTAGTTTAGCTTACCTGGGGAGAGCAAAGGAAAGTGAGAAATGAATCCTAATGGATATGGGGTTTCTTTTTGCAGTGATGAAAATGTTCTGAAATTAGACTGCAGTGATGTTTGTACAAACTACTAAACTATACACTCTAAACAGGTGAATTTTGTAGCATTTGAAATATATCTCAAAAAAACTTTAAAAAGAAAAAAAAAGAACCTATTATTTAACTGGTAATTTTGATCAGGTTAAAGACAAGAAGAGATACACACATCACGGCTTATGAATCGCTGTCTTGTCTGCTAAATCAGCAGAATGCCAGGAATCAGGAGACAGAATCTGGAGCTAGAAGAGATCTGAGAGAGCCTCATCTTATCTGTGGGAAAAAAGCTAAGGTCAAAAGGGTGGAAATGACTCTCTTTAAGGCAGACTTGAGGTTAGAACTTACTGGTGCCAGACCCTCCAATCTCTCTCTGTATTGTAAAGTTTGTCAGAACAACTCCCAAGGTCACCCAGCTGGCTTCTGGAGGCCTCGCCTCTACAGTAGCCCAACCTTTTTCCAGAGTCCAGTAACTGCTTTGTTTTAAGGTAACCCTCCTTTGTATCTGCAAAATATTTTCATTAAACTTTGTATATGGAAAAGGCCAGATACACACTTATCCATCTTTTACTATTTTGTGCTTCTTACTTAGTTATTGGCCTGTCCTGTATCTCTCTGAAAGTGTTCATAACGGAAAGAGATGTTATTTATTAAGCCACCTGAGTATGGACTTTTCCCAGGCTTCAGTACAGGTTACAGGGGACGGTCTTGGAAGAAAGAAAGGGGATTCAGCAAGCTGGCTTCATACTTTGCCCTACACTGATGGAAAGAAAAGGCACAGCTAGGACTCTTGCTGGCTCAGTGTTAGGGCTTCATGCTTCCACTGTAGGGGGCACAGTTTTGATCCCTGATCAGGGAACTAAGATCCCACATGCCCTGTGGCAAAAAAAGAAAGAAAGAAAGAAAAGGTACAGCACTTTCCTCCTCTAACCATTCTGAGTCACTCAGGTTTTTATACGATTTAAATGTCCCTTAAACTTGGTGGCTCCTTGAAATGATGCCATTTGTAGGGAGTTTAAAAAGTAGAAGGGGAGCTCTTCTATACCAAGATAAAACTTCCTTCTGAGAGCCCTCGAAACTAAGGCACGATGGTCTGAGGCTGAAAACAGTCTTTAAGATTATCATAAAACCCTTCCCTCAATCAAAGTAATAAGGAAAAAGGGTCATGGCTGATGGGCAACTGATCAACTAGGAAGGGGACTCAGCTACATCTGGGACCACGATCAAGGGAATGAGGCAAAATGATGCTCTGCAGGAGATACAACAGTTCTAAATTCGCAAATCTGTGGCTAATTTCCAAAAGAGGAAACTGAGCAAAGGTAGAGAAACTGCCTTCCTCAGAGACTAGCAGAGCAGGGAAGAAAACCAAAGGAAGTGGGAGAAACAAGCTACGGCCCTCACCCATCCCCCATTAACAATCCCGAGGCAATTAGGTACGAAAAAGTCAGCATCCCTATTTTTCAATAGGAGTCTGGGATTTAGAAGAATGCAGCAGTCTGTGCAAAGATCAATATTATGGATATTCCAACAGACTGGGAGAGTTCAGGATCCTTGGGAAACGATCCCTTCAGATGTGGAAACCAACTTCCTGTGCCAGAAACTACCCACTGATAGGCATGATAAGAAGACCAATACCTTTCATTTAGTTAAAATTAGTCGTCTGAAATCCAAAGTGGGGAAGGAGGGTGGGGGAGACAGCTATCGATGAAAGATAAGTAAAAAGAAACATCTCATTCATGAACTTCAAGAAGTCATCCAGCAGGAACATGGAGATTAAGCCAGAACTACAGGGGAAATAACAGAATAAAAGAGACAAAGCAGTTTTAGGGTTTGGGACTCATAACTAAAAGGAATGGCTAACCACCATGATCTTTACAATAAAAAGAGAGATTAAGTCCAAAAAGATAAATAAGACAAAAAATTTAAATCAAAGCATGCATGCTCAGTCAGTCAGTCATGGCCGACTCTTTGTGACCCCATGGACTGTAACCCGCCAGGCTCCTCTGTCCAAGGGATTCTCCAGGCAAGAAAACTGGAGTGGGTTGTCATGTCCTCCTCTAGGGAATGTTTCCCACTCAGGGATCGAATCCTCCATTACAGGCGGATTCTTTATCGCTGAGCCACTAGGGATGCCCTAAAGCAAAGCAGATGGCAAATACAATGATGAAAGACTGCCTGATGACAAGGATGAAACAGAACTGCCCCACCAGGATAGATAATCTGCATGGTAAGGCAAACTCAAAATCACTGTGGACAGTGACTGCAGCCATGAAATTAAAAGACACTTGCTCCTTCGAAGAAAAGCTATGACAAACCTAGACAGAGTATTAAAAAGCAGAGACATTACTCTGCCAACAAAGGTCCGCATAGTCAGAGCTATGGTTGTTCCAGCAGTCTTGTATGGATGTGTATGCCGAAGGCTGAGTGCTGAAGAACTGATGCTTTCCAACTGTGGTGTTGGAGAAGACTCGAGAGCCCCTTGGACTGCGAGGAGATCAAACCAATCAATCCTAAAGGAAATCAACCTTGAATACTCATTGGAAGGACTGATGCTGAAGCTGAAGCTCCAATACTTTGGCCACCTGATGTGAACAGCCAACTCATTTTAAAAGACCCTAGTGCTAGGAAAGATTGAAGGCAGGAGGAGAAGGGGACGACAGAGAATGAGATGGTTGGATGGCATCACCAACTCAATGGACATGAGTTTGAGCCAACTCCAGGAGATGGTGAAGCACAGGGAAGACTGGTGTGCTGCAGTCCATGGGGCTGCAAAGAGTCAGACAAGACTGAGTGACGGAACAACACAGCAAGGCAAGTCACTCACAAATATATACAAAACTAGAGAAAAACAGGACCTTTCCCAGACAGCTGTTACACAAGAAAATCAAACATGTGCAGAATACATTCATTCATCTATTATTATACTATCAAATCCCTACCATACAAGGTTCTTTTGCTTGGGAGAGTCAAAAGTACATGAAATTAGGCCAAAGAGGCCTAAATGAGACCACCACCACTGTAACACCAAAAGGAGTACTAGCTATACACAGGTGTTACAAAATGTACTGAAGCACAAAAAACATTGAAAGCTGGATAGCGCTAATGGTATTGGGTACTATACTCCAGATATTATTTTAAACGATTAACTGTAGAATCTTTACAGAGAAAGGAATTATTATCTTCATTTTACAGAGGAGGCTTAGTAACTAGTCCCAGACCCAACAGCTACTAAATTCTGGTAGCTGCTCTAACCTGCTCCTCCTCCCCACTCTCCTCTCTCCCACCGCTTTTTGCAGAGCCATTCAGACAGGACTGAACGGACAGGTCACCCTGCGCCGCCTCCGCTGTGTTTCCATCCGGCCGTAGAATCCTGAGTGTCACAGCGGGCGCTCACTCACTACCTGCGCCACCCACTCCTCCATCCCCACGGCCAGCACTTTACAAAATCTCTCACTTCTTCATGATGAGTCTAATCTTCATTACACACATTCAGAAACTGAGGCGCAAAGAGGTTAAGTGACTTACCCCAGGTTACATAGCTAATAAGTGGGCATAGCCACTGTTCAGATCAGGTCTGTAAGATTCAAAAAAAGCATCTGTTCACTCTGATGTTACCATGTGACATTCCTAAAACAAATTCTTGAACTAAAAAAAGAGAACAGAAAATGCCGTCTTCAAAATGGTGGCTCCAGCCAAACAAAGGGAGACAGTGAAACAAGGTGATTAGGAGCAGGGGCCTAGAACTAGCCTGCTAGGACTCAAGCTCCAGCTGCAAAACTCGGTGTGCAACTCTGGGCAAGCGGCCTCACCCTGCTGTCCCTCAGCTTCCTCACCTAAAACATAAGATTAACAACTGCATCTCCTCAGAGGGGTTGTTGTGAAGATTAAATGAGCCAGTATTTGGAAACTTGGAAAATACTGAACAGTGTCTGACACAAACCAGTGGGGGGAGGTCAGGAAGGGTGGTAGGGGAGAAGGAAAGAAGGGGGAAAAAAAACCTGCTCAGAATAACTGAAACAAAGCAAACATGGGTAAGGGCTCCAGCCCAGTCCACCCTGCTGCGATAATGCTTCTACTTGAGCTTTTGGATTAAAACGTGGCCAAGGGGAAGCCAGGGCTCCTCCTTACCATAACGCTGCCGCTGCCCTGTGACACAGTGCTCCTGACAGAGTGATTCCAAGCATGAAAACCTGAGACCTTTCAGATGATCCCGGGACACCTGGGGCCCTAAAACGCTACTCACTTCTTCCACGGTGCCGCTGCCTTTGCAATCTCAAAAGCAATCACATCGCTGGCAGTGCCTAACCGTGGTAGCTGAAAACTTTACAGGGATTTGGAATATCAGAAATATGTGCTTTGTGAATGGGAAGACAATATCCCCAACCTCCTTCCAAGTTCAGAGGGTTGTTAAAGGAAAACACCACCTGATGCTCCGAGAAGCCTGACTCAAGAGGGTCCGGGGAAACTGGCAGTACAGTTGAGCACGAGCCTCTAAGAAGCGTGGAGTCTGGGCCCTGCCTGCACACTAGATGCTCAGAGAATGAACAGGGGACACGGCAGCCTCCCCTCTGGCTCCCACATTCAAACTGCAGCCCAAGGGAAGCCATCTCAGCCTGGGGACCAGGCTGCTCTTGAAGCTCCTCTTGGGTGGAAGGGGTCATTACTTTCTTGCTTGTCAGCAAACCACCCTCTAACCTGCTCCTCCTCCCCACTCTCCTCTCTCCCACCGCTTTTTGCAGAGCCATTCAGACAGGACTGAACGGACAGGTCACCCTGCGCCGTCTCCACTGTGTCTCCATCAGCCGTCGAATCCTGAGTGTCGCAGCGAGCGCTCACTCACTACCTGCGCCACCCGCTCCTCCATTCCTACGGCCAGCACTCAGCCCCCACCCTAGAGCAGGGACCCAGGGCAGCTTTCTAGCAGGCCCTCCGCCTCCTGCCACTCTCCTCACCACAGCCCACGCTGTCCGGCCCCTGCTGACTCACTGGCCTGAGTTCCCAGTCGGGTCATCCCACAGCTCTGTCATCCCCTGGTGGCCTAAATGACCCTGGTGCCCCTCTACAAAAACCAACCCTTAGATCTATGCCAAACTTAGTGATCACTCCCACCTCCCATGCCCCAAATCACATACCCCAGCTGAGTTCCCCTCACCCTAACTAGTTTCCTTATAGCTTCCAGAACATATCAAGTTCCTTCCTACTTCTGTACTGTTACATACATTTCTTTCCCTGACTCAAGCCGTCAGCCCATTTCAAGCCCCACCAAGGACGCCTCTCCCGACCACACCTCCCCCAACTTGCCCCCTCCTTCCCTGAATGTCTCCAGCCCAGACGTTCTGCACCACATCATCACACGCACACCAGCGCCGCTGGACATTTGCCAGGCACCCTTCCAAACATTCTACGTTCACTTCATCTTCACAACTCCTCGATGGAATCAATCTCATTTTACAAATGGACAAACTGAGGCACAGAGTGTGGGCCCTGGGCCAACAGCGGAAGTCCTACAGTGAGGATTCAACCTGGCGCTAAATCCCACCCCCCTCACCATATGTAATCATCAGAGACTGCCTCGCAGAGCGCCGTGGCGATGGTCACTCAGCAGCGCGGAGCCGCGCCTCTGCCCCCAGCGTGCCCTCAGAGCGCACGTGAGCTCCCGCCACGTGACTGAGGACAGGCAACAAGGCCAAGCCCTGAGCAGGGACCAGTTCTGGTGCCTCGTAGGACCTTAGAGAGACGTATTCTCCTCCTGCGAGGCTGGGGGCACCTGGGTAAGGAGGTGGCAAGGGAGCCTGAGTGTCCTTTAAACCACCACCCGGTATTCACCAGAGTGCTGTTTCAATACAAAATTCACCTCGAGTACTGAGATGGGACACACTCTGTTTGCCTCTACCTGCACACTGCACCTCAAAGTCTACATCTTTGGGGTCCAGGATTCCGTAGTGAGCAACACCTACTTTAAGGAATTCAAATAAGTTACATGACACAAATTAGAAGGGGTCACAGAACAATTCAAAAGGTTCCATTTTGGAAACTATGAACAAAATGATGATGTTTCCTCAGAAAAAGGGTCTTTGAATTCATCAACACCCCTCCATCCCCCTCCTCAGCACGTCCAGAGACAGAGATCATTTCTCTCAAGTATTACTGGCTCCAAGAAAAATGACTCTAAACGGGTGGGAACATCATGTTTTCAGAGGGCTCTAGAAGGTCTCATTGTCTTTCTCCCTGATTGTTAGCTGCTCAGTTGTGTCCAATTCTTTGCAACCCCATGGACTGCAACCCACCAAGCTCATCTGTCTGTGGAACTCTCCAAGCAAGAATACTGGAGTGGGTAGCCATTCCCTTCTCCAGGGGATCTTCCCAACCCAGGGATCGAACCCAGGTCTCCTGCATTGTGGGCAGATTCTTTTTACTGAAAGGCATGGCTGGTCAAGGGAGGCAATGGGTAGTGCTCAAAGAAGTTTCCCAAGTACCACAGGTAAGTTTCCCATGCTGCCAGCATCTAAGGAAGAAGGATTTGCCCTGGAAAGCCAGAGACTCCCTCACCTGTGTCCCCTGCAGGGTAGCACACCAGTGACTGGGAATGTCAAAGCTTCTTTACTGACACGTGATCAAAAGTATGTATATATATATACATATATATATATATACATACACACATACACACACACACACACTATATAAACTACATAAACACAACCTTAGCCTACTTCTTCTTCACCTTAGTCTAGGGCTGCTGCTGCTGCTAAGTCACTTCAGTCGTGTCCGACTCTGTGCGACCCCATAGACGGCAGCCCACCAGGCTCCCTCGTCCCTGGGATTCTCCAGGCAAGAACACTGGAGTGGGTTGCCATTTCCTTCTCCAATGCATGAAAGTGAAAAGTGAAAGGGAAGTCGCTCAGTCATGTCAGACCCTCAGTGACCCCATGGACTGTAGCCTTCCAGGCTCCTCCGTCCATGGGATTTTCCAGGCAAGAGTACTGGAGTAGGAGGGCATGTTAGTATAATTATCTGTCAGTATCCACAAGGGACTGGCTCCAGGACCCCTGGATAGCAAAATCCGTGGATGTTCAAGTCCTTTATAAAATGGTGATGTGCTTGCACAGCTTAAGGAAATCCTCCTGTAGACTTAGATCATCTCTAGATTACTTATAATACCTAACACAATGCAAGTACTATGAGAATAGTTTCTGGAGCGTAGCAAATTCCTGTTTCGCTTTTCAAGGCCATTCTGAAATTTCTTCTCCCAAGTGCTCCCAGTGTGCGGTTGGTTGGAGCAGCAGACGCAGAGCCTGCAGATCTGTGCTGCCTCACAGCCGCCTCTAGTTCCACTCTCTAATTCCAATGCACTCCTGGTGAAAATCCCACAAGGTTCTCCCTACAGCAGGGCCTCTCACAGCACTACTGACATCCGGGGCCAGACGATCCCGGGCTGGGGGCGGCCGTCTCATGCACTGGATGAGGTTTACAGCTCTCTGGGCCGAGGCTGGCAGCACGACCCCTGTCAAGCTGTGACAACAGACTCGCCGACACGAGGGAGCCAGGAGGATGGCCTGATAATCACTGCTCTAAAGAAGCCCAATTTGGTCTGAATCTCAGACAGCACTCCCACCCACCCAGTTTCAAGTTGAAATTACTTTCCCCCCAGTTGCCCAAACCCTTAGACACTGCTCCCCAGAATTCTACTGATGAAAGTAACCCTGAATAAGATTCTTCAACTCTTTGCAAGAAGGATCTTTCTCCCTGTCTGTCACTTAAGCCTCCTCCATGGTTTCTCAGCTATTAGTGTTTCTCTTGAAAGGCTGTAGGGTTCCTACTCAGTCACCCCTGGGCCCACCAGCTTACCCTTCCATCACAGAGCGTGTGAAGGCCTTTGCCCCAAGGCCCAATTACACGCTCATTATTCGGTCGCAGCCAGGGGCAAACAAGCCTCTTTCTTGGCACCCTCAAAGTCATTTGTCATACAGGACTTCAGGGAAGCCATTCTGTGAGCAGAAACTAGAGGGAGAAAAATGTACTAAAAGAGGGTTTGTGAAAGGCCTCAAACAAATGGGTTCTATTAAAAAATAATCATTTACAGAAGACAGGAAAGAAATCAAGAGTCTGATAAGATAGTCAAGGCTTCTGAGAAAAAGAAAAGGATAATGTGGAACTATAACTAATACAGACTCCACCCTTCCAAAAAAAAGAGAGACAAATATATAGACCAGAAAGAACCAAAGAGTTAAGTCTCCTTGCAAATATATCTAAGAGAAAAACATGAGGACCTGAAAGTCCCAAAGAAATAAAGGTAATATAGGAACTATTGAGTTGCCAATTTAAAAAAAGTCTTCAGCAACAAAGAGGCAAAATATATAATTAGGTAGAAAAAATAAAAATGATAGTAGAGGCAATTTAGACTTCTAAGATCAAATAATATTAAAAAATGTACTAACAGATTCATATGCTTTTGTCTCTCTAAACATTTTGCCTCCTCCACCTCCTTCATCATTTTAGACAGATTTTCTTGAAATGGCAGGAACCACCCATTTGGAAATTCAAAAGACACAGTGCCAATGGCTGCCAAACCACATACAGAAGCAGCAGCGCTGCAGAGAAACATAAAACTTAACAAAATATCCCCAAAGAATATCTCCTTTTAGAAAGGGTTAAAGGCTGAAAAAAATAGGAAACGGCACTTGAAGTCTTTTTGGAAGGTAACTCTGCTCACCACTGTAGAAGCATTTTGGAGTACAAAATGTGTACAAATCTTAAAACGCTTCTTTGAGGATTGCACAGAGGACTGAGGGCACAGGTTCCAGGACCATGAATAAGAACAGGAACCTGAAGCTTGAGGAACGGAAAGCGAGAGAAAAGCGTATCTAAACACTAAACCCTGACCAGCTTCTATCAGACTTTATAGACCTGGCTGAATGGTTCATATTAACACCCATAAATACAGGAGAAAAGAAAAATATACACACCAAAAACCCCTCCATTCAATGCCAAGTACAAACAGATCCTTGGAGGCTGTGGGGCTGAGCCAACATTCCCAGTGCATTCACTGTCCACTGAGTTGCCTTTTTAAAAAATTTCCTCAAGAAGAAGCCCCTGCCTCTGCTAAAGAACTTAGGAGTAATTAAAAAAAAAAAAGTTTAAACACACACAAATTCAAAAACAAACAAAGAGCATCCTTCAAAGAGCTTGACCCAGTTGTAAGAAGTATGGAGTCCAACACAGGACACAACACAGGCACTTAAACAGGGTCAAAGAGCTGATCCGTCTGCCTCCACATCTGAATTCAAGAATCCTTTCCTAGGGTCTCAGAGGAAGAAAGGCACCTCTCCTCAGACTGTGTCCCCCCTGTATCTGTTCACTCCATTGTACCCTCGATGTAGCTTGACAGTTTAAAAGTACGTAACTTAGTAGCTGTCTGAGCTTAGCCAAGTGGCTTAAACTCTTATTTCCTCATCTATAGAAGAGGAACTGACTCTATCTCTCAGGGTTGCTGTGTGAATAAGACGTAATAAGAAATGTGCTTCCCCCAGTACCTGGACACAGATAGCACTCAACCTGTGCTTAACATCATGCCAGCATCTCTGGTCGCTTCCTTTCTATCAGGTTCTTCCACGGCCTTCAGATACGGTCAGAAGACAAGAAAAAGGATTGAGTGGGTCCCATTTCTCCCAAAGACACCTGATTTCAGCTCTTCCTGGCCTTGCCAAACTCTGAAAAGTCAGTGATCTACACCCACCAGCCTCACTACAGATTCCCGACTCATTCACTGCACAGCTCCTCAAGGCAGCCATCAGCTTTTCACCTCCTTAATGGAGCAGCAATGCCCACAGTCCCCAAATCCAATTTCTGTTTTCATTTTCCGTGATCTCTGAAACACTCGACAGTTGATCAAACTCTCCCTTACATTTTCTGTTCCCTTGATCATCATATCAGGCTTTCCAGACTTTCCTTCAGCTCTTGCTGGCTCCTCTGGCTCCTCCCCTTGGTCCTGGGTGTGGAAACCCTGGGGGCTCAGGGCTCTGTGCTCTCTATCTTGGCACATGCTTGGCCTCATCACCTTCTATCAGGATGAACCCCCGGGTTCCCAGGGAGCCTAGGCAGAGCCTTGCAAGGATGTGAAGGAAATCTTGCCAAGACAGATTTGATCCCCACAATATGCTGAAACACAAAGCTAGGAGTGCTGATCAAGGTGGGAAGGCAATGTTTGTGGCCAAAATAAGGTGTGAAAAAACAGCTTGAATTCACAGGCTGACAAAATGTCTACATGCCTCATGACACCCTCAGCCCTGACAGGTACAGTGTGGCGGTTAGGAATGTGGGCTCTGGAAGCACACCAAATCCTGACTCATCCACCAACCAGCTCTCTAACCTTGGTCATGTTATAGTCTCTCTGTATGTCAGTTTTCTCATCTGTAAAATGGGGATAACAATATCTATTCACATGGCTTTGTGAGGATTCAATGTAAAGCATTAGCACAGCATTTAGAATATAGTAAGTACACAGGAAATTTAGCTGATCTTGCCCTCTACTTTCTCTGTTCAATCTCAGTCTAAAAAAACAGTTAGGATGTACTGGGACTTCCCTGGCAGCCCAGTGGTTAGGAATTCACACTTTCAGTACAGGGGGCACAGGTTGAATCCAAGGACAGGGAACAAAGTTCCCACTTGCCAAAAAAAAAAAAAAAAAATGGATGTTCCATCACTGACAAGGGGGAATAATCCACACAGGAAATAGAGTATGGAACAATGCTTTGAATTATTTGATTTATTCAGAGTCTCCCCCAAAACCTCTAATGTTCTTAACATTTGTTTAACAAAATAAAGTCTCTGCTAGCCACCAGCTGTTAACAACATTGAGTCCACAAGTTTGACTGGACAGACCCACTGCCAAAAAGAACTTCAATTCTTTGTGGCTCAGGTTACTGTGAACTCCAAACATCCACTGTTTCAATAAAGAAGTCATTACCTACACCATCTTCTGATCAGAAAGCTTCAAGTTATACTTTCTTGAATATAAGTCATCAAACTGGTGCCTACATTACAAAAAAAAATTTTGATAACTTTTTTTTTAATGTTAGCATTTCTGAAAGAGTCTCTCTCCCTTCTTCTATTTCTTCACAGTTTTTACAGAATTTCAGAGCTGGAAGGAGCCTGTGATATTTCTGAAGCCAAGGCTTTCATCGGCAGCTAGGTTTGGAAACTCCTCTGAATCCTCAGCTCCGGTGAGGTGCTGATGACAAACCAGGAGAGAAGGCTCCTCTGGGGCCACACAAATCGCCAGGCCAGTTGCACCGGAAGCGGCTCAGCAGGTGGGTGATGATTAATCGTATGAGAAGGTGCCAGTCCTTGGCTGACTGTTTTTTTAAAATACACAAACAGAACATTTAAATGTGATGATGTTACAAAAGGTTGTACACCCTAATGATTCTCAGAGTGAAAAGCAGATGTTTTATTATTCTGATTCATTAGCTTTTCTCACTACTTTCAAGGCCAGTTCTAGTCCCAATGAAACTTAGTTTCCAAGCCCACCTGTGTCTTATTGTTTAAAAAGCCATATTCAGAAGAGAGGTGGAACCTATTCTTTGACAAGCAGTTTTGACAGAGTCTCTGCACAGAGTATCCTTTAGATATGCTGTGTTAAGTTTTTTGTACCAATCACAGATCCAGGTGGCCTAGAGGTCATGACCAGTTCTATTTTTAACTTTAGGACAAACTCAGAAATGAAACTATAAAAATAGATGTTTCTCTGCTCTCTCCTCCCCAGTGTTTCCAAGCTTGTTTTTGTCTATAATCCTTATCTGCTGCATGACAGTCTTATTGTTTTGTGCCATTAAAATATTATAGTTGCACAATATGAGATCACATCCAACGCAGCATCTTCCCAACAGAAAGAATCAAACCCTTTAATGACCACTTTTGAGGTCTAATTGTACTGCTCCCTAGAAAACAATGCAATATGGCCCTGGGACGGCAGACGTGGGCAGGAAACCAGCCAACAAGTCCCTAGCAAGGCAGTGAACACAGGACAAAGCTGGCAGGCGCCACGAAGCCAGGCAGGCCCAGGTTTAGAGTCCAGGGCTGACATCTACGAAGCCGAACGACTCTGAACACCTCACACAACTCTTAACGGGTCTGTTTGCCGCCCGACTCGGAGCTGAGGGTGAACTCAACCAGAACCTATCTAAAGAGTCAACTGCAGTGCCTGGCACAAGGAGCCTTAAAGAAGGTCTTTCTTCATCTCTGAATGACAGTGCCCTAGTGAGGGGAAAGGGAAACATCTGAAACTCTCGCTCATGACAAAGCAGGCAAGCAGACCCATTCATCAAAAAAATCAACAGCAGGGACTCTGCTCGTGGCCCAGTGGTTAAGAATTCACCTGCCAATGCAGGGGGCATGGGTTTGATCCCCTGGTCCAGGAACTAAGATCCCGCATGTCTCAGGCCAATCAAGCCACGCACCGCAACTACTGAAGCAGGCGCGCCCTGGAGCCCCTGAGCAGCAACCAGAAGCCTACGAAAAACGCTAAGTGCACTAGTGGATTATCTCCCATGATTCTCAGAACAAAACTGCAAGACAGCTCCTACTATTATTGACATTTTAAAGGTGAAACAGAGAGGCTGAGAAACTTCCCCAAAGACTGGCAAGTGGGAGAGCTGGGATCTGAACCCACTGAGCCTGAACCCAGAGCCCAGGCACTTTACCACCGCAGACTGCCTCTGCTAAGATGAGGCCAGGGGCTGTCCGTCGTCAGAGCCTGGGACGCTCTGTAGGTGCGGAGGTGTGTGGTATAGCTCCAGATGCAAGTCAGAGCAGGGCCCAGGCTCCAGGGAGTTGCAAATGGGCACTTCATACTTGTTAAATTAAGTAATTCTGAAGCTTCCCATGCAAAGCCAACAGTGGTGAGCAATGAGGAAAGAGGAATAAGCCAGCCTGCAAAGCTTCAAACACACATCAGTGAGTTTGGGCCCAAGGACAAACCATGATCCTACCAAGGTGCTCCAAGCCAATATACAGTTTTCTCTTAGAAATAGCAGTTTCCTGGGGGAACCCTCCCACGAGACTAACTTCCAACTTTTCCCATAAAGAACCAGGAACATTTTAGTTCACTAATCATAACTGATACTCATTCATGATTAAGGTTTTTAAGGAGCATATAAAGTTCAAAATGTAACAGTAACTTGTCCAATTCACATTTAATGTTATAGTTACTCTGTTCCATTAAAAAAAAAAAAGGTGCTTTTTCATGCTTGCAGTCAACTTTTTCCTTCAACAAATCAGAAAGCAACAGAATACTTTAAATGACACTATAAAATTCAGTCAACAGATTTAGTGGCCCACTTTAAGGAGACCTTGAGACGATGAGCTAATAAGGCGATGGCTTATTGTAAAACTGGCCCAGAGCTGCCTTTGTCTCCCTCTTCTCCTCACTGCGGTTCCCACACAGAAGCACAGAGGTGCGCTAAGGAGGAACTTGCTGGCGGCCACGTCATCAGCCCCACAGCTCCATCTGGTACGACATATACAAGGCTCTTGTTTCATAAGTAGTACCATGCGCTGGGTGCTGTGCAAAACAAGTTATCCTCACAAAGGTCCCTGAGCTACGAGGTACTATTGTTATTATTCCCATTTTGGAATTAAGAACACGGAGGCACAGAGAGCTTAAATAAATTATGGCGCAGCGAGTAAAAAATCCGCCTGCAGTGCAGGAGACACAGGAGATGCGAGTTCGATCCCTGGGTCGGGAAGGTGCCCTGGAGGAGGGCATGGCAACCCATTCCAGTATTCTGCCTGGAGAATCCCATGGACAGAGGAGCCTGGTGGGCTACAGTCCAAAGAGTCGCAAAGAGTCAGATATGATTGAGCGACTAAGCACACACCGCTAAGGTGAAGGCTGGCATTTGGACTTAGGCCAACTGGCTCCAAAATCTATGTTCCTAAGCACTATGCACCCTGCTTCCCCCAAGTCCCTCCTGCCTTCAAATGGCATCGCCGAACCTCGTCCACACGGGCACAGAATTCAATACCCTTTGACTCTCAACCAGAAGGTGTTCCCACACCCACAAACTCAAGGCTTTGATTTCAAGGATGGCTAAACTCCGCCTCTGGAAGGAACAAGTGAGGCAGGTTCTAGGGACAGGGCAGAGGGTTGAATGAAAAACAGGAAAAACATTTCTGGAGTGAGCCTGAGGCAGCCAAACCAAGGCAGGGCCGGGGCGGAGGGTGGGAACTATGTTGGGGGAGGGAGTTGACAGCAAAGAGACAGCCTCTTCCTCTCCCCCGGGACTGTCCCGTCTGGGAGTTCTGGAAGCTGCTTATCAGTGCCCATCCACAGCTGCCCCCTCCTGAGCTGCTGTGAGCCTGGCCAGAGCAGAAGCACCTGGAATTCCCTAAGCAGGGTGGCCATGGAGTGGGGAGATGGGGCCCACGGGGGCCCAGGGCCTTCTGACGTGAGGTGTGGAGAAGCAGGAGGATAGAGCAGTCAGTGGGGGCTTCTGCAGGGACACAAGGGCCCGGGCTCTAGCAAGCCGGGAGGAGACAGACCCTCGACTCAGAAAAAGATCTTCACCTACAAGAAGATACCATCGCATTTGGTGGTTGAAGAGATAGGAGTGAGCCAGGACAGAAGGCCACTTCATTTGCATTTCTTACAAAAACTGACTTTCTAACATCAGGCTGAAACTGGCTACACAATGGTTACAGGATTTCTGGTAGATACTTTGGAAAACCGGGGGGGGGGGGGGGGGGGGGGGGGGTGCGGCGGGGGTAAGAAAGGGAGCTTGGTTGGGTGTGAAGTGAAGTCACGGAAATGAAAAGGTGCAAAAGATAAAAAGACCATCACTGACATCTCAGTGTACCTCAAAGGAAACCCTCCTCTCCACAAACCAGACAGGAAGTGCCTTTTAGCCCCGCCGGCTCCCAGTCCTCCGTCCCCAGAGGCTCTGGCCAGCAGCCGGGCAGCGAGAAGGCGGCTGGCAGGGCAGCAGGTGCCCGCGGCCCCTTACGCGCCGCCCCCGCCGCCACATCTTCCCCTGCTCCCCCTCTGCCAGGGCACACGGGACCCTGGAGGGCCCGCTGGGGCCAAATAAAGCAGGGCTTTATGCTGCCCTGCCTGCCCCCACCAAAAGACACCCACGAGAGGGACCTGCGTGTCTGGCTGTAATTATCAGCAATCTGACCTGTTACTGCGATGGCGCAGGAGGGCAGGGGGCACACCTCTAATGAGGGACAGGCATGCTGCAGGCACTAGGGAGGGTGCCCCTGCCTGAGCCGACAGGAAGCAGCGCTTGTTTACAGCAGGTGCTTAATAAATGCTGAGTGAAAGACCAAGATGGAGTATACTTGATAACTTACAAACGTTTTCCCAAATGCTGCAGTCCAATAATATTGGGGGGTTATTGCCTTTATTTTTATGCAGTGAATTCCCAGCTGAACCATGCAGAATTACAAGCCCTACACAGAGGATGTGTGGAACACACTGAAACTTTTTTATTTTTAAGCTACTTGAGGGCAGAGCATATTTTCGGAGTCAGACTTTTATAAGAGACCAAATGAGGAAAATTTTCTTTAAAATGAGACATCTGGCAAACCTGGCAATTCAGTTTTCATTTGTTGATGAAAATTTCTTGGACCTGTGTTCCTCTCTGAATCATTCTTCTTAAAATAGAGGCTTTAATAGAGAGCATTTTGTCTGATTTTTCTTCCATAGCAGGCTCCACTGAGCACACAGAGGAAGCAGCAGCTTCAATCCACAGTAACTGCATTTTCATATTAATTAACATTTTACTCCAGTTCGGTAATATTTGTTGAAAACTGAACTGTGGCGGAGATGCTGGTCTCATCCTTTAGTGAAGCTCCACATTCGGATTTTCCTCAATGTGTTAACCAGTAAGAAGCAGACACGATGCTCTCAAAGGCTTTATACTGGATGCAAGGAAAACAGCGTTGACCTGGAAACAAATACTTTCTCTGAGAAGATGAGAACAAAGAAAACGAGCTCTGCCATCAGCAAGGAGCAGACCCCAGAGCAGAACAGAGCCGCTTGGAGACAGGGCTTCAGGAACGTGTCAGCCCCCCACAGAGCAAAAGCCAGCCAGCCTTTCCTTTCACTTCATTATTACATTCTCATCAATCAAGCTGAAGTAAAAAGGAAACCCTCTGGAAGGAAATCTTGGGAATATAAAAACCCAAACTGCACTTTATTAACAACAACCAAAAAAACATGCCCAGGCCTGAAGTTCCAAGATGCTAACCAATACCAGATCTATGCTTACAGGAAGGGTGTCTGCGTGTTCCCCGCTGCCTACAGCACGAACTACGGAGACCCCGTCAGTCATCAGGTGTCTGAATATTTAGTAAGCTCCAGCACTGCCATAAGGGCAGGGGACACATGTGAGCAGAAAGACAGACGTGGCCTTAGCCTCACGGTAGGTGAGACAGACCTTGATGATCCCAGAAGCTATTTTTACACAAATGTACCTAAAGACAGCATCATCGATGCAATAGACATGAACTTGGGCAAACCTCGGGAGATGCTGAGGGACAGAGAGGCCTGGCGTGCTGCAGTCCACGGAGTTGCAAAGAGTCGGACACGACTGGGTGACTGAACAACCACCACCACCTACAGAGCTCGTTAATGCTTCCCACTACACAACATGAGAGCCCCCAATTTCCTTCTAGAGTAAAACATCACCCCACTTAACAGCTGATAAAAATGAGCTACACAAAACCATGTGCCCAAGATCATACAACCTACCACCTCAGTTTGATGAGGCCTCGGGTCCACAGCCTCCTATCATACCAGGTCACCTCTGCCCTCTTCCTGCCGCTTCCAGAAGCCCCCAGTAAGACCCCCAGGGAGAAACTACAAGCCGTCCTGCTCCCACACTCAGAGCCCTCGGAAAATCCTGTGCTCGATAAACACTGTTTGGGGCCCGTGGTGCAGTATTTCAGTGCTCCCCTCACTTCACTCATGGGGAAATTCTCTTTCTTCAGAAATGGAAGAGTCAATAACACAGGGAGCCCAAAGGCCTTTTTCACAGAATGAACCTAAAATGACTACGGGCCCTGGAAGATTTCTGGCTGCCCAAGAAAATGGGCCAGCACCCAACCTGAACTCTGTTTCCCGTCCTGGCCAACTCAATATCGTGCAACAGAACTTTCATAACCATTTCCTCCCCAATCTTGGAAAAATCTTACTACCTTCCAAACCGACTTAAATACATATTGAACAGTGTTTTCCTGAAAACACTGTATAAATCAAATGGTGATGACTAAATCATTCTGAACACACTAGAGCGATTTACTAAATGGCAAAATACTTTTGGTGAGCAAACTATGACTCCTTAATTAATCCTGTTTAAACTCTGATGTTTTTAATTGCCAGATTTTCATAAAGTCACACAGTCTCAGAGACAATTGTACGAATTTTGTAAGTGTCCATTTAAATTTCTTTGGGAAGATGCCATCCTTCCTGATTGAAGAGTTTTAGATTCAAAGACTATTCTATGTAGCCTTTTCTAACTAGTGAATAGCTAGAGGCTCAGAGACCAAGGCTCAGTTCAGCCTCTATTTTGACAGTTCCTCTCTCATGGCTACTTACTGTATTGTTAGTATATGAACAGTCCTTCTCATTTTACAGGGGTGTTAAACAGGTAAATGCAAAAGGTATTATTTAAAGTTGAGATGTCTGATCGTCTTTCTGTACCTGGCTCCTAGCACCGGGCCTACCACAGAGCAGAAACTCAGGAAATGTTTGAGGAAAGAACAAAGTTCACTTCTGCAGAAGCTGACAGCATTCATCGAGTACAGGAAAGGAAACCTAATCTTAGGGAACCAAATGGTGGGCCAGGTTAACCACAACAAAAATAGGCAATACACTCTCAGCCAGCAGGACCACAATACGGTTCTGCATCTCATCATCAAAAGCAGAACCAGCTACCCCTGCGTGACAAAAGCAGGTCAAACACATCACTCAGAGCGAATCTCTTTCTCAACCCATCCAAAAATGTATTGTTTTCAATGATCCTTAACCAAGATATCAAAGTATTCTTACTAGTATACCTCTTTCTAACCCAATCAACTTTATAGTAGAATTAGGTATTAATCGTTCAAATGTCTATTAAATCCTTACCATGTGTCAGGTCAGAGATTCTCAGTTATTTCAACTCCTACTCTTTAATAAAATGTGTTGCCAACTTCTCTCAGAGGTGAAGGGGGCTCCCCTAGCCCTGGGCAAATACCCAGTTTCAGGGTCTGGAGCCTCACCTCCCTGAAGACCCCAGACTCCCAGAACACCTGGGATCAGGAAGAAACCACGGGAGCCGCTCTGAGGTTGAGATCAGTTGGCGAGAGAAAATAAGGCTGAGGACCACCCTCTCCCTCCAAGGGGCTCTGTGTTACACACAAGGGAACCAAAGCACACCAGACTACAAGAGCATCACCGGAAAATACCGACGCTGATGCTGACTACAGATGCTGGGGAACCACAAATTAATACACAAGAAACTGAAAATCTGATTTGGCCATGTAAAAAGTAATGCTAATTACAGTCACTTAACATGAATAGCTTATCTAATTACCATGCAGCACAATACTGATCATGCCCATCAATAAAGGTGTCAGATTAGCCCGAATGTCTGACTTCATCATGACACGGAAGTGAGGTCACACCTGGCCGACTTTCAGAAACTGTTCCTCAGGCGGCATGCTTCTTAACTCAAAAATCAAAGCTGAACTGAACATCCTTGGGTGAACAAGAACTTGCATTGCTATAAAAGCATTAACAGTCCCTGGGCACAACCTGAAAACTGAAACAGCAGAGACTCTGTGGTGACTCAGAGCACTACCCAGATTCCAGGGGCAAGAGATAGACCCTGCATTTTATTATATATGACTCCGCAGCCAAACTGCCCCTTCTCTTCTGCTCACTTGAATAAAGATCCTTCATTCCAAACTGTCAAGGCTATTATAAAAGTGACAGGAGATGTGGAGCTGGGGCCTGGCAGCTGGCTGAATTCTGGCTGACTGGGGAGAAAAGCTCCCTCCTCGTGTGAAGGGTGTGGGTTTCTTAGTGACCACCCAGGGTTAGGGCTCCAGACACTGCCAATCACAAAGCCCAAGGAGCGTGTCTGGCCCCTTCTGGAAGTTTCCAGGGCTGTGCACAGGTCCTCGAGCTTCACAAGGTGCACTCTCACAGCTAAGGACCAGGACTGTGAGTGAGGAAGGGGGGGCCCTAGATAACAGCCCTGAGGGCTAACCATCCTCGTTGGTATCTGGCGCACACTGAAGGAGCTTATTTCAGTATCTTGCAGGTCAAAGCAAAGATAGTGGTTAACTTGCACCTTTAAAAGAAACCTCAGAATCAAATCTACACAGCATTCCACAAGTTACATGGGTGGGGCTTTCTGTACACATCTCAGTAAGCAAACACCGTGAAAGGAGTAAGAAGTCTTTGCTTTCGTATCACTAGTTTCCCCTCAGTTCAAGGTTCTTGGGCCTTCTCTGTGGAAATACCCACGTGGAGCTTTAGCTTCTACCGCAACAAAGGACGATTAAAACAAACCAAAAGGCTGATTTATCTGCGGGGTTTTAAAAACTTTTAATACAAAGCTTTCATCTACAAATGCCTGTGCACACAGAAACAACTAACGGGGCCATTCTGAAGCGAACATTCCCCTTCCACTGAAAGGAAAACAGTATTCCACTTTGGTTATGACTCAGGACATCCAGTTCTTCTAAAAAATCTCATTCTCACTTTCCATTGTGAAAACACTATTCAGTCACAAGAAATTTCAACCTCTTGCTTATAAATCAACCAAGCCATTGCACCTCCTGAATGCCTTTCCAACCTGGCCCCTTTCCATGCCAACTGTTACAAGTTCTAATAAGCTTTATAGTGAGCAGTATTAGTCTTTCAATCATGTCGTTCTCTTTGTGACCCCATGGGCTGTAGCCCGCCAGGCTCCTCTGTCCATGGAATTCTCCAGGCCAGAATACTGGGGTGGGTTGCCATGCCCTCCTCCAGGGGATGTTCCCAACCTAGGGATCCAACCCGGGTCTCCTACATTACAAGTGGATTCTTTACCATCTGAGCCATCAGGGCATAGCTTTAAACACCTAGTAAATTTCTAACCCTCTGAGCCACTTCCCCAAAATCTGAAGTGACCTTTCAAAAATGTAAACCCATCATTACTTTCAGTGTGAAATCCAAGTCCTTACCGTGGGCCTGACGGCCTAGCCTCTGCCTGCCACTCCAGCCCCTCTCCCCCTGCCAGCACCTCCTTCGCACCGGGTGACCGTTGGCAGTTTTCTCCAGCCTTTGCACGCACGGTGCTCTCTCCCTCTCCAGCTTAGATGAGCCCTCCCTTTCCCATTCTTCACCTGCACAGCTCTCTAATGCCACTCAGACTTCACGTCAAGGAGGAGTACTTCCCTGACACACTTGGAGCACCCCTCCCCCCATCCGTCCCTTGGTTCTTTGTAGACCCTCCAGCACCTGCTTCAGAGCACTCGTCATACCCTGTCTCGCTCTTTAGAAGATTAGGAGGCTGGGATGAAGACTGCCTTTCTCTCTAACTCCACTGGCTTACACGAGGCCTGCTAAGTCGCTTCAGTCGTGTCTGACTCTGTGTGACCCCATAGACAGCAGCCCACTAGGCTCCTCTGTCCCTGGGATTCTCCAGGTAAGAACACTAGAGTGAGTTGCAATTTCCTTCTCCAATGCATGAAAGTAAAAAGTGAAAGGGAAGTCGCTCAGTGAAATCCAACCCTCAGCGACCCCACGGACTGCAGCCTTCCAGGCTCCTCCATCCATGGGGTTTCCCAGGCAAGAGCACTGGAGTGGGGTGCCACTGCTACACGAGGCCTAGTATTCATTAAATGAAGAAACTGGCTTATCCTTTGATTTCAAATCAATACAACTTCCTCTACTAAAGAGTTATGCACGTAATCTACTGGGAAAAATTACTAAGGTGACTTTTCATTAATGATGAAGATAATTATTATGGTGGGCTTCCCTAGGGGTAAAAAATCTGCCTGCCAATGCAGGAGACGTGGGTTTGATCCCTGGGTCAGGAAGATCCCCTGGAGAAAGTAATGGCAACCCACACCAATATTCTTCTCTGGAAAAATTCCAGTGACAGAGGGGCCTGGCAGGCTACAGTCCATGGGGTTACAAAGAGTCGGACACAAGCTGGTGACTAAACAACAACAGTTCTTACGGTAAATGCCGGCTGAAGGCACAGCATGTGGTGCGATGGGAAAAACACTGGGCAGCCAGTGAGGCATGAGGCTGAACTTACGCAAGAGGCACCACAGCCCAGGTCTGTGGTTTCACAGAAGAATTCAGGTAAGTCTGGGAATGCGTCGAGCGCAGTGTTTGGCACATGTAGACGCATCCCTGCTCCCAACCCACTGTACTTCATGGGCCTGGGTGCGTACCGTGGAGAAAAAGAAACACAGTCCCAGCAAAAACCTATGGTGATAAAGGTCAAAACAGTGGTTATCTCAAGGAGGGGCATTTTTGGCTGGTCGGGAACACGAGAGCCTTCTGGAATGCTAGCAATGGTCTATGTCTTGATGTTGGTGATGACTATATAGATGTGTACATGAGGAAAACACTTTGCTCTCTACACTTAATATCCGTGTATTCACTGGATGTAAATTGTACTTCAAAAGATTTTGTAAGCTAATAAAGGAAGAACACTCTCCCCTGTGAAGGAACACAGCCCTAGCGGTGAGGTTTGATGTCAAAGCATTTTGCACACTGAAAGCTCCTGGTCATCCTCGGCTTATTTTCAGCCCCAGGCTGCAATATTATCATAAAGGGCCAGCAAATGCACTTGAACACCAGGCATGGGCAGCAGACAGGATACATGTCTCACGCTCATGCATCATGACGTCCCAAAGCTACAGAGAAGCTATCCTACTTTATAAAAACATTTATTTCAGAATGATACTAACTTCAGAGTCACTCTGTTATAACAGTTTCTCAATCAACAAATACTCAAAGTTCAGCCACGATCCAGCTGGAGCTAAAACAATTTTCTGAAGCATTCTCTCCCACTCTCGCACTTCCTCAGTCTCTCATCCTTCCTCTCAGGTCTCAAGACTCAAGTCCATCAAGCCAGCATCCAGGCTGCTGCCCACTCGCCTGATTAGCCTCCTCTTCCCTGACTCCACATGCAGCCCCCACTCCCCCTGGACAGCTCAGCAGGCAGGTGTTCCCACTGCAGCTTCTCTACCTTTGTCCCTGGCTGATTCCTCTCCCCCCTACACCCGTCTCCTAGAGGCTTTCTTCAAGGGCAGAGCTCATGCCCCACTTCCTAGAGGTATACACGGTTGGGAGAAGGGTCTTCAGAACACCCTCGTCCATTACCATCTTCTCTCAACCTCCTTCAGCTCAGACTGTCTACATCCATGGCTAAAGGTCCAAGCACCTAAAAGATGGCTGGACTTCCTCTGTATAAATATTACTACTGGCAGCTGCCGTTTCTATGTTCCAGCCACTGTTCTCAGCACTTTACATGCATGACTTCATTTAATCTTCAGTCTTATTATGGAAGATACTATTATTACAGATGAGAAAACTGAGGCAAAGAAATTAAAGTTGTCTACTGCCTCTTAATAGGTAGGTGGCAAAGGCAAGACTTGAAACCAGAGAACTTGACTCCAGAGCCACTATCTAATATAGTGCCTTTTGTGTTTCCTTTTTATCTTGAAATAATTTTAGGCTCACAGAAGAGCTCCAAAGATAGTACAGAGCTCCTGTGTATCTTTCACCCAGCTTCCCTTTATGTTATCATCTTATATAACCCTGGTACATTGATCCAAACTGAAGTAACACTGATATAATACTATTAACTAAACTACAAGACTTCCCTGGTGGCACAATGGATAAGAGTCCACCTGCCAATCCAGGGGACACAGGTTCGATCCCTGGTCCGGGAAGATTCCACATGCCGCGGAGCCGGTAAGTCCATAACCCACAACTACTGAAGCCTGGGCACCTAGACGTAGTGCTCCACAAGAGAGCTGCTGCAGGGAGAGGCGCACACACCCCAGCTACAGAGGAGCCCCGTTCTCCAAAACTAGAGAAAGCCCACACAACAGCAAAGACCCAGCACAGCCGACAAATCAGGAAAACTAAACTACAGGCTTTATGCAGATTTCCCCAGGTTTTTTTTTTTTCAGTTGAAATATAGTTGATTTACAATGTTTTTACACTTGTGGCCTCTTCCTGACCCACTTTACATTTAGTGGACATAATTCCTTAGTCTCCGGTCTATGACAGTTCCTCGATCTTTCCTTATCTTTCACAACCCTGTCATTCTTAAAAAATACTAGTCAGGTATCTTCTGACTGTTCTTCAGTTTAAATTTGTCTTGTTTTTCCCATTGTTACAGGGAGTGATGGATTTGGCGGAAAGAACGCAGGAAGTGCAGTGCCCTTCTCATCCCATCCTATCGGGGGGTAAGTGATATCAATGTGACTGATAATGTTAACATTGACCTCTTGGTTAAGGCGGTATATGCCAAGCGCTTCCACTGTAAAATCACTGTTTCCCCTCTCCACACTCTATTATTTGGAAACCAGGCTCTAAGTCCAGCCCAAATCCAAGAGGAGCAGAATTAAACTCCCTCCTCAGGAAACAAGACTTTCAAAGAATATGTGGACATGGGTTGAAATCATCACAGTAATTAATAAATATTTTGGAAGATACTTTAGGGTCATGCAAATACTCTGTTTCTCCCTAAACTTTCACCCACTAATGTTAACTTCACTGGTAGATCTTGCCTACAGCAATTATTACTGCGGTGTGCTAATGGTGATTTTCTATTCCTCTCATTACTTCTACATTTATTAATTGGAATTCTTCTGAAAAGAAGAACTCTCTGTCCCATTTATTTATTTACTCAATCATTTGTATCATAACTCATGGATGTCTATTTTATTCTTTGGCTCATAATCTGTTACTACGGCTTTTGATTTTGTTGTTCAAATTGTTCCAGCTTTGGTCACTGACAGCTCTTTCAGGTTGGCTTCTGTGTTCTCTTGACATACCAGTCTTTTTTATTCTCCCTGCCCCAGTCCTGGAATCAACCATTTCTCCAGGGAGATCACAGGACCATTTTGTCATCACTCTAATCAAGTCAATTTCTTGGAAGAATTTGACAAATTTTGTATTTCTAAATATCTTCTACAGCAGCATGCCTGACATACAGGAATGAATCTGTTTATGAAAGCTTCAAGGACAGAAAGAGCAGTAGCCCACTGGCACATTCACACAGATGAGGTGACGGGCTTCCACTTCTCCTGACTCCCCTGTGGGGCACGGTACAGAAAAGACTGCCTGAATCTAAAAAAGAAATTATACAGATGAACTTTATCTACACAACAGAAACAGACTCATAGACTTAGAGAACAAACTTATGGCTGCCAAGGGGGAAGGATGGGAGGAAGGGACAGTTAGGGAGTTTGGTAAGGACATGCACACGTTGCTATATTTACAGTGGACAGCCAACAAGCCCTACCATATAGCACACGGAACCCTGCTCAATGTTAGGTGGCAGCCTGGACGGGAGGGGAGTTTGGAGGACAACGGACACATGTGTATACGTATGGCTAAGTCCCTTTGCTGTTCACCTGAAACTATCAAAACATTGTTTGTTAATCAGCTATACTTCAATACAAAATTAAAAGTTTAAAAATTAAAAAAAAAAAAAGGCTGCCCAGTCCCTGGCGCACAGTAAGAGTGCAGTAAGGCAGTGGGTCATTTCCCCAGTCGGTGTCTGCAGCTGCTTTAAGATGTGCTGAAGCACCTTCCTTGGGACCTCTGCCAGGAAGCACTACAAACACTGCCTTCTCCCCTCACCCCATGGATAGGAAACTGAGGTGTAAGAGAAGTAGAAAACGTTCCCAAGAGCATACAGCAAGAGAATGGCTGAGGTGACCCAAGGCAGAAGGGCCACAAGAGGCCTGCTCTCCCGTGCCCCTCCCCAGAGACAGCAGGCACTCTGCAGGAGGAAGGCCCCTGGCGACGACATTCCCTGAAGACGGATTTCTCTAACCTGTGTCCCCTTCCCTGCAGAGTTCAAGCATGGAGAGACTGACTAAAGGATAAAACTAAGAGAGCTATGTGCTTTCCAGACCCCAGGATTCTAGACAGACCTAGACAAGAACATAAGGCTTGATGTAAAGATTTTGTCTGGGTATCTACAGATTAAATACAAGGCTAACATCAAAATCAGTGAAGGAGGGAAAGACAGGCTTAGATTTTGTTCCACTCAAACCCAGGTGGCCACACTGAACCCAAAGACCAATCCTAGCTTATTAGTATAAATACAAAGTGAGCAATGAAAAACAAATTAAACACATTAAAACCAATGTGAATCGTAATCAAAATAATGTTAAAAAGCAGTAGGTTAAGCCCATCAGTGTCAAAATCTTACAAGTTCCAGTACCTGATAATAAGGAAACCTGATGCCAGCCAGATGCATGTGAAGTCAAGACACTGACTTCATTATTTTATCAGCAGAAAGAAATGAGATAATACCTTGGGCATAGCAAGTGTTCAAAACAAATACACACATACATATATATGGCAATAATGGTGATTAGTACATTATTATTCAATATCCACATTTTTTCAGATATATAGTTGACTAAAGAATAAATATTAAAGAGAGAAGTAAACAGAAATGATGGTCACTAAAGACAATGACTCTAACAGATCATGATGGTTAAAGAAAAGACATCTGAAAAAAGAGCCCAATCTGTCTGAAAAAAGAGCCCTATCTGTCTGAAAAAAGAGCCCTATCTGTCTGAAAAAACTGAAGATGGTTGAAAAAACTTAAGTACTGGATTCTGATTTTGTATACACTCTTTCTTCAAGAAAGAAAAAACTGTTAAATTTGAAAAGGAAACACTGAACCCTTGATCATTCACTGTAAAACCTTTCTGAAAGTCTGCTCTGGGTCTGTTAAAGATGATGTAAGGGCTACCGATAAGAGTGACTAGTAAGACCAAAAACAAAAAAAAAGTGACTAGCAAGAAAACTATTCTCCACCAGAGGTCTTAAACATATAATTATGAAGAGAGCAAGAGATTAAAAAGTAACAAATCTGGAATCTCTGCCAATTTCAACACCTGAGGCATTTTCATTTGTAACAGATAAAAAGTAATACAGGAACCATAGTTGTTTTCAGAACTACTTAGCTAGAAATACTATCTTTTCCTTCTACGTCTACAACCTGGAGACTCAGACCTGTGCTTGGCAGCCACGATCTCCACAAAAAATAGACTCTACAGGCCTTGAAAATGGAAAATCTTGGCCTTAGGCAAGTCACTTAAAACTTTCTTATCAGAAAAATCACCACTGACACCAATATCACAGGATTGTGAAGATTAAAGCACCAAGGATTATGGAAGTAATATTACCTATCCCATAACCCCAGGCTTCAAGCTACTATCAAAAATCATTTGACCCAGCCAGATAACACTTTCTGAAAATCATTTTATGGACAAACTAATTATTGTTTGGGAATGTAAAATCTGGTCATCAACCGCTAATAAGGGAGGGGAAAGGGAAAGAATTGTTAAAAAAAAAAAAAAAAAGTAGAACAGGTAACCACAGCTGAAAATAATTTCAAATACACAGGCCTCTAGTTTCTTGCCAACTCTTTAGATATACTTCTCTTGCACACACCGTGGACTCCGTGGTACATCAGATACTCAGTGGTACTTGAGTGTCCGAAACAATTCTTTATCACTTTAAAATTTGGTGGGGAAAGGGAGGGTCCTGAATTTTCTGAGGTGAAATTCAGGACTGTATTAACATGCTTGAGAGGAAGATGAGAATTTTCTAGAAGGAAAGTTTGAGGAAAGCAATATAGGAGGTTTTTTCTTCTTCATGAGTTGCAGGGCTTCCCCTATATCTTCTAAACTAATATATTATTTGGTGTAAGTTTGAAGACATTCCCTTCATCTAACTTTCTTACATTCCAAGGAAATTGCCAATGACTTTATAATAACCATCTCACTTTAAGTAGTCAAAGTGTTCAAAGGATTTTGTGTTACACGCTTACTAAAAGGAAGAAACTGCCCCAACTGCGTGAAGGCCAAAACTAAGGACTCCGCAGCCAGTCTGCCCCAGCTGGGAACCAAGCCCCAGCACCTCCCAGTCACTATCGTGGGCAAGTTACTTGACAGCTCCCTACTTCGGTTTCATCAGTAAGATGGCAATATTTCTAGTGCCTTCCCTAAAGTGTTGTTATGAGGACAAAATGAGCTAATATTTGTAAAGTGCTTAAGAACTGAGGATGACAAAAAGGGTTATCAAAGCAACTACTAAATTTAAATAAATAAATCCTTAGTTAATCTTCTTTGATAAAAACTTTACCGAAAGAGAATAAGGGGTAGTGTGAATCATATCCGAAGACACTCAAATTCTCCAAGCGGTCAAACTCAGTGCTTTATCAGCAACAGTCTGGGGAGTCAGACTCCTGGCTCTGCCCTCCTCCTGTGGCCCTGAGCAGGTCACTTTAACTTCTCCCTGAATCTCCGCTACTTCATCTGTAACAGGGGGATAATGACAATCATCCAGCAGATACGATGTGAAGATAGACTGGGAAAAGAGAGATGTGAAGTTCCAGGCACAGGCCGAGCAAAGTATTAAGGGCTCAAGAAACGAAACTCTCTCCCCGCATCATGTACAACCCCCTAGCCCAGAGTCTACAGCTACAGTTCTGAATTAACCTGTGAGTGAACTACCTCAAATCCTGCAATCTGGACTGGGCTTTCACTGGAGTTATATCAGGGCTGCGGGGCAACCTGAAGAAGCAAGAATCAGACCACCGGATGGAACCAGGATCCAAAATTAAGCTGGATCAGAAGACAAGTAGAGAACATGACACTAACAGGAATCAACAAAGCCAGGGCTGGGCTCCAGCAAAGAGCTGAAGACAAACCCACAAAAGTCTAGGAAGCTTCCAGGTCAACAGTCCTAAAATGATCTGTTCTGAAATCTCCTCTGGCCATTGGACTCCTCAGAAGCAGGTCTATAATTCAAAAGGAAAAATAATTTGAGAAATGGACTGTTTAAAGGAGACTGAAAAGAAATCAGAATGAAGGCTTATTTCAGGTGAAAGGAAAACAAAGTCAACAAGTTGGTTCACTCAGACAAGAAGAGCTGGGATACAGACAGAAACTCCCTTTAAGATGAGTCTTTCTGGAAACTCCCTGATGGTCAATGGTTAGGACTTGGCAGTCTCACTGCTGGGGCCTGGGTTCAATCCCTGGGCAAGGAATTAAGAGTCTATGTAAGCTGTGAGGAGCAGCCAAAAAAGAAGCATCCTCCCAAGGTTACACAAAGCACCATCTCCAAATAAACTCACTTCTGTTTTCTAAATATCTGATATCTTAAGTAAAAGCACCACTGTTTCTAATTTTTCACAGGTGAGAAGAGTGAGTTTCTAATTTTTTTTTAATTAATAAAATTTAAACCTCTGAGATTTTTAAGCTTTTGCTGTGGCTGAAAAGAATCCCAATTAGATCTAACTTCACACATGCAAAGCTGAAAGGTACAAGATGAACAAAAGGAGGGACAATAATAAAAAATTTTACTTTCTTAATCTTAGTAAGGACAAGCACTTATTCAGTTCAGTTCAGTTCAGTTCAGTCGCGTCCGACTCTGCAACCCCATGAATCGCAGCACGCCAGGCCTCCCTATCCATCACCATCTCCCGGAGTTCACTCAGACTCACGGCCATCGAGTCCGTGATGCCAGCCAGCCATCTCATCCTCTGTCGTCCCCTTCTCCTCCTGCCCCCAATCCCTCCCAGCATCAAAGTCTTCCCCAGTGAGTTAACTCTTCGCATGAGGTGGCCAAAGTACTGGAGTTTCAGCTTTAGCATCATTCCTTCCAAAGAAATCCCAGGGCTGATCTCCTTTAGGATGGACTGGTTGGATCTCCCTGCAGTCCAAGGGACTCTCAAGAGTCTTCTCCAACACCACAGTTCAAAAGCATCAATTCCTCAGTGCTCAGCCTTCTTCCCAGTCCAACTCTCACATCCATACATGACCACTGGAAAAACCATAGCCTTGACTAGACGGACCTTAGTTGGCAAAGCAATGTCTCTGCTTTTGAACATGCTGTCTAAAAGCACTTATTAATGCCCTTGAAATTAACGCTACTAATCCAGTGCCAGTGGCTGTTCAATCGGTGCTGACACTGGCATTGTCATTCACGGGACATGCCTTTGGAGCTGCTTTTCCAGGCAAGTAAAGGGAAAGACTGTTCTGCACAGACACCACGTCAAGCCCTCACTCAGCCCCAACAGAGGACGGACCCCATCCACGGAGGCAGAGCCACAGCTTCTGTCTTGTGAGAATTACACACTGCCCGACTCAAGTGGTAAACTCCTTGGCGCTATGAAGCTCAAGTGTTTTAAGATAGATTTTCCTTTCTCAGTAAATGAAGTCTAATATATTTCTTCTCTTACTTCTGTTTTCATTTTCCATCGCTCTTTAAAGAATCTGAGAGCCCAACATGAAAGTGCTGTGAAGCCAGTATGAAGGAGCTGGATGCTGTCACTGCCTAACAGAGGCCAAGATCTCTTTGAAGTAGAACCCTGACTGTCCCAACAACTGTCAAAAAGAAACAAATAAGTGGTTCTATGTGCTGCTTTTATCACCTTTAAATTGAGGCTACTCATGTAGCATTTGCATGGCTGGTCAAAGGGGGAATCTGCGCCAAAGCAGAAGGATCCTGACCCTGACCTCCCACCCCTACTTCAAACACATAAAACCAAGGGATAAAATAAAACAAAGAAAGGCTTGCATATACAGCTGAGCTCCAAACCAAAAAAAAAAAAAAAAAGAATATATACAGATGGCAGTACAGGAACTCAAAATCAGACCTGAGTGGGAGCTCTAAATGCAATAACTAAGAAATCAATGACAAGACCTGATTATTCAATGCTTATACTAAAAAAGTGTGACACCATGAAATATATTCAGAGTAACATGAGACTGAATAAGTAACAACTCACCTTGACACAGATTCTTATCTAGAGTCACACCATAAAGCTGGTGGGAAAACACCAGTCTTAGTGGGTCTTCCATAATTACGATCTAAAGAAATTTGGTTATTCAAGTCCCTAGAGTATCTTTTTAAGGCTTTCTAACTTATAGGGCCAAGTATGGCCAGTGGAAAACTTAAAAAAAAAAATTAAAAGTCAGATGATCTAATCCAGACTCAAAGATTCTAATACTTGATTTGCAAGTGACCAGAAGAACCAGCACAACTGGGGGACGCTGAGTAGACACAGCACTCAACTAAAGTACACACACAACACACAACAAATACATCACTTCATCACAAACCAATTCAAGGGCTTTACTTGGTGAAATTGTCAAAATCTAAAGTCTCAGAGCACATTTTAGAAAGGTTATTACTGAAGCACAAACATGCTTAAGTCTGTGCATTCATAATGGTTATTCACAAGAAACTCACTGGACACCTCTGAAGACTACTCAGAATGCAACCTGATTTGAAAACAGGTAAACAAGGGGAAAGAATCAAGCATTTAATCCATCTTTCCTGCACGAACTGTACCTCAGGGTAACGAAACAGTTAATAACATGAGGTTTCTCTATTAAGTTTCTCTCCAGAAAGCATTTCAGTCAATAAATGAAGATGGTAACATGAAAATGAAAACACCACCACTTTGCAAATTCTAAATCAGGGCTATAGACCATGATTGTCAATGGATGCCAACACTGCAAAAAAAGAAGCCTAAACAGAGGGACATACATGAAACCCAATAGGAAGAAATCCTGCCAGAAAATCTGAACCTGAATCAGACTCAACCAGGATCTGGCTTCCAGCTCATAGGAAACACAGGGAACAGATGAACGAGCTGAAAGATACCTCAGAGACGCAATCAGCAAAACCCAGGCTCTAGTAAACAGACAAATGAATTTTTTGTCAAAAACTGACAAAAACAATTTTCTTCTTCAACAAGTAAACTGGAATGAAAAAAATGACAGAGATGAAACCCAAAGGTTTAAAGACAGTAATGAGACATTCCAACCAAATGCAATGCATAGACCTTGTTTGAACGTATATTTGAACAAACCAACAATATAAAACAAAATATTTTCAGGAATTCCCTGGCAGTCCACTAGTTAGCACTTTGCACTCACTGCCAAGGGCCTATGTTCAATCTCTGGTTGGGGAACTAAGATCCCATAAGCTTCAAGTCAAAATAAATAAATAAGTCTCTGGACTTCTGTATGTCTGAAATGTCCCACAATAAATGGCAGAAACAAAATGGATTTTGTCCATTCTGCTTGGAGTGTATTAATGGCCCTCTTCTAAACATTTTGCCTCTAACAAAGGACCCAAGAGGCCCCAACCTGACTATTAAAAATTCTATGCCTGCACAAAGGTAACTTTGTTCTACTAGAACTAAAGAGGATTTTCTTCTTTGTGCTTTTACTGTGGCTAGCAATTTTTCTGCAGTAAAGGCAGAGATCCATAATTCCTCATTTACAATTGAAAAAACCAAAAAGTTCTGAAAACAAAAGTTAGTTCTGAAAACAAAAGTTACTGGCAAATTTGTTTAGATACAAAACTGACATGGAGCAGCTTCACAGTTATCCCATTTAGTGTGAATATTAACAGGTTTCACTGCAAAAATATAATGTTTCAGAGTGCTGCCCCAGATTCCAGTAAGGGGTCAGTATCTTCCACAACCCCCAAATTCTGGATTCTAAGCCCCAAGATTTCAGACAAGTGATTGTGAGTCTATATCAGTTTGTAACTTTGCCACCATTACCTCATATTTGACAATGCTGGGAGCCTCTGCTATCAATTACTATAAATCTTTAAATGGAAACATTAGAAAAAAAAAAAACAGGATTATCATTCCAGATCTCTCAAAGATGGCAAGCACTGGGCTCCCATTAAATGACTGTAGTAGCCCAGGTTTACCAAGCTCTTGGCAAGAGCCAGGCATTATGTGTCTTAATATCTTAGCTCATTGAGATGCTGCTTCAGAAAGTAGGTACTATCCTGGGCCCATTGTATTAGGTTGACCAAAAGGTTCATTTGAGTGTTTCAGTAACATCTTACAGAAAAACCCAAAGGAATCTTTTGGCCAACCCAGTAAACATGGAGACACAGATGCTCAGAGAGGTTAAGTAATCTGCCTGCCTCACAAGGCAGAGCTGGGTCTGAGCCTGACCCCATAGCTACCATGCTGAAACTCTCACCAGCTAAGTCAGAAGGCAGCTCTACTTCTTAAAACATCTTCACTGTTTTTAATAGTGGTAATAACATCACAAGTAAAGCAGAGACAACTGTTTTAAAAACTTTTTTGATTTGTAAACTAAACAAACTTGATCTACAAATTACTGAGAAAGGATAAATATGAAGCCATACCATATAATTTCTAGTATTACTACCACTAACTCTAACCTCACCAAAGTTATGTGAAGATGTTCTATGAATACAACAATATAATTTCCTATACCACAAAAAATCTCCCAGTAATCCTCTGGAAATCAGTGTGGGGAACATTTTCTGAGGGCTCTCCAAGACAGACCCAGTTCCTGCCCACAGGAGAGCCTGACATTTCCAAGAACAAACCCTCCACCATCTACTTTTGGGGTTTCTTTGGTGTCTCTGGGCTATAAAACCTAGTAATTTACTTTCCCTACTGAAGACTAGGGTAGAAATAGCTTAACTTCCTTTTGAAAACCAAAAGTCACAGCTGTTTGAGTGGACAAACCAAGGAGGGTGGGGTCCGAGGAAGAATCTTCTGAAGGGATTTTTCTGGCCAAAGACACAACTTTCACTGGGACCATAACTTCCCAGGACAAGTGAATATGCTGAAGCTGACTGGATACAAACCAAATTCTTCACAAGACTGTTTGACCTGTTTCTGGTCTCTAATTTTTATAACTAAGACACTCAAAACTGAATTTCAACCAGAGAAGTAAGGAAAAGGGAGATCTCTGACTTATTAAACTTCTATTAAATCCTTTTTTACTACCAGGAGATGCCTTACTCACTTTAAGAATTAGGCATGCTTGAGATGTTTGTAACCACACTACAGTCATTATCAGGCATGCCACCTTTTTCGTTTTGTTTTTTAACAGGGGAACCACATTCTGCTTTAGAGAAAGCAAAAATGTACAGTAATTTCAAAGGAAAAGAAAAAGGGCTGTCATGTGAATAAAATTATACTTAAATAAGTATTCTAAGAAGTTCCTTAAAAACCTTTTTTTTTTCCATTTATGTTTAATTGGAGGATAACTGCTTTACAATGTTGTATTGGTTTCTGCCGCATGACAATGTGAATCAGCCGTAAGTATACATATGCCCCCTCCCTCTTGAACCTCGCTCCTAGCTACTCCCATCCTGCCCCTCAAGGTGGTCACAGAGCACTGGGTTGAGCTCCCTGTGTAAAAAGTACATGCTCAGTTGCTAAGTCGTGTCTGACTCTTTGCAACCCCATGGACTGTAGCCCACCAGGCTCCTCTGTCCATAGGATTTCCCAAGCAAGAATACTGGAGCGGGTTGCCATTTCCTTCTCCAGGGGATCTTCCTGACCCAGGGATGGAACCTATGTTTCCTGTGTCTCCTCCACTGACACGTGGATTCTTTACTGGCTGAGCCACCTGGAAAGTCCCCACTGTGTAAAAACCATTTTTTAATTAATTAAGAGGTTTAGTAGAATATCCAGAAAACTGCTACAGCAATAAACAGTTGTGGGGTTTTTGTTATTTTGTTTTTGCTTTCTCTTAGAAGAGCAGGAACTTAGATCACACAAAGCCATGAGTTCCTGCTTCTAAGCCCGCCCTTCCAACATCCTTACATGGACAGCATTGCTCTCCTTCTCAGGATGTTAAAATCATCTAGCTCAAAATAGGCATATTCAAAAGAAATCTGGCACAGAGGAAGGCAAAAGTAAAAGGGTCAGCATGAAAAAAAATTGTCATGTCACTGCAATTTCCAAGTTACAGATCCATTTTCTGGTTGAAAAGGCCATTTCAATAGAACAGTTAGGGTAGCCACTCTTTTTTTTCAGTCTGAATTCCTTAAATAAATATCAAGAATCCTTTCTTAAAAGCAATAACTCTGTCATATCTTCTGACATTTGGGGAGAACCAAATCCCAGGCAAGAATACTGGAGTGCGTTGCCATTTCTTTCTCCAGGGGATCTTCCTGACCCAGGGATCAAACCTGCATCTCCTGCTTGACAGGCAGATTCTTAACTGCTGAGCCACCAGGGAAGCCCGAGGGTTACAATATGTAAAGCAATAAACTGTGAAATCCAGACAAGCAAAGTATGACTGGATGCACTACCAGTCACTGCAGATAAGGGGTTCCAAAGTGGAAGCCTGAGAGATCCGTGTGTATTAGGGTCATTGGGGAGGGCTTTGAGAAGTTAAGACCTAAGCCCAAGCAGTATACGAGAATAGGGATGGGGTGAGAGAAGAGGCATTCTGTAGCTTAAGAATAAGCACAGAGCCTTTGTGGAATGGGGGTGGGGATGGGACTGCATCATAAACAGATGAGATAAACTTATGTGTGATCTGGAACATTTCTATCCACTGCAGCTGTGAGCTCCTATTCCCGCCAGCTTTCCTTGGTCACTCAAACAGCTGGACAAATGTCGGTCGCAACTGACAGTACTGGTGGGGTAGGATACGGCAGCTAATGCAAGGGCCAGATCTGAAGCTATGACTCCAGGGCTCTCACTAAACAACTCAGGGTCCTTGAGCTGGGGAGTGTAGACACAGGAGATCTACCCTCTGCTATTTCAAAACCTAAAAAGAGAGGACATGCTGACCTAGGGATTATCTAAATGCATGCTTTCATTTTCTCAGAAATCCTTCACTAGGCTGAACCAGAGTCATGTCTAATTAATGACACACCTAGTGTAACTAGTGCCTGCAGGTCCTCCCTGCCCGCAGGAGTCACAGGGACAAGACGCCAGGGCAGCTCTGAGGCCCTCTACCACCTGGATAACAGATACCGGAGCGATACCGGAGCAGGTCAGAAGGAGCAAGCTCTCTTACACAAGCCATCTACTCTTTACTATAGAAACTGGACATATTAGCATGAAACCCAAAGTTAAAAAAAAAAAAATCAACAAAGATTTTCTAGTCTTGCTTAACTACAGGGCGCTAAATTCTCAGCAAAATGTCAATAGTCCCTGAGTGAGAGAGCTAAGAGTAACCTGACCTGTACTTGAAGGCAGGAGATACGTGAAAGTTTCTCACTTCAGGAGGATATACTAGAGAATAAGGTATCTCTGGCACACAAATGCTGTAGCCTTCAATGCATAAGAGACAGGCACCTCCAAACCGGTATGGCCTTTCTCTCATCTCACAGACATCAGAAGTGCAGAAATATCTAAGTAATCCAGGTAAAATTCCAAACCCAAATTATGCATTCAAAGTACATTTACTGAACACCTGTGTCGGGCACTGATACAAGAATCAGAAAAATAAAGAAACACTAAATCACTCTGAAAGATGGCAGTACAGCTGTCCATTATTTCCTTTTATCATACCCAACCACTTGAAGCTCTGGGCAGAAAGCTCTTCTAGTGACCCACTAGCACAAAGGAGACCGCTGTGCCCCTGACAATGGTGGCCCACCTGGAATGCTCTCATAGTGCGTCACCTACCCAAATCCTCACATCCCTCACATCAGCTGAAGTCCCCCTCCTCATCTCCACCTCATCCCATCCCAAAGTAACGTCTCATTTTTTTGAACTACTAACAGTGAGTACCACCATCAGTTTATGTAGAAATGTGTCATTCCCTAATTAATACTTGTATTTATTCAACAAACCTTGAGTACTAATTATGTGACAGCATTGTCCTAGGGAGCTGTAGAAATTGCCACAAATGGTACTGATTTTTGCCTCCCCTAAAGAACTCCCTGGGAGCATTCTTCTCTTAGACTGCTTTTTAGTATCCTCCTGTATAGGCCTGGCTTTGTACTCAGTGATTAATACCTAACAATTTAATAGAGCCTTAGGCTTCTTTGGTCCAAGCTCACTCAAACTGAAGTTACATAAACTAATGGGGAACAAAAGCAAACGAAACCATTTCTAAGTGAACTTCCACTTCTTAAAAACCTCAAAAGAACAAGGAAGGAAAAGAAAACCGGCTATGAAAGTGCTGCTGAAACATCACATTTTACTCACACTGACAAAGCACCTCCAATCCCCTCCAAGCCGCACAAAAAAAGACTTTTTCCTCTCAATCCTTACAGCTCCAGATTCAAGTGTTTAACAGCAGACCTCGGAAAAGTTTAAAGCACTCCTCAGTGTCCTAGACAAGTCTTTCTAACGCTTTATTTTTTGATGAATAAACCCCCTGATTGATGAACCCTGCATCTGCCACTTAACAGACTAATCCAGTGAGGTTCACTACAAGGAACTGGAATTTAAGCTTCAAGCACAAGAGGGACTCAAAGAACACTTTGAACGTGATAAACCTAGAGACGATTTTAATATAAACAACAAAAGCCACGTCCTGCAGAGCCTGGTGGAAGGTTCCAAGTTCCCCAAAGAATGGAATCGAGAGAATTTCTTCCAGGGGAACCGCGCGATTCTCCAAGGCGTGGGAGTTTCTGCAGGAGATGAGGGAGATTCAAAATACACATCTTTTCCCCCCTAAAGTGGCTTGTGAGATACAACAGCTGGCACCCGACGGTGAAGCCCGGGCTATGCCATGCGGCGGAGACTGCAACCTGGGCACTCCCACTATTCTTCGCAGCCCGGTAAGGACGGGAGATGAGGACAGCCCGACGCCGCGCGGACCCGCACCGGCGCCCCTCGCCCCTCGGGCCGCCTGCCCTCTCCCCGGGAAACCTAGCAAACCCAGCCCGCCAGGGTCTCCGGAGCCCCAATCTCTCCGGGGACCCAGGCGACGGGCGGGGGAAGGGGGGGTCTCCAAGAGCTACCCGGACCCGGAGCGTTACCTACCTGAGCAGACTGGACAGGGCATGGCTCGAGGAGCCAAGACCGCCGCCGCCGCCTCCAGAGCCGCCGCCGCCGCCGCTACCGCCTCCAGAGCCGCCGCCGCCGCCGCCGCCCCCGAAGCCTGAGGAGAGCCGCTTCCCGGACAGCAGCTTCTCCACGGCCGGGAGGTGTCCGGTGCGGGCCGCCTCCAGCAGCTCCTGCTCCTTCCCCATCCCCAGGGCCGCCGCCCCCTGAACCCCGTTCCCTGGGCCGCCGCCGAACCCGTTCTGGCTCCCAAACTTTCTGTCTCCGGGCAACGCACCCCCCGAGCCGGCCGGGGACACCACCCCCCTCCCCCCGCCTTGTCCCTCAGGGGCGCGTCACTTCCGGGATCCGGCGTCACGCGTCACCGCGCCCCCGCGCCCCGCCCCCGTGCCCACCTAGCTGGGCGGGGCCGCGCGGGCCAGAGCAGGTGGCTGCGGTCTGCCCCGAGTAGACCCGGCTGCGCCCTGATAAGCCTTCCCGGGCAAGAGGGATGCGTCGTGGGGTCACCCGCTGTACAAGTGGAAGGTGACGAGCGCGGTCCACCTGTCCGAGCCCCGCGAAGTGCGCTCCTTCTCCAGAGGTTTTGGGAACTCGCAAGACAGGAAATACGGTAATTCATCCAGGCAGTGTAGAAACAAAGAGAAGTGTGGTAACGCGCACCCACATTTGCAAGCCCATTCCCTCTCCACCATAAATATGTCATGGGTTTGGGAACCTAGTGATTAAAAATGTGAATAAAGTGCCCGCCTCCTCACCTCATGAGGAAAGAGAGGAGAATTTTAAAAGGGAGTATAACCCCACTTCATGCTCCCAATCTTGAAATGGCTCGTTAAAGCGAAACATTCAAAGAAAAGACTTCCCTCCCTTTAGGATTTGTTTCTTTCTTTTTTTTTTTTTTTTTACTGCCCTCCCCCTCGCCCCACCATGGAGGACCTTAGCTCCCCAATCGAACCATCGCCCCCTTGCAATGGAAACGGAGTTCTAACAACTGAACTGTCAGGGAAGCCCTGTTTCCTCTTATTTTTGACGGATATGAACCAAACTGACATTAAAGGTCAGATTTGTAAAACCGACTCTGATCTCGAGTACTGGTGAATTGGGAAATATGCAATTCGGCAGAAACTGCCTGTTTTGCTTCTGGTACTAGGGCTGTTTCTGGCTCGAAAAAGGCGCTCAGTAGTTGTGGAGTCAGTAATCAAATTGGATAAATTCAGTTCAAGCTGTACGACTGTTTTTAGGTGCTTGAGGAACAAAAGAGAAATGCTGACAATTCCATGTTAACACAAGCCTCTGAGGTCCAACTGAACGCGTACAAGGTTGAGTTCCTGTCTGCGTTTGCCCGGGAGCTGCTTTCCACAAGGGCGAACAAGGGATGGAGTTTTCTCCTGTCCGCAAACTTTCCTCTGAGGAAAGCAGATTAGGAAGGCGTTAACAGGTTGTGCTTTGAGAAGGACGGAAAGAAAAAGGAGCCCTTCATTAAACAACAAAGCCCTCCTTTATAAATGCGGGCTTCTCAAGGTAGAAAATCCACAAACTGATTTCCGTACCCTCAACTTTCCCTCTCCGCACCGCCACCAAATAAGAAGTAAACCGAAGCCCTGCAACCCTCTGGGCGCGTCTCTAAATGACCCCTCGGAGCAGCGGTGTTGGTGATGTCATCGCAGCGCGACGGCCGGAAGTAAGCTGCGGAGCCGCGGGTCTGCGCGGCGTCCTGAGCTCGGGAGTCTGACAAGGGCGCGTTCTCCTCTCCTAGGTTCTAGCCGCGATGGATAATGCCTGCGAATCGCCCACGGAAAAAGGTGGAGAGACCGGGGAATCAGAGGAGACGACGGCGGCTCCTGGGGGCCCCAGGGTTACGGATACGGACGGAATCCCGGAGGAAACCGACGGTGACGGAGACGGGGAATTGAAAGAGGCCGCCGCTGAAGAAGGCGAGGTAGGGAGAGATGTGTCGATGAGGCCGGAGTAGCTTGTGTCACTTCTCGCCCGACAGGCCTCCTGTTTGGTCCCTCCCAAGCTAAGACAGTCGAGCTCACCATAACCCTTTAGATATACAGTCGCAGAGTTGGGGTAAGAAAGGAGAGGAAACCTTAGAGCCGTCTGAGTTCCAGTAAGTAACTCAACCATTAGGTCAGAATTTTTAATCACTGCCCTTAGGCGTTAAAGCTGCTTCAAAGAGGGGACTTCCCTAGCGATCCAGTGGTCAGGACTTCACTTTCCAATGCAGGCTGTGCGTGTTTCATCCCTGGTTGGGGAGCGAAGATCCCATTGCCTCGCAGCCGAAAAACCAAAACATTAAACAGAAGCAGTAATGTAACAAATCAATGAAGACTTTTAAAAGCCACTGCCAAGGGAATTTCAAATAGCTTCTTGGTTTTCCTAGTGAGGAAATTGGGGTCGATGCCAATTGACATTGAAACGGAGGGCAAAAGCTAGAACCCAGGATTCCTAATACCCCTTTCACCTCAATATTATGATTTCTGAGATATTGCTTAAGCATAACTTTGTCATTATAGGCTGAGTCGTTAAAGGGAGACTTTGAGGTAGTAATTTAGTCATGTTCTCCTCCTCTTGGGACATTTAACTGCTACCAGTGATCTGGGTGCTAATGTCCAAGAGTTTCTATAGCACCAAACTGCTATCCCAAGTGTTCAGCAGTGTTGCTTCTCTGAGTATCAGTCAGAAGACCAGAATCTTAAAGCCTTCAGTTCAGTTCAGTCGCTCAGTTGTGTCCGACTCTTAGCAACCCCATGAATCGCAGCACACCAGGCCTCCCTGTCCATCACCATCTCCCGGAGTTCACTCAAACTCATGTCCATTGAGTCAGTGATGCCATCCAGCTATCTCATCCTCTGTCCTCCCCTTCTCTTCCTACCCCCAATCCTTCCCAGCATCAGAGTCTTTTCCAATGAGTCAACTCTTCCCATGAGGTGGCGAAAGTACTGGAGTTTCAGCTTCAGCATCATTCCTTCCAAAGAACACCCAGGGCTAATCTCCTTTAGAATGGACTGGTTGGATCTCCTTGCAGTCCAAGGGACTCTCAAGAGTCTTCTCCAACACCACAGTTCAAAAGCATCAATTCTTCGGAGCTCAGCCTTCTTCACAGTCCAACTCTCGCATCCATACATGACTACTGGAAAAAACATAGCCTTGACTAGACGGACCTTTGTTGGCAAAATAATGTCTCTGCTTTTCGATACGCTATCTAGGTTGGTCATAACTATTTTTCCAAGGAGTAAGCGTCTTTTAACTTCATGGCTGCAGTCACCATCTGCAGTGATTTTGGAGCCCCCCAAAATAAAATCTTTCTAAAAATAGAGTCTTGAGGTCTTGGAACTGTAATTCCTGTTTGAATTTAAGTGTGAGCTTATGGGAGAAGACATTGGATTAAATGGAAACTGCCTTTCAGAGCATAAAGTTGCATCAAAATATATAAAATTAAGAACTTTAAGAAAAATGTGACAAAACTAAGAAGGAACTTTAAAAACAGATCTCAAGGACAGAAAGAATTTGAGTAATAATTAGCTTAGTTCAGTAAAGAGCTCACTATATGAAGAAATATGCACCTAGAAGATAAAAAATTTTTAATATTTCTGAAATACTTTTTTAAATGGATCATATACCAGACCACAAAGAAAAGCATAAATTCTTAAAAGTAAAAATCATAACATCATATTCTGTTCAGTTCAGTTCAGTCACTCAGTCGTGTCTGACTCTTTGCGACCCCATGAATGGGGTCCTCTGTCATCCCCTTCTCCTCCTGCCCCCAATCCCTCCCAACATCAGAGTCTTTTCCAGTGAGTCAGCTCTTCGCATGAGGTGGCCAAAGTACTGGAGTTTCAGCTTTATCACCATTCCTTCCAAAGAAATCCCAGGGTTGATCTCCTTCAGAATGGACTGGTTGAAGTACAGTGCAATAGAACCTGAAATTAACAACACAGAGTTTCTCCCACTCCCTCCAAGAAACTAACACCTGGACATTTTAAACTAATTTCTAAATAGCTTTGGATTAAAGAAATTAACATTAAATCCTATTGGATTTGACCAAAATTTTATTTAAAGAAAAAGTCATTGTCTTACATAGTTTTACAAAGAGATACTGAAAATAAGCACCCACCTCAAGAAACCAGAAAAAAGATAAACCAGAAAAATGTAAAAGCGAGGAGTTAATAGGGATTAAAAATAGATATTAATGAGTTAGTTTAAAAACTGTAAGAAACAATAAAATTAAGATCTGCTTATTTGCAGTGTTTATAGGCACTGATTTGGAGATCTTTATGCTTTAAGAAAATTTAATTTCAAGTTTAGACTAATTTTGAAAATTCAAGATAAATGGCTCATTTTTAAGGATAATGTAAATCATCAAAATTGAACCACAAAAAGGTTAGAAAATTCATATATATCAATAACCAGAGAAGTTGAAAAAGTTGTTAAAAGATTTACTGCCTTCACTCTCACCTACTTCTCATATTCCCATATGAATTTAAATGTGAGTTCCTCTTTAAGGAAAACAGAAGTTAAATCTCATTAATGAGGTTTGTCATATCCTTAGATTCTATGTTAAGTTGGAGGGGATGAAGTTTGGATTTTGAGAGGGTTTTGCTGTCTTTATTAAACATATCATGGGAATAAAACAATGTTAAATGTTTATGCAAAGAGGGATAAATAATAAGAGACAAACCCTCAAAAAATTTTCAGTCTAGGGAATTCCAATGGTTAGGACTCTACACTCACTGCAAGGGGCCCAGGTTCAATCCCAGGTCGGGGAACTAAGATCCCACAAGCCACACAGCAACGCCAAAAAAAAAAAGTTCTCAGTCTAGTAATGGGAAATAAATATTTGCTTGATACAGTAGAATTGGAAAGAAGAAAAGAGCACTACATGTGGGAGAAGCTCACTTAAAAGTTCCAAATTCAAAGAAACGCTGCTTTGATGAGAAGGTGCCCTTTTTCCACATGGACTCATCATCGGTAAAAAAATCCATAGGTTTAGATGAAGAAGAGCTGGTTGTATGGAGAGAAGTTTTCTTATATCCCCTCTAAAGACTGAGGTCAGTGACTTCCCTGGTGGTCCAGTGGTTGAAAATCTTCCTTGGTAACCCAGGGGATGTGGGTTCCATCCCTGGTTGGGGAATTAAGATCCCACATGTGTGGGAGCAACCAAGCCCGCGTGCCACAACTCCTGAAGCCTGTGTGCCCTGGAGCCCTTGCGCCACAACTAGGGAGTCCGCACCACGTGAAAGACTCCACAAGCCGCAACTAAGACCCGAGGCAGCCAAATAAATAAAGAATGAGGTCAGAGGAGTGGGCTCAAGGGGAGTGTGGTTTTCCTGATCCTTGGCATTACCGTGCCTATGTAAACAGATGCTGAAACTAGGAGCATAGGTAACCTGGAAAACTGGACTATTTAGCAGCTTTTCTTTCCCCTGCTGGGCTGTAAACTCCTTTAGTAGAGATAGGATATCTTATCTTTGATGGTACAGCCAATGCCTGGAACCAAAACACTACGGAAATAAGAGAATTTGTTGTGTTGTAATGAGAACAATGTCTTTTTACCTTCTGTAAAGTAGGCCGTATATGTAAAGGGTTTCTTTTGTCTTCTTAGCTCAAGAGTCAGGATATTGCAGATTTAACAGCAGTTGAAAGGGAAGACTCATTACTTACTCCTGCAGCCAAAAAACTGAAAATAGATACCAAAGAGAAGAAAGAGAAGAAGCAGAAAGTGGATGAAGATGAGATTCAAAAGATGCAGTAAGTCAGTTTTCTGATCTCTCCCTTTTCAAAGCTCTAAACTGACCACGTAGTTAATACATTTTTCTTGGCCTTAAAATTTACTTTTTTAAACTCAAACTAAGATAATTAATGTATCAATATTATGTTATGGTTAAGTAAGAAAATATATATCACTTTCAGTTCAGTCACTCAGTCATGTCCGATTCTTTGCAACCCTAAGGACTGCAGCATGCCAGGCCTCCCTGTCCATCACCAACTCCTGGAGTTTAGTCAAACTTATGTCCATTAAGTCAGTGATGCCATCCAACCATCTCAGCCTCTGTCATCCCCTTCTCCTCCCGCCTTCAATCTTTCCCAGAATCAGGGTCTTTTCAAATGAGACAGTTCTTCACATCAGGTGGCCAAGGTATTGGAGTTTCAGTTTCAGCATCAGTCCTTCCAATGAATATTCAGGACTGGTTGCATCTCCTTGCAGTCCAAGGGACTCGCAAGAGTCTTCTCCAACACCACAGTTCAAAAGCATCAGTTCTTCGGTGCTCAGCTTTCCTTATAGTCCAACTCTCACATCCATACATGACTACTGGAAAAACCATAGCCTTGACTAGATGGACCTTTGTTGGCAAAGTAATGTCTCTGCTTTTTAATATGCTGTCTAGGTTGGTCATAACTTTTCTTCTAAGGAGTAAGCGTCTTAATTTCATGGCTGCATTCACCATCTGCAGTGATTTTGGAGCCCAAGAAAATAAAGTCTGTCACTATTTCCATTGTTTCCCTATCTATTTGCCATGAAGTGATGGGACCAGATGCCATGATCTTCGTTTTCTGAATGTTGAGCTTTAAGCCAGCTTTTTCACTGTCCTCTTTCACTTTCATCAAGAGGCTCTTTAGTTCTTCTTTGCTTTCTGCCATAAGGGTGGTGTCATCTGCATATCTGAGGTTATTGATGTTTCTCCCATCAATCTTGATTTCAGCTTGTGCTTCATCCAGCCCAGCGTTTCTCATGATGTACTCTGCATAGAAGTTAAATAAGCAGGGTAACAATAAACAGCCTTGACATACTCCTTTTCCTATTTGGAACCAGTCTGTTGTTCCATGTCCAATTCTAACTGTTGCTTCCTGACCTGCATAGAGATATCTCAAGAGGCAGGTCAGGTGGTCTGGTATTCCCATCTCTTGAATTTTGTATAATTTGTGGTAATCCACACAGTCAAAGGCTTTGGCATAGTCAATAAAGCAGAAATAGATGTTTTCCCGGAACTCTCTTGCTTTTTCAATAATCCACCAGATGTTGGCAATTTGATCTCCGGTTTCTCTGCCTTTTCTAAAACCATCTTGAACATCTGGAAGTTCAGAGTACTGTTGAAGCCTGGCTTGGAGAATCTTGAGCATTACTTTACTATCATGTGAGATGAGTGCAGTTGTGCAGTAGTTTAAGCATTCTTTGGCATTGCCTTTCTTTGGGATTGAAATGAAAACTGACCTTTTCCAGTCCTGTGGCCACTGCTGAGTTTTCCAAATTTGCTGGCATATTGAGTGCAGCACTTTCACAGCATCATCTTTTAGGATTTGAAAGTATCACAGTTAACATTTTGACATATATTCACCAAGATATTTTCTTCACATATATTTATCTGTAAATAAAATTAATTTCAAAGATGTTAAATACTGTTTGTAACCTGTTTTCATTATGTTTTCTGATTGTAAAAATAGTATGAATTCGTTGCAAATAATTCAGAAAATACAGAAAAATAGAAAAAATAATTACTTATAATCCCACCACCCAGAGTTTACCCAGGGCATATATTTGTGTATATACCTTTTCAGATATAGTTTAATGTTTGATATATATAAATATTTTCATGTCAGTAAATGTGTCTGTAAATTGTCATTTTTAACGGCCACAGTGTATTTTATTATGTGGATGAACTAGAATACAGTGTAATCTACCTCTGCAGTGGTTTTGTTTTTCTTTTGACATTATGACCAACATCTTTGAGCACATCTTTGCATACTTGTCCGTATACTTTCTAAAATAAACCACTGGAGGTGTAATTGGTAGTTTAAACAATATGAACATTTTCAAAGGATTAATCATTTGTATTTTCAGATTCCCCAAAAAGGTTGTTCCACCCACACTCTACCAGCATGTATGAATTTGTGTCTTCCCACCGTCACTAACACCATGCTTTTTAATACTTATGTTTTTTTTTTCTTTATCTGTTTTTTGCAAAATGTTTATCATGTGAAATGTAGTGAGGTAGCATTATGGGAAGAGAGAGCCTACTGCTGAAAATATAATCTCTATACTGTGATTCAGTAACCCAACATTGTTTTTGTTCTTAGTGAAGTAAGAAAGGAACTTAAGTTTCACCTGTTGTCGAGTAATAGAAATACTTTCTCCTCATTCCTCATAAATACTATTGGTCCCTTGAAAAATTAATTTTTTTAATGTCTGAGACTTGGTTTTATTGACATAATAATATGTATATCTTAAGTATTCATTGTTATAAATGAACTTAATTACCTGAATCTTTGTCTAGAATCCTGGTTTCTTCTTTTTCTGAGGAGCAGCTGAACCGTTATGAAATGTATCGCCGGTCAGCTTTCCCTAAGGCAGCCATTAAGAGGGTAAGGATGGACTGTCACACTCATTTCCATGAGCCATGAGAACTGAACGGGGCTCAAGAGCTGTATCCATTGACATTTTGCAGTGAAGTGTTAGGCAAGTTGGTGGAACATTTAGGCAGGAAAATAAAAATCTATGCCCCTCAATAGTCTGACCAGTTGTAGTTTTATATTCTTGACAAATAGGCCATTATATACCTGAAACCTTGTTTTACTGGTGTCAATTTCAGCATCAAGCCCTGAGTGAACTCTTAGTGCGGAGCGCTTGTGGGTGTTATGTTCCAAAGCCAGTCCTTGACTACCTCCTTAATCACAGTCTTTTGTCCTTCTTTCAAGCTGATCCAGTCCATCACAGGCACCTCTGTGTCTCAGAATGTTGTTATTGCTATGTCTGGTATTTCCAAAGTTTTCGTCGGGGAGGTGGTAGAAGAAGGTGAGTGGTATTGGTCTAAATACTGGATTGAGCCTGTGGTGGTCTTATTTCCAAGGATATATATACTGAGGAACTTATGAGGTCCCAGTGGTAGTTGCCATTTACACTAGAAGCTGGCCAAGGCAAGAGCCTTATGTTCAGGAGAGCATGTATTGAATTCATTATTCCTTGAAAGTTTCAATACTAGGAGGTCTGGAAACACCTTCGAAGTCTCCCTTCCTGATTCTTGTCCTCAGCCCAGGGTGACTGAAGTAGACGGTATTTTTCTCCAATGGACTTTGTTCATTTCTGCTCCCAAAAGTAGAGATACAAAGAAAGTCATGATTGGGGCTGACCAGTGTGATATCGTGAGTAGTTGTCCCTGATGTTACGATCCCGTGGGAACTGCTCTCTGTCCATCAAGTAAAGAACCTGGCTGCTACTCACTGCTAATTTCTAGCTGGTGAAATATTTATTCTTTCAAGGAGAAGCTGTGTTTTAAACTGTTGCCTGTGATAAAGCCTGATGTGGGGTATCATGGTAAAGCTAAATGATGCATTTTAAAGCATTCTCTGAAGAAGGGAAAAGACCTTGGTTTGTTTCTTTAGTACCTTTAAGAGGAGTTAATGAGAATTATAGGACTCAAAAGGATTGTGATAAACTCTTGTGTGATAATGAAACTCTTCTCCTTGTCCTCTGTTTAGCACTGGATGTGTGTGAGAAGTGGGGAGAAATGCCACCGCTGCAACCCAAACACATGAGGGAGGCTGTTCGGAGGTTAAAGTCGAAGGGGCAGATTCCCAACTCAAAGCACAAAAAAATCATCTTCTTCTAGACCAGAGTCTAGAAGGGCCTGGTACTGAAGAACGAAGCCCTGCTTCCGGACCTCCTATTGCATGAGACTCTCTGCACTGGTGCTTTGGTATCTCAGTCCTCTAAGGATTCCATGATGATTTCAATGTCTTTCTCAAAACTGATAGTTCATTACACCTAGAAGGTAGCAGGCACCCTGTTTCGTACTTGCTTTGACTAAATATCGGGACCTCTGAGGGCATCTGAGGCATTTAACTATTACTGGCTAGTTGGAAGAAGAAAGGTTGGTGTGCCTTAAGCATCTTCTGGACAGGAATACTGCTTTCAGAAAGAAAACCTGTTCAAGATGGTTTGATGGTTTCACATTGGAGCCTGAAGTTGCTGTGACTTGGGTTGTTTCTTTACATCTGGTTTTAAGTAAATGAAACAGAGAGAAGCTTGGCCTGTGATACTCTGCCAGGAAGGACACAGTGCCAGCAGCAGCAGTGGAACAGTGTCCCCGTAAACGTTTACGATTCTTCTATGGATTCTGGTGAATGATTAATAAAGCTGTTTTCCAACTTGCCGTGTGTGTATTTTCTTTTTCTGTCTAGCTGGTTGGGATGGGGAGAAGTTTGCTGGTGTCCAGATAAAACTTGTCTGGGATTTTTTGTGAAAGTTGGAGCCTGCCTCATCCCTACTAGAACCATTAAGATTATATCTCATAAAAGAATACTTAAAGCACTTAAAAACAATGTAAATGCCTATGTGTTTCAATTCCTATAAACAGATATACCAGAACCAATACTGTTTAATAAGTTTAATTTGCTTTTTTCAGGTGGTTCACAGAACCAGTACACTCAAGGTTTGATTAGATATTGCAACATTAAAATTTCTCAATACTGACCAATATTCCAGTTCATTGGATACATTCTCATTGTTTTCCTCAAGAAGAGGGGAATGGAGTGACTTTTTATTGACAGTGATTAGCAGTAATAAGGCTACTGTAATAAAATTGGCAATGGGCAATCCCCAAGAGTTCTTTCCTCTCTATCATTCAGTGCCATAAGGAGAGGGGTTCTGAAGCTTTTCTCTTTTGAAGCTTTCCTGAGCGTGTCAGTAAAGATTCCAGTTCTGGTTAGCACCCTGAGTAGGGGAGACAGACACACAAAGTTGGGCAAATCTGAATTTTAGTGTCTAGCATTAAAACTTGTGGCTTTAAACATGTACTTAGCTAGTGGAGAAGACACTTCAGTGGTACATTCCACAAAGAAACGCTGTAAGACTCAGGCTAAATCTTGACCAAAAACTGCAGGGAAAACCAAATAAACAAAAATACATAGCTCCAGAGGAAGCTTTTTAAGTGGTTATAGGAGCTATACCTATTGCAATTTGAGATACTGGATAAGGCTGAAATTTACAGATAATAAGGAAGAAAGTTCACATCCCAAGTATAGCCACTTAGCAAAGCCTCACAGTTTAAGGTTATCTAAGAGTATTTCCCCTTGTATCTGTTGTAAGAGATGGAAAAAATAATCCCCATTCAACAACAGCAACTATATGTACCTACCCAGAGGTGAATGGGAATATTCCTCCTCCAGTAGGAGGTAAGGGAAGATTCCAGGAAAGGCTATAGTCCCTGAAAAGAGAGGACCTCAATCACAGCAGAATCTCTTGAAGCACAATAATGACTACGCTCAATCACTAAGCAATGGCAGCTCTTGCAGTTCTCAAATAGCCAGATGTCATCCCACTAGCTTGCGTAGCAATGCTGTTTCCATCATTTTGTGATATTACTAGTAACTTTTTGAAGTTAAGGTAAATATTATATAAGGGAGGGAAAAAGCAAACAAACCTTTAAGGTTTGGAATGCAAAGTTCCTGTATCGCTATGTTCAAACAACACCTTCTTTCCACCACCCCCTAAACTAGCTTATGGGAAAACTGACTTAAGTGTATGAAATGGAAGAATTTCAGTTATGCGGTATGTGAGGGCTGCCTTAAGCCTTGTACACTCCAAACACAGGAACCATTCCTTTCAGAACCATGAAAAAGGGTACTTAAAGGTTGAGGCCCATGGCAAAATGAGGGTCAGATTAAATACACAGCAAAAAGCAGCCATCGTTAAGACTAGAACCATTCCGTCTTGGGTCTAATAAACTAGCTTAATGATTTCAGTGAGTTAAAAACAGAATTTGAGATTGATAACCACCCCTGCAGCTTAGCTAAGAGAGATTTAAACCAGTCCATATGCACTAACGTGTATCTCCAGTACCTCCATGTAAACAGGAAATCTAGATAGTCACAGGTAGTACAAGGTGTAAACGCTTCACAGCTGACATGGTGACTGTGTGGTGGTGGAAGTCTCGGACAGTGGTGTTTCACTCCAGACATTTTCTTGAGGTATTATTATTTCGTGTTCACAGTCTTAAAGCTCCAAGGCAGAAATCGTCAGCAGTCTGAAGGAGCTGATACTACTATTTTTTTCCTTCCATCCTTTTCATTTATTCTGAGGACTACCAACAAGGTCACATTTCTTCATTATGAAAGTTTTTCACCCCCTAGTGAATAGGAGTGTGAAGTTATACAAGATGACTTTTACTAAAATTCCTTTGGATGCTGACCCTCTACCGTATTTCCTGAGTGAGGAACTTCAAGACAATGGCCAAAGCTGTCACACAAGGAAATTCAAATGCTAGGGCTACATTTGTCACATGGGCAAGAGCACCAGAGAGCCCAGAAACCTAAGTGAGCTCTGGTCATTACAGGGGTGAGCCTCGGCGCTTGCCAGATTTGTTTCTATTGCCTCCTACCCAGCGCACACTTAAAAGAGAAAGAGTACCAGGCAACTCTTTGCATGGAGGGACAGGGAGGGCAGGAAAGCAGGGGAAGGAAAGAGAAGCAGAATGTGATCTGAGACCAATGCAGGTGAACCCAGGTTGGATAATTCTGTTTTCTGGCTACTGGCTCTTCCTCTGTCCCCTCTAAGAACATTAGACATGCCACACTGGGGAGGACCAGTGATCCTTTTTGTTCATCATTCTGCCTTTGACAGAAGCACTTAAAGGGGAGTCTGTGGAGGGATGCAGTGGGTAACTCCATTGTGTATCACCAAATAACCCTGGTTTCCTATAATTTCTTTTAGAAAGTCATCATGCAAGGATTTCTCTTAAACCTTCTGCACCCATACAGTTTCTTACAGCACCACTTCTTAAACAGAGAGCCCTAGGAGTTTCTGATTTGCTACAAGAAGTGCTTGTAGGTGGCCAAGGCTACAAGGGCCAGCCCTAGTATTTTGGGACCCGAAGTACACGTCCTGGATCTTGACTATCTGACGTAACATTACCCTCAGCTTTTATCCTTTTCAGAACTGGAGCTCACATTTTAAAGATGTGTACCTCCACCCCTGGTGACTTTTGCTGTTCTCTAGACCTTTTCGCCTTTTACCACATACTTTGTACGTAAGGCCCCTAGAAGTGCACAGATCATTTAAGGCATTACCATGGTCTTTTATGAGATGCTGTTTTCTGTGTTGGCTCCACACGCCTTACAGCAGCACTCTGACCCCTCTTCCCTTATGGCAATGCTTAGGTTTTTTCCTGAGCTCTTTGCAGAGCTCACTGTCTCAGTGGTTGCTGATTCTCCCCTAAGGGCACTGCTTCACACTAACCTACAGAGAATCTCACCTGACACTTTCCTGAATATTCACAGCCCAGTCTGTGAATCTTTAGCAATTTTTTAAAAAATCTCCTCTGGTTTATCTTCACTTCCTGGAAGTAGTGACATTTGATTGCATTGTAATATCCTACTTTCAGGTTATTTATAAAATTCTTAAATAAGGTTAAACGAAGCATCAACTGATAGGGAACTTACCCTGTTAACATTCTCTCAAAAAGATGTTTATTCTTAAGTCTCTCAGTTGTTCCCTAAGCATGAGAGGATATCCCCATAAACTCATAGTAATTGCTGTTTTTAAAATTGTCTTAGTGGAAAATCAAAACAAAAAGTCTTAAAAAGTCTGAGCAAATTAGATCTTGTTCCTTCTTGAATGCATATTTCTTTTTATCGTCAAAAAACTAGAATATACAAGCCAGGCATGATTCCCCATAAAGGAAACCATTTTATCTTTCCTCTAGCAGGTCATCTGTGAATAAGACTTTAGTGACACTACTAAATCATTATTTTATCATCTTGCCAATTCAAGGTGAGTTCGCTGATGAACTGTCTAATCAACAGAGCTTGAAGTACAGCACAGAGCAGTATGGATCAAGATAGAACGTTGGGGAGGAATTAGGTAGGGAAGAAAGAGGGGGAAATAGCTCTTTCAGCAGTCAGGGCAAAACCTAGCTAGGTTGAAGGTTTTTTTTTTTACTTACGTCAAAATAACATGATTTTTAAAAGCCACAGTGATAGAGGCAGGTGAGAGGCAACTGGCTGAGATGTTTATGTTACTGTATAAAACACATTTTCAGTTCCGACTCCACCAAGGGCTAAGGAGATTGCTGGTAGGAAGTCATAGTGCTGGAAAAGCTGATGTGCCGGGGCCCCCAGTAGACAGGGAAAAACCTGTGAGGGGCAGCTGTGGAAGAGAGACAGGACACGGCTGGCAATAGTGGGTTCAGAAGGAACCAAGCTCTCCTACAATCCCCACCAAGCCTCGACCTCAACCTAGCCCAGAGTGAATGGTTTCTTGATTTAAATTTCACACAAACTGTTACAGGAGGGAGAGATGATACAAGTGAGCCGCTACTGTTGCTTACTTCCTACCACAGCATCAGGACGATGACAGGCATCACAGAGAGGAAGCTTAACCCTGAACAATCTGATTGTAACATCAGCCAAGATGACAGGAGCTTAGTTTCCCTTCCAAACAAGGCAGAATCCATGTCTCACTTATTCCTGTGCCTCCCCTGGCTCCCGCCTTGCTGGCTACTTCCTGTTTAATTCTACCGCCGCAGCACTTCTCAGGTCCACTACAGAAAGCAGACTCTGAGACACAGAAGCTTTGGTGACTCTGGGTGACCAACCGAGGAGATGGGGACTCGGCCCTGTTCACACAGGTTGTGGAGCAAGCAAAGGTCTCTGCCATGAAACCAGGCGGTGAAATGACCCTACAGTGTCGAGAAGATTCCACCTAGTGTGCTGAGGGCCAAAAGGACAGGTGAGACATGATGCCTGAGCCACACACAAAGTGGCCCCCAACTTCCTGGAACGTGGTCATGCTTTGCCCTGTCTTCCATCCAAGTCAGAACCGCTAGTAGAAAGGACACCACCAGGAGTGAGCTGCGCGTCCTCCGCCGGCTTGGCCAGCACTGGACGGAGTCTGTCACAGGCGGTGCGACTGCTGGTGATCTCCTCCTCTCTCCTTGGCAAAGATGGCTGAGCCACTGCTGTCAGAGCTCGAAGAGGGGGTTATATTTCCTAATCTCTTCAAGAAGTTTTTCTTTATCCTGGTTGGCTTGAGCCAATGCTTGTTTAGTTTCTATCAGTTCCTTTCGTAGGGTAGGGAGTTCATTCACCTGAGGAACAACAAAGAATTCATGATCAATCAAAAAGGTAACACATCTTGCAAAAACATCCAGTAAGGGAACGAGGGAGAATTCAAGCAGCACAATCCGCAAGTTTGGTCAATGATCAAGAGAACCAGCAAGGCCTTTTCTCAAGAGGCTAGTCCCCTCTTCTGAGCTCATCAGCTGCAGGGACAACAGCAGGTGGAAGATGCCATCAGCAGGCATTCGTCTCTAGCTCCTGACCTCCAGCCCCTGTTCAGCACTTCCAGAAGCTCCTGCTAGGTGACAAGAGCCCAGACTGCACAGCTGTACCAGCACAAGCAACCTTGTCAGCCCTCTGGGTTTTACCCGCTTCCGTGATTACAACCCCAAAGGGTTTACACGAAAGGTACTGTTCAGTTAGGGACTCACCTGTGGACCAAAAGCCTCCCCAGTGGGCACCAAAAACACCTGTTCTTTGGGGGGCTGCCTCTTCTCACTCTTAGCTGCTTTGGCTGATGGTCTGTCTTGAGCAGCAGCTGGAAAAAAGTAAAGGCTCTGAATGACAAACTGCCAGCAACAGGCAGCCTGTTCCTAGTTGTCACCTATTTCCTTACAGGAGCGAAAAGGTAGAGGAGCCGGGAGGCTGACAAGCCCTACTCACCGCCTATGTGGAACACACCGTCGTCACTCCGACTCAGCACAGCATGCTCCATGGACAGAGTGATGGGTATGGGGCCTGGTGAGGTGGGGTAGATGGGGGGAATATCATCCTGCAGGAAAGAGAGAAGCCGCGTGAGGCCCCCAAGCAACTCAGAGCAGCTTAGGAAACAACCCATGCTTCCAACTGTGGAGCTGGAAGCACTTTGCCGTCACTGTTTATCCATACACTCTAGCGAGGCATGAGAGACATGAGTCTCTCCCATTCTAGACACAGTGAGACTGAGGATCTGCTAACCTGTGGGCTTGCATAGTACTTAGGTACTACTGTAGTAGTGAATACTAACATGCCCTTCCTCACTTGGTCCTCCCCACATCTCACAAGGACATGAGAAGAAGTTAACAGCTGTCACTGTTAACAGGGTCAAGGGTCAAGAATCCGTTGCTTGACCAAGTCTAGGGTAAACCCCGAAGTTCCTCTCACCTTTAGAGTGACCCTGGAGTTCAGGAGCTCAATCTGCATGGGAACCACCACTGGGATCTCCTCATCCTCCAAGAAGGGCCCGAGGCCACTGAGCACCGAAGTAAGCAGCTCAAGGTCACAGCCCTGAAGCAACAAATGCAGGAAGCCATTCTGTGTGGCCAGAGGGGAATGAACAGCTGCACCAGGCCCCACCTCAAAGCGAAGGCCCACAGCCGGCCTGATGTGGCCAGTCTTCAAAGTGGAGGAGTCCTGAAAGCTTGTGCCTTTGTGAAGCAAGACAGAAGGAAAATACATTAATTAATTACCAGCCAGTGATTGCTCAAAGCACTTTAATATATAGTTAATATTCATAACCATTGTGATTATCTGAGTCATGAAGATCTTTTTTGTACAGTTCTTCTGTGTATTCTAGCCACCTCTTCTTAGTATCTTCTGCTTCTGTTAGGTCCATACCATTTCTGTCCTTTATTGAGCCCATCTTTGCATGAAAATTTCCCTTGGTATCTCTAATTTTCTTGAAGAAACCTCTAGTCTTTCCCATTCTATTGTTTTCCTCTATTGCTTTGCACTGATCACTGAGGAAGACTTTCTCTCTCCTTGCTATTCTTTGGAAATCTGCATTCAAATGGGTATATCTTTCCTTTCCGCCTTTGCTTTCTGCTTCTCTTCTTTTCACAGCTATTTGTAATGCCTCCTCAGACAGCCATTTTGCCTTTTTGCATTCCTTTTTCTTGGGGATGGTCTTGATCCCTGTCTCCTGTACAATGTCACGAACCTCCATCCGTAGTTCATCAGGCACTCTGTCTATCAGATCTAGTCCCTTAAATCTATTTCTCACTTCTACTGTATAATGGTTCGAGATTTGATTTAGGTCATACCTAAATGGTCTAGTGGTTTTCGCTATTTTCTTCAATTTAAGTCTGAATTTGGCAATAAGGAGTTCATGATCTGAGCCACAGTCAGCTTCCAGTCTTGTTTTTGCTGACTGTATAGAGCTTCTCCATCTTCAGCTGCAAATCATGTAATCAATCTGATTTTGGTATTGGCCATCTGCTGATGTCCATGTGTAGAGTCTTCTCTTGTGTTGTTGGAAGAGGGTGTTTGCTATGACCAGTGCGTTCTCTTGGCAAAACTCTATTAGCCTTTGGCTGCTTCATTCTGTACTCCAAGGCCAAATTTGCGTGTTACTCCAGGTGTTTCTTGACTTCCTACTTTTGCATCCCAGTCCCCTCTAATGAAAGGACATCTTTTTTCATGATGGTGTGATCACTCACCCAGAGCCAGGCATCCTGGAGTGTGAAGTCAGGTGGGCCTTAGGAAGCATCACTATGAACAAAGCTAGTGGAGGTGATGGAATTCCAATTGAGCTATTTCAAACCCTAAAACATGATGCTGTGAAAATGCTGCACTCAATATGCCAGCAAATTTGGAAAACTCAGCAGTGGCCACAGGACTGGAAAAGGTAGTTTTCATTCCGATCCCTAAGAAAGGCAATGCCAAATAAGGCTCAAACTACCGCACAATTGCACTCATCTCACACGATAGTAAAGTAATGCTCAAAATTCTCCAAGCCAGGCTTCAACAATACGTGAACCATGAACTTCCAGATGTTCAAGCTGGCTTTAGAAAAGGCAGAGGAATCAGAGATCAAATTGCCAACATCCGCTGGATCATGGAAAAAGCAAGAGAGTTCCAGAAAAACATCTATTTCTGTTTTATTGACTATGCCAAAGCCTTTGACTGTGTGGATCACAATAAACTCTGGAAAATTCTGAAAGAGATGGGAATACCAGACCACCTGACCTGCCTCTTGAGAAATCTGTATGCAGGTCAGGAAGCAACAGTTAGAACTGGACATGGAACAACAGACTGGTTCCAAATAGGGAAAGGAGTACGTCAAGGCTGTATATTGTCACCTTGCTTATTTAATTTATATGCAGAGCATATCATGAAAGACGCTGGGCTGGAAGAAGCACAAGCTGGAATCAAGATTGCCGGGAGAAATATCAATAACCTCAGATATGCAGATGACACCACCCTTATGGCAGAAAGTGAAGAGGAACTAAAAAGCCTCTTGAAGAAAGTAAAAGAGGATGGTGAAAAAGTTAGCTTAAAGCTCAACATTCAGAAAACTAAGATGATGGCATCCGGTCCTATCACTTCATGACAAATAGATAGGGAAACAGTGGCTGACTTTATTTTGGGGGGCTTCAAAATCACTGCAGATGGTGACTGCAGCCATGAAATTAAAAGACGCTTATTCCTTGGAAGAAAAGTTATGACCAACCTAGATGGCATATTCAAAAGCAGAGCCATTACTTTGCCAACAAAGGTCCATCTAGTCAAGGCTATGGTTTTTCCAGTAGTCATGTATGGATGTGAGAGTTGGACTATAAAGAAAGCTGAGTGCCGAAGAACTGATGCTTTTGAGCTGCGGTGTTGGAGAAGACTCTTGAGAGTCCCTTGGACAGCAAGGAGATCCAACCAGTCCATCCTAAAGGAGATCAGTCCTGAATATTCATTGGAAGGAACGATGCTAAAGCTGAAACTCCAATTCTTTGGCCACCTGATGCGGAGAGCCGACTCATTTGAAAAGACCCTGATTCTGGGAAACATTGAAGGCAGGAGGAGAAGGGGATGACAGAGGATGTGATGGTTGGATGGCATCACTGACTCAATGGACATGAGTTTGAGTAAGCTCCAGGAGTTGGTGATGGACAGGGAGGCCTGGCGTGCTGCAGCCCATGGGCTCGCAAAGAACTGGACATGACCGAGTGACTGAACTAAACTGAATATTCATAATAACCCTGTACCAGAAGTATTATTATCTTCCCATTTTACAGATGAAAGAGCTAAGGCACAGAGAGTAACTTGCCAAAGTTGCAAAGCTTGTGGACTTCGCTGGTGGTCCGGTGGTTCAGAGTCTGCCTGCTGGGAAGGGGACAGGGCTCGCTCCCTGCTCTGGGGAGGCCCCACACGCCACAGGGCAGCAAGGCCCTTGCACCACAACCACTGGGGCCCATGTCCTAGAGGCTGTGCTCTGCAACAGCAGAACCCACTGCAAGAAGAAGCCCACGTGCTGCAACTCGAGAGTACTCCCCACTCACTGCAGCCAGAGAAAGCCCACACACGGCAACGAAGAGCCAGCGTAGCCAAAAGTAAATACGACATTTTTTTTAAACCAACGAAGTAACACAGTTTGCAAGTAGCAAGGTAGGAGCTGCATGTAAGCTGCCTGACTGCAAAGACCATGGGCTTGGACACTTTGCTTTAATGCCTCTCACGGTAGAAGGGACATTAAGGACCAATTAAAAAGCTGGTCTTGCTTAGAATCAGAGGTAGTGGGCTAATGGCCAAGGTGAAGCTAAAACAGAGGACTCTCGGGAGTTCCCTGGTGGTCTAGTAGTTAGATCTCAACTCTTTCACTGCTAGGTCCCAGGTTCATCCCCTGGTTGAAGAATTGAGATCGCACAAGCCATACAGCACAGCCAAAAATGAATAAAAAACAGTGGCCCCTCAACTCTGCTGAATTTGATCATCTCTTCCTTTCTCCAAGTCTTGATCTTCTCCTCTCTCTCTCAGGAAGCCAAGCAGGATCTATGCTAATTTACTCAAAACTGCATGAAGAATAACCTCAGGTGCAGCCAAGGCTATGAAACAACTTACATACCTATATAACTATAAATTGGTACAACCATTCTGGGGGGAGGGGGGAAGGGCATTATCTAGCAGAATTAAAGCTATACCTACCCTAATGACCTAGCAATTGTTTCCTCAGGAATATAAACCTGGAGAAACTCTCCAGCATATATAACAGGAGACATATACAAGGACGGGCATGTCAAAACAATTCTATTTGAAACAGCAAAAAAAAAAAGTGGAAACAAACCACATGTCTGTTCAGAATAGAATGAAGAAGTAAACAGAGTAATGAGTACAAGAGAGAGTTTGGGGGTGATGGTGATGGTTGCAGAACTGTGGAAGCTTACTAATATTTATCAAAGTACACACAAAGAGTGAATTTCATAGTATGCATATCATACCTCATTAAAGCAGTTTTTTAAAAAGTCATATATTTCTACAATAGAATATTATAAAGTAGTGAAAATGAATGAATTATAGCTAACTCAACAACCTAGAAGGATTTGAAGAATATCGTAGTACTTGAAAGGAGAAAATCACAAAAGAATATAAACAATAATTCCACTTACAAAACCTCGAAAGCCTACACAGCTAAATAATACACTGATTAAAAAAAAAAAAAAATGTGGAAGAATTGTAAAGCAAGATAATGAAAAATACAAATTCAGGATAGTGATCCCCTATGATAGGTGAGAGGCAAGAGGAAGGTTCTGGAGAGGGGCTCCCGGGGCTGAAACTTAATGGTACTGTTCCAGTTATTAAACTAGGTAGTAGATACATGCATTCATTGTATTGTGATTATTTTATACTTATATATATTTTTATAAGAATTCTACTTTATAAGCATATCTACTTAATATTTAAAAATAAAATTTTTTAAAAATGAAGCATGTAGTTTAAGTCCAGATTTTTCCTGCCATCTTTTAAAGTATAAATGATAATATACATCAAAGGACTGAATCAGAAGCTCCCTGATCAGATACAGCTTGATGTTAGCAGCCCCACAAACAAAGAAGTTGACACTGTCCTCTCATATGAGGGTAAGGAGCACCTGGGAGGTGAGGATGCCACTAGCCTGCTGGGCACAAAGCCTCAGTGAGAGCTCTCGGAGGCTCCTTGTGAGAAGGAGGCTTCATTAGACTTCTTCCTCCCCCTAAAGGCTGCTGGAGAGAAGCACCAAAGACTTGGCACTAGGCTGGCTGCCCCTGGAGCACAGGACAGGAGCAACTTAAGTTCTGACTGTCCTCCTCCCCACCTCAGCTCAAATCCCACCAACTCTCCTGGAATCCTACCATCCTTACCTGAGCACTGTCCGTGCAGGAACTGCCAGAGTCCCACAGTGCCTGGCTGCTGGAGGGTCAGCTTCTCTGCTTGCAGGGCCACAGTGAGGTCCTCACCACGTACCTCAATCCCCAGAGACACCTCATGCACCTTCAGGACCAGAACTGAGACCTGTAACAGGAGACTCGCTTAGCTGAGTCCCAAGCTGCCAGCTGAGAGCCCACCCTCTGCAGAAAAGAAAGTAGAACAGCTGACCAGGTGAAGATTGAGGTCTTCCCCACTAGGTGAGACCGAACTGTTGGCCTCTGGTGACCCCTGGCCATAACTATCCACAACAGGGCTCTCTCGAACACCAGCACTGTCCACAGCATTGGGAAGAGATCCTGGTGGAAGAGATTCTGGACCAGACTCTGCAAAAGAAAGATAACAAGAGTTGGAGAGTCAAAAAATTTTACTCAAATCCAATCTCTAGTGACAATTATAAAAACAAAAAATTTATGACATTCATGAGAAAACTGGAAATTTCAAGACTAACTGGATATTTAATGAATTTAGGGAATTATTGTTAATTTTTTTAAGTGTGACAATGGTATTTGGTCATGTTGAAAAAAGCCTGTAAATGGAAGCAACCCATCTGTCTATGGACCAAAAAACGGCTAAACAAAATGTGCTACAAACGAAAAATAAATACTAGCCTTAAAAAGGAAGGAAATTCTGATACATGCTACATACAACATAAATGAACCACAGAGACATCATGTTAAATGAAATAAGCCAGTCATGTACAATTCCGTTTACATGAGGTACCTAAAGTGGTCAAATTCATAGAGACAGAAAGTAGAATGGTGGTTGCTAGGGACTGGTGGAAGAGGGAATGAGGAGTTATTGTTTAATGGGTATAGACTTTCAGTTTTGCAAGATGAAAAGGTTCTAGAGATAGATAGTGGGTGATGGTTGTACAATGATCTGAAGGTACTTAATACTATTAAATTATAGTTTAAAATAGTTACAATGGTAAATTTTATGTTATGTACATTTTACCATAATTTTAAAAACTTTTAATTTGGTTAAAAATCTGTATTTTCTAGAGATGTGTAGCAAAAATATTCATATATTTATGGATAAAATGATATGGTTGGGATTTGCTTCAAAGTAATATGGGAAGAAGGGAAGAGGGCAGAAGAATAAATGAAATAAGAATTGCCATAACATTTGGTCCCATCACTTCATGCCAAATAGATGGGGAAACAGTGGAAACTGTGGCAGACTTTACTTTTTTGGGCTCCAAAATCACTGCAGATGGTGACTGCAGCAGTGAAATTAAAAGACACTTACTCCTTGGAAGAAAAGTTATGACCAACCTGGACAGCATATTAAAAAGCAGAGACATTACTGTGCCAACAAAGGTCCGTCTAGTCAAAGCCATGGTTTTCCCAGTAGTCATGTATGGATGTGAGAGTTGGACTATAAGAAAGCTGAATGCCAAAGAACTGATGCTTTTGAACTGTGGTGTTGGAGAAGACTCTTGAGAGTCCCTTGGACAGCGAGGAGATCCAACCAGTCCATCCTAAAGGAGATCAGTCCTGAATATTCACTGGAAGGCCTGATGCTGAAGCTCCAATACTTTGGCCACCTGATGCAAAGAACTGACTCACTGGAAATGACCCTGATACTGGGAAAGATTGAAGGCGGGAGGAGAAGGGGATGACAAAGGATGAGCTGGTTGGATGGCATCACCGACTCAATGAACATGGGTTTGAGTAAACTCCGGGAGTTGGTGATGGACAGGGAGGCCTGGTGTGCTGCAGTCCATGGGGTTGCAAAGAGTCAGACATGACTGAGCGACTAAACTGAAATGAACTGGGACAGTAATAATAGAGATTTTGTCCAAAATCTGTCATATGGCGGTTGTGATCGTATTTGGAAATGGAAACCTTTCCAAATAAAAATAAAATTAATTAAAAAAAAAAAAAAAGAATTGCCATGAGTTCTTAATATCCCAAGCTAGGTAATGGGTATATGAAGGTTCATTATTTGATTCTATTTTTAAATATTTGGATTTTTCACAAGAAATTAATAACAAAACAAACATGGATATGCCAGCCAGTTTAAGAAACAGTATATTCTCTTTTTATTTTATTTTCATTTAGATACTCCTAAGTGATGATTTTAGGCTTCCCTGGTTGCTCAGATGTAAAGAATCCACCTGCAATGCAGGAGCCACAAGAGACGCGAGTTCGATCCTCGAGTAGGGAAGATCCCCTGGAGGAGCACATGGCAACCCACTCCAGTATTCTCGCCTAGAGAATCCCATGGACAGAGAGCCTAGCGGGCTACAGTCCAGAGGGTTGCAAAGAGTTAGACACAACTGAAGCGACTTAGCATGCATACAAGGGACGATTTTAAAAGTTTTCATTTCGATAAGCTGAAAGAACTAGTCTAACTCCTAGTGGGAGTTTAATCTAACTCCTGAAAGTTATTCATTTTACTATAGACAAAAAGCTCCCAGTTGTTTTCCAACAATGAAATACATAGTTAAGCAAAAGATAGGAAACACACACACACCACTGACCCAGCCTCAAAGTTAGCCTACTGCCAGCGCTCCGTGGCTGTAAGACTAGTGCTCTCGTCTCTGAGTGTTGCTCTGTGATAAGGGTCAAACACCTATCAATAACCTAGAAGACGCGAGGATAAATTCAGAGTCACAGAGCCACTAAAAGTTCACTATTCTTTGCTTTTGATTAAGAAAATGTCTGCTTTATCAAAGCTCAGCTCCTTCTGCATCCTGCTGGTCTGAATACAGGCATCAGAAGAACCCTCTTGAGGCTCTGCAACTTTGCCTGGCTCTGCTTCCACTTACCAGACTCCAAGAGCATCACGAAGCTCTCACTGCCGTCACTGTCCACTGAAATCCGGTCTTCAGGGCCACTGTTATCCAACGAGACGCCATCAAATGACTGCTGGGATACTGTCCTCTTCATGGAGAAAAACCGGAGTCGGGCAGCACCTCCACTTACAGGGGCTGCCACCCCTTCATCTACCTTGGCCACAGGCTCCCTGTTTGAAAAACAAAAGCAGAAACCACGAATGTGGCTTAGGAGGCATGTTGTTTCGTTCCCTTGCAATACCCACCCTTTTCAGCCCAGACAGTTATTGTAAGCATAAACTTTGAGGTCAACTATTCATGGGGTCGCAAAGAGTCGGACACGACTGAGCGACTGAACTAAACTGATTACCTTTTGTAGAAGAGGGTCACACCATTTTCCAATGGCTGGGCCTTTCTGAACCCTCCTATTTCAGCATTTCAAACTGCATAGGCAGTTCTCCCATGTCGAATGTCAAGGTTATTCAGGATTATCCTATCTATAGCAGAGACCTACTATCTACGGCCCTGGTGCTTATTGAGTTGTACCCAAAGCCATTCCTCAAGCATTTACTGAATAACTTCTGCATACAAAGCACCACACAAGACACAGGGCAGTGGTGGGCAGTGACAAATAAGACACCCCCGTCCTCAAAAAAATGCGTATTCTATCAGGAGAGAGGGGACTATATACAAATAACACTATATGGTAGTAAGTCACACACTGTAAGAGGGACAGGGGTACAAGCCAAAGGCTAGCCAACGCCAAAAAAGGGAAAGGATGAAAAGAAGGGGATCACGAATGGCTCTGAGGAAAGAGATGATGCGTGAGGTGGTCCTTGAAAGACTGTGAAGGAGACAGCACAGTGGGCCTTATGTGGGGAACAATCAGCCTGAACAAAGTCGTGGCACCAGAAAACAAAAGGTACCTTGCAGACTAGCAAGCAGCGCAGCTCAGCTGGAGCACAGGCTTTGCTGGGGAAGAGCAACAGAAGACAAAGTTAGAAGGTTTCTTTAAAGAAACTTGTAAAGACCTTTTGAGTCCACCCTCCTATGATATAGGTGAAGAAACTGACTCAGTTTCAGCTAAAGGTAGAATTAAGAAGAACCCAAGTCTCCTGACTTCTTGCTAAGTGCTCTTTCACTTAACCACATGAGTTGCAGCCAGATCACAGGAAACCCTGGATAAAAGACAATGCATGAAAGTGCTCTGAAAGCTATGACGTGTAGGAGACAGATGAGAAATCTCTGTACTGTCCACTCAATATTGCTATGTCGCTAAAACTGCTCTAGAAAATAGTCTATTTAAAAAAAAAATAATGTGCCATATGGATATATCACAATAATTGATAATGCCACACTAAGAAATCCAAACTCAACTCAGAAAAAAAGAAAAGGCCAGAAGGGTTTAGAATAGGGAAATAATAGGATTACACCCATGTTTTAGGAAGTTTGACCTGCCTTTTTCAAATAAGCTAGAGATGGAAAGACATCCAACAAGGAAATCAACTAATAGTTTACTAAAATACTCCACCTGTGGGAGCAGACAGGAAAAATTGATGTGAGACTCCCTAGAGCCCTATACTCAGAGTCACCCTCCTAGGAGCATTAGTATCTAAAGGAGAATTCATTAAAAAGTAACTTCTCAGGCGTCATCTCAGACCTACTGGAAGAGGAACTCTGGGGGTAGGGCTCAGCACTCTGTGTTTTAACAAGCCTCCAGATGATTCTGAAGTACGCCTAAATTTAAAAGTATGGTCAGAACCTGACAAATGCCTAGAAAAGGCAGAGCTTGAATGAGCAGGAGAATGAGGCCACCCAAAAAGAAAGAAAAAAAGAGCTGGTCTGGGATAAGGAATTTATAGTTTTACACATGTGAGGTTCAAGGCACCCCTGGAGATCCATGTGGAACTATGTGCAGTAGATAGTTTTAAAGGAACAGCAGGGGAGGGAAGGAAATCAGGACTGAAAACAAGGACTCGTGCAGAAGTGAGGCAATGGACAAAATAACCAAGAGAAAAAGTACAGCTGACCCTTGAGCATCACAGGTTTGAACGGCACAGGTCCACTTATATGTACTCTTTTCTCAACAGTACATATTTTAGTACTACAGGGCTTCCCAGGTGGCTCAGTGGTAAAGAATCCACCTGCATTGCAAGAGATGCAGGTTCCATCCCTGAGTCAGGAAGATCCTCTGGAGAAGGAGATGGCAGCCCACTCCAGGATTCTTGCCTGGGAAATCCCATGGACACAGGAGCCTGGTGGGCTACAGTCCATGGGGTTGCAGACTTGGGCACGCCTTAGTGACTGAGCGTGCACACTCAGTACTGCACGATCTACAGTTACTTGAATCTATGGGATGCGCTGAAACCACAGATATGCAGCAACCATTTTACAGGTAACTCTAGGTAAGGCCAACTATAAGTTACATGCAGATTTTCAACTGCATTCAGTGCCCCTAACTCCCATATTGTTCAAGAGTTAATTAACAAAATGTATTCAAAAATGCAACGTGACCTAAATCTGAACGTTTGGCAAATTCATCTTAAATGAATGAAGAACCTTAAATTGTTTAAGGTTTAAAAGAATCTTTAAACAATTTAAAAGAACCTTAAAATGTTTGTAGTGTATGACCCAATAATTCTACTTCCTAGGTTTTATTCTAATAAAATCTTTATTCTAAATATTTTATTGTAAAATAAAAGATTGAGATATGAATAAAGAGTCATGTTCACAAAAATAAGAACATTTACAACAGCATTGGTTTCACCTGAGAACAAAGTTGAACCAGACTAAATGACCCCCCAAGCCTAGATTGTGAACTGGATGAATAAATTATGATACATCTATTTGCAAGAATATAATAGACCAATTCGCTAAAGAATTGATGCTTTTGAACTGTGGTGGTGGAGAAGACTCTTGAGAGTCCCTTGGACTGCAAGGAGATCAAACCAGTCAATCCTAAAGGAGATCAGTCCTGAATATATATTGGAAGGACTAATGTTGAAGCTGAAGCTCCAATACTTTGGTCACCTGATGAGAAGAACTGACTCACTGGAAAAGACCCTGATGCTGGGAAAGACTGAAGGCAGGAGGAGAAGAGGATGACAGAGGATGCGATGGTTGGATGGCATCACCAACTCGATGGACATGAGTTTGAATAAGCTCCAGGAGTTGGTGAAGGACAGGGAACCCTGGCGTGCCTCAGTCCATGGGGTCGCAAGGAGTCGGACACAACTAAGCAACTGAACAACAACAAAAATAGAGCAATTAAAAATTATATATTCAAATACTTCATGAATGGGAATCTTAAACAAAGTGAATAAAACTGGAAATTTTCTATATTCTATAGAAATAACATAATCCTATTAAAAAATGTGTGTACTTCATACGTGTAAACACGTACAAGCATTCACATGGATACATAAATATATGTATAAAATCTGGAAGATTCCAAAAGTCAATAAGGGCTATCGCTGGATAGTGTCAGGCTTTCCAGGTGGAGCTAGTGGTAAAGAACCTGCTTGCCAGTGCAGAAGACATAAGAGACACGGGTTCAATCCCTGGGTTGGGAAGATCCCCTGAAGGAGGGCATGGCAACCCACTCCAGTATTGTTGCCTGGAGAATCCCACGGACAGAGGAGCCTCTGCAGGTCGCAAAGAGTCGACACGACTGTAGCAACTGAGCACGCCATGCACGCACTGGAGAGTGTCATCACAGTGGCTTTTATGTTTTCTTCTTTATTCTTTTATTTTCTACATTATCGACAAAATGAACACAAATTATTTTGATAATTTTTCGGTGGGGTGGGCGCCATGCCATGCGGCATGCAGGATCTTAGTTCCCCAACCACAGACTGGACCCAGGCTCCTTATGGTGGAAACATGGAGTCTTAATCACTGGACCACCAGGGAAGACCCCATTTTTATAATTTAAAAAATAAAATGATGATAAAAGTGATCAGAATATGGATAGCCTAGTGCTGTGGAACAGTTACATTCATAGGATAAAAGGAAGAAGAGAGCAGCCAAGGAAAAAGACTGCTTCAGAGAAGTGTGAGTAACTGCACAGGGTTACAAACACTCAGGGTGGGCTGACTGGCAGGGCTGACTGCACAGGCAGTCCTGGAGAGAGAGGACTGAGAAAAGGCCGCCAGCCTGGGCAGTGGGGAAGCGGTGTTGGTGTTTGAACGAGTCCGTGTCACACACACCTGTCTTTTCTCCTTTCACCTCTCCTCTGTTCCCAACCCTCACCCATCTCCATGTGGAAAAAGCAGCACATTTGGTCACTGGGAGTTCAGGCTCTCAATCCTCACCCCAACCCTCACAAGCTGTATGACCTTGAGTAAGTTTCTTACCTCTCTGAGCCTCAGTTTCCTCATCTGTAAAATGGGGAGTGATATTAGTTCCTTCCTTATAGGGTTCTTATAATTCATTGGCTTAATATTGTAATATTTAGGACAGTTTCGGACACATAGAAAGCAATCAATAAATGTTGCCTAGTATTATTATATAATTTATTTTTTAAGCTTTCCTTCTCTTTCCTCCTAGGCTATCTTGGCCAAGCAGGTAGTAGCCCACTTGCAGGCTTTGCTTTGAGACAAATTTAAGAAAATCCTCTTAAACAAAAGCTCTAAAGCCACTGATCTTCTCAGCAAAGATTTTCCATAGTTCTCATTATCCTTTCTGAAAGCACAGACACTGGTGGAAAAAATCTATGCCTTCCCTCCTTTCTGACTGCACATTTCTGTGTTTTCTGCTCACTCCCTACTGTAGCCACGATGCCTAACGCAGGGCCTCATGCACAGTAAGGGCTCAGAAAATATTTGTTACATGAATGGATGAAATTCTCCCTTCTTTATTACCCTGGCAGATATTGATAGGTGTACCAAAAAGAGCAAATCCAAAGCTCCAGCTTTTCAATGTATAAAAGACAGGATCCATGGGCTCTGGTCTCTGAAGCCTTCATTTCCTCAGCTATAAATTGGGCTATGAACATCTGCAGCGAACACCATAGACCGTTGTGGGATTACGTCAAACAAAATATTACCCAAGGGCCCACAGAAAAGAATAATATATCATACTGGCATTATTATTCTGATACAGTATATCTGTATCAACAATAGGGAATCAGTGAAAGAGATAACTTGATGCTACGAAACAATAAATGTTGACTTGAAAATTGCCCAAGACCAGACTATGATACATGAAGGCATGTGAAAATTCATGGGATTATGTTGTTTTATTATAATTCAGGGTTCTCCCCCATCACAGGATTAGATGCAGTCCTGAAAATAAAATCTCTCTGACTGCAATGCCTGTTATCCTCTAAATACCTGAAAGTTCCTCTGCTGCTCTCCAGGCAGCTCTGAAAACTAAAGCCTTTGCGACATTAACTAGCCCATTTTACGCACACTCCTAGACTACAGGCGCTTCCCCGTCTACAGGTGTACATGGCAGGAGGCCTGAGCCCTGTGGCCAAAGCCAGCAGGAAAAGATGAAGCGACTGAGAACCACTCACTTGGCCGGGGGCAGAGGCAGCATCTTGTGCATGGCGGAGGTCATCCGGTCTCTGCCCAGACTGAAGGCATCCCTGGTCAGCGACACAGCTTCCTTGGTGAGGTCCATGGTGGCATGCAGGGCCTCCTTGGTGGCATCCTTGGTCATGTGAATAGCACTTGATAATTCTCCTTCTATGTTCTTCACGGGGATGAGATCGCCCTGTCCATTCAGAGCAGAATCCCTGCTCCCTGGGGGCTTCAACGCAGCTGGTGAGTCAGATGCTTGGGCTCGGCTCGGTCTCTTGGCCTGTAAGGAATCAGCTGCCTCGTGGCCCTTCCCTGCCTCCTGCTGGGCAAGAGAACCTGTATCCTGTACTTCTCCATTGCTGTGGAGAGGCAATGGCCTGTCCTGGGATGCACCCAGATGTTCAATGCCACTGTCTTCCGGAACCTTCTCGGGGCTTGCTGGGCCCTGTTCTGAGGAGGCGTCAGACTTCAGCTCCCGGTCCTCTGAAGGAGACAGCTCTGAGTCTATGAGGCTGGTAGTATCTGAACCCTCAGAGTCAGCCACATCAGCCCCAGGGGGAGGATGCATGAGCAGAGCCACCTCCGCGCTGGGAAAGAGGACGCCAATGCAGGCTGTCTGGTCCTGCAGGGGAGCCCCAGTCATGGCCTCTGTATCCTTAGTCAGCTGCTCCTGAAGACCCTGCAGCACCTCCTTCAGGCGAAGCAGGGCCAGGTACTGGTAGTGGTCGAGCCGCAGGCGGACGTGCGCAGGGGAGTGCACGAGCACGTGCATGCCCGCCGTGTCCTCCAGCTCCATCAGGGGCCCGCTGCTGTCCACACCGCCGCTGCCTTCTTTCAGGATCTCCGTGGCTTCCGGAAGGCCTGACAGGCTTCTCAAATCATGCTCAGTCTTCGACCTCTGATGGGACATCGTGTCAGGGGCCAGAGCCTCAGAATGGACAGGACTGCCAAAGCTGGCGGACGGTTTCAGCCTCCCTTCTGTGGCCATACGCAGCTTTCGTGCCTGCGCTTGTTGCCAGCGGAGGGGCAGGCAGGCCCAAATGGACAAGGGGAAGGCGGCCACGAAATTCAAGGTGTGGCCTTTGAAGTTCTCTGTTCCCTCAAAGTCCAAGGAGATCTGGGTGAAGTGGATGGACCAGAGGTCTTGGGAAGCCTTACGCCTCTGAGGGGGGAGAACACTAGCCTGAGGGAGGCAGGAATCCATCTGGAAGGCGTGATCCATAAAAAACATGTGCAGAAGGCTGAAGCCGCCTGGTACCTTGGGAAACTGAACATAACTGGAATGAAAGAACTCAGTAGCAGCAAAACCCCGGAAGAGACTCTGGAGGTCCGGACAGCCGCAGTGCGGAGCGTGGCGTGTGTTGGTGGCAGTCACACCTGACGCACAGAGGACAAGGGACTGGGGACGACGCGACATAGCCCGCTCTCTCTTCTCCAGCGGGAAGCTCACCTTCAGAGAGAAATGAAACCCAGTTCAGAATGGCCGGCTGAGCACCTCTGCAACCCACCACTAACACATGCATGGCAGACCATTTGGGCTGTAAAACTGCTTTCCTTCTTTCTATCCAATGGGCAGAGCAGAACCTTGAATCACAGTCATGGTAGAAATGCAACTGTGGCTGCCAACAGGGAACAGAAATCCCATTCTCCACCCTACCTTCAACCAGAAGGCATCCAGGCGGATGTCCAGGTGTTCATCTTTCTGGCTGGAATCTTCCAGCTTGTAGATAGCTTTGAACTGCTCCAAGCTGCGGTACAAATCCAGGCAGAAGAGGTTTCCCCAGAGTAAGCTGACAGGGTCCATAGTGAATGTCAGACCATTTAACTGAATGTAAAGATTGGGACAGGGAACTGGAAAGCAGAGAAAAAAGAATTGCCACGAATGAAGTAACTGCTTGACTCTTACTTACCAGCTAATATTCATTTTATTATCAAGACAGCAAAGGCATTGCACTTCGCTGGTGGTCCAGTGGTTAAGAGTCCACCTGCCAATGTAGGGGACACGGGTTTGATTCCTGGTGCCAGAAGATCCCACATGCCAGAGGGCAACTAAGTCCATGTGCCGCAACTACTGAGCCGTGCATTAGAACCTGTGCTCCGCAACAAGAGAGGCCAACACTGAGAAGTCCACGCACTGCAACCAGAGAGCAGCCTCTGCTCGCCACTAGAGGAAGCCCACACACAGCCACAGAGACTCAGCACAGCCAAAAACAAATAAATTAAAAGAAGAGAGAGCCAAGGAATCTTCTGGGCAGAGTTTTCAACAAAAGTGTGCTATACTAACTCAAACGCCTAAAACTCCTAACAAGCAGAATAGGAGCGGAGACTCCAAGGCTGACTAATGTGAACAGGATAAGTTAGACAGGAGGAAATGACCACGGCACATGCTTACCTGGCAGCTCCTGATTATCAGGGAAGTAATACTCTGTGAACTCAATATGAATGGCAGAGACCTGAGTAGGGAGGTTGTGAAGCTTCCGATTGCAGGACAGGAGTGTCGATGGCTTCTTACTTGGCTGTCCAGCTGTTGAAACCTAGACAACCACAAGTGGCTGTTAGCATCTGTACCACGCCCCAAACAGAATTTCCAGTATCCTCTGAGGTCGGATAAAGCCTCTGTAATTAATTCTTCCAGTTTCTGTCATGGGGAGTAGAATGATTTTCACATGGATGCCAGGCATTCTCACACCTGACAAACACGATCTATGAGTTCATCTTTTTCATGAAATGTTTGTAGTGGGGTATTCAGAAAAATTATATCAGACCATTATATCTACTGTGGGCAAGAATCCCTTAAAAGAAATGGAGTAGCCCTCATAGTTAACAAGAGTCTGAAATGTAGTAGTAATTGGGTACAATCTCAAAAACGACAGAATCTCTTTTCATTTCCAAGGCAAACCATTCAACATCACGGTAATTTAACTCTATGCCCCAACCACTAATGCTGAAGAAGCTGAAGTTGAACGGTTCTATGAAGACCTACAAGACCTTCTAGAACTAACACCAAAAATAGATGTCCTTTTCATCATAAGAGGACTAGAATACAAAAGTAGGAAGTCAAGAGATACTTGGAGTAACAGGCAAGTTTGAGCTTGGAGTACAGAATGAAGCAGGGCAAAGGCTAAGAGAGTTTTGCCAAGAGAACACATTGGTCATAGCAAACACCCTCTTCCAACAACAAAAGAGAAGACTCTACACATGGACATCACCAGATGGTCAATACCAAAATCAGATTGATTATATTCTTTGCAGCTGAACCTGGAGAAGCTCTATACACAGTCAGCAGAAACAAGACCAGGAGGTAACTGTGGCTCAGATCATGAACTCCTTATTGCCAAATTCAGACTTAAATTGAAGAAAGTGGGGAAAACCACTAGACCATTCAGGTATGACTTAAATCAAATCCTTTACAATTATATAGAGGAAGTGACAAATAGATTCCAGGGATTAGATCTGATAGACAGAGGCCTGAAGAACTATGGACGGAGGTTCATAAAACTGTACAGGAGGCAGTGATCAAAACCATCCCCAAGAAAAAGAAATGCAAAAAGGCAAAACAGTTGTCTGAGGAGGCCTTACAAATAGCTGAGAAAAGAAGTGAAGGGCAAAGGAGAAAAGGAAAGATACATCCATCTGAATGCAGAGTTCCAAAGACTAGCAAGGAGAGATAAGAAAGCCTTCCTAAGTGCTCAATGCAAAGAAATAGAGGAAAACAATAGAATGGGAAAGACTAGAGATCTCTTCAAGAAAATTAGAGATACCAAGGGAACATTTCATGCAAAGATGGGCACAATAAAGGACAGAAATGGTACGGACCAAACCAAAGCAGAAGGTATTAAGAGGTGGCAAGAATACACAGAAAAACTATACAAAAAAATACCTCAATGACCCAGATAACCACGATGGTGTGATCACTCACCAAGAGCCAGACATCCTGGAATGTGAAGTCAAGTGGGCCTTAGGAAGCATCACGATGAACAAAGCTAGTGGAGGTGATAGAATTCCAACTGATCTACTTCAAATCCTAAAAGATGATGCTGTGAAAGTGTTGCACTCAATATGCCAGCCAATTTGGATAACTCAGCAGTGGCCACAGGACTGGAAAAAGTCAGTTTTCATTCCAATCCCAAAGAAAGGCAATGCCAAAGAGTGTTCAAACTACCACACAATTGTACTCATCTCACATGCTAGCAAAGTAATGCTCAAAATTCTCCAAGCTGGGCTTCAACAGTATGTGAACCGAGAAATTCCAGATGTTCAAGCTGGATTTAGATAATGCAGAGGAACCAGAGATCAAATTGCTAACATCCGCTGGATCATAGAAAAAGCAAGAGAATTCCAGAAAAACATCTACTTCTGCTTTATTGACTGTGCTAAAGCTTCTGACTGTGTGGATCACAACAAACTGTGGAAAATTCTGAAAGAGATGGGAATACCAGACCACCTTACCTGCCTCCTGAGAAATCTGTATGTGGGTCAAGAAGCAATAGTTAGAAGCAGATATAGAACATGGACTGGTTCCTAATTGGGAAAGGAGTATGTCAAGGCTGTATATTGTCACTTGGCTTATTTAACTTCTATGCAGAGTACATCATGCAAAATGCTGGACTAGATGAAGCACAAGCTGGAATCAAGATTGCCATGAGAAATATCAATAACCTCAGATACACAGATGATACCAGCTTTAAGGGAGAAAGCAAAGAGAAACTAAAGAGCCTCTTGATGAAAGTGAAAGAAAAGTGTGAAAAAGCTGGCTTAAAACTCAATATTTGAAAAACTAAGATCAAAACAAAAAGAAAAAGTGAAAAAAAAAAAGAAATAAAAAGTGAAAAAAAAAAAGATCATGGCATCTGGTCCCATCACTTCTCACTTCATGACAAAGAGATGGGGAAAAAATGGAAACAGTGACAGACTATTTTCTTGGGCTCAAAGTCATTGCAGATGCTGACTGCAGTCATGAAATTAAAAGATGCTTGCTCCTTGGAAGAAAAGCTATGACAAACCTACACAGCATATTAAAAAGCAGAGACATGAATAATGAATGAACTGCTTCCCTGCCTCTTTGCAGCCCTGTTTTCCCATATCATGGGCTCCTTACCTGGTGGATGTCCAAGTCATCCACCCTTATGACCAGACAGCTAGAGCGCAGGCGATTCCATGCTGGAGGCCGAAAGACTGTCTGCCGGCCCTGAGAAGGGCTTCTTTCTAGGGGGCTCTTTCGAGGACTGGAGAAAGAATCTAAGTGAAAATAAGAAGGTGGGAAAGAGATTCAGATACGTTCAATTCTCATTATTAACAGAATTCAGAAAGTAAAAACTCTTAAGATTGTTAATGGTACGTGTAGAAAAGAGCATGTCAACACTGGCAAGCTTCTGGAAGGAACTTAAAAATCATCTTCTCCTTCAGACCAAGGCAACAGAGATGAATACTGAATAGAGATGCTAACAACCGCTCTTCCACATTGCAGCTCTGCCTGGAGACAAACAGGACCCATAAAGAAAAAAAGTCACGAATGTCTCTTAGTGCAATAAAGTTACATAATTAGCCAGGCCAGTGCTTTATTGCCACTGGATACTCAAAAGGCAAATGCCAACTGACAAAGTTACGGGATTCCTCCAGCTCCTCATAACCCACCTGCTTTCCTCCGGAAGGAAGAGTCTACCCCCAGGTGCCAGGGTGGTTTCAGATCTGTCTCCTCATGCCACTTCTCCATCTTACTCTGAAATTCTGTCACCAGCTTCTGGGCCCACTGGCCTCGGGTCTCCATGGCTTCACAGTGACGTACCCAATGTTTACAGCTATCACCTATGCAACAAGGCAAAAAGATTTTAGTCTAAGATCATGATCCAATGTCTTAATTTTTCTTTTCCATTGGTATAGCTTTCCATAGTTCAGAATCTGATCCCTTACCACCAATCCAAAATCCTCTAAGATAAGAAAAAATTATCTAGTGAGAGCACTCAAGTTCTTCTGGACTCTGTATGTGATTTTTCCTAAGGCTCCCTAAAGGCCAGCTACTGACTGCTGCCTCTTTGACCACTCCAGTGGACCACTGGAGAGGCTCTAAAATTAGTGGAAGTGAGGAGCAGAGCACAGAATCAAATGCCACATCTCAGGCACTGCCTCCCCTCCTACTTCTCATCAATGATAGAGTCATCAACAGCAGACTCTGCAAGTTTTCAGAGATGTCCTCTTGAGAAAAGACTATAGCCAATGCCTCTCTGAGCCTGTGCCGCAATCCCAGGCAACCTTCTGCTGAATAATCATGGGTGAGCTCAGGCATCAGTCTTCAACACCTCAGCCACACTAAAACTGCGCGCATTCAGCATTCTCTTACCTGCCCAGTGGAATGGGTAATAGTCGAATGCCATCTTGCGAAAGGTTAGCTGCATTGCACCACCCAGGAGTCTGTTTGCAGAGACGCCTACAAAGACAAATAATGGTGAAAAGTAGTATAAGAAACAAAGAGGCCTAAACACCACCTGAAGCACTGAGAAGTCCTCCTGAGGGTCAGCTCCCAGGCCTGGCTGATTCCTAAGCAGCCAACAGGCTACGATGGCAGGTGATTTGCAAGGCTGAGGCTATCCTCTTTTGAACTGCAAGGGATACACTCTAAAAGTTTGTGTTTATTTTCTTTTTTAGAAAAGCATATTCCATTGTCTCTGTAAATGGCTGCCCGGTATCCAGAGAGACAAAAGCAGCAGCAAAGCTCAGGATTCCAGAATTCCAATCTTAGGTCTCCCACAGGCACACCTGACAACGTTGACTGACTGGTTCCCCCAAACCCGGCAATACCAGTACTGCTGCCTCTCAACACAGCACCTGGAGGGGCATAAGCCAAACTCTCCAACAAACAGGGACCAATATTATTTCCTTTCAAATCTTAGCTAAAACTGTGATATCAGACAGTCATTACACACTGCACATACAGAGAATGACGGAACACAAAACCACTGCATTAACAAGGACCTTATAAACAGACAGAAGAGTGTACACAGATCGAAGTTGGTCTGCAATAAGTCAAATATTCTATCACTTATCCTGAATCCAATCCTGACTAAATGAATGAACTTTCCACGTTTCTATCTTATCTCTCCAACTGGACTCTAAACATAGTAAGAACAGGGACT